>NC_138767.1:1777206-2417206 GCF_965113315.1 Podarcis vaucheri | reverse complement strand
TATAGAACAAGAGAACAAGAAGCACATGTGTTTAGAGAAGATCGCAAACGTTTATTGAATATATGGGGGGAAATTGAGTACACTTGAAAACGCTGGCAGCATTAAGATCAATTCAACAGTGTCAATAAGTTTTGATGCATGCAGTAATGGAACAATGAATGGTTTGGTTTTGTAAAATATACAGAGGTTTGTGATATGCAAAATGACCCATGGAAAGAGAAGAAGGGAAGTCATTGATATTTTAAGGATGTAAAAATGAGTATTTTAAATTGTAAAATAGAAAAATTAATTTAAAAATGTGTGTGTGTGTATATATATATCTTACAGAAACCGCAGTCTGCACTTTCCCTCATTCCCTCATTTCCTCAGGGCCTTTTCGGCCGCGGCTCCAATCTGGTGGAACGCTCTGTCACAAGAGACTAGGGCCCTGCAGGACTTGACATCCTTCCGCAGGGCCTGCAAGACAGAGCTGTTCCACCAGGCCTTTTGTCAGGGCGCAGCCTGACCCCCTCCTCTGGCAATCTGCACAAAATTTTGCTTGATGGTTGCCATTAATTTGATTTTAATTTGATTTAATTAATTTTATAATGAATGTTTTAGAATGTTGAGTTATTTTGATTGTTGTTAGCAGCCCTGAGCCCAGCTTCGGCTGGGGAGGGCGGGATATAAATAAAATTTATTATTATTATTATTATTCCAAGGAAACACAAACTTTGCATAAGCAAACCATTTTTTGTTGTTATCTATAGATACAAATTGCTTTTTTAATTTTAATTGTTCATTTTCACTTTTTACAAATATGTTAAACAATAAAAGCAAAACCTTTACGAATCTAATATACCTTCCCCTCGTCTTCCCTCCCCTCCTTTCTGTAGTTATTCAATTCCTATCCTTTTATTCCTGCGTATCCAATTCAAATCTATTAGCCAATTTCCCCTTATCTTCCCCTTAAGTATCTCTTACTGCATGTGTTTATATCAGTCCCACTAATGTTTGAATTTGTTTACAATTTATCTTCAAATAATCAATACATTTCCCCCATTCAATTTTTAAAAGCCTCTCTGCTTGATTTCTTATTCTTCCGGTGAGTCTCGCCATTTCTTTGCACTCCATGGATTTTAGTTGCCAATCTTCCTTTGTCGGAACTGTTCCTTCCCTCCATCTTTGGGCGTAAATCCTTTGAGCAGCCGTGGTAGCAGACTTGAAGAATTTTTTTCTGCTCGCTGAGTACTTCTCCAAGGATTATACCTAAAAGAAAAGCTTCTGTTTCTTTTCGTAAAAGTCATTTTAATCATTTTTCTCATTTCCCAGAAAGTGCCATGTACATTCATGCAAAATGCAAAGCTCCTCTGTCCTCTGAACTTACCTATTCAGTGCTGCTATAATAATAATAATAATAATAATAATAATAATAATAATAATAATAATTATTATTATTATTATTATTCCCCACCCATCCGGGTATCTCCCTACAGAATATTAAACAGAATAAAACTTCAAACATTAAAAGCTTCCCTAAACAGAGCTATAATAACAGCCACTCTGGGAGGCTTCCAGCAAAAGATTTAAAGTACATTAAAAAATGTCTTCTAAAAGTCAGATAGTTGTTTATTTCCTTGACATCTGATGGGAGGGCATTCCACAGGGCGGGCGCCACCACCAAAAAGGCCCTCTGCCTGGTTCCCTGTAACCTCACTTCTCGTAGGGAGGGAACCAGCAGAAGGCCCTTGGAGCTGGACCTCTGTAGTGCTCCCTAATGCTTACTTTTTTCTATTCTCATATAATGCATCCTTATTCTCCTTATTCTAGTCCTCCTGAAATCTTTGGTGCCTGACACCAGGGGCAGAGGAAGGGGGTGCAGTGGGGGTGAGCTGCCACAGGTGTCACCATTGAGGGGGGTGACAAAATGCTGGGCGGCACTCACCGCGGGGTCTGCAGTGTGCCCGAGCTACACATCTCTCCTGGGAGTGATGCGGTGGCTTGGGCACCTGTAGGCTTGACAATACCCCAAAAGGTTCACCCACCGCCTCTCCACCAGTTGTAGGGTGGCCGAGTGGGAGGAGGCAGGCAGATTCCTCGGAGACCCCACGGTGCGTTCTGCCGCAGCTGGCTGTGGGATGTGAAACACAAGAGTAGTCAAGTACAACATTTCTAGAGTGAACATGTTTACACATGGGGAGGAATGTTTGTCCAGCCAGCAGGTAAACTTCCTGTTTCCTTCTGGGCTGGGACAGACTTCCTCTGTGTGTGACTAGAGGTGGGCATGGCCTCACCTGTGCAGGTAACGACAAAAGCAGGGCAGAGCAGGGCAGCCATCTCTCTCTCTCTGTGACTACTTTAATCAAAGAAGCAACATCTGCTTAGCCAAAGATGCTCTCTTGGCCAGCCAAGAGAGGACAAAGGGACTGTCTTCTTATGAGATAGTTTCTAGGTATATGTTACTTTTCTAAGCTAAGTCTGCCTTCTGGGATCCAATTGTGAACAGAATGTGAGTAAACTCTTTTTATACTTTCATAGAAGACTGTGTTGTGTCTTACCTTTTATGAGGGAATAAGGGGGAAATACCAGAACAGTTATTAGAGAGTCTTTAACGAGCCTGAGCAAACGCATCCGCTGCGAGTTTAAAAAGGGGAATGTTACTCCGCTAAATTGTGAACTTGTTAACACAAGTTGGAAAGGCTATAATCAGACAATATATCCTCTCCTGCATAACTGAACATTCCCACACTGGCCCCACCCACAGCTGGCTCAGAGCAGGTGCGCCGCTCCCAGGTGCCCAATTGGCTTGCTCCGCCGCTGCCTGACACAGCTAGTTTTTTTATTCCCCACCCCCACCCCAATCTGTGCATGTTTTCCTTCCTCTCCAGACGTCCCCATAATTCTCTCTTCCTCCACTTTCTCTCCACAGCCTACTGGACCGTGAGTGGCGTGAATGGACCGTTGGTTGTCCTGGACAATGTTAAGGTATGACACCCTTGCCTTTCAAATGCCATTTGAAATAAATATATGGATATGTTAGGGATGCAGGTGGCACTGTGGTCTAAAACATGAGCCTCTTGGGTTTGCTGATCGGAAGGTCGGTGGTTCAAATCCCTGCTACGGGGTGAGCTTCCGTTGCTTGGTCCCAGCTCCTGCCAACCTAGCAGTTCGAAAGCACGCCAGTGCAAGTAGATAAATAGGTACTGCTCTGAAGGGAAGGTAAATGGCATTCCCGTGCCCTCTGGTTTCCGTTGCACCAGAAGCAGTTTAGTCATGCTGGCCACATGACCCGGAAAGCTGTCTGTGGACAAACACCGGCTCCCTCAGAGTGGTACCTATTTATCTACTTGCACTTTGACGTGCTTTTGAACTGCTAGGTTGGCAGGAGCAGGGACCGAGCAATGGGAGCTCACCCCGTCGCAGGGATTCGAACCGCCGACCTTCTGATCAGCAATCCCAAGGCTCTGTGGTTTAACCCACAGCACCACCCACGTTCCATATAGCATATATTCAAGAACAAAAACCAGCAACAATTTGTTGTTGACAAAGGACAGCTGGACATAGAAAGGGCCCCATCCTCACCAAACCTAAATCCGGCCCTGCGTGGCCCCTAGGTTACTACTGAAATCCTGCATCCTTTTAAACCGCAAGTGTTCTGATTTAATTTTTGTCCAGCTATGGATCGCAGGTTTCCCCTCCAGAGGGCAATAATGGCATAACACCAGGAAAGCCACGCAACACAACAAACAAAGCGGAATTGTGTTCGGAGGGTGCAGTATGAAACCCCCCACAAATGCATCCATGGCATGTTGCAGAGAACATCCCCCCCCCCATCGGTGCTCAGCTCTGGGAGCAGAAGAATTTTCCACTGGGATAAAGTGGGAATCTAGCCCCCTTGTCCCCCCTCCCCAGCAAAAAAGGAAGCCTGGTTTCTGTAATGATCTCAGCCAGGTCTGTTGGAAACAATCTGGGCTTTACCTGTATTTTAAGAAGGCAAAAAAACACATTGGTTTGAAAGACTGACCTCTAGTGACCAAAGAGAGCCATGCCTCATCAAGAGAAGGAAAAGTTGCATTTAATTGGGCCAACTGACTATTTGATAAAGCTTAATTATTTTGGGGGGGTTAAAAATGGGGGGTTGCATATTATCATCACCATCACCATCAATTTGTATGTTGCTTTTCCACGTTCAAAGCAGTTTGAAAAGCTTGCATATAATTCGCAAACGGTTACAAGACATAAAGGTAAAGGTAAAGGTACCCCTGCCCGTACGGGCCAGTCGTGTCCGACTCTAGGGTTGTGCGCCCATCTCACTTAAGAGGCCGGGGGCCAGCGCTGTCTGAAGACACTTCCAGGTCACGTGGCCAGCGTGACGAAGCTGCTCTGGCGAGCCAGCACCAGCGCAGCACACGGAAACACCGTTTACCTTCCCGCTATAAAGCGGTACCTATTTATCTACTTGCACTTAGCGGTGCTTTTGAACTGCTAGGTGGGCAGGAGCTGGGACCGGAAGACGGGAGCTCACCCCGCCACGGGGATTCAAACCGCCGACCATGCGATCGGCAAGCCCTAGGCACTGAGGTTTTACCCACAGCACCACCCACAGCCAACCTACAAGACATAAGAAATTTTAAATTCTTCTTTGCAAACCGCTTTGAGGTTTTCTACAATCAAGCAGCACATAAATGTCATTAAATGGCTAATAAATAAATAATTTGTCATAAACAGCAGGCAAATGGAAACCTTTAATTATATGGGGTGGTTGCTGGAGTCTATTGGAGATGCACTATTTTTGCCTTTATTTTTGTCATCTTATTCTTAAGCTTCATTATGATTTATCCATAGACTGCTTAATGTTATTGTATATTTATTTGTACAGGATGTTTTCATTAGCTTGCTGTTGAAAGCTATTTAAGCAATGTGTGAACTGAAGCAGAGACATCCTTCAAAATTCTCACCTCTCCAGTTTTTTTGCACTGCATTTCTTCAGCTAAGCAACATGTACCATAATGTCTCTGCAATGGTAAAGTGTGCATATCAACACACACGTATTTCCAGAAATAACATGCAGAGGTGCATTATTTTAGGGTCAATGGCGCTGCAGAAATGTGCATATTGGGGTGATTTTATGCAAAGACGTGTAAGTTACGAGAAATTTGCACCGAAATGCTGCTGAATTTTCATGAGGATTTGTTTAAACAAAAATTCGCGGACGAATGTGGAAACCAAAAAATCACAGATTGGTAGAGTCAGAAGGGACACTGAGGGCCATCTAGTCCAGTGTTTTTCAACCACTGTTCCGCGGCACACTAGTGTGCCGGGAGATGTTGCCTGGTGTGCCGTGGGAAAAATTAAAAAATTCGAAATATATTTTTTTTAAAGTCAAATTTTCGATTGGGGCGCCGTCCCCGGAGGGAGGCGGGCGAGTCGGGCGGCGAGAGGCGGGGCGGCGGCGGCGAAGAGAGGCCGCCCAGCACGCGGCTCTCGCCATCTGCCTGCTTGGCTGCCTGCGAGCTCGGCGGGCAGCGCCTCTGTCCGCAGCGCCCGCCTCGCGGCTCTCATTCCCTGCCCCTGCCAAAGCTCACCCAGCCAAGCCGCGGTCTCCTTCCTGCCTCGCTTTGCTGCCTCCTCCCCCCCCCAAAAAAGCTTGGAGGTTCCCCGGCGCCGGCCCGCAGGTTTGACCCCCTTCTCACACCTGTTCGCGCTCCTTGCACGGAAAGGGGCGGATGGGGAGGAACGGGGCTCGCCGCTGCCTCCTCTTGCCCTCCCCCCCTCCGCCGGCGGTCCCGCGATTCTTGGCTTTTTGGCGGTTGGCACAGAAGGAAGGCAAGGGGGAGGGGAAAAAATTGAAACTTACACTTTCGTGCGTCCCTCCCGGCGTGACGCTGCGCGCTGACATCACGGGGCTGTGCCTCGAGATTTTTTTCATGAAACAAGTGTGCCTTTGCCCAAAAAAGGTTGGGAAACACTGATCTAGTCCAACCCCTGCAATGCAGGAATCTTTGACCCAAGGTGGGGCTCAAACTCCCAACCCTGAGATTAAGAGACTTCTGCTCTATCGAGTGAGCTATGTGAAGAACCAAACGTAGAACTGGGGAAGAAACTGAGAGAAATCAAAATCGATATAATTAACCCATCTTTATCTCTCATGGGAGCAATTTCCATAGTTTAACGATGAGCTGTGTAAACAAGTAAATGAGCACATGCAGAGTCCTGATTTGTTTCTTTATAATTACTTAATTAATTAATTCACGTCCCTTCACCGAAATGCCACAGGGCAGTTTACGACATAGTAACATAATAAGAGAAACATACCATGCAAGCAGGTGTATTTAATGTAACTTAAAGCAGGTGCATTAAACTATATTTAAGCTGAGTTGTTGTTCCTCGCCCTGGGATCACTTCGAATGAAGCGTGGACCAGAAATACATTAATAAATAGCATAATATCCATACAATCACATGACATCCATAAAACACAGGAGAATTCAAACTGTTATATAAATACATTCCATAATAAGCAGTGCATTGTTTTTAGTTTTTATTTTATTAATTACCCACTCTTCACCCGAGCAATCGAAAATACAACATTGAAAGCAATTCTAAAAGCTTACAAGTACAAAAAATGCAACTGCAAAAAATCACATCTAACAAGAATAGCAATCACAGCAGTCTGATAAAAATAACAGAAGTCCTCCCAGTTGCTTATTTTTCTGACTTTAATTCAAATTTGGGATTTCTCTATCCAATGCTGGACTTTGCTCAAAATTTCTTCCACTGGAAGATCTGGGTTCTTGTTTCTCCTGTTACCTCGCTTGCATTTCAATCTTTTTGTTTTCTAATTCAGACATAGCTCCCCTCCCACCCCAACCCAGGCTTAACTGTTGTTGTTGTTTAGTCGTGTGAAGCCATGGACCAGAGCACACCAGGCTCTCCTGTCTTCCACTGCCTCCCGCAGTTTGGCCAAACTCATGCTGGCACCTTCGAGAACACTGTCCCACCATCTCGTCCTCCGTCGTCCCCTTCTCCTTGTGCCCTCCATCTTTCCCAACATCAGGGTCTTTTCCAGGGAGTCTTCTCTTCTCATGAGGTGGCCAAAGTCTTGGAGCCTCAGCTTCAGGATCTGTCCTTCCAGTGAGCACTGAGGGCTGATTTCCTTCAGAATGGAGAGGTTGGATCTTCTTGCAGTCCATGGGACTCTCAAGAGTCTCCTCCAGCACCAGAATTCAAAAGCATCAATTCTTCGGTGATCAGCCTTCTTTATGGTCCAGCTCTCACTTCCATACATCACTACAGTGGTACCTCGGGTTACATACAAACTCTGCCTGAACCCACTTCGAAATGTATCCAGATGGCCCCTATCCTCCAGAAACTCCTGCCACTGCTCTGCCCGCCACTCTCTCCACCACCTTGCCCAGGAAAGGGGCATTCATGTCCAGGTGGTCATGAGGAAGAAGAAGACGAAGAAGACGAAGAAGACGAAGAAGACGAAGAAGACGAAGAAGAAGAAGAAGAAGAAGAAGAAGAAGAAGAAGAAGAAGAAGAAGTTTTATTTATACCCCACCCTCCCCAGCCAAGACTGGGCTCAGGGCGGCCAACACCAGGTATAAAAAAAATTGATTAAAATGCAACTTAAAAACAAGATTAAAATACAACATGAAAATGCAGCCTAATTTCAATGGAAACTCAAATCAAAAAAAATTGGGGATGGAAACGTCAAGTCTTCACCAAGGCCAACTATCCAGACTGGTCCTACGTGGGCCAGAAAAAAGCCAGGGAAGTCCCCAAATAGGAGTTCCATCACAGAAGGAGAAAGGAAAGAGGGGAAGGGGATCGAGTTGATTCCAAGCCAAAGGCCAGGCAGAACAATTATTGTCAACTGTAGTTACATTATCGGCTAAAAAGCTCTTTGGCCAAAAGAGCCCAGCAGAGGGTTCCAAATGGTCAAGCATTTCCCTTCCACAGCAAGCCAGCTGCCTCTGCAAAACTGGGCATGAATTGCTCCTTTCCTTTGTCCTCAGTGCCTGGGGTCCAAAGATAGATTGCCCCTGGCTATGGAAGTTCCACTGAGCCATCATAACTTCTATCCATTCAGCCCGGACACTGAGGTCCAGCTCCGAGGGCCTTCTGGCGGTTCCCTCATTGCAAGAAGTGAGGTTACAGGGAACCAGACAGAGGGCCTTCTCGGTAGTGGCGCCCGCCCTGTGGAACGCCCTCCCTTCAGATGTGAAGGAAATAAGCAGCTATCTTCTCTTTAAAAGACATTTGAAGGCACCCCTGTTTAGGGAAGTTTTTAATATTTAATGCTGTATTGTTTTTAACACTTGAGTGGAAGCCGCCCAGAGTGGCTGGGGAGACTTAGCCAGATGGGTGGGGTATAAATAAATTATTATTATTATTATTATTATTATTATTATTATTATTATTATTATCCACTGGCAGCCGCAAAGGGTCGTAGTGGGTGGCAGGTGAGCAGGCTTACTTGGAAATAAGTTCCATTAAAATCAAAGGGGCTTACTTCCCAACAAATCTGTTTAGTCCCCGAGTGAGGAACAGTAGGAATGTAGAAAGGACCTAATTTCTGGCACTCCCTGCCCAGTTGACAGGTCTCCAAGTGAGCTATGATACGGCCAATTAAAAAACCCGCATTCCAAATTCAAGCAGTGATGAATTGAAGCTTTGTGGGGCCGTGCCCAGCACAATACACCGTTTCTATTGCGGCCCTTTCATCCTGATAGGTGCAGGAAGGGGGATTAATAAGATCAATTAAAGAGCCGGATCACAGAGGTTTCTCCCCTCTGTTGTGGTGGTTGGCAAGGCTTAAAGTCCAAAGTACAGGCCCAGGAGAAAAGAGGTACATTTGGGAGGATGGAGGAGGGCAGGACAAGGCTAAATTGGGGATGTGAGTAGATGCCAAGAGTTAAGGCGCAGTCTGTGGGTGGCTAAAGCCAAAACAAAACCTCCAAGTCCCAGTGCACTATACCACTGAGTAATTGGTTTTAGGGGCAAAGTCTCAATAACTATCATCAATATTATATTTATTTTGTTGTTGTTGTTGAGTTGTTTAGTCGTGTCCGCCTCTTCGTGACCCCATGGACCAGAGCACGTCAGGCACTCCTGTCTTCCACTGTCTCCCGCAGTTTGGTCAGACTCATGTTTGTAGCTTCGAGAACACTGTCCCACCATCTCGTCCTCTGTCGTCCCCTTCTCCTTGTGCCCTCCATCTTTCCCAACATCAGGGTCTTTTCCAGGGAGTCTTCTCTTCTCATGAGGTGGCCAAAGTCTTGGAGCCTCAGGTTCAGGATCTGTCCTTCCAGTGAGCACTCAGGGCTGATTTCCTTCAGAATGGAGAGGTTGGATCTTCTTGCAGTCCATGGGACTCTCAAGAGTCTCCTCCAGCACCAGAATTCAAAAGCATCCATTCTTCAGCGATCAGCCTTCTTTAGGGTTCAGCTCTCACTTCCAGACATCACTACTGGGGAAACCAGAGCTTTAACTATACGGACCTTTGTGGGCAAGGTGATGTCTCTGCTTTTTAAGATGCTGTCTAGGTTTATTTATTTATACCCTGCCTTTTCTCGTGACAGGGACTCAAGGCAAACTGAAACAGCACGATATCTAAAAACTTATGAAAGATAATAGTGAAAGAGTAATTAAACTATGCAGAATGAAAACAATATAAAAATGGATCTGTTAAAAGACAGCACAGCATTATTAAAAAGCCCATTTCTTTTTTAAAAACAAACGAACTTTCAGTTCCCAAAGGCCTGTTGGAATAAAATGGTCCTCATCTGCCGGAGGAAGGACAGCAAAGTAGGAGTCTGGCTGGCTTCTCTAGGGAAGGAATTCCAATGTCTGGGAGCCACCACCAATAAGGCTCTGTCTGGCGTCCCCACCAGGTGTGCCTGTGAGGGTGGCAGGACTGAGAGCAGGGCCTCCCCTGAAGAGCTCAGAGCCCAGGCAGTTTGGGGGACGGACACGAATGTGGTCCTTCAGATAGCCTGGGCCAACGGGATGGCTTCCACCTTCATGGCTGGCTTGTGAGCGCCATGGGGTGAGGTGCTCTGACTACTCCTTGAGGGCGTCAGTGCATTTCTTTAAAATATTGCAACGTGTTTGTTTAAAGTATGCAGCCCTCCTGTCATTCCGAATGCCTTGCAACAACAACAACAAAATCCGCAACGTGATTGAAGTCAGTCTCCGTTAAAACATCGATCTGGAGCATGGGACAGCTCAGTTGGGGGAGCGTGGGACTCGTAATCTCAGGGTCATGGGTTCAAGTCTCACGTTTGGCAAAAGATCCCTGCCTTGCACGGGGTTGGACTAGATGACCCTCGTGGTCCCTTCCAAGTCTATGAAAAGAGCTCCAGAGCTTGTTTGTGCCTTAAAATCACTAGAGGAGCCGCTGCTTCACATCTTCGCCCTTGTTTCCTTCATCCTGCCTCGGCAGTCAGTCTATGCATAGTTAACCTATGGAACCTCCTCCCACATGAGGCAGTGATGACCAGTAACTTGGATGGCTTTAAAAGAGAACCAGACAAATTCATGGAAGAGGAGAGGACTATCGATGGGCTAATAGTCAAGATGGCTCTGTTCTGCTTCCACGGCTAGAAGAAGCAATGCTTCTGAATCCCAGTAGCTAGAAACTGCAGGAGGGGAGAGCTGCGTTCGAATCCTGCTTGCAGGTTTCCTACAGGCATCTGTCTGGCCACTGTGAGAACAGGAGGCTAGACTAGGTGGGCCATTGGCTTGATCCTGCAGGCTCCTCCTATGGAAGCATCATTTCACTAGGACAGGCATAGGCAAACTCGGCCCTCCAGATGTTTCGGGACTACAACTCCCATCATCCCTGACCACTGGTCCTGCCAGCTAGGGATGATGGGAGTTGTAGTCACGAAACGTCTGGAGGGCCGAGTTTGCCTATGCCTGCGCTAGGATGACCCCCCTGCTACCATCTTTGGATCTTCCTGGCAGCTGCGTTGCTCCTGCCATTCCTCTAACCCAGGGGTCCCCAAACTAAGGCCCACGGGCAGGATAAGGCCCAAGGGACTCATTTATCCGGCCCGCAGCAATGCCGCCTGCTCTTACCAGCGCTGCGCTGTGCAGCTGCCCACTTCTGGGTCAGAGAAGTACCGGAAATAACTTGTGCACATGCACAAGCATTATTTGTGTTTGCACAAGTGTTATTTGCGCATGCGTAAGCGTTATTTCCAGTGCACATCCGGGTCGGAATGTTACGATATTGAAGCAATGCAGCCGCGAGCTGCTGCTAGCTTGAAAGCAAAACATAATGGGAATGTTGGGACTGTCCGTGGGAAACCGAGGGACAGTCAATTCACAGTGCAGAGGGCACCGGAATTTGCTCAGAGTGTAATATGAGCTGTACAGGAAGCACAGGAGGAGTTTTTCTCTCGGCTGTTGGAGTTTGAAGAAAGCAGTCATGTTTTCTGTAACGCTGCAAAGACAGAAATAAAGGCATGTAAATACGTTTCTGTCTATCTCTTTCCCCTGCCGGGGGGGGGGCAGGAAAGAGTGGTGTGTTCTTCTCACGCTGAGAAGGATCGCCTATTGCGACCTTTACCTGGATCTTGCCGGGAAAGCAGACAGGGAGGTCAACCGGTGATTCAAGCCGGGTGCCTGGGAGAGTTGCCAGTTTCTCCTGATAAAGGCTTGATTTCCAACAGACAATCGCACAAGCGATTTCCGGTGCTCTTTGACCCGGAAGTGCGCCGGAAATAGCATGTGCGCGTGCGTAAGGGCACGCGCTCACCCACCTTCTAGCCCGCCGCGCAATCGGCGCTGGAGACACCGGCCCGAGGCACAGTAAGTTTGCTGACCCCTGCTCTAACCTTTTTTCCAAAAAAAAATATTTCCCAAAAACATGTCATCTTTGGTGGTTCCCTACCCCCACCCCCATTTTCCTCCTTCCCTCCCCCCACCCTCCCATACAAACCCCCACCCCCCGACTCCCCTCAGTTCCAATCTTTGGTTTCTCTGTAAAAGCTATTCTCTGCATGTTACAAAATTGTATAAAAAATTATCTAACTGATTATTGTAAATAAAGAGTTTGTGAGTGTTTATTCAAAACCTGCCAAGGAGTCCAATTCACTTTGTTGCGTCTTCAAATATTTTGTAAAGGGTTCCCATTCATCTTTGAAGTCACAGTTATCCTTGTCCCATAGCTTATGTGTCAATTTTCCAATTCTGCATAATCCATCAGTTTCTCTTGCCATGATTCTTTGGTTGGAATTTCTTCAGTCTTCCATCCTTGTGCTATTAGGACTCTTGCGGCCATTGTCGCATACATGAAAATGTTTTTCAGCTTTTTTGGTAGGTCTTTCCCTACAATCCCTAACAAAAATGCTTCAGGTCTTTTAACAAATGTTAAGTGGAACATTTTCTTCAATTCATTATATATCATTTCCCAAATTTTTTTGATTACATTACAATCCCACCAGAGCCCTGCTGTAACCTTTGCTTTGCTTCTCTCTCCTTGCAGTTTGCCCAGTATGCAGAGATTGTCAACTTCACTCTCCCGAACGGCACGCAGCGAAGCGGCCAAGTGCTGGAAGTGTCCGGCTCCAAAGCCATTATCCAGGTGGGTGAGAACGACTCTGTTGACCCCATGTCTCAGTGGGACTCGGTTTGAACCAGAGCCTCCAAGTGTTCCTATTTACCAGGGACGTCCCTGATTTCATAGAATCATAGAATCATAGAGTTGAAAGAGATCACAAGGGCCATCGAGTCCAACCCCCTGCCAAGCAGGAAACACCATCAGAGCACTCCTGACATATGGTTGTCAAGCCTCTGCTTAAAGACCTCCAAAGTAGGAGACTCCACCACACTCCTTGGCAGCAAATTCCACTGTCAAACAGCTCTTACTGTCAGGAAGTTCTTCCGAATGTTTAGGTGGAATCTTCTTTCTTGTAGTTTGGATCCATTGCTCCGTGTCCGCTTCTCTGGAGCAGCAGAAAACAACCTTTCTCCCTCCTCTATGTGACATCCTTTTATATATTTGAACATGGCTATCATATCACCCCTTAACCTCCTCTTCTCCAGGCTAAACATGGCCAGCTCCCTTAGCTGTCCCTCATAAGGCATCGTTTCCAGGCCTTTGACCATTTTGGTTGCCCTCCTCTGGACATGTTCCAGTTTGTCAGTATCCTTCTTGAACTGTGGTGCCCAGAACTGGACACAGTACTCCGGGTGAGGTCTGACCAGAGCAGAATACAGTGGCACTATTACTTCCCTTGATCTAGATGCTATACTCCTATTGATGCAGCCCAGAATTGCATTGGCTTTTTTAGCTGCCACGTCACACTGTTGGCTCATGTCAAGTTTGTGGTCAACCAAGACTCCTAGATCCTTTTCACATGTACTGCTCTCAAGCCAGGTGTCCCCCATCTTGTATTTGTGCCTCTCGGTTTTTTTGCCCGAGTGCAATACTTTACATTTCTCCCTGTTAAAATTCATCTTGTTTGTTTTGGCCCAGTTCTCTAATCTGTCAAGGTCGTTTTGAAGTGTGATCCTGTCCTCTGGGGTGTTAGCCACCCCTCCCAGTTTGGTGTCATCTGCAAATTTGATCAGGATGCCTTTGAGTCCATCATCCAAGTCGTTGATAAAGATGTTGAATAAGACCGGGCCCAAGACAGAACCCTGTGGCACCCCACTAGTCACTCTTAGGTTTCTGATTTGATCCCGGAATGTCCCACTTTTCCTTAGAACATCCTTATTTTCATTGGAGGGGATGGAGTTATCCAACCCCCCGAGCCGTCTGAAGGCAATCCTGTAGAGGGAAGGTTTCTAAAATGTGTCATGTTTTATTGTGTTTTTATACATGTTGGACGCTGCCCAGAGTGGCTGGGGCACCCCAGTCAGGTGTGTGGGGTATAAATAGGAAAATTATTGTGGCGGAATGGGACGTCCCTGTTTTCATCAGAGAAAGGTTGCAGAATATAAGCCTGTCCCCGGCATTCATTGCTCACTTTTGGGACATTTCGACAGAGCACAGCCATCGCTTTGCATTTATACCCCACCTTTTCTCTAAGAAGCACAAGGTGCTGTACACAGAATCAGAGGACCATAGAACTGGAGAGTTGGAAGGGACCCCAAGGGACATCTAGTCCAACCCCCTGCAATGGAGGAATCTCAGCTACAGCATCCATGATAGAGGGCCACCCAACCTCTGCTTAAAAACATCCAAGGAAGGAGAGTTGAATTCTCCCACATCCTCATTTACCGTATTTTTCACTCCAAAAGATGCACCTTTTTCTTCCTAAAAAGTAAGGGGAAATGTCTGTGCATCTTATGGAGTGAATGGTGGTCCCCGGAGCCGAATTACCCAGGGGAGAAAAGCAAATCATGCTTGCTTTTTTTTTTTTTTTTTTTTTGAAAGAGGGAAGTGGGTGTTGAAAGAAAACCGCAGATCATTTGCCGATTGGGGATTGAGATAAGGGACGCTAGGGATAAGGAAGGCTGCCTGGAAGAGGGGAGGAAAAGGCAGCAAACTTGCAAAGGGGGGAAACAGGAAGACTAAAGCAATAAGGAGAGAAATTAGAAGAAAAGGAGGAGCAAAAAAAACTGTGCCAGCTAAGGAAAAGACACTAAGGCAAACAAGAGGGAAGGGATAGTAGTAGATAGGTAGCCGTGTTGGTCTGCCATAGTCAAAATAAAAAAATTCCTTCCAGTAGCACCTTAAAGACCAACTAAGTTAGTTCTTGGTATGAGCTTTCGTGTGCATGCACACTTCTTCAGATACACTGAAACAGAAGGGAGGAAGACCTTTCATTGCCTACAGACAGCCACCCAATCTTAAACAACTCCTAACCCACAATAATACTACTACCAGACTTAACACAGACACTGGCACCAGAGCCTGCAATAAACCCAGATGCCAACTTTGCTGCCACATACACCCGGACAACACCATTACTGGCCCCAACAACATCACACATACCATCTCGGGACTATTTAATTGCTCATCGTCTAACATTGTGTATGCCATCAAATGCCAACAGTGTCCTTCAGCTCTCTATATTGGACAAACAGGCCAAACCTTACGCCAAAGAATAAACGGACATAAATCTGACATCAAGAATCACAAAACAGAGAAACCAGTAGGAGAACACTTCAATCTCCCAGGACATTCTATACAAGATCTCAAAGTAGCTGTTTTACTACAAAGGAATTTCAGAAATAGACTGGAAAGAGAAGCTGCTGAATTACAACTCATTACCAAACTTAAAACCATGGAGAGACCTGGGCTGAACAAAGACATTGGATTCTTATCTCACTATACATGACTAAACCATTTCTCACCTTCTCACCCCTTGCCTTTTCCTGTAAGACCTATTACAGTCGTTAAGAGTCGTCAACAGGCTCTCTCAGCTATCTGCCTATCTCCCATTTCCACCACCCTTCTGAGTAACACCCCTCCCCACCTTCTCACTATATAGAAGGATCTGGCAACTTCTGTTTCAGTGTATCTGAAGAAGTGTGCATGCACACGAAAGCTCATACCAAGAACTAACTTAGTTGGTCTTTAAGGTGCTACTGGAAGGAATTTTTTTATTTTGAAGAGGGAAGGGAGTGTTGAAAGGAAACAGCTAATCGGCAAGCAATCAGGAGGGAGATAAGGGACAAGACTGCCTGGGAGGGGAGAGGTAAAAACCCATGGATCCTCAGGATTTTTGCATTGGGTCACCCCAAATTCACCATCAGATCACATTGCATGTCCATGGCTACAGCCTGCAGCAAGAAATCATGCACCCACTGTTGTGTGGGGCCGCAATGGCGCAAAATTGTGGTTACAAAGCACGGATCCACATGGATCCTCAGGATTTTTGCACTGGGCTACCCCAAACTCACCGTCAAATCACATATCATGTCTGTGGCCACAGCATGAACCACAAAAATCATACATCCACTGTTTCGTTCAGAATATTTTTTCTCTCTCGTTTTCCTCCTCTAAAAACTAGATGCGTCTTATGGTCAGGTGCGTCTGATGGAGCGAAAAATACGGTAATTCCCACAAAAACCCTGTGATGTAGGCTAGGTTGGGAGGCAGTGCCTGGCCCAAGCTCGTCCAGCGAGCATCATGGTTGTGCGGGGATTTGAACCCTGCTCTCTCCCAGTAGTCTAGCCACTGAACCACAGTGGTTCCCATTACCATTTATATTAAACTCCACTGGTTTTGGATGGCTATTGACTTTGTTGGCTTTTTTAAAGAGGATTGGGCAAATTCATGGAGGAGGAACGGGCTATTGATGGCTCCCAGCCATCTTGGCTCTGCTCTACTTCCACAATCAGAGGCAAAAATGCTTCTGAAGACCAGTTTCTGGAAACCACAGGAGGTGAGAGTCGGTCTTGTGTTCGAATCCTGCTTGTGGGTTTCTCACAGGCATCTGCTGGCCACTGCGAAAACAGGCTTTGGCCAGATTGAGCAATGCTCTTCTATTTTTATTTACAACTTTCCTCTGCCATAACCTGTGCTGTTTTCTCCCTATCTGCTATGGCTGAGCCAACATAATTAATTATGTCATTTCAATGCGTTCCAGTGGCAGGGATACATCAAAAACAACGCAGAAAACAATGTAATTATTTACAGAATGTTTGAAGGCTCCAAAGAAAACCATGGTAGCGAAAGCTTCTTGTAGGAGTATGCAGATTGTAGCAGATTTAAACCATTTTGGGGGGAGGACAAAAACACAAAGATCCAGCCCAGCTCCAAAGAGATAGTAGAAGTATCAGCTCATACAAAGATTCCCTTTACAAATAATAAAAGTTGAATGAAAATAAAAGTATTTCCCCCGTGAGCTCAATTATTGACAATAAGATTTAAATGAGCCACACGCAATATTCGTATAAGAAATAACATATACTTTTTAGTCTGTGGGATACCTTTTCAAAAAGCACAATTTGCTGGAGTTTTGAATGCTATCCATCCAGATGGTGGCAGTTTTCTGTTTTCCTTCGGGACAGAATTCTTCCCCTTCCTTACTCCTGAGTAAAAGCAGACAGGGCAGCAGCCTTTGCCCTTTGCCTTTTCAGGATGTGGTTCGTTCTCTGCTTAAGACGTCTCTGCAGCAGAGAGAAACTGATGCTTCATGTTGTTCTTGAACTGCGAGCCAAAAGTCAAGGCTGAGACACCTGGGCAGGTGAGGAAGACCTGGAAGTACAAGGGCCGTAAATACACAATGCCCTAGAGGGATACTGACTTGAGACTCGGAGAAGCAAATAGAAGGCTAAAATCTCTGGGAGTCCAACCGAAAGCTCTAGCGCAGATAGAGAAAGCAGGAAGCCGGAAAGGATGTTGGTGGGTGGGGAAGATTTCGGGCCACATCCCTTTCAAGGTAGCCTTCCGGGGGCCACATAGCCATGGTGGGCGGGCCCAGAAGGAAAAGTGGGCGGGCCCTTTGTAAGGGAAGCCAAGTCTCTCCAGAGAGACGCACACACAGGACAGCAGAACATGGCCCAGGGTGTGTGGGGCAACTTTTGAACTGGGGCACTGGGGAGATTTCAAAAAACAGCAACCATTTAAAAAAAAAACAACAGTTTCTCGTCTTCTGGCGGTTCCCTCATTGAGAGAAGTGAGGTTACAGGGTACCAGGCAGAGGGCCTTCTCGGTGGTGGCACCGCCCTGTGGAATGCCCTCCCTTCAGATGTCAAGGAAATAAGCAGCTATCTTATTTTTAAAAGACATCTGAAGGCAGCCCTGTTCAGGGAAGTTTTTAATATTTAGTGCTGTATTGTTTTTAGCACTCAGTTGGGAGCCGCCCAGAGTGGCTGGGGAAACTCAGCCATATGGACGGGGTATAAATTATTATTATTATTATTATTATTATTATTATTATTACTATTATTATTATTATTATTATTATTATTATTATTATTATTATAGGTTGCTTTTCTCCTAGTCATTTGTACCTCTCATTTGGCTGCCTCAGCTCCACCCGTCTTTCCCATTCTTACTCCAATCTTCCAACCTGCGCCTGTCCCTCACTAGTGCATCACCTCCTATTCCTGAGAGGGTTGCCAACTATTTCGCCAGCAGTGCCTCTAACAGAAGCCCGAGCTAGCAAATGAGGCTAGCTAGACCTCACTTGGAGACAACAACTCTCCTTGCTAAATTCCCTCCGCCATCTGGCTGTTGTTAAGGGCAGTGGCGCCCGGGAAAGAAAGAAAAAAAGGAAGGAAGGAAGGAAGGAAGGAAGGAAGGAAGGAAGGAAGGAAGGAAGGAAGGAAGGAGTTGGCAATCTCAACCCTGCAGGTTTTCTCCCAGCCAAATTGTCTTTCCACAGCGTCAATGTACGAGGACGGACCTTTCCCTCGCCAGCACCCAGAATGTTTGTCCGCATTCCGTGACCGCACAGCAGCTCTATCCAGAGGACCAGATCATGAAAGGAGCAGACCCTCTCTAAGCGCAGCCCCCGTGCCTTGGATCTGGGGGTGAGTGGCTGGCTGGGACTTCGGCTTAGCAAGGGTCTTCTTCTATCTGCTGGGAGGGGGCTGCACAGTTTGCCCCTCCGTGCGGAGAAGCAGGTGCCTCCCCAGGGATGCTCGCATCTCTTTGCCCCCTGACCTTTCCTCACCCTCTGAGATCGCGCAGAATGCCCTTTCCCACCTGCCCTGCTCTGATGAGCAACGCCTTGAGCCTAGTAGCCCTGTGGAGGCGAGGGACCCGCGAGGTTGACCTGCGGGGGACCTCTGCTGGCGAGCGGCCAGACTTCAGCCCTCTAATGCCACAGAGACCTCTGTAGTGCCCTTCTAATCCTATTAGGGAGTCAGCCTCTCCGGCACCCCCTGCCCGGCCTTTGGCAGAAGCCGCTTAGGGAAAGCCTGATATACACAGAGCTGGGGTGGGGGGCTTATTCCACCCTTCCCAGCCCCCCACCCCACCCTGCCGCAACAGCTGGCCGACGTGTGAACATTCTTTCGCAAGGGGCCACATGGATCTAATTTAAGCAGCGGTCCGGAGGTCACTGCCTTCAAACGGTGTCAAATATTATTCCGATCAAAGGGAGCCTTTCGGGGGTCCCTTCGGGATGGATAGGGGAGGGGGAGGCACGCTGGACCCAATTAGAACATAGCTGTCAACATTTCCCCCTTTTTAAGGGAAATTCCCTTAAAAGACGCCTGCTTCTTGGGAGAAAAGCAATGACAAACCTAGACAGCATCTTAAATAGCAGAGACATCACCTGGCTGACAAAGATCCATATAGTTAAAGCTCTGGTTTTCCCAGTAGTGATGTATGGAAGTGAGAGCTGGACCATAAAGAAGGCTAATCGCCGAAGAATTGATGCTTTTGAATTCTGGTGCTGGAGGAAACTCTTGAGAGTCCCATGGACTGCAAGAAGATCCAACCTCTCCATTCTGAAGGAAATCAGCCCTGAGTGCTCACTGGAAGGACAGATCCTGAAGCTGAGGCTCCAAGACTTTGGCCACCTCATGGGAAGAGAAGACTCCCTGGAAAAGACCCTGATGTTGGGAAAGATGGAGGGCCCAAGGAGAAGGGGACGACAGAGGACGAGATGGTTGGACAGTGTTCTCAAAGCTACCAGCATGAGTTTGACCAAACTGCAGGAGGCAGTGGAAGACAGAAGTGCTTGGCGTGCTCTGGTCCAGGGGGTCACGAAGAGTCGGACACGCCTAAACGACTCAACAACAACAACCCCTATTCCAAATAGGATTCCTCGCAAGAAAAGGGATAAGTGGGCAGCTATGAAGGTGCTTTTCCCTCCGGCTAACCACGGCCTGCATTGGCCATGGGAGCAATGCTGGGCTACTCCTTCCGTTGCAGCGGTTTTCCAAAAATGCCAGTTCAGAAGGGATGTTGGTGACCCGGGTCCCCTCTCCCCCAAGGAAGCCGGGAAGGATCCAGGCGGCACCAAGCATCTGAGGCCAGTTGCTCCAAACGTAGCGCATCATGTGTGGGAGAGAGAGGAGGGCGCGTTGGGCCACCCAATGGGGTCTGCACACCTCAGTTTCCCTCTTCACGCAACCAACTGGGTGGGGGCTGTGGAGGCAAAAAGGGTGGGGGCAACCAGGATGATTAAGGGTCTGGAAACCAAGCCTGATGAGGAATGGTTGAAGGAGCTGGGCATGTTTAGCCAGGGAAAGAGGATACTTGAGAGGAAATAATAATAATAATAATAATAATAATAATAATAATAATAATAATAATAATAAATTTATTTATTTATACCCCACCCATCTGGCTGAGTTTCCCCAGCCACTCTGGGCAGCTCCCAATCAAGTGTTAAAAACAATACAGTGTTAAATATTAAAAATTTCCCTAAACAGGGCTGCCTTCAGATGTCTTTTAAAGACAAGATAGCTGCTTATTTCCTTGACATCTGGTGGGAGGGCGTTCCACAGGGTGGGTGCCACTACCGAGAAGGTCCTCTGCATGAATCCCTGTAAACTTGGCTTCTCTCAGGGAGGGAACTGCCAGAAGGCCCTCGGAGCTGGACCTCAGTATCCGGTCAGAATGATGGGGGTGGAGACGCTCCTTCAGATATACTGGACCGAGGCCATTTAGGTCTTTAAAGGTCAGCACTAACACTTTGAATTGTGCTCGGAAACGTACTGGGAGCTAATGTAGGTCTTTCAGGACCGGTGTTATATGGTCTCGGTGGCTGCTCCCAGTCACCAGTCTAGCTGCCGCATTCTGGATTAGTTGTAGTTTCTGGGTCTCCTTCAAAGGTATCCCCATGCAGAGAGCATTGCAGTAGTCCAAGCGGGAGATAACCAGAGCATGCACCACTCTGGCAGGACAGTCCGTGGCCAGGGAGGGTCTCATCCTGCGTACCAGGTGGAGCTGATAAACAGCTGGTCTGGACACAGAATTGACCTGCGCCTCCATGGACAGCTGCGAGTCCAGGATGACTCCCAGGCTGCGCACCTGGTCCTTCAGGGGCACAGTTGCCCCATTCAGGACCAGGGGTCCTTTGTCCTTTGTCCTCCCTCCACTCTTGGAGGCATCAATGCTTCTGAATACCAGTTGCTGCAAACCACAACTGAGGAGGGTTGCCACTGCTGTGCTCTGGTCCTGCTTGGGCGATTCCCATTGGCTTGCTTCTTTCTTTGTCATTCTGTTGTGTAGAAGAAGTAAGGGGAAATGTGTCTGGGTGTTATGGAGCGAGTGCAGGCTGCGCAGCTATCCCAGAAGCCAGAACAGCAAGAGGGATTGCTGCTTTCACTGTGCAGCGATCCCTCTTGCTGTTCTGGCTTCTGAGATTCAGAATATTTTTTTTCTTGTTTTCCTCCTCCAAAAACTAGGTGCATCTTGTGGTCTGGTGCGTCTTATAGAGTGAAAAATACGACACACACACAGAGGGACACACACAGAGAGACATTTTTATTGGTTTTTTTAACATATCATTTCCAACAATCATATAACATACCTTCTTATCTTATACAACTTCCGTCAACACCTCTGATGATTTGTCGCTCTTATCACTTATTCTGCATTTCTTAATTTCTTAATTTCTCTTAATTATCATTAACTAATAATTCTCCTCATAATCTTTCTTGCAATATTTCAAATAATTCTCCTTACAGAACTTCTTGCAGTCCTACTAGTGTAATCTGTTCACAACAAATAGTTTTCAAATAGCTCATATATTTACTCCAGTCTTCTATGAATCTCTGAACCCACAGGTTTCGATCCCTTCCTGTTAATTTACCTAGTTCTGCATAGTCCATCAATTTCATCCGCCATTCTTCTTTCCTTGGTAATTCTTCTTGCTTCCATTTTTGTGCCAATAATGAGATTCCTGGGTTCTATGAGGAGTTTGGTAGGGTTGCCATATGTCCTCCTTTTCCAGGACACACCCTCCTTTTCGTGAGGAGAGTCCTCACAGCGACCCATAGTTATAAGTAAAGGTAAAGGGACCCCTGACCATTAGGTCCAGTCGTGGCCGACTCTGGGGTTGTGGCACTCATCTCGCTTTACTGGCCAAGGGAGCCGGCGTACAGCTTCTGGGTCATGTGGCCAGCATGACTAAGTCGCTTCTGGCAAAGCAGAGCAGCGCACGGAAACGCCGTTTACCTTCCCACCAGAGTGGTACCTATTTATCTGCTTGTACTTTGACGTGCTTTTGAACTGCTAGGTTGGCAGGAGCAGGGACCAAGCAACGGGAGCTCACCCCATCGCAGGGATTCGAACCGCCAACCTTCTGATCGGCAAGCCCAAGGCTCTGTGGTTTAACCCACAGTGCCACCCGCGTCCCATGGTTATAAGTAAAAGTCGGCAAATGTGTCCTTTTTTGCTCTTCAAAAACAGGCTGCTGGACTAGACGAGCCACTGGCTATTTTTATGTTCTTAGGCTTAAATGGGAGATTGCGACCCAGAGAGCCAAAGTGTCTGGGGAGGAGCAAAAGAAGCAATGAGAGAGACGCTTCTTTTTCATCTTGCTGGCGAAAATTCCTCCAAATGCAGATCGCCCAGCGCAAAAACGCAGCCCCCTCTCCCTGCTCCCTTCCCATCTGGACCTGCCTGGCCTCATTTGCCGTTAATCCTCCCTAATTGCCCGTAATTGGGTCCTTGCCCTCTGGGGCCCTTGCCTTGCAGGTGTTCGAAGGAACATCTGGGATCGATGCGAGGAAGACGTCCTGCGAGTTCACGGGGGACATTCTCCGCACACCTGTTTCCGAGGACATGCTTGGTACGTAAAAAACGGGGGAATCGGGGAGGAGGAGGAGGAGGAATCCGTCTCGGGTAATGCGTTGCTACAGCTGCAAAGTGAAGTGTGAGCTAATCCCGTCGGGGGAGCGAAAAGGCCGCCAGAGGCTGCAGGAACAAAGGAAAGAGAAGGGAAAGGCCAAAGGGCAGCGGGAGATGGCGCTGGCTGCCATGGAAGGAGCTGAAGCAGGGAGAGGCTTTCGGGTGCCGGAGTGGGAGACAGGAACTGGCTCTGAGCCACAGGAGCCATGGGCATAGCCAGGATTTTTGTTAGTGGGGGCAGAACCTCAGTTTAATAATAATAATAATAATAATAATAATAATAATAATAATAATAAATTTTATTTATACCCCGCCCTCCCCGGCCAGAGCCAGGCTCAGGATGACTAACACCAGTAAAATCACAGTGATTTCCCCCCAGATACTGTTTCCAACAGCCGAATCCCGGTAATGTCTGGGAAATTCCAGACGTATGGCAACCCTAGAGTTGTCGTCCCAAACATTAGGAAGGCACCAGGTAGGCAAATGCTGGCCTAGACACTGACCCTGGGATTAGGCTGGTCCCTTGGTCTCCTCCCTTGGGGTGTAGCTGAGGATTCCAGCAGTGGGAGAACTGGGAAGTGGAGCTCCCTCCATCCTGAGCTCTGCTGTGCTATGGATCTGTCTTTTGATGCAGGGAGAGAGAGGGAGTGTGAATTTGCTGCGGGTTGTTAGCTTGGCTAACGTTGTCAGTGCTGCTTTGTGGATTATGAGTGCAGTAACGCTTTGTGAAGTTCATAATAGGACTTTCCTTGCGGTTGTGCAGTTCAGCCTATTTTTTAAGCCATTTTGCAAAGTGCTTTATAGAAGGCGTTAGTTTTACTGATGGTTCATAATTGTTTTACACGATTCAAGTTGCAGTTGTGATGTTCTGTTATATCTGGCCTTTGGTTTGGACTCGGTCTGACCCTTATGTTTCCCTCCCCTTATGGTCTTGATTTATCAGCTACTTTAAAATGAGGCTGCATTTTAATTTGCATTTTAACCTGTATTTAAAATTGGGGTTTGCTTGTTTTTTTCTCCCCCCCTCCCATCTCCCCCCCCATTATGTTTTAACTGTGATTTTATTGGTGTTAGCCGCCCTGAGCCCGGCTCTGGTTGTGGAAGGTGGGGTATAAATAAAATTATTATTATTAATAATAATAATAATAATAATAATAATAATAATAATAATGCAATTTATTGTATGTAAGCCATACTGTATTCTGGCTCATGTCAGTGAAAATTGGCATAGAAATATAATGAATGAATGAGCTGTGAAAAGGCTAGCTCCATCAGGCCTCAGGCGCCACCATCCCATCACTATCCCTTCTCATTTCATCACCTTTGCTGGAGGCCCAGCTCCATTGAGCACCTCTTTGCCAGCTGCCCATTATCGGAACAACAGCTTACAAATTGGAGTCTGACTTTTGGTTTTCCTCTGCCATCCCTGTGTCCTTTTCCTTGTGTGTCGTCTCATGGCATGCCATTCTATTTTTAAAAACAGATTGTAAGCCTGCAGGGTAAGGGCTGCTGTGTTCAGATTGTATGGATGCTCTGAGAGCCTTTTTGGCTCAAGAGCTGGGTTCAGAAGCTCTAGATAAATAAATGAGGAGCGGAAGAAGAGCCTGAGAAAAAGCACCCAGCAGGATTGAACCCACGGCTCACCAGGGTTCAGTGCAGCTGGCTGCGGGGTTCTACTTCACCAGTGTGTTTTCTGCAGCGAAGGTCTCCAGGGTTTGGGGCAGCTGTCCCCAACCCAGCATGGAGACACCAGCGTTCGAACCTGACACCTTCTGCATGCAAAGCCAATGCTCTTACCACTGTGCCATGGAGGAGGGCTCACCCAGTAGGTATTATCAGCCCTTATGGCTAAAAACAGGAGGAGACCAGAGGCTACTGGGCCAAAAATTGGCCATGGCTGTCCTCCTCCCAGGCTGCCACCTCCCTCCAACCATGGTTGTCCTCCTACCTTTTAGTAGGAGGGGGCGGGATCTTAGGGGGGCAGGCCCACCTGGACCAGGTGGGTCTGTGGCTTGATTGTGCAAAGGCCGCGCTTGAGTTTGGCAGAGCAGGAGACAGGCCTGAGCACCCGAGTCAAGGTGAGCTTCAGCGCACGGCCGCATCTCCTGCACCTATAATAATAATAATGATAATAATTCATTATTTATACCCTGCGCATCTGGCTGGGCCTCTCCAGCCACTCTGGGCAGCTCACAACAGAATTAAAAGCACAACAGAACCTCAAACATTAGAATCTTCCCTAAACAGGGCTGCCTTCAGATGTCTTCTAAAAGTCAGATAGTTGTTTATTTCCTTGACATCTGATGGGAGGGTGTTCCACAGGGCGGGTGCCACCACCGAGAAGGCCCTCTGCCTGGTTTCCTGTAACTTGGCTTCTCACAGGGAGGGAAAAGCCAGAAGGCCCTCAGAGCTGGACCTCAGTGTCTGGGCAGAACGATGGGGGTGGAGATGCTCCTTCAGGTATACTGAGCCAAAGCCATTTAGGGCTTTCAAGGTCAGCGCCAACACTTTGAATTTGCTCGGAAACGTACTGGGAGCCAATGTAGGTCTTTCAGGACAGGTGTTATATGGTCTTGGAGGCTGCTCCCAGTCACCAGTCTAGCTGCCGCATTCTGGACCTCAGTGTCCGGACAGAACGATGGAGGTGGAGATGCTCCTTCAGGTATACTGGACCGAGACCATTTAGGGCTTTAAAGGTCAGCACCAACACTTTGAATTGTGCTCGGAAACGAACTGGGAGCCAATGTAGGTATTTCAAGACCGGTGTTATGTGGTCTCAGCGGCCACTCCTAGTCACCAGTCTAGCTGCTGCATTCTGGATTAGTTGTAGTTTCTGTTTCACCTTCAAAGGTAGCCCCACGTAGAGTGCATGGCAGTAGTCCAAGCAGGAGATAACCAGAGCATGCACCACTCTGGCGAGGCAGTCCGCAGGCAGGGAGGGTCTCATCCTGCGTACCAGATGGAGCTGGTAGACAGCCACCCTGGACACAGAATTGACCTGCGCCTCCATGGACAGCTGGGAGTCCAAAATGACTCCCAGGCTGCTCACCTGGTCCTTCAGGGGCACAGTTACCCCATTCAGGACCAGGGAGTCCCCCACACCCGCCTGCCCCCTGTCCCCCAAAAACAGTACTTGTCAGGATTCAACCTCAATCTGTTAGCCACCATCCATCATCTTCCTCTGCCCCCCACCAACTCATTTCCTTAGGTGGCCAAATTAACCTTTCCGCCCAAAGATCCGTCTTGAACATCCGCCAGACCACCTCCTCTTTATAGATTGGCTATCGGCCACCGCAGGGGAGGAATCAATACAGCTGCATTCGCCCTCCCTGCCTCCCCCTCGCCAACCAGTCCCCCCCCCACAACACGCAACAACTTTCTTCCGGTCCTTTAAGAGGGACGGTAGAAAAGCACTGTCCTTGTCACAGCAAATGAAGATCAATGCCAAGATGGAAATGGGAGGAAGGAGCCAGAGGACCATGAAAGGCCAGTAAGCTTGGTATTCACCACGACGCGTTCTATTTGCCTTAGACACACATCACTGAAGCACAAAAAAGAAAAGGAGAGAGAGAGGGAGGGATGAGGGAGGAGAGAAAGAGCAGAGAGAAACCTATGCTCAATCGAAGCACCTGCAGCTGCAAAACAAGGCTGGAGTCCTGCGCTTGCAAGATCTGCAGCTTAGCCACTCGGCGTGACACACACCATAGGTGCCAACTCCCTGGAGCCCTGGGTGCCCCAGCACCCGCAAAATTCCCCATGAAGGGGCCGGGCACAATTTTTGGTGCCAGGGCCCGGCACGCTGCATGGCACCATGGCCCCAGGCACCCACAGTCTCAGGGCCAAGTTGGCACTCCTGCCACACACATACCTCTTGGACCTACCTCCCGGTCTCCTTTGCCCGCTCCCTTCCTGAGGATTGTTGTTGTTTAGTCATTTACTTGTGTCCGCCTCTTCGTGACCCCCTGGACCAGAGCACGCCAGGCACTCCTGTCTTCCACTGCCTCCCGCAGTTTGGTCAAACTCATGCTGGGAGCTTTGAGAACACTGTCCCACCATCTCGTCCTCTGTCATCCCCTTCTCCTTGTGCCCTCCATCTTTCCCAACATCAGGGTCTTTTCCAGGGAGTCTTCTCTTCTCATGAGGTGACCAAAGTCTTGGAGCCTCAGCTTCAGGATCTGTCCTTCCAGTGAGCACTCAGGGCTGATTTCCTTCAGAATGGAGAGGTTTCATCTTCTTGCAGTCCTTGGGACTCTCCAGAGTCTCCTCCAGCACCTGAGGCTTAGGTGCAGCAAAAGCACAAGCCACACACACTGCCAATCCTGCCCAGGACGTGCCACTCCCACCATGGCACTTCTGAAATGCAGTCGGCACCCTCTGCGGGTGGGGTAGAACTTGGCTGCTTTCTGCACAGTCCTGTACGGGACTATCAGCTCACATTCCGTTTTATATTATTATTATTATTATTATTATTATTATTATTATTATTATTAATCCCGTTCATCAGGCTGGGTTAAAAATACAGAATATCCTATACAGGCAACAAACCAATCAATCAATCAATCAACAGAAACTAGTAATAACAATAACAACAAAAACAACAATAATAAACCATTTACAGTTATACCCAAATTATAATAACCGCCAACCCCAGCTGAACACTTAACTAACCCCAATCTGACAAAAACAAAAGAGTGGAATCAAAATTAGAAACGTTTAATACATTGTAAAACATTTTAGCCAGTTGCCCCAACCCAAGAATTGTTCCAGCAAGGGCCGTCTGGCCTCTCAAGAGCCTCTTTTAACTCTTTATATTTATTTATGCCCCCCCCTTTTCCTCTTTACTGAAGGCACCCTGCAGATAAAATAGAAACAGCCAGAAACATAGGAGAAAAAGCACATTAAAAACAATTTAAGATCAATAGAATTAAAGAAAGATAGATTAGATAGATGATGAGAGAGAGAGAGAGAGAGAGAGAGAGAGAGAGATGATAGATATAGATAGATAGATGATAGATAGAGATAGATGATAGATAGATAGATAGATGATAGATAGATAGATAGATAGATAGATAGATAGATAGATAGATAGATAGATAGATAGATGATAGATAGAGATGGGTAGGTAGGTAGGTAGGTAGGTAGGTAGGTAGGTAGGTAGATGATAGATAGATGATATAGATGATAGATAGATAGATAGATAGATAGATAATGATAGATAGATAGTCAAGTACTTTATTACGGTCATAGACCAGCATAAGCAAACATCTAAATAAATAGCATAAAAGTATGAATCTAAATGAATAATTATTAAATAAATAGGAGCAAGAACCAAACATAGATTTAAACATATACAGTGGCACCTCAGGTTAAGTACTTAATTCGTTCCGGAGGTCTGTTCTTAACCTGAAACTGTTCTTAACCTGAAGCAACACTTTAGCTAATGGAGCTTCCTGCTGCCGTCTGTTCTCATCCTGAAGCAAAGTTCTTAACCCGAGGTAATAGTTCTGGGTTAGCGGAGTCTGTAACCTGAAGGGTATGTAACCTGAAGCGTATGTAACCTGAGATACCACTGTATATAGAATATTTAATTAAGCATAGATAATGGGTGCGTAAAAGTTTGTAAGAAAAATTAAAAGATCGGTTAAAACAGCTATATGGGCTTGGCTTCAGAAGTGCAGATCTAACAATATGGGTCTTCAGTTTAGGGTTGAATTGTAGCATAGACCTTTCTTCATATATATATGAAGGCGATGCACAAGGGATGTCTCTGCTTTCGACATTTCTCCTGGCGCAGTGAGAAAATCATGTTGGCTGTTCTCATATATGAAAGATCTATTGAAAGATCGTATGAAGTATCTATTAAAGCATAGAATCATAGAGTTGGGGCCCTGAGGATGATGTAGTCCAGTCCACTGCAACACAGGAATATGGATCAAACCTGCAATCTTAACCTTGTCAGCTCCACCCTCTAACCAACAGCTGATGATCATTGCAGCAAAAACATCACATCAGCAGCCCTTTCCTTAAAAAGAGGCAATTCCCCAAAGTCTGTTGGATAAGGCTATGGAATGGCTCTACTCTGCTGCCCACAGCTGGAGGCATAGCTGTCAACTTCTCCCTTTTCTTGCGAGGAATCCTATTCGGAATAAGGGAATTTCCCATTAAAAAAGGGAAACATTGACAGCTATGGCTGGAGGCAGTAATTGCTTCTGAATGCTGGTTATTGGAAACCACAGAAGGAGAGAGATGCTCTTGTGGTTACAGCCTTCTCGCAGGTAACCGGTTGGCCCCTGTGAGAACTGGAGTCTGAACTAGATGGGCCACTGGCCGGATACAGCAGCCTCTCCACGTGCTCTTAGGGCTATAGGTGTCCAAAGATGATTCCCGCGCATGCCTGCGGTTGTGTCTCACACCAGGCCCTCCTTCTCACGCCCGTGTCTCTCCGCAGGTCGAGTCTTCAACGGTTCTGCCAAACCCATCGACAAAGGACCAACCGTTATGGCAGAAGATTTCCTGGACATTAACGGTGAGACCTTAGTCTGATCTGTGCAGGTGGGGAGGGATTCAGCTGGACCCATCCCTTCCGAAAAAGACGCTGTCAAAGGGAACTGGTGAAAGCCCTGACCTCCCTCTGCTCTTAAACAGGTCTCCCATATCTAGAAACAGAGTGTCACGGTCGTAAGTAAGAAACTCAATTTTTCCAGGCAGAGAAACCCCATGGTTTTTCCTCTGTTCCCCCGCATTTATTTATCTACTTCCTTTATATCTGGCTGCTGGGGTCTCCCCACCTCTATTCCCCCCTCTCCTTTTTTGCCAGCACTGCCAAAATCAGTAGGGTCTTAGGGAGGGAACCAGTTCAGGCCACTGAAATAGGGTTTCAGTATCCCTGGTATAGGTAAAAGGTAAAGGGACTCCTGACTGTTAGGTCCAGTCGTGGCCGACTCTGGGGTTGTGGTGCTCATCTCGCTTTATTGGCCGAGGGAGGCGGCGTACAGCTTCCGGGTCATGCGGCCAGCAGGACTAAGCCACTTCTGGCGAAGCAGAGCAGCACAAAGAAATGCCATTTACCTTCCCGCCGGAGCGGTACCTATTTAGCTACTTGCACTTCATGCTTTCAAACTGCAAAGTTGGCAGGAGCAGGGACCAAGCAACGGGAGCTCACCCCATTGCGGGGATTCGAACCGCTGACCTTCTGATCAGCAAGCCCAAGGCTCTGTGGTTTAACCCACAGCGCCACCCACGTCCCTGGTATAGGGCTCCTTTATTTATTTTTTGCATTTATACCTCAAGATGGTCTACATGGTTCTCTCCCGCCCCTTATTTAATCCCCACAACACCCCTGTGAGGTAGATTAGGCTGAGACTAAGGGCTTCTCTACATTTACCTTCGGCATTGCTCTTTCCAGCAAAGTCTGCACTTAAAAGCTCCGTGTCTGAGCTTTTTTGGTTTTGTTGTGGGGGTTTTGGGGGGGCCTGAATGTTTCCCCACGAAAACCCACTCTTTAGCATTGAATCAGAACAAATGCCAATTCTTCCGTTTGCTCCTATTGAGAGATAAGAGCAGGATTTCACAAAGAAAGCTCCGGGACAGAAAAAAGATTGGAGTTCTCAGACATAGAACTTTAAATCTGTGCTTGCCGCTTTTAACAAGACAGGAATGGCGACTGTTTTGTGGGTCCTGCTGCATCTTTCACCAGGCTTTGGACTGAGACTCCCATCAGCCCCAGCCCACCACGTAGTTCAAAACATCTGGAGGGACCACGTTGGCAACCGCTGGTCTACCAACAACAGCGAGGCGGCAAAGCCTTATAGTCTCTGCTTCGATATGACCACTGCTCTCTGCTTAGTGACTCTAGCCATCCCTGGCTGGCCAGCTGTGATTGCTGCATTTGAGCTGCGATTCCTGCCCTGCGGGGGTTAGACTAGATGCACCGTGATTCCTGCCCTGCGGGGGTTGGATTCAACTCTACGATTCTATGACCCCCCCCCTCCTCCTGCCTCGTTTCCCCCAGGCCAGCCCATCAACCCGCACGGGCGCATCTACCCAGAAGAGATGATCCAGACTGGGATCTCCCCCATCGATGTCATGAACAGCATTGCCAGGGGTCAGAAGATCCCCATCTTCTCTGCCGCAGGTCTCCCCCACAATGAGGTAAGCGTATGCACCTGAGGTCCGGATCCTAACCCCCCCCCCCCCATTTTGCTCCATCCGGAATTTGTTCTGTCTGGATTCTCGCGTTCGTTTTTAAAAATCGAAGAGCCACACGCTAGAGAATGAACGCTCTCTGGGACCAAGATCTCAGCAGGCAATTAAACATTGGCACAGAAGTTGCCTGCTGAATTTCCAGTGGCAGAGAGTTCCACAGGACTGGGCCCATGACACTCAAGGTTCAGCTTCTCCTTGTTTTGAAACCAGCCTCCAGGTGATTTCATTTGGGACACAAGGGCTCAGGCGGACCCTGAGGCACCCTTAACAGATGTTGCTCTGGACTTTTCGTAAATCAATTTAAGGACCTTGGACCTGGTTCACACAGACACTCCTGTCCTATTTCCTGGCGGGAAATCTGGACCTCTGCTGACACGCCAGGCTGCTTTGCCCCACACTGCCCTTTGACGGACTTAATAATAATGATGATAATAAATTTTATTTATACCCCGCCCTCCCTGTCCAGAGCTGGGCTCAGGGTGGCTAACACCAATAAAATTACAGTAAAAACATAATGGGGGGGCAATTTAAAATACAGGTTAAAATGCAATTTAAAATGCAGCCTCATTTTAAAAGTAGCCCATAGATCAATACCATAAGGGGAGGGAAACAGAAGGGTCAGACTGAGTCCAAACCGAAGGCCAGGCGGAACAGCTCTGTCTTGCAGGCCCTGCGGAAAGATGTCAAGTCCCACAGAGCCCTAGTCTCTTGGGACAGAGCGTTCCACCAAGTCGGGGCCAGTGCTGAAAAGGCCCTGGCCCTAGTTGAGACTTGAAACACCGAGGCTCATCTCCGTGTGAATGCACCTGGGGGTAGGGTGTGCCGCCCGGGATAGAGACCAGGGTTCGAATCCTTGGCCATGCAGCTCACTGGGTCTCTGTCTCTCCCAGCCCAGACTACTTCACAGGATTGTTGTGGGGATTGAATGAGGAAGAGGGGAAACCATGATGCCATCTTGAGCCCCATGGAGGAAAAGGTGGGGTACATATCCAATAGACAAATGAATAAGCAGACCAGTTTCCTTGCCACAGATACACACCCAGGGAGGAAGTCAGGTGGAAACTGTTCTGACTAATCGGGAGTGACAGGCGAGAGTGAATATGATAAACTCAGGACCTGGCGTGTTGGGCGCTCCGCCGCCTGACAGGAGAGTAACGGAGGGAGGTGGGTTGAGAGGCCAGCAAAGGCCCTTCATTTATTTATTTCGTAGAGTTGCAGAGTTGTGGAAAGGACTGCAAAGGGTCCAACCCCACAGCAATGTAAGAATCACAGTTTTTGGCACACAGCTTGCTTTTTTCCTCCAAGGATCTCAAGATGGCACAAAAGATGTTCTCTCTCTCCTCGTTCTCCTGCGGCAGGAATGCATATGTTTTTGTCCAAAACACAGTACAGTGGTACCTCGGGTTAAGAACTTAATTCGTTCCAGAGGTCCATTCTTAATCTGAAATTGTTCTTATCCTGAGGTACCACTTTAGCTAATGGGGCCTCCTGCTGCTGCCATGCCGCCAGAGCACGATTTCTGTTCTCATCCTGAAGCAAAGTTCTTAACCTGAGGTACTATTTCTGGGTTAGCGGAGTCTGTAACCTGAAGCGTCTGTAACCCGAGGTACCACTGTAATATCCAAGGCAACACAATGACCAAGTATAACAATGCAATATCAATATGAACTCTTTATATAATCTATATGGAACCTTGAACAATATGAAAAACCAAATAAACAGAGATCTTATAAATCTCTGAAGACACAAAATGTGCACTCTTAATGGTTTCTCTTGAAAACATAGAACCAAATAGACATAAGTTTTATAAGTCTCTGAAAGTCTTTGTAGACCATGCAAGTCTCTGAAAGAAGCAATGGGGCAGATTCTTATCTGACGAAAACAAGCCGTAAAGCTTTGTTTTATGATGTCCAACGCTGCCGAAGTGGTCTGCAAACAAACGTAGCGAACATTGATTCTGGATATAGCCACTGTTTCGTGGAATTCTTCTTCAGTGCAGCAGAAGGATACAGAAGCGCTTCATAAACTGCAAATGAATTATTGAAACAATGACCTGCATATACTTGGCAACTTACTCAAATTATTACAAACTATATGCATGAACTGGAACGCGGGTGGCGCTGTGGGTTAAACCACAGAGCCTAGGGCTTGCCGATCAGAAGGTCGGCGGTTCAAATCCCCGCAACGGGGTGAGCTCCCGTTGCTTGGTCCCTGCTCCTGCCAACCTAGCAGTTCGAAAGCACGTCAAGTGCAAGTAGATAAGTAGGTACCGCTCTGGCGGGAAGGGAAACGGCATTTCCGTGTGCTGCTCTGGTTCGCCAGAAGCGGCTTAGTCATGCTGGCCACATGACCCGGAAGCTGTACGCCGGCTCCCTCGGCCAATAAAGCGAGATGAGCGCCGCAACCCCAGAGTCGGCCACGACTGGACCTAACGGTCAGGGGTCCCTTTACCTTTACCTATACGCATGAACAATTCAATATGAAATAAAACCAAAAGTACATACCCCATCTACCGTATATGGTGAAGGGAAGTGTATAACAACAATTATCTGTGGAGCAGTGGTCATAAAGTTATGTCCAAAACACCCCAGAAACTGGGACAGAGGGTTAAAAACTCACTAGCTGATTGAGGGGTATGTGCAAGAAATGGGAGAGGAGTCGAGGAAGGTCAGGGGTGTGTGGGTGTGTGACGTCCTTATTTTCATCTGAGGAATGTTGGAGGGTGCGCCATCTCCTCTGTTCTGTCCTTGAGACGGTAGCCTTGCCTTCCTTTCGCCTCTCCCCTCAGATCGCAGCCCAGATCTGCAGGCAAGCAGGGCTGGTGAAGAAATCCAAAGACGTCATGGATTACCACGAGGACAACTTTGCCATCGTCTTTGCCGCCATGGGGGTGAGTTTTTGTTCCCTTTTGAGCATCATTTAGCTGTTGGTCAGCTTTCTCCCCATTCACGTTGCACCAGAGTAGGCCACGCTCCTTGCATTGACACATGAGGAGCCATTGGGATCTCATAGAATCACAGAATCACAGCATTGGAAGAGACCCTAAGGATGATCTAGTCCAATCCTCTGCAATGCGGGAAAAAGAAGTTGTCCCGTCTGGGGATCAAACCTGCAACCTTGGCATTATTGGTATAATAATAATAATAATAATAATAATAATAATAATAATAATAATAATTTATTTATACCCCGCCCTCCCCGGCCAAGACTCAGGGCGGCTAACACCCAATATAAATACAGTAAAAACATTAAAAACAAAACGAACAGTTGGTTAAAATATAAGTTAGAATACAGTTTAAAATGCAGCCTCGATTTAGTGGTAGCCTAAAGATCAAAGCCATAAGCAAGGAGAAAACGTCAAATATCATGCCCTAGCCAGTGATGTAGGAACCTTCCTGGAGGGATGCTCAGCGGAGGCGGCAGGGCTGGTGGCGCAAGAGGCCTCCCTCTGGGAAAAGACAAGCTTCCCTGCTGCATCCTCAGGCTTTGAGCATCTCCCAGGCAGCCAGGTGAGCTAATTGGCAGCATCTTGCTCCCCCTAGTGGACAGCCACGTCCTTGCAAGCACTTCCTTTTGGCAGCCCACCTTTGACGCTGGTCCCCAGGTCATCTTTATTGGCAGGTGGGATAAAAGAAAGTCCTTCCTCCCGCAGCGCATAGTTTAAACTATGGAACTCGCTGCCACCGGAGGCAGGGATCGCTAGCAACTTGGATGGCTCTGAAAGAGGACAAGGCAAATTCATGGAGGAAGAGATGACTATTGATGGCTGCTAATTGTGATGTCTACACTCTGCCCTCCACCTGAGGCAGAATGGAATTATTATTATTATTATTATTATTATTATTATTAAGGATATTTAGCCGCATCTTGATGGAGGGAGGTTTTCCTAAACTGCTCTTGTGGATGTGATTTTATAAGACTCAGAAGTGTGGGAATGTTCAGGGATGCAGGAGAGGATATATTGTCTGATTATAGCTTTTCCAACTTGTGTTAACAAGTTCCACAATTTAGCAGAGTAACATTCCCCCTTCTAAACTCACAGCGGATGCGTTTGCTCAGGCTCACTAAAGGCTCTATAATAACTGTCCTGGTATTTTCCCCTTATTCCCTCATAAAAGATAAGACACGACACAGTCTTCTATAAAAGTATAAAAAGATTTTAGTCACATTCTGTTCACAGTCGGATCCCAGAAGGCAGACTTATCTTAGAAAAATAACATATACCTGGAAACTATCTCATAAGGAGACAGTCCCTTTGTCCTCTCTTGGCTGGAACAGAGCATCTTTGGCTAAGCAGATGTTGCTTCTTTGATGCATGTAGTCACAGAGAGAGAGATGGCTGCCCTGCCCTGTGCTTTTGTCGTTACCTGCACAGGTGAGGCCACGCCCACCTCTAGTCACATGCAGAGGAAGTCTGTCCCAGCCCAGAAGGAAACAGGATCCAAACTACAAGAAAGAAGATTCCACCTAAACATTAGGAAGAACTTCCTGACAGTAAGAGCTGTTTGACAGTGGAATTTGCTGCCAAGGAGTGTGGTGGAGTCTCCTACTTTGGAGGTCTTTAAGCAGAGGCTTGACAACCATATGTCAGGAGTGCTGTGATGGTGTTTCTTGCTTGGCAGGGGGTTGGACTCGATGGCCCTTGTGGTCTCTTCCAACTCTATGATTCTATGATTCTAGGAAGTTGACCTGCTGGCTCGACAAACATTCCTCCCCATGTGTAAACATGTTCTCTCTAGGAATGTTGTACTTGACTGTTCATGTGTTTCACATCCCACAAGAAGAAAACTTCACGCCTGAAGAAAGCTATATACAGCTGTTAAGGACCTAAGATTTGCCTGCTGGATCAGTCCCCTGGCCCATCTAGTCTAGCACCCTGTTCTCACAACGACTGACCAGAGCAACTCTCCATTTAACTTTCCATTTGAAAATGCTGTTTGACAATATTAAAGGAAGAAAACGAAGCTAGCCTATTTTCTGGCTAAACACAGGGGTACCATACTTATTTGTGCCAACCCAGCATACATTTTCTGACCGGCTAAAAGGATTTGCAGTTTTGCTAAAACCTGGAAACAAAATTATATACATAAGGGCTGTTGCCATCCAAAGACAGATGATGTCTTGGTCACAGTCCTCTGCTATTCTGACTGATCTTGGATGTCAATTTATATTTGCAGCGCTGTTCCGGAATGTTGGTCGGTTGGGCAGTCGGAAACCCTTAGAAATTTGTTGGTTTGTAGGTTCTTGACATAGGTCTTTAAATGCCTGAACTGGCTTTAGCTGTCTTTGACTAAAACCTTCACCACTCTGGTTACAGGTAGGTAGCCATGTTGGTCTGCCGTAGTTGAAACAAAATAAAATAAAAATAAAAATTCCTTCCAGTAGCACCTTAGAGACCAACTCAGTTTGTTATTGGTATGAGCTTTCATGTGCATGCACACTTCTTCATGCACACGAAAACTCAACAAAAACAAACTTAGGTGCTACTGGAAGGAATTTATTTTATTTTATTATTTTGTTTCTTCACCAATCTGGTTTGTGTTGCAAACTACAACTCAGCCTCTGTTCCTTTGCTGGCAGGTAAACATGGAGACTGCCCGATTCTTCAAGTCGGACTTTGAGGAGAACGGCTCCATGGAGAACGTCTGCCTCTTTCTGAACCTGGCCAATGACCCCACGTGAGTTTTTTGTAAACTGCTTTGAGGTTTTCTTACAATCAAGCCTTGTATAAACTTAATGAAATAAATACACGAATCAGAACAGCCTGGCAGCACCCCTGATTAAATCACTGCCCAGCCTGGGGGTTTCTGTGAGTTCAATGGAAGATGACCCGACCACCAGCTTGTGGGAATGAAGGAGCCTTTTCCCAGAGCGCAGGTGTGCTTCTCCCACCTGCAAGCAGCACCTGTGCATCAGCTGATACCACTTCTCCGCCCATCCATGCGCACAGGGGCCTCGTGGGCTTTTGTGACACGGGATATGTCAGGCAAGGAGTAATTTTTGCATGCAAAAACCCACACCTTATTGTAATGGTGTGTGCAGATAATGGCTACAGAGCCCTGCAATGAAGACCCTTCTAGTGTCCCTATTTTCCAGGAGCAGTCAGATTTACAGAAGCTGTCCTGGTTTCTGATCTGATCCCAAAATGCCCCACTTTCCCTTAGGGTGGCCCTATTTTCATTGGATAAATGTAGGAGGGTATGGAATAGAACATCTTTATTTTCATTGGAGAAAGGTAGGAGGGTATGGAATAGAACATCCTTATTTTGATTGGAGAAAGGTAGGAGGGTATGGAATAGAACATCTTTATTTTCATTGGAGAAATGTTGGAGGGTATGGAATAGAACATCTTTATTTTAATTGGATAAATGTTGGGATAGCCATATTTTCTTTTTCTTTTATTCCCTTTTTTTAAAAAACGAACTTTATTCCAAAACCAAAAAAGAATTACAAACATCAAATTCAAAATCCATGTTCATTTTGTAACATAAGCCTATTACATAGCTGACTAGATTAAAATATGCCTAATTGCTATAGGCTTCCCTTTGCTATATAGAAATGCAATGCAATTAGAAATATTATATTAGAAATTTTTATAAATTCCCCTATACCCCCCCACTCCCCTTCACCCATGTGTGACCTCAATATTATTTTCTTTTACTTCTTCCATCTTGTTGTGTTGCTGTGGTTTAATAATTATTCAGTTGATTCTTTTATTATTTCCTTGCTCACCCCTGCACATTTTACACATTATCTATTAATATTCCAGTTCCGGAACCATATTTTTTCATGTATTCCTTCACCGGATAAATGTAGGAGGGTATGGAATAAAGGTAAAGGGACCCTTGACCATTAGGTCCAGTCATGACTGACTCTGGGGTTGCGGCGCTCATCTCGCTTTACTGGCCGAGGGAGCCGGCGTACAGCTTCCGGGTCATGTGGCGAGCATGACTAAGCTGCTTCTGGCGAACCAGAGCAGCGCACAGAAACGTCATTTACCTTCCCGCCAGAGTGTTACCTATTTATCTACGTGCTTTCAAACTGCTAGGTGGGCAGGACCAGGGACCAAGCAACGGGAGCTCATCCCGTCGAGGGGCTTCGAACCACCAACCTTCTGATCAGCAAGTCCTAGGCTCTGTGGTTTAACCCACAGCACCACCCGCGTCCCTTCAGGGCAGTGGGGGGTGCCAGGGGTGCCGGCCGCACCGGGCGCAACATTTGGGGGGGCGCGTTTGGCCGGCCCCCCTCGAGGAAGCGGGAACCTCTCCAAGGCGGGAGAGACCTCCTCCCGCCGCCAGGCTTCGGAAGGCTGCTCCGAAGCCTGGCGGTGGGGCGGAGAGACCGTCTCCCCGCGCCAGCCTTCCGATGGCTGTCCTGAAGACTTGTGGTGGGAGCAGTGGTGTAGAGTGGGGGGTACAGGGGGGGCTGCCGCACCTGGCGCAACATCTGGGGGGGCGCGGAAGAGACTCGAGTGCTAAAATCCACAGGTTAGGGGGCGCAAATTACTTGCCTTGCCCCGGGTGCTGAGAACCCACGCTACGCCACTGCTTCAGGGTATGGAATAGGACACTCTTATTTTCATTGGAGAAATGTTGTGATGTCCTATTTTCATCAGAGAACTGTTGGGGGGTATGTAGTAAGGAGAAGACTTGGGCAAGACTGGATGCTCGGCTTGCAAGGCTCAGCACTCCAGACCCCCATGCTGACACCTCCCTCCTTCCCACAGGATTGAGCGCATCATCACCCCACGCCTGGCCCTGACCACGGCCGAGTTCCTCGCCTACCAATGTGAGAAGCACGTCCTCGTGATCTTGACGGACATGAGCTCCTACGCTGAGGCGCTGCGCGAGGTCAGAGGGGCATTCCGCGGCTCAGAGAGGGTGTGGGCCGGGGCGCCTAACATGGCAGGGAATGGACCCCCTCTCTGTGCCCCATAATTCACCTCTTTTCCCCCACCAGGTCTCGGCTGCCAGGGAGGAAGTCCCCGGGCGCAGAGGCTTCCCAGGTTACATGTATACTGACCTGGCGACCATCTACGAGAGAGCCGGGCGCGTGGAGGGCAGGAATGGCTCCATCACTCAGATCCCCATCCTGACCATGCCCAACGATGGTGAGCGGGGAGGGGGCGCTGGGAAAAGGCTCAGGGAAAGCCTGGGCCGCTGACTTCTATGGGGAAAGTGGTTTGGGGAAAATGTCCGGCAGCAACAGCAGCTGGGAGTGAGGAGTGGCTGACAAGGGGGAAGGGAGGAAGGCAAATTTTACTGGGAGTCTATGCCCCCCCCCCAAAAAAAAGCACACACACACTGTGGGAATGTTCAAGGAGGTAGGAGAGGATATATTGCTTAATGATATCCTTCCCAACTTGTGTTAACAAGTTCTACAATTTAGCAGAGTAACATCCCCCTTTTTAAACTTGTACAGCGGATAACGTCTTTGCCAGGCTTGTGTAAGCCTCTAAAATAAGTTTCCATGGTAATTCCCCTTTATTCCCTCATAAAAAGATAGACACGACACAGTCTTGTATAAAAGTATATGAAATAGTTTACTCACATTCTGTTCACAAATGGATCCCAGAAGGCAGACTTAAGTTATAATATTGATAATAATAATTTATTATTTATTCCCCAGCCACCCTGGGCGGCCTCCAACAAAGTATTAAAATACAGTGGTCTGTTAAACATTAAAAGCTTCCGTAAACAGATGCCTTCAGATATCTTCTAAAAGTCTGGTAGTTGTTCTTCTCTTTGACATCTGGTGGGAGGGTGTTCCACAGGGCGGGTGCCACTACTGAGAAGGCCCTCTGCCTGGTTCCCTGTAACTTGACTTCTTGCAGTGAGGGAACAGCCAGAAGGCCCTCGGCGCTGGACCTCAGTGTCCGGGCAGAACAATGGGGGTTACAAAATATATGCACCTTGAATCTATCCCATAATGAGGTAGTCCCTTTGTCCTCTCTTGGCTGGAAGCCAAGAGAGCATCTCAGGCTAAGGAGATGTTGCTTCTTCAAGGAATGAAGTTAGAAAGAGATATGGCTGCCTCCACTGAGGTATTTTGTTACCTGCACAGGTAAGGTCATGCCCACCTCTGGTCTGTCCCAGCCCAGGAGGAAACAGGAAGTTCTGACTGGCTGGTCCAGACACCCCCTTTTTATGTCCATGCTAGGAATGTTGTATTTGACTGCTCTGTGTTTCACATCCCACATGCACTCCAACTTGATATCAGTTGATCTGCAAGATTGCCCAATCCCATATATGCCCGCTGGTCTGCTTCGATCGGCAGAACTGGAAATGTTACAGGTGCCACGTAACACCTGCTCCACATTGGTAAGAAATCAACCTTTTAGTGTGGCAGCACCTGCACTTTGGAACTCCCTGCTGATTGACATCAGGCAGATGCCTTTGCTGTACTCTTTTTGGCACCCCCTAAAAGCTTTTTTGATGCTTTTGAATTCTGGTGCTGGAGGAGACTCTTGAGAGTCCCATGGACTGCAAGAAGATCCAACCTCTCCATTCTGAAGGAAATCAGCCCTGAGTGCTCACTGGAAGGACAGATCCTGAAGCTGAGGATCCAATACTTTGGCCACCTCATAAGAAGACTCGACTCCCTGGAAAAGACCCTGATGTTGGGAAAGATGGAGGGCACAAGGAGAAGGGGACGACAGAGGACGAGATGGTTGGACAGTGTTCTCGAAGCTACCAGCATGAGTTTGACCAAACTGCAGGAGGCAGTGGAAGACAGGAGTGCCTGGTGTGCTCTGGTCCGGGGGGTCACGACTAAACAACTAAACAACAACAACAACAAAAAGCTTGGGGGGGGGGTTAGATGTTTAGAAAGCTGGTACGAGTTTTAATCTGTTTTTAGCCAATTGTTGTTTAAACTTTTAGAAAGTTTTCTGTGAGCTGTGCTCAGGAGGCGGCCCACGACATCTCTGCATCAAAAGTTGACGCTGAATCTCAGTGGCGTTCTGTATTGCTTCCTGTATTCCTTGCATGGAATTTTATTGCATTGCAACCTGAGGTCTGTGGGATGCAAATTGCAGTGGGATGAAATGTGATGTAAGGGACACAAGAAGCAGCAGAAACAGGATTAAAACCTTGCAGCGCAGTTGATTAGAGTTGCCACTGCAGGGTGAAAAAATCATTTGGTCATTTGCTGAGACCCTCAGCATTTTTCAAGTGGTGCAGTGGGGTCGGTTCGATTGTGGAGCATTGCTTGAAAGCCTCCTGCAACAAACTTCCCAGTTCAAGGCACTGCTGGCTGAGAAACCACAGCCTCACCAAACACTGCATCTCTCTCAGCCCATTCAAGTTTAGACCACCTTCCTGGCCGCAGCTCAGCGGCTGCCTTAGCTTTTTAAAGGAAAGGGAACCTGCTTCCTTTTGAGCAGGGATCAAGAGAAGCAAGCGATAAAAAGCAAATTCTAGTTCCTCATACGGTCTTCCGCACGTTCTCTCGGTTCCTTTGGTGAAATCAGTCATCATCAGGGCTGAAACGTACCTTAGGATGAAATCTGTAAGTATTTATTTCTGCAGGGAAGAGGCGAGACAGGGAGGGGAATTTGAAATAATGGGGAAGATGTGGGAGGATAAGATAGAGATGAGTGTTTCTAAAAGTCACACACACCCTTGTAAAATATAGCGGGGAGGGAGGTGTTTCTGAATGTTGGGGATGATGTTAAGGTCTTAAGATATGAGGTAAGTATTTGCAAACAGAGGTAAGTTAAGGCTCAGGTATCCTTAAGAAATACAGAGCTCTCCTTGGACTTGCCAGTTGTGAGGAAGTTTCCTAATTCAGGTGGATATGCAAGATGGGGATTTATTTTGGGGGCACTGGGAAGGGAGGAATGGCATAGAGAACCTCCAGGTATCTTTTTTATTGTGTATTCATGGTGGTTTCATAAATTCATAGAATTGGGAGGGGATCCCCAGGGGTCATCTAGTCCAACCCCCTGCAATACAGGAATCCCATACCAAGATCTCATGCCTTTTTCTACCACAAATGCCACGTTCCGTTTCTTTGTTCTGCTTTGGTTGTGCCAGAACACACAAGTAAAACAGTCAGAGTCGTTTGAAACTGGAACAGACGCCCTCATTGTGGGATGCAGGAGAGGATTTATTGTTCGATTATAGCCTTTCCAACTTGTGTAAACAAGTTCACAATTTAGCAGAGTAACATTCCCCTTTTTAAGCTCACAGCAGATGTGTTTGCTCAGGCTCGCTAAAACCTCTATAATAACTGTTCTGGTATTTCCCCCTTATTCCCTCATAAAAGATAAGACACAACACAGTTTGCCATAAATGTATAGAAGGTTTACTCACCCACATTCTGTTCACAATCAGATCCCAGAAGGCAGACTTAGCTTGGAAAAGTAAGCTAAACTATATCATAAGGAGACAGTCCCTTTGTACTCTCTTGGCTGGAAGTCAAGAGAGCATCTTCAGCTAAGCAGATGTTGCTTATTCGACTCATGTAGTCAAAAAGAGAGCGAGATGGCAGCCAGTCCTATGCTTTTGTTACCTGCACAGGTGAGGCCACGCCCACCTCTAGTCTCATGCAGAAGAAGACTGTCCCAGCCCAGAAGGAAACAGGAAGTTGACCTGCTGGCTGGACAAACATTCCTCCCCATGTGTAAACATGTTCACTCTGGGAATGTTCTACTTGACTGCTCTTGTGTTTCACATCCCACACTCATAAGGTCCCTCCTTCCTTATAGGTTTCTAAGCAGAGGTTGGACAGCCATCTGTCCTGTATGCTTTAGCTGAGATTCCTGCACAGCAGTGGATTGGACTAGATGACCCTCGGGGTTCCCTTCAAACTCTGCTATTCTGTGATCCTCAGTGCCCCTCCAGATGGCAATCATGCAGTGATCCCTGGAGGAGCCTTGCAGAACTAATAAATCAGAAGGGTGTGTGGATGGTTCGGGGCAAAACCCAATGCCTATGTGCTGCTGTTGCACCAGTTCCAAGTTGCATGTTACAGTGGTGCCTCGCAAGACGAAATTAATCCATTCCGTGAATCTTTTCGTCTAGCGGTTTTTTCGTCTTGCGAAGCAACCCTATTAGCGGCTTAGCGCAGTGTTTCCCAACCGGTGTTCCGCGGCACACTCGTGTGCCGTGAGACGTTGCCTCGTGTGCCGCGAGATGCCTGGAGGGAGGCGGGCGAGTCGGGCGGCGAGAGGCGGGGCGGCGGCGGCGAGGAGAGGCCGCGCCTCCTGCTGCTGCCTGGCGCTCCTCCTCGCAGCCGGCAGCGCTGCCTGGGCGCCTCCGCGCGACTCTGCCTCGCTGGGTTTGGTCTCCCAGCAGAGACGGGTCACACGCGCCCCTCCCTCCCTCCCTCAGCCTGCGCGGAGGGAGAGCCAGAGAGAGGCATCGCTCCTGTGCGGCGGGAGAGGGAGCAGCCGGAGCGATGCCCCAAATGAAGGCATGGGACCGGAGGGGAAATCCTCTCCGAGGAGGATTGAGCGCAGCTGAGAGAAGCCTTTCGAGGAGCTGCCGTGTCCCCTGGAAACCCCCTTCCCAGCTCTGCCTGCCTGCCTGCCCAAAGCTTGGAGGTTCCCCGGCAAGGGGGAGGGAAAAAACTTTCACTTTTGTGCGTCCCTCCCGGCGTGACGCTGCGCGCTGACGTCACGGGGCGGGGCTTTAATGGTGGTGTGCCGCGAGATTTTTTTTCAGTACACAGGTGTGCCGTTGCCCAAAAACATTTGGGAAACACTGGCTTAGCGGCTATTAGCAGTTTAGCGGTTATTAAAGGCTTAGCGGCTATTAAAGGCTTAGTGGATTAGCGGCTAAAAGGCTATTAGCGGATTAGCGGTTTAGAAAAAGGGGGGAAAGCGGGGGGAAATCGGAACACTCGCAAGACGTTTTTGTCTTGCGAAGCAAGCCCATAGGGAAAATCATCTTGCGAAGCAGCTCAAAAACGGAAAACCCTTTCGTCTAGCGGGTTTTCAGTCTTGCGAGGCATTCGTCTTGCGGGGCACCACTGTATATGTTGCATCAGTTGCACTTGCAAAAAAACAGCACCACACCTGCCTGGAGAGGCCCCTAGTGAGAAACCACATTAGCCCAGGGAACGGAGAAGTCACCTGCAATGTTAGCAGGGCCAGAAGCTAATCTACCTGCTTCCCCCCCCCCTTACAGATATCACTCACCCCATTCCTGACTTGACCGGATTCATCACCGAAGGGCAAATTTATGTGGACAGGCAGCTCCACAACAGACAGGTAGGTTTACCTGTGGCTTCCCTTTCCCCTTTGATCCTTACCTCTGCCCGTGGTTCTATCCTTGCAAAGGAAAAGGAAGTGGACATATTGGGGATGCTTCCTCCACTGAGTAGACTGCTGTAGAAAGGATACATCCTTGGAAAGAGGTTGACATTGTTGATGCTCATGCCATATGGTGGTAACAAAAATTTGTGGTAGGGAAAGGCTTGTGGGAGATGGCTTGAACGTGCAGACCCAGAATATGTCCCTAATCCTTCTGAGTTATAGAGTCCATTCAAGGAAGGATAAGGATAAGGTTCTCTGTGCTCTTGACTAGTAGGGGTGAGACTGTAACTGGGCTGCTGTGAGGGCTTGAGCTTTTCAAACTTTGGTCTGGACTACTTCTTGCTGACGCGGGTAGCACTGTGGGTTAAACCACAGAGCCAAGAACTTGCTGATCAGAAGGTCAGTAGTTCGAATCCCCGTGACGGGGTGAGCTCCCGTTGCTCGGTCCCTGCTCCTGCCAACCTAGCAGTTCAGAAGCACGTCAAAGTGCAAGTAGATAAACAGGTACCACTCTGGCGGGAAGATAAACGGCGTTTCCGTGCGCTGCTCTGGTTCGCCAGAAGCGGCTTAGTCATGCTGGCCACATGACCCAGAAGCTGTATGCCGGCTCCCTCGGCCAGTAAAGCGAGATGAGCGCCACAACCCCAGAGTCGGTCACGACTGGACCTAACGGTCAGGGGTCCCTTTACCTGTACCTTTACTTCTTGCTGAGGGGCTCGGTGTGGTAGAAGACTGGATAGGTGAGTGGGCAATGTAACTTGGCCTCTCAATCCTGTAAGCCTTCAGGCAATCTTCAAGGATGGGCTGTCGGATTGGGTAGACAATACGAGGATAGAAAGGCTTTTCAGGACTACAATTTTTTCTCAAGTCTTTTTCCTGAGTATGTGGATAAATGTGGCTATAAAGTAAGTCCTTTCCTTTGAAGTGAGCATATTAAACATGGGGCATTGCTTCCCCTGCTAAGGAGTCAATAATAATAATAATAATAATAATAATAATAATAATAATAATAATAATAATAGTTTATTATTTATACCCCAGCCACTCTAGAAAACTCCCTGCGAGTTTCTGGAAACTGCTCTGAGGCCTCCAGGTATAGGGCGGTATAAATTTTCAGTTGATAATAATAATAATAATAATGATGATGATGATGATGATGATGATGTCTTCCTAAAGAACTTTTCTCCTGCTGTTTCAGCTAAGGGCTCTTCCACACCTTGGCTTAATGTGGATTTGGGACCCTTTGTGGATTTTGAACCCTCAGCCCATGCGTTGTTCACTTCCTGCTGTCCCACGCTGTCTCCTCCCTGAACCCAGAGATCCCCTGTCCTCTTAAATTCTGTTTCTTAAAAAAACACCAGTTCATTTTTAGTTTTCCATTTTACAACAAATACATGGTTACTGAAATCAGTGGCGTAGCGTGGATTGTCAGCACCCGGGGCAAGGCAAGTAATTTGCGCCCCCTGACCCGTGGATTTGTGCCCCCTAGCCCATGGATTTGCGCCCCCTAACCTAACCCCCAGATGTTGCGCCCAGTGCAGCCGGCCCCCCCTGCACCCCCACGCTACGCCACTGACTGAAATCATCTCACTATCCACGACTTCCCTTCCCCACCTTCTGTGTTTCGTTAACATTTCCCCTGTTCAACTGCATATGCAAAATGCTCCTTTTATTTTCACCTCGTTTCATTTTATTAAACTTTCTCTGCTCTGGTTATTCTAGTCCTGCTAGCGTTTTATGATGTTTACAGGAATTCTTCATGTATTCCACTTCCCCCATTCTTTCTTTAAAATCTCCTTCTCTTGGTCTCGAACTCTGCTTGTTAACACAGCCAGCTCAACATATTCCCACAATTTCATCAGCCTTTCCTCTTTTGTCAGTATTACTGCTCCCTTCCATAAATTCCGAACAGGAGAGTTACATTGATTGTCAGCAAGATTCCCTGCGAGTCAGTGGTGGTACAGTGAGGTTTTGCCTCCTCCCCTAACAAAAACCCTAGCTAAGCCCATGGTGTCAGACTAGGATCTGGGTTCAAATCCACACTCAGCCAGGAAATGTCACCGGGGGCTGGTTCTGCCCCTCAGCCTAACCTACCTCACAGGAACAAAATAAAAAGCACCTTAGAGACCAACTAAGTTTGTTCTTGGTATGAGCTTTCATGTGCATGCACACTTCTTCAGATACACTGAAACAGAAGTCACCAGACCCTTATATATAGTGAGAGGGTGGGGAGGGGTATTACTTAGAAGGGTGGTGGGAATGGGTGATTGGCTGATAGGTGTGGTAAACCTGTTGACGACTGCAATTGGTCTTACAGGAAAAAGCAAGGGGTGAGATGGCTAAAAATAGCTTTATCATGTATAATGAGATAAGAATCCAATGTCTCTGTTCAGACCAGGTCTCTCCATGGTTTTAAGTTTGGTAAAGGTAAAGGGACCCCTGACCATTAGGTCCAGTCATGGCCGACTCTGGGGTTGCGGCGCTCATCTCGCTTTATTGGCCGAGGGAGCCGGCGTACATCTTCCGGGTCATATGGCCAGCATGACTAAGCTGCTTCTGGCGAACCACAGCAGCGCATGGAAACACCATTTACCTTCCCGCCAGAGTGGTACCTGTTTATCTACTTGCACTTTGACGTGCTTTCGAACTGCTAGGTTGGCAGGAGCAGGGACCGAGCAACGGGAGCTCACCCCGTCACGGGGATTCGAACCGCCGACCTTCTGATCAGCAAGCCCTAGGCTCTGTGGTTTAACCCACATAAGTTGCAATTCAGCAACTTCTCTTTAAGTCTGTTTCTGAAATTCTTTTGTAATAAGACAGCTACTTTGAGATCCTGTATTGAATGTCCTGGGAAACTGACGTGTTCTCCTACTTGTTGCTCTGATTCCTGATATCAGGTTTATGTCCATTTATCCTTTGGCATAGGGTTTGGCTTGTTTGTCCAATATAGAGAGCTGATGGGCACTGTTGGCATTTGATGGCATACACAATGTTAGAAGATGAGCAATTAAATAGCTCTGAGATGGTATGTTTGATGTGGTTGGGGCCGGTAATGGTGTTGTCCGGGTGTATGTGGCAGCAAAGTTGGCTTACCTCACCAGCCGCCTCAGTGTCTTGCTGGCTCAGTCGCCCCCGAACTCGCGGCGCAGAGCCACCCGCAGTAGAAGAGCCCGCTGTGGCGCTCCGACCGACGGCAGGCTCTTCTCTGGACTCAACTCTCGGGCCCCGGACTCTTGGCCTGGCGCCCCTGAGACCATGGCGCCCAGGTGCCCCGTACCCCTAGCACCTATGGGTAAGACGGCCCTGGTGGGGATTAATCAGCAGGAGAACCACGTACACCAATTTGAACCCCTTGCAGCAAAGGTGGGGCATAAATGCAAATAGAGAATTCCCAGATTTAAGGAGGAGAATGTGTGGGGCAGCAGTAGCTGGAGAGATACGCCACACAGGCAAGGAGGAATTCAAGGAGGCACAGGGTGTCCTGGAATCTACCTTAAGCCGAGACACAGATGGGCCCGTAGGCTAAACATGCACACAAAGAGTGTATTTCCAAAAACCAGAGGTGCCCATCTGCTTTCTCTTGCCACAGATCTACCCTCCCATCAATGTCCTCCCGTCCCTCTCCCGTCTGATGAAGTCAGCCATCGGGGAAGGCATGACCAGGAAGGACCACGGAGACGTCTCCAATCAGCTGGTGAGTGTTTGAGCCTCTGTGGAAAAGAGGGGTGGGGGTGGGGAGCGCATAGCCACCGAGAGAACGGAGCGACAAATATTGTTGCACGCCACCCAAGGTTCCAGGCTCTTACCTGGAGTCCGTGTTTTCTTTCAGAAATGAGGCTGTTGTAAACAAAAAATCTACCCTTTTTCCTTTATGGGGTATCCAAGAGCCCACATAGAGTCCTTACGTAGGTTCCCTATTGGTAGGAGAAAATAACAGAGGCCAACCAGAGAATATTGAGAAGCAAAGCAGCTAGTAAGCCTGATCTTTATTGATCTGTTGCAACAGGGTGCTCCCCTCACACGCAGGAGAAGGAGTAGGAACCCCAAACAAAGCTGTGCCTGCCCTTATATAGACATTTTAAATTGCCCAGCCTGGAGTCCAAGACCACCCCCAGAAACATCATACCTACATCACAGAAAGGGGCGGTCTACAACAGAAATCTGAGTGCGTTGTTTACCTCCTGTCTGGCAGGTTACCTGTTAATGCTCACTTGATTGGATACCCTGGGGAGCCTGGCCAGTCTTTTGTAATGATAAATACTTAGTTCCTGAGCCAGGTCACAGGCTCACCCCATTCATACACAGACATACACTTAAGACAGGATTTGTGCAGGAAAAGACAATGGGGAGGCTTTTCCATTTCCCTTTGACTTTTCAGAGAAAACATTTGGTCAGTTTGGGAGCCAAAATGGCTTCATGGCTCTTTTCCTGTTCTTCCTCAGAGATGTGGGTTATATATTTATGTACGTGTTTGCTTGGTACATTTATGAACATTTATTATATATTTAAGACCTTAAAAGTCTTATCACAAGGCACAGCAGAGACTGTGGAGTCTTTTACATATATCCATATCCATATTTATGTATATATACAACCTGATGGAGGGGCTCACATTATTGACACCCCCGAATAGTCTTGCTTTTCCCATCGCCGCAGCCCAGGATTCAAAACAGGCTCCAAAACTTCTGAGTTTTTCCTCCAGCTTGCTGACTTTTATAGACGGGAACCTTTCTGCAGAAACCCAGACCTAATCTAACTCTGAGCTGAAGGAAAGGCCCGTCTCCCTGGTGAGATTCCTAATGGCTGGTTGTTTTCCTTAATAGTCCACCCCAGGTGATCTCATGAACACAGAAATCCAGACTTGCTTGATTTTAACATGCTAAATCCAGTGTCCAGCACCCAGACATTAGAAGGGCAGTCCAGGCACCCCAAAATCTTGTAGCAAACCCCACAAATAAGAACATTGTGGCTAAATGCACAAGATGCCTTGATGCAGAGGGTAGATCTCGTGCATCTACGATGCCCATGTTTTTTTTAAAAAAACCAGACACCTTTATAGCTAAGACTTCAGAGCATCTTTTTGAGGGTGGTTCTGGGGTTTTCCTGGCTGCCTCGGGGACAGGGCGCTTGTCTCGGGCAGGACCCTGACTCATGCCCTCCCTGTGGTTTCCTGCTCAGTACGCCTGCTACGCCATCGGCAAGGATGTGCAAGCCATGAAGGCCGTGGTCGGGGAGGAAGCCCTGTCAGCTGACGACCTCCTCTTCTTGGAGTTTCTGCAGAAGTTCGAGAAGCAGTTCATTGCACAAGGTAGGCGGGGGACGGAGGTGGCCAGGAAGCGCTGACCTGGGAGGGACCTTTGTCCTCCTCGCTCGGCACGGAGGTGGGAAGGAGCAGCGTGGCCTTAGAGCAGGGCGAGGGGAACTCAGGACAAATGCGGCCCTCCAGCATCTCCAGCCGGCCCCAGGCCACACCCCTTCCCCAGGATGAAGCCTGTGCTTCCCTGCTTTGCATCTTCCTTAAGCGTTTCTGCAGGGCTGGAATGTGCCTCTGGACTTTGTTAATGCCTCTTGCTTTTCTGGATGGAGAAAGAATGTCTCTCTCTCTCTCTCTCTCTCTCTCTCTCTCTCTCTCTCTCTCTCTCGTGTGTGTGTGTGTGTTGGAATCTAGACACATATAAAAAAACGTGAAAATGATTACAGTATCTTAAAAAGCGTTTTGAAAAATATATTGAATTTGCCATAAGCTCACCATCGCCATCTAGTGTCACATTTGTAAAGGGAAAGGGAAAGGTACCCCTGACCGTTAGGTCCAGTCGCAAACGACTCTGGGGTTGCGGCGCTCATCTCACTTTAGTGGCCGAGGGAGCCGGCGTACAGCTTCCGGGTCATGTGGCCAGCATGACTAAGCCGCTTCTGGCGAACCAGAGCAGCACACGGAAACGCCGTTTACCTTCCCACCGGAGCGGTACCTATTTATCTACTTGCACTTTGATGTGCTTTCAAACTGCTAGGTGAGCAGGAGCAGGAACCAAGCAATGGGAGCTCACCCCATCGCGGGGATTCGAACCGCCGACCTTCTGATCGGCAAGTCCTAGGCTCTGTGGTTTAACCCACAGCGCCACCCGCGTCCCTGTCACATTTGTATAACACACTTAAAACACACTTAAAACATTATATTTGCAGCTGTGTAGCTGAGTCCCAGGTGTTTAAACTACCTTACTGTGCAAAAAGTGGCATTGTTATTTTATTTGTTTGTTTGTTTGTTTGTTTATTATTTATTTATTTCTACCCCGCCCATCTGGGCAGCTTTAAACAGAACATTAAAAACAGAATAGAACTTCAAACATTAAAAACTTCCCTAAACATCTGTTGCTCCTCCCACTTTTTCCTCTGGTCCCGACCACCACTGCTATGAGGCCCCTGGGAGGCTACCCAGAAGGAAATGTGGCTTATCTGGATCTTATGGGATGATCAAGAGGACAGGTCATAACCAGGCCACGTACATCCTGTACAGTAAATGCACCTGGAGCCCTTCTCTGCCTCACTCGGAGACAACGGCAAGGTCTTAAATGTGTAGCGTTGCCTCTAAACCATCACCTTTACCTTTTCCTTCTTTTGAATGTGCAATATTAACTGTCTTGGACTGGCTGGATGCAGAGGAACAGTAGGAGGCCCCAGCTGGGGAACCCCGGATGAAGCCCCCCGAGGCATCCCATTGAGGCTCCCATCCTTTGTGTGTGGACGCAAATGCACATGGGTTTGCGTGCCAAACTGGGTCTTTGACCCAGGTGAAATAAAGCCTCGTTTCGCCCCTGCCCAAGGGAGGAGGGCTCAGAGTCCGGGGATTGGTGGTGGGACGATGATGAGTGGTCAGAGAGAGAAGATTGGGAAGAGGAGGTGTCAAAAGCTGGAGAGATAACAGGGCTCTGTGAGTGGGGAGAGTCGGTGGCAGAGAGCAGTCCAGACTCAGAGGCAGAAGATGAAGCGGGAGAAGAGGGAGACCAAGAGGCAGAGAGGAGTCTGGCTGAGGAAGAGTCACGGGTGTCTCCCCCTCCTGCGGAGACCAGCTCCCATCCCTGCTGGTCTCCCAGGACCAGAAGAGGCATGAAAAGGGCGGAGGAGAGGTTTAGCTGCAGATAGGCATAGTCTCTGATTGCCTGTGGAAAACCCTGGAGAGGAGGGGACTTAGATGACTGTGGAGAGTCAGGGACCTTTAGTCTCATGGGGGCAAGACCTGCCGGAGATGAGGTGCTGTGCTCATTAGGCCTGACTCTCCTGTGCTTTTGCTCATCAAGAGTTAATTCCAGCTTGCTTGCTGGCGATTTACCGCTGGCTCGCTCCTGTCCTTAACCCACCGACGATGTTGGTTTTTTCCCAGGCGCCTACGAAAACAGGACCGTATTTGAGTCGCTCGACATCGGCTGGCAGCTGCTGCGGATCTTCCCCAAAGAGCTGCTGAAACGGATCCCGGAGAATATCCTGGCAGAGTACTACCCCCGGGAGGCCAGAGGGGCCGATGGGTCCTCCAACACGGCCCTCTGAGCCTCAGGGCTTGTCCACGGTGGGGCGCAACCCACTTAACTGACTTGGCGGCGGGTGGGGGGGCTGGTCCAAGGCTTTGGGGACATTCACACATCACCTCCAGAAAGGGGACTATGAGCCTGGATGTATACACACCCTTTTATTGCTGTGAAATAATCAGTTGTCATTGCTGTCCTGATTCAAAATAAAAGTGTCTACCCAAATCTTGAATTTTTTATTTTTAGAACCCTTTCTCAGGATGCTTCCTCTCTGCCTCCCCCGTTTCCCTACAACGTACCACTAAAATCAAAACTGTAGTGCGGTGTAGTGGTTAGAGCGTCAGACTAGGACCTGGGAGAGACAAGGGTTCGAATCTGCACTCAGCCAAGAGCCCCTCTGGGAGTGACCTGGGGCCAGCCACTCACTCTCAGCCCAACCTACCTCACAGGGTTGTTGTGAGGACAGGACAAGGAGAGAACTGCATTTCCAATTTCAGCTTCTTGGGAGAATGGTGGGCAATAAATGTAATAAAATGAGAGAGAGGGAGAGGGGGCTAAATCTCAGAAATCCTTAAGGCTGACCTCTCAGGGGAAGTCTAAAGAGGAAATGGCGTCTCCTTGGAGGAAATGAGACTTTGCAGGGAGATAACGGGGAGGCGTTGGGGGGCGCGTGTGCCCATGACAGAAGTCATAAAGAAAGGCACCCAGTTCCTGGTTTTCCTGAAACACCCAAGTTGCAACTCTGAGGCAGAAGCCATTGGCAAATGCTGCTGGATAGCAGGGCCAGACTCTTAATATTAAGGACTCCTAATATCCACAATATCCTCCTAATATTCGTGACCCCCTGGACCAGAGCATGCCAGGCCCTCCTGTCTTCCACTGCCTCCCGCAGTTTGGTCAAACTCATGCTGGTAGCTTGGAGAACACTGTCCCACCATCTCGTCCTCTGTCATCCCCTTCTCCTTGCGCCCTCCATCTTTCCCAACATCAGGGTCTTTTCCAGGGAGTCTTCTCTTCTCATGAGGTGGCCAAAGTCTTGGAGCCTCAGCTTCAGGATCTGTCCTTCCAGTGAGCACTCAGGGCTGATTTCCTTAAGAATGGAGAGGTTTGATCTTCTTGCAGTCCATGGGACTCTCAAGAGTCTCCTCCAGCACCAGAATTCAAAAGCATCCATTCTTCGGAGATCAGCCTTCTTTATGGTCCAGCTCTCACTTCCATACATCACTACTGGGAAAACCAGAGCTTTTACTATACGGACCTTTGTTGGCAAGGTGATGTCTCTGCTTTTTAAGATGCTGTCTAGGTTTGTCATTGCTTTTCTCCCAAGAAGCAGGCATCTTTTAATTTGATTGCATATGAGGCGGTAAATCATATATCTTCTCGCCAGAGTTTCGATGAGCTCTGAAATCTGTTGGCCTCTTGCTAGCTTCTGCAAAAGAGAGCTCCCGGCTGCTGTTGCAAATGCAATTACCAGGTCAGTAAAAAGAAAAACCTAACAGATATTTGTTTTTAAAAAAGCCCTGTGGCTTCTTGTGACTCCTCTCATGCTGGAGGAGGAGGAGGAGGAGAGGTTTCACTTCTCAATTCTCTGGGGAAGCCTAATCCCTTTCATGCAACTGTGGAGAGAAGGGGCAGAGCAGGCTAGGTAGATCTTGGCTGAGCACAGACAGTCCAGACCTGAATGGAGCCTTTGGTGGAGGATCTCAGCCAGCTGGCAGGTAAGGATGGGAAATCTGCCTGCCCCAAAAGCAGGTTGAGAGGGGAAGCACAGAAAATGCTGTGGCATAGTGGTTAGAGCAGGGGCAGGCAACCTAAGGCTCATGGGCCAGATGCGGCCCAATCGACGTCTCAATCCAGACCGCAGACGGTCCAGGAATCAGCGTGTTTTTACATGAGTAGAACGTGTGCTTTTATTTAAAATGCATCTCTGGGTTATTTGTGGGGCATAGGAATTCGCTCATATTTTTTTTTTCCAAAATATAGTCCGGCCCCCCACGAGGTCTGAGGGACGGGGGACCGGCCAATGGCTGAAAAAGGTTGCTGACCCCTGGGTTAGAGTGTCAGGCTGGGTCCTGGCAGACACGGATTCAAATCCTCCCCTGGCCCCAAAGTTCTTAGGGTTGCCATATTTCAAGTGAAAATCCAGACACATAAAATAAAATCTTCATCATCATAATCTTCATCTTCATCATCATGTGTATCTGAAGAAGTGTGCATGCACACGAAAGCTCATACCAAGAACTAACTTAGTTGGTCTTTAAGGTGCTACTGGAAGGAATTTTTTTAGTTTGACTATGGCAGACCAACACGGCTACCTATCTGTAACTTCATCATCATAGTTGTTGTTGTTGTTGTTGTTGTTGTTATACCCCACCCATCTGACTGGGTTTCCCCAGCCACTCTGGGCGGCTTCCAGCATATAAAAAAACATAGTAAAACATTAAACATTAAAAGCTTCCCTAAACAGGGCTGCCTTCAGATGTCTTCTAAAAGTCAGGTAGTTGTTTTTCTCTTTGACATCTGGTGGGAGGGCGTTCCACAGGGCGGGTGCCACCCCTGAGAAGGCCCTCTGCCTGGTTGCCTGTAACCTCACTTCTTGCATTGAGGGAACTGCCAGAAGACCCTCAGAGCTGGACCTCAGTGTCCGGGCTGAACGATGGGCGTGGAGATGCTCCTTCAGGTCTACTGGGCAGAGGCCGTTGGCAGAGTTGTTGAGCTTATTCTGCAAAATCTCAAAAAAGAAGTTGTTTTGAGCTATTTTCCTGGACGTTCAAGCTATTTCCGCCTGGGCAATGTTTACGAGAGTTGAATCCCGTCTATGTCCTGGAAATTTCGGACGTATGGCAGCCCTAAGCTTCAGTGGGCAAGTTATGCTATGTGCCTTGATGGATAACCTAAGATGCTAAGGCAGTGAAGGAAAGAATGAAAAGAATGTTGCCGAAAGGAGGTTGTAAAGGTATAAAGTCGAGATGGCCATGAAGATGTGTGGAGGAATTTGCAGACACCAATAAATGAACCCGTGGCCTTGGTCTCCCTCACTCCCTGTCTGGGAAGTTGCCTTTTGCTTTGTGCAATAAGGCCTGGTTGCAATTCTGCTTGTTGCAAGACTTAATTTCCACATGTGCAAAGCTAAGGTGGGGGAATTCCTCTGTAGGAGCCCGTGCAATTTATCGACCTGCGGACTCCACTTTGGAGGGTCCCCGCTTCGGATGCCACTTGGCCCCAAGTGTTTATGTGGTCTTAACATCACAACTGAAGGAAATCCACTGTATGACTTTGGGCCAGTGACCTCCCTCACAGGGTGGTTGTGAGGACAACGTGGAGAGGGGGAGAGCGGCAAGAACTGAATGTTTCAGGAGAGAGGAGATTTCTAACTAGCGATATGACCATCAAGGACAGATGGATTGATGGGCTGATGGGAGTTGTAGTCCAGAACTTCTGGAAGATGCCAGGTTGGGGGAGGCTGGCAGAGCCTCAGTGCTGCCCCTGGGCATTTCGTGGCGACGTTCTCTTTCTGTTCTTCTGCAGCCATTTTGGAATCTGACAGTGACTCCGATTCGGAGAAAGATGAAGAAGCCGAGGTATGTGGGTCCTTTCATTTTTTAAAATTCATTTATAAAATATTTGTATAGTTGATGCAGTTTCAAGCATAAAAACATAAAACCATACAATAAAAAACACAATAAAAAGGTTTTTTAAAAAAAAATCAATGATCAACAAAATAAGCTTCTATTCCTCATGGGAAATAGGTGTCAGGGTCAGGTTCTGGAGTGAAGCCCTGGCAAATCGTGACTCAAAGAAAGTCCTATTCTCACAACCATTCACTGTGGCTTTCTAATCACTCCCACTGTTTTGCTTCAGAGGACAGGACTCGAACCCGTGCATTCAGATGATGAGAAATGAGACCTTTTTGACAGTAAGAGTTGTCCAACAATGGAATAGACCACCTCCTTCCTTGGAGGCTTTTAAGCCAAGGTCGGGCGGTCCTCTGTTAGGGTTGCTTTAGTTGTGATTCCTTCATTGCAGGGGGTTGGACTGGATGACCTTTAGGGGTCCCTTCCAGAATCCTATGATTCTAAATGTTGGGGTGGGGAAACGATTTTGAAGTCTGCATGAGCAGCTGTGCTGAGGATGGGGTTGGTGGGGATGATTGCTCAGCAAAAGCAACTCTGCTGGCAGGACTGGAATCGGAAACATTTCTTCCCTTCCATCTTCCAGGAAGCGGCTGCTTGTCAGGAAAGGGATGAAGCCAAGAAAAAGGTAGCCGAATTTGAGTATGGTAAGCATGATCTGTTGGGGTGTTAATGCTGCGAGCCCCTTACGCTCAGGTTGCATAGATGTATAAATACAACTCTAAATCCCGAAGACGCCACAGTCTCTGCTGATTCTCATTCCAAGGAAACCAAACCTGCTGAACGCCTGGAGCAAAACTAAGGCCCGTGGGCCAGATAAGGCCTGAGGGACTCATTTATCTGGCCCTCGGCGACCCCTGCCGCCCGCTGTCACCGCCCGCTCTTACCAGCACTGCACTGCGTGGCTGCCCACGTCTGGGTCGGAGAAGCACCGGAAATATCTTGTGCACATGCGCAAGCATTATTTGGGCATGCGCAAGTGTTATTTCTGGTGCACATCCGGGTCGGAGGAGGCCCGTGCACATGCGCACAAGCTATTTCCAGTGCTCCTCCGACCCAAAAGTGCGCCAGAAATAGCATGTGGGCACGTGCTCCCCCGCCCTCCGGCCCACCGTGTGATCGGCACTGGAGACACTGGCCCGAGGCGCAGTAAGTTTGCTGACCGCTGGCCTGGAGCCTCTCGTTCAGAGATTGGGATGGCAACTAGCTGTGTCCTGCATTTCCTGATCCCGAGTATTCACAGTGGTCTACCTCAGGGTGAGAGGGGGCGATTGCACCCGTGTCCGGCTTGTGGGCATCTCAGAGGACTCTGATCGGACATTTTGGGAACAGGGTGCAGAACCAGGTCCCAGGCATATGGGATTTGTGGATGTGCTCAGGACACTTCCGTTGTTGGCAGCGGACAGTGGGCAGTAGCGACCCCTGAAAGGGCTTCGGGATTCCCTATGCAGCCTAGGGCTCACGACAACATGACTCATGACAACATTTTGGAGGTCCCAGATCACAAGGTAGTTAGATTGGTCTCAACTAGGGCCAGGGTCTTTTCAGTAGTGGCCCCGATGTGGTGGAAAGCTGTGTCACAAGAGAATAGGGCCCTGCGGGACTTGACGTCTTTCCGCAGGGCCTGCAAGACAGAGCTGTTCCGCCAGGCCTTTGGGTCGGACTCAGTCTGACTCTTATGTTTCCCTCCCCTTATGGTCTTGATCTATGGGCTACTTTTAAAATGAGGCTACATTTTAAATTGCATTTTAACCTGTATTTTAAATTGGTTCCCCCTCCCATTATGTTTTTACTGTAATTTTATTGGTGTTAGCCACCCTGAGCTCGGCTCTGGCCAGGGAGGGCAGGGTATAAATAAAATTATATATTATTATTATTATTATTATTATTATTATTATTAGTGGGGCAATAAGAGGCAAGACTACCAGACTTTGGAAATCTGGTATCATTGGATGAAGTTCACCAGTTTTGTCCAATGGATTAAACAGAATACGTTTAATATGTAAATTAATATGGTTTATTTGTTTGCTTGGTTGTTGTTGTTGTTAATTGAATTTGTATACCGCCTTTCATCCGCAGATCTCAGGGTGCTTCACAACACCTGAATAGTTTAAATAAATGTGCAATTAATGGTTTCTGTTTTGAATTTGATTGCGTATTATTATTGTTATGTATTCAGTGGCCTGTGTTGGCCTGAGTGTGAGTCTCCACTAAGGATTCTGAGCTCCTAGTTTGATACATGATGTCCAATCACAGAACATTTTAGGATTTGGGCCTCTGCCATTGGCCCTTGAACTCTGAGTCGTGATTCGCAGCTTGGAAGTTTAGACAGCCAATCACGTTGGGAGTGGGAGGGGCCCAGGCTTTCAGGAATGTATATAAGCAGTTGCATTGCCCCTGTTTCCCAGTTATGTAGCTCAATAAAGGTTCTTGCTGTTATTGCTGTGTCTTGCCTTATGGGAACCCGCCTACACTTTAGTTATCTTCCTTAGTGGGTCGTGCAAACTGCTATTCTGAAGGATGCTTTTTGCAGGGTAGGGTCATGGACATTGAGGATCAATTTATGTCACCAAGTGGGGAAAGTCTGGGGAAACTGCTCTAGAGATGATCTTCAGCCTTCCCCCTCCTTTCATTCCCAGCTTCGCAGGCTTTGCTCGCTGAGCTGTCCACCCTGGAAGCAGAGTATGAAATTGAAAAGTCGTGTCGAGAACAGGCAGAAGCCTACGCAGCCCAGGTGAGCCAGGCGAACTGGTGGACATGGCAAGGCGTCTAACCTGGGAAACAGATGTAACTCAGGAGTCTAGCCCTTGTTTTGCATGCAAAGGATCCCTGCTCCAACCCCACATACAGCAAACGGCTTTAGATACCTATTTTGTTGTTGTTTAGTCGTGTCCAACTCTTCGTGACCCCCTGGACCAGAGCACGCCAGGCACTCCTGTCTTCCACTGCCTCCCGCAGTTTGGTCAGACTCATGCTGGTAGCTTTGAGAACACTGTCCCACCATCTCGTCCTCTGTCGTCCCCTTCTCCTTGTGCTCTCCATCTTTCCCAACATCAGGGTCTTTTCCAGGGAGTCTTCTCTTCTCATGAGGCGGCCAGAGTATTGGAGCCTCAGCTTCAGGGTCTGTCCTTCCAGTGAGGACTCAGGGCTGATTTCCTTCAGAATGGATAGGTTTGATCTTCTTGCAGTCCACGGGACTCTCAAGAGTCTCCTCCAGCACCAGAATTCAAAAGCATTAATTCTTCTTTATCAATTCTCAGCCTTCTTTATGGTCCAGCTCTCACTTCCATACATCACTACTGGGAAAACCATAGCTTTAACTATATGGACCTTTGTTGGCAAGGTGATGTCTCTGCTTTTTAAAATGCTGTCTAGGTTTGCCATCGCCTTTCTCCCAAGGAGCAGGCGTCTTTTAATTTCGTGACTGCTGTCACCATCTGCCGTGATCATGGAGCCCAAGAAAGTAAAATCTCTCACTGCCTCCATTTCTTCCCCTTCTATTTGCCAGGAGGTGAAGGGCCCAGTGGCCATGATCTTCTTTTTTTTTGATGTTGAGCTTCAGACCATATTTTGCGCTCTCCTCTTTCACCCTCATTAAAAGGTTCTTTAATTCCTCCTCACTTTCTGCCATCAAGGTCATCTGCATATCCAAGGTTGTTGATATTTCTTCCAACAATCTTAATTCCGGTTTGGGATTCATCCAGCCCAAACAGAGACAATTTGTTGTTCATCCAGCCCAAACAGAGACAATTTGTTGTTGACAAAGGACAGCTGGACATAGAGAGGCCCCATTACCTTCAGTAGCTGAGGGCCTCATCAAACCTAAATCTGGCCCTGTGTCTCCTGCAGGAGTGAGTTCCATAGTTTAACTTTCTTTTATCTGTCCCGCAAGACACCTTGGTTTGCAGCCCAGTCTCTAAGCCACCCTTCCACTGTGATCATCCTGGGCTTACCTTTGCCATTGCATCCCGACTCCTGCAGGTGAGCAGAGAGAACAAGAAGCTGAAGCGCATTAGCGCGGCTTTGCTCCCCATGCTCACCCACCTCCCGGCGGACCTCATCGACCCGGGCAACGAGGAGGAGATCCCCACCGAGCAAGTCCTGGATCCAGTGGACCAATACCTGCAGCAAATCAAAGGTGAGCCATGTTGTCGCTTCCCCTCTGGCTCAAAGGCCAGCAAGGGGGAGCTGCTGCTGCTGCTGCTGTAGAATGGCAGGGAGAGGTCTGGGCAGGGACTGTGCAAAATGCACTGATCCTGCAACAGTGGAGAAGACCAACCTTGGAGGAAGAGAGGAAGCATCCTTAAGGATGGAGAGGCAGTGTTCAAGAGATGCCTCTCATTATAATTTATAATAATAATTTATTATTTATACCCCACCCATCTGGCTGGGTTTCCCCAGCCACTCTGGGCGGCTTCCAACAGAATATTAAAATGCAATAACCTATTAAACATTAAAAGCTTCCCTAAAGAGGGCTGCCTTCAGATGTCTTCTAAAAGTCTGGTAGTTGTTTTTCTCTTTGAAATCTGGTGGGAGCGTGTTCCACAGGGCGGGTGCCACCACCGAGAAGGCCCTCTGCCTGGTTCCCTGTAACTTGGCTTCTCACATGGAGGGAACTGCCAGAAGGCCCTCAGAGCTGGACCTCAGTATCCGGGCAGAACAATGGGGGTAGAGACGCTCCTTCAGGTACTGTATACTGGACCTTCAGGTATACTAGATCTCACACCCCCTTCGGTGCCCAGCTGCAACACAACAGCCCTGCAGTGCTGTCCGAGGGTCTGATAGTTGTTGCCACTCCCCTCCAGCATTGCCAGATGGGAGGGGATCTACTGTTAGAATTCCTGCTCCGTGGTTGCAATCATGGGATTGCTGTCTTTCACATGACATGGTATGTTTTGACTCCACAGAGTGGGAAGCGACGGAGACAGGATGTTTGTGTTACTGTGTTCCGTGAAGTGGGACTATTGTCCTTTGTTCTTTTTCTCTTTGCTGTCTGATGCTAGAGAGAGAGGGAGCCATGTTGCAGTGCTCCTTGTGTCGATTAGCCAAAATGCTGAATTGCTGAGGTCTGTTACGCAATCTGCAAAGACTCTGTGGATCCCTAAGTGTGCCGGTGTCTGTTGGCATCAGTCGCTATGATGTTTGGGCTGAAGAAAGTTTTGAAGCTCCCGAACGATCGACCAGGAGGGAGAGAACATGCCAGTCGGGCATGTTTCTCTGCCAGGGTCCTACTCAAGTGTAGGCTGACCTCCTGACACCTACAGGGCAGTACTCAGGTCTTTCAAATTTCAGCATATTTGGGGGCCCCCACCTCTTGCCTTCTGTTCTGCACATGCAACTGTGTGTGTGTGTTTATTCCTGCATTGCAGGGGGTTGGACTTTCAAGGCCATCCACGTCGGTGGCCCTCGCCACATCCTGTGTCAGGGAGTTCCCCTGTTTAACCACGTGATGTGTGAAGAACTTTCTTTTACCTGTCCCGACTTTCCCAACTTTCAGCTGCCAGGAGGTGAAGTCGAGGTGGACTCATATAAAAATGCTTTTTTTAAACGTGTTTTGAAAAATATACTGAATTTGCCATAAGCTCACCATCGCCATCTATAATAATATAATAATAATAATAATTTATTATTTATACCCCGCCCATCTGGCTGGGCCTCCCCAGCCACTCTGGGCGGCTTCCATAAAAACCAAAAATACAATAAAATATCACACGTTAAAAACTTCCCTGAACAGGGCTGCCTTAAGATGTCTCCTGAATGTCAGGTAGTTGTTTATCGCTTTGACATCTGCTGGAAGGGCGTTCCACAGGGCGGGCGCCACTACCGAGAAGGCCCTCTGCCTGGTTCCCTGTAGCTTTGCTTCTCGCAATGAGGGAACCGCCAGAAGGCCCTCGGCGCTGGACCTCAGCGTCCGGGCAGAATGATGGGGGTGGAGACGCTCCTTCAGGTATACTGGACCAAGGCCGTTTAGGGCTTTAAAGGTCAGCACCAACACTTTGAATTGTGCTCGGAAACGTACTGGGAGCCAATGCAGGTCTTTCAAGACCGGTGTTATATGGTCTCGGCGGCCGCTCCCAGTCACCAGTCTAGCTGCCGCATTCTGGATTAGTTGTAGTTTCCGAGTCACCTTCAAAGGTAGCCCCACGTAGAGTGCATTGCAGTAGTCCAAGCGGGAGATAACCAAAGCATGCACCACTCTGGCGAGACAGTCCGCAGGCAGATAGGGTCTCAGCCTACGTACCAGATGGAGCTGGTAAACAGCCGCCCTGGACACAGATTTAACCTGTGCCTCCATGGACAGCTGTGAGTCCAAAATGACTCCCAGGCTGCGCACCTGGTCCTTCAGGGGCACAGTTACCCCATTCAGGACCAGGGAATCCTCCACACCCGCCCGCCTCCTGTCCCCCAAAAACAGTACTTCTGTCTTGTCAGGATTCAACCTCAATCTGTTAGCCGCCATCCATCCTCCAACCGCCTCCAGACACTCACACAGGACCTTCACTGCCTTCACTGGTTCTGATTTAAAAGAGAGGTAGAGCTGGGTATCATCCGCATACTGATGAACACCCAGCCCAAACCTCCTGATGATCTCTCCCAGCGGCCGCATGTAGATGTTGAAAAGCATGGGGGAGAGGACAGAACCCTGAGGCACCCCACAAGTGAGAGCCCAGGGGTCTGAACACTCATCCCCCACCACCACTTTCTGAACACGGCCCAGGAGGAAGGAGCGGAACCACTGTATAACAGTGCCCCCAGCTCCCAGCCCCTCAAGACGGTCCAGAAGGATGCTATGGTCGATGGTATCGAACGCCGCTGAGAGATCCAGCAGAACTAGGAAACAGCTCTCACCTTTGTCCCTAGCCCGCCGGAGATCATCAACCAGTGCGACCAAGGCAGTTTCAGTCCCATGATGAGGCCTGAATCCCGACTGGAAGGGATCCAAATGGTCCGCTTCTTCCAGGCGTGCCTGGAGTTGTTCGGCAACCGCTCGCTCAATCACCTTGCCCAGGAATGGAAGATTTGAGACTGGGCGATAGTTGGCCATCGTGGCCGCATCTAAAGATGGTTTTTTAAGAAGCGGTTTAATAACCGCCTCTTTCAGCGGGTCTGGGAAGGCTCCCTCACGGAGGGAAGCATTCACCACCCCACGAAGCCCATCGCCCAGTCCTTCCCGGCTAGCTTTTATAAGCCAGGATGGGCAAGGATCCAGGAGACAGGTGGTTGGTTTCACTCGTCCAAGCAGCCTGTCCACATCCTCGGAGGTAACAGATTGGAATTGATCCCACTCAACTTGACTAGACAGAACTCTAGCACTCTCCCGCCCCGGCCCTGCTCCCACGGTGGAGTCTACTTCTTCCCGAATCTGAGCGATTTTATCTGCAAAAAACTTTGCAAAATCATTGCAGGAGAACATGTGGCCCGTACTGGGCCCTGATGTTGCAGGTGGTTCCGCTAAATTGTGAACCACCTGAAAAAGTCTCCTGCTGCTGTTTTCTGCAGATGCAATAGAGGCGGTGAAGAAATTCTTCTTCGCCGTCGCTATCGCCACTTGGTAGGCTCGACGTTGAGCTCTAACCTGTGTCCGGTCAGATTCGGAATGAGTTATCCGCCACCGGCGCTCTAGCCGTCTCAACGATTGTTTCATTGCCCTCAGATCCGTGGAAAACCACGGGGCTGTCCGGGCTCCATGCAATCGGAGAGGGCGCTTCGGAGCCAAACAGTCAATAGCCCTGGTTAACTCCACATTCCAGTGGGCCACCAGGGAATCGGCTGAAAGGCCATCAACATGGGATAAAGCATCCCCTACCACTCTCTGGAAACCATTTGGATCCATTAAGTGGCGGGGGCGGACCATCCGAATTGGTCCCACCTCCCTGCAGAGGGGATGGGTCGCAGAGAAGTCCAGTTGCACCAGGAAGTGATCTGACCATGGCACTTCTTTCGTTTCGCTTTTACTTAGTGTCAGATCACCAACATCCATAGAGGTAAACACCAGGTCCAAGGCATGTCCACGGCTATGGGTTGGGCCAAACTTATTCAGGGACAGCCCCATGGAGGCCATGCTTTCCACGAAGTCCCGAGCGGCCCCTTGTAAGGTCGTGTCGGCATGGATGTTAAAATCCCCTAGGACGACCAAGCTAGGTGTCTCCAGGAGAACATCCGCCACGACCTGAAGCAGCTCGGGCAGGGAATCCTTGGCGCAGCGGGGAGGTCGGTACACCAAAAGGAATCCTGTACTGCCCCTATTGCCCAACTTCCAGAACATGCACTCAGAAAACTGGGTCTTCCCAATAGGATGCCTGGTGCAAACTAATGACTTCCTAAAAATCACTGCAACCCCCCCCTCCCCACCCACATGACCTGGGTTGCTGTGCGTAAGAGAAACCTGGTGGACAAGCAGCGGCAAGGACAGGCCCATCTGCTTCATCCAACCAAGTCTCTGTTACACATGCCAGGTCAAATCCTCCATCCATGATCAAGTCATGGATGGCAGTGGTCTTATGAATCATTGACCTGGCATTGCACAGCAGCACCTTCAGATCATGTGGGTATCCCTTGCTGATTCTAGTATCCATCCGGTCAGGACCAGACCCGGAGGCAGGGATAGTCCTAGTGTCACATTTGTATAATGCACTTAAAATGTTTTATTTTCAGCTGTATGGCTGAGTCCCAAGAGTCTGTCCTGTGGTCTAGCTGCTAAGTTGGCTGTTAGGTACTGAGTTGAATAGGATCCAAAAGGCAGCAGTCTGATTGGTCCTAGAACAATAGGATTCAGAATGCAGCAGTCTGATTGGTCCTAGAACAATAGGTTCCAGAATGCAGCAGTCTGATTGGTCCACAGGAGCCACCCAATCCAGCTCCAGGTGCAAGTGAATCCGCAACCTGATTGGCCTACAGGAGAACCCCAGAATTAGCCAATCACGTGGGGCCCATTGTGTAAATAATGTACATAAAGCAGACATTCTGTGGAAACTTCCAATCCTCCTCACCACTATGAGCTGAATAAAGAGCATGAAATCCACTCTCGACTCCGAGTATATTTCACTGGCAACAGTCTCTCCCCTAGGGAGCCAGTTTCCCTCAAATTCACCTTTCCCTTTCTCCTTCTTTTTAATCCAGACCTTCAAGCGAAGGTTTCCCTGCTGCTGGATGAAAAGAAGGAACTGGCCGTGCAAGTGACGGAGCTCCAGGGTCGGGTGCAGCAGCTCCAGGAACAGGTATTGTGGGTTACTCCATGGGCACAGCCAGGATTTATGTTCGCAGGGACAAGACACCTGTCAGCATCCTTTGTCTGGCTCTGTCTAGCAGATCCGGAACGAAATGCCTCAAGAGCAGCTGTTTTAAGTTGCTTTCTTTTGAACCCCAGTCAACTCAAAGTCGAGTTTTGAAATGTTAGAATGATTGTAAAACTACTGAAATGTATATAACTGAAAATCATAAATAAAAATGAAACAGAAATGAAACAGAAGCAAAATCTCCTTTGTGCAAAGGTGGAAGAACAGCAGTTTGAGAAGAAATCCTTGCAAGCTCTGGTGGCGGAGCGTCAGAGGGCTTTGAAGAGGGTCAAGCGAGGTGAGTTGTGGGGAAAGGCCACAGGAAGAGCCTATTCTTGCACCCAGAGCTCCCTCCCTTCCTGAGCTGGCATTTACTTCCTTTTCCCCACCTGGTCCAGCACCCTCTTCTCGCAGCGGCCAGCCAGATGCCCATTACGGGAAACCCGCGAGCAGGATCCGAGTGCAAAAGCCACTCTCCCCTCCTGTGGTTTCCTGGTATTCAGAAGCATGGCTGTCCCCAGAGGCAGAGCTTCCAGATGAGCTACGCATTTCCATCCTGATCTCTTTGAAGGGAGATTAGACGACGGTTGGCTCTTTGAACTTGCATTCGTTCCCATTTGTTTGTGGGGAGGATAGAGGAAGTTGCACCCAAGCAAATGTCACTCAAGTGGGAGCTAGGAAGGAGCCGCAGAGTCGACACAGAGGGCATCTCAGCCTCTGCTCGCTCCAGGGACACACACACACCTTTCCCTCCACATCCTTCATTTGATGCGCAGGTGATTGATGTCTCTTCTGCCCTCTCTCTCCCAGTGTCCCGACTACTCACTGAGGAGTATGGCAAGGTGTCCCAACAACTGGATCTGGAAGAGGAACTGAGGCAGCAAGCAGAGACCTTTGCCTGCCAGGTAGGAATTCAAGGGGCAAGCCTTTCTCTACAATACCATGCTTCGTTTCCCTCTGGAAACCATGAGCCTGTTAGAATTCCTGCTCCGTGATTGCAGTCATGGGATTGTGGTCTTTCACATGACGGTATATGTTTTGACTCCACAGAGTGGGATGTGATGGAGACAGGATGTTTGTGTTATTGTGTTCTGTGAAGTCGGACTATTGTCCTTTGTTCTTTTCCTCTTTCCTGTCTGATGCTAGAGAGAGAGGGAGCCATGTTGCAGTGCTCCGGGTGTGTTTATATGTAAATAAAGTTGATTAGCCAAAATGCTGAGTTGCTGAGGTCTGTCATGTGCATGATGCACAAACTCTGTGGATCCCTAAGTGTGCCGGTGTCTGTTGGCATCGGTCACTGTGATTTCGGGCTGAAGGAAGTTTATGAAGCTCCCGAACGATCGACCAGGAGGGAGAGAACATGCCTGGCGGACATGTGTCACTGCCAGGGTCCTACTCGAGTGTAGGGCGAGCTCCTGACAGAGCCAACCACGTGATGCAGCAGCAAAAAAAGCTGGTGCTATTCCAGGCTGCATCAATAGAAGTCTAGTGTCCTGATCAAGGAAAGTCATAATACTGCTCTCTTCTGCCTTGGTCAAACCACACCTGGAATACTGTGTCCAGTTCTGGACACCACAATTTAAGAAGGATGTTGACAAGCTGGAAGGTGTGCAGAGGAGGGAGACCAAGATAATCAAGGGTCTGGAAACCAAGCCTGATGAGGAATGGTTGAAGGAGCTGGGTACGTTTAGCCTGGAAAAGAGGAGACTAAGAGGAGTTATGGGGGCCATCTTCAAATATCTGAAGGGCTGTCACGTTGAAGATGGAGCACGTTTGTTTTCTCCTCCTCTGGAGGGTAGGTTTCGAACCCATGGCTTCAAGTTACATGGAAGGAGATTCCAACGAAACATCAGGAAGAACTTTCTGACAGTAAGAGCTGTTCAACAGTGGAACGGACTCCCTCAGAAGGTGGTAGACTCTCCTTCCTTGGAGGTTTTGAAGCAGAGGTTGGGTGGCCATCTGTCAGGGATCCTTGAGCTGAAATTCCTGCATTGCAGGGGGTTGGACTAGATTTTCTTTGGGGGTCCCTTCCATCCCTCCTATTCTACGATTTGGTACTCTGGACCTCAGGAAGCTGACGGGCAGTCACTCATGTTCCTCTTGGCTTATTTGAGATAAGGGCTCAACTCTGGAACTGACTGGTTCTAAATTGCAGCCCCTGCTCTAACCACTGAACCCCCACTCCCTTTTCTCATGTCACAGATGCTGGTGAAGCAGAAGGAAGCCAACCGGCAGAGCATGATCCTGATGCAGAATATTGGACCAAAGACCCAGCTTCTCCAGGCCATGGAGGAGGTGGCCAAGATGACCCGGGAACTGGAAGAAGCCCAGCAAGAGCACCAGGCTAAGGTGGGTTTGGGGCTCCTCCTGCCCAAGGACCTCAGCAGAGGCTGGTTCCTGCCCTTTCGATCCATCCATCCATCCACTTTCTTTATTTTACAAATTTATTTATTTGGTTTTCCAACTTAAATCATAAAAACGAGATTCCAAGGAATCTCCTGGATTTCCACCCTCCCTTTTGTGGGTCCTACTGTATTATTAATCCTTTCCTTCTGCATCTTTTATGATACTCCAAATCCTTCACCTCTTCCATTATGTCCAGAATTCAACCTTAAACTACAAGTGTTACTCCAATCCTACTAACAATTTTAACTGTTTGCAATGCTCTTTAAGATAAGTTATAAATTTTCCCCATTCCTTATTAAAATTTTGGTCTTCCTGATTTCTGATTCTTCCGGTCATTTTAGCCATTTCAGCATAGTCCATCAACTTGATCTGCCATTCTTCTCTGGTCGGGACTTGATCTTTTTTCCATCTCTGGACCAGTAACGTCCACACAGCCGTGGTCACATACATAAATAGTCTTTTCTGTTCCTTTCGGATTTCGGCACCTAGAATTCCTAAAAGGCTTTTTAACAAAGGTTGTTTTTTTAAAAAAAAAATCAACTCATTATATATCATTTCCCCAAATTCTTTTACTACCTTACATTTCCACCACATATGATAAAAGGTGCCTTCTTTTTCCTTACATTTCCAGCAATCCATTCATTTTCTGTCCAGCCTGCCTGTTTCGCAAAGAAGCCCAGGACATCAAACACCAGAGCTGCAAAAACATTGCAATTAAAAAATATTAATGAATTAATTGATCTCATTTATGGATCGCTTCCTGTAATGGCTTGAAGAGTGCCCAGGAAGGCTCGTCTGACTTCTTCATTATATATCTTTGTTGTTGTTGTTGTTTAGTTGTTTAGTCGTTCAGTCGTGTCCGACTCTTCGTGACCCCTGGACCAGAGCACGCCAGGCACTCCTGTCTTCCACTGCCTCCCGCAGTTTGGTCAAACTCATGCTGGTAGCTTCGAGAACACTGCCCCACCATCTCGTCCTCTGTCGTCCCCTTCTCCTTGCGCCCTCCATCTTTCCCAATACCAGGGTCTTTTCCAGGGAGTCTTCTCTTCTTATGAGGTGGCCAAGGTCTTGGAGCCTCAGCTTCAGGATCTGTCCTTCCAGTGAGCACTCAGGGCTGATTTCCTTCAGACTGGATAGGTTTGATCTTCTTGCAGTCCATGGGCCCCTCAAGAGTCTCCTCCAGCACATATATCTTTAGGCTCCAGTAAAAACATTCCTCTTCTGCCAGGCTTTGGGCTAGTTAAGCAATCTATGGCATTTTAAACTGGGGGCGGGCAATGTTTTCGTTTGTTACCATGGTGTATATTTTTGTGTTTTTATATTGCAAACCACCCTGTGATCCTCAGATGAAGGGTGGTGTAGAAATTTAATAAATCATAATGATATGAATATAACGCATCTCAAAGCAATCTCATAACACATCTTTAAAAGTGCATAGATCAGTTGTATATGTAAAAACCGTTAAAATAGTTGCACATGTTAAAACAACTAAAAACCATTACACTTTAAAACACACACACACACACACACATATATATATATAATTAAAATTAAAACATTCTTTAAAACAATTAAGAAAATCTAAAACGTGTAAAACCCTTAAGAACCCCTAAAACCAGTGCTTTTTTCTGGGGTGGTACGCAGGGGTATGCATACCCCTAAACATTTTGTGAATCTTCGTACTTTGGTCCATTTACTGTATTTATTTTTCCTGATTTGAACTATAAAATGGTGATTTTCTTGAGTCAAAAGGAGAGTACCCCATAACGGTTTGTTGTTTTTTAAGAAAAAAAACCACTGCCTAAAACTGTTTAAAAACAGACTCACAGCCTCACAGCTAATCATATCAAGGTTGCCGGGAGCAGAATCTTCCCGCCATCAAATGACTGAATAGGAAATGTTTTAAAAATTGCGCCTAAATGTGAATATTGAGAGAGGCAGACTGCCTTCCTCAACCTTATCGGTTTAGACTGGAATGTGGCAGGGAGTTCCAGAGGTCATCTCTGCAGCATGCAAAGGAAGGACTGCGTCTTGTCTTTCCTGAATCTCCTGCCAATCCACAGAGGTATCCGGTGACCCAGTGCTGGCCCAGGACATTTCGCTGCCTGGGCAAAACCCAACCCAACAATCATAGAATTGTAGAGTTAGAAGGGAACCCCAAAGGTCATCTAGTCCAACCCCCTGCAAGGCAAGGACTGCTTTTTCAGAAATGGTGATGGGGCAGCATCCTTAGGGGGAGCTCTGTCCCTGTTGCCCCTCTCAGCATCTCAGCTTGCCTCACCTTGCCTAATTGGGGAGGCGAGTCCTGGGTTCAAGTGCTACCGGGAGGGAAGCGTCTGCTCACGTTGCTCCTTGCTCTCCAGGTGAAGGACCTGGAGGCGCAGCTGCTGGGACGGCCACAGGCAGAAGAACTCCACAGGCTGCTGGCTGCCCTGGCAGCAGCGGAGGAAGAGAAGGTCTGCCTGGGGGAAAGGCTTCTCCGAGCGGAGGAGAGGAACGCGGCTCTGGAAGAGAGAGGTACGGCATTTTCGGTTGCGTGGCTTAGAAAAGCAAGATAGGCTATGGTATAGATACAACCTGTCAGAGATTCTTTCGCTGCAATGATGGCATGGCAGGGGTCAGACTGGATGACCTTCGGAGGTGCCCTCCAACTTTACTCTTCTGTCATTCTGTGATTCTATGGCTTCAGAACCTCCAAAAAGGATCAACATATTACTTAAAACTCTTTTCCCACAAAATAAAATAGAGAAAGTGTTTAAGCCATTCCAATAATAAAGAAAAAATAACGTTAATCATTACTCTCACCTCAGTATCAGGAAATAACAGGTACAGTCACATCCATTTTTTAAAAGGAGTATTTATAAAGCGTCAACTCCTAAAGAATACTAATGCAATGTACAATAAAGTGATTAAGACGTCATTTTGCTTATACAACTTCCAAAGCCACTTTCCCTGTATTGTTGTACTGAGTCATTCTGCCATGCAGCCAGCCTCTCTTGGTGTGTCTTTCAGGAGAGAGATGACCCCTTATTCTTCCTTTCCAGTTCTTCAAACTGCTGCAAAAGTGCAAAACCGTTGCAAGGATTGCGGCGGTGGGTGGGTGACGTCACAAGGAGTGGCCAATCAGTGCCATGCACAGCCACATATAGCCTTATCAAGGAGTGGCCAATCAGTGCCATGCACAGCCACATATAGCCTTATCAAGGAGTGGCCAATCAGTGCCATGCACAGCCACATATAGCCTTATCAAGGGCTGCCACCCTGCAGAAAAACAAAACAAAGGCCACCTTCTTTGTGGGGGCCTGAGACCCTGCCTTTCTCATTGCAGTGAAATCCCTAGAAGAAGAGGCGAAGGCGACTGGGACCCCGTCTCCCAAAACATGTCCTGAGGCTTCTCTTCCTCCCCCTCCCCCTCCCCCTCCTCCTCCTCCCCCTCCAGCATGTCATGTCCCAGTGGAGTAAGTATCATTTGCCATATATTATTATTATTATTATTATTATTATTATTATTATTATTATTAATGAAATGATTTTAGAATGTTGTATCATTTTACTGTTGTTAGCAGCTCTGAGCCCGGCTTCAGCTGGGGACGGTGGGATAAAAATAAAAAAGTTGGGTTTTTTATTTTATTATTATTATTATTATTATTATTATTATTATTATTATTATTATTATTATTATTTAAACTTTATATGCTGCTTGAATATATTAAAACCCATCAAAGTGGTTGAAATGGAGAGTGAAACAATCAGCTTATCAATAAACACAGATAAAAGCAACTGTTCTAAACACTTGAAAACAATGTTGTTGTTTTTTGTTAAATCGTTTTTATTAATTTTCCAGTAAAAACATCCAATTAACATATCAAATCATAATCCAATTAAAATAAAAAAACTTAAATAAAAAAGACCAAATTATCTTCCAAATTATAATTATTAATTTTTCGGGGCTTCCCATAGTCTGGACCTTGAAGCATAGCTCCAAATCTCAATCCATATTTTCTACATCTCAATTTTCCATATTTTCCACATCTCAATTTTAACGCTTTAAAGTTCTCCATCTCTGGCTCTGCGATTCTCAATCATGTCAGACATCATATATCCTTTCAGCCATCAAATACAGCTTTATTTGTATACTGTATATATTTTTTTTCAACTGTCTCTTTGCCAGCGCAGCTTCCTTTGGCTCCATTCCAATCCAGGCTGATGAGATGATCCCATCCAGACATGCAGAATTTCGATCTGTGCTTTAACTGTAAACACTTGAAAACACTTGAAGCACAGATCGAAATTCTGCCTGTCAGGACAGGCTCATCTCAACAATGAGGCCACCCGAGGGTCATCTAGTCCAACCCGCTGCAAGGCAGGAATCTCAGCTTAAGCATCCACGACTAGGGCTGCCATGTGTCTGGGTTTTCCTGGACATGTCCGGGAATCGCTCAGAAAATTGGCATCCGGGAGGATTTTTGCTGAACTGGCAAAATGTCCTGGAAAACATGGACGTCTTAAAAGATCATTTTAAAAATCAAAGAAAAGCCCCAAATGAATTTCTTTTTTGGGGGTGGAGATGTTCCCCAAAAATAAAACTGCCCAAAAGACAAGTTCAACAACTCTGCCCGGATTTTATTTATAAAATTTTATTATTATGGCCAAGGCACAGTCTGACCCCCTGCTCTCCTTCTGTAATCCTCATAGAACTCTAGTCCAATGGTTGCCATTAATTTGATTCTGAATTGATTTTTGAATGAATTGATTTTAGAATGCTGTGTTACTTTTATTGTTGTTAGCCGCTCTGAGCCCGGCTTCGGCTGGGGAGCACGGGATATAAATAAAATTGTATTATTATTATTATTATTATTATTATTATTATTATTATTTTCACTTTGGGGAATATGGCAACCCCATCCATGCCAGGCGGCCAGCAGATGGCGGAGTGGGGAGACCTACAGCATCATAGTTCTACCTCTATTACGGGGGTGTCCCTTTCAACTCTCCAATCATGCAATTCTATGATTCCACAGTTGGAAGCAGCGATTCTTCTGAATCTCAGTTGCTGGAAACTACGGGACAAGAGAGTCCTGCTCTAATGCTCATGTTCTGCTTTCCCATAGTGGGCACCTGGTTGGTGTCGTAAACAAAGTCTGCCCTTTTCCCCTTATGGGGTATCCACGAGCCCACATAGAGTCCTTACGTGGGTTCCCCATTGGTAGGAGAAAATAACAGAGGCCAACCAGAGGATATTAAGAAGCAAAGCTGCTAGTAAGCCTGATCTTTATTGATCTGTTGCAACAGGGTGCTCCCCTCACCACACGCAGGAGGGAGAAGGAACCCAGAACAATGGTGTGCAAGCCCTTATATAGACTTTTGAAATTGGCACCCTGTAGATCAAGACCACCCCCCAAACACATCATACCTACATCACAGAAAGGGCGGTCTACAGCAGAAATCTGAGTGCTTTGTTCACCTCCTGTCTGCCAGGTTACCTGTTTAATGGTCACTTGATTGGCTTGCCTGGGGAGCCTGGCCAGTCTTTTGTAAAGATAAATACTTCGTTCCTGAGCCAGGTCAGGCTCACACCCTATTCATATCTTAAATGTGCCCTTAAGACAGGATTTATGAGGAAAGAGACAATGGGGAGGTTTGCCACTTTGACCTTGCAGAGAAATATTTGAGGTCAGTTTGGGAATCAAAAATGGTTTAAGGTAGGTCTTCCTGGTGCTGATCTATGTAAATGCTTGGTTGGTACACTTATGAACATTTAACATATATCTAAGACCTCAAAAGGGACTCAGGTGGCGCTGTGGGTTAAACCACAGAGCCTTGGGCTTGCCGATCAGAAGGTCGGCAGTCCGAATCCCTGCAACAGGGTGAGCTCCCGTTGCTCGGTCCCTGCTCCTGCCAACCTAGCAGTTCGAAAGCATGTCAAAGTGCAAGTAGATAAATAGGTACCGCTCTGGCGGGAAGGTAAATGGCGTTTCCGTGCACTGCTCTGGTTTCACCAGAAGCAGTTTAGTCATGCTGGCCACATGACCCGGAAGCTGTACGCCGGCTCCCTCGGCCAGTAAAGCAAGATGAGCACAGCAACCCCAGAGTCGGCCATGACTGGACCTAATGGTCAGGGGTCCCTTTGCCTTTACCTAAGACCTCAAAATTCCTGTCACATTGGCCAGGGTAAGACCAGGATGCTGGGCGACACGGACTATGGGCCTGATCCTGCAGGGCTCTTCTGATGTACCTGGACCGCTCTTGACTTTTCTTCTTCCGTTCTTCCATCTCTGCAGCCCCCTGATGGCCCTCAGGCAGCGGAAGGGAAGGCAGCAAGCGAAAGGCGGTAAGTGGATCAGGGGGGAGGGAGGTATTGGGGTGCGTCCCCCTCAAGCACTTACCTGCACTGAGCTCAGCTGCAGGGCAGTGACCCCGTAGCCAGAAGGCGTCTGGATTCAACCAAGGAAACAGATTGAGGTTGAATCCTGACAAAAGAGAAGTACTGTTTTGGGGGGACAGGGGGCAGGCGGGTGTGGAGGACTCCCTGGTCCTGAATGGGGTAACTGTGCCCCTGAAGGACCAGGTGCGCAGCCTGGGAGTCATTTTGGACTCACAGCTGTCCATGGAGGCGCAGGTCAATTCTGTATCCAGGGCAGCTCCATCTGGTACGCAGGATGAGACCCTCCCTACCCACAGACTGTCTGGCCAGAGTGGTGCATGCTCTGGTTATCTCGCGCTTGGACTACTGCAATGCACTCTACGTGGGGCTACCTTTGAAGGTGACCCGGAAACTACAACTAATCCAGAATGCGGCAGCTAGACTGGTGACTGGGGGCGGCCGCCGAGACCACATAACACCGGTCTTGAAAGACCTACACCGGCTCCCAGTACGTTTCTGAGCACAATTCCAAGTGTTGGTGCTGACCTTGAAAGCCCTAAACGGCCTCGGTCCAGTATACCTGAAGGAGCGTCTCCACCCCCATCGTTCCCCCTGGACACTGAGGTCCAGCCCCGAGGGCCTTCTGGCGGTTCCCTTGCTGCGAGAAGTCAAGTTATAGGGAACCAGGCAGAGGGCCTTCTCGGTGGTGGCACCCGCCCTGCGGAACGCCCTCCCACCAGATATCAAAGAGAAAAACAACTACCATACTTTTAGAAGACATCTGTCAGGGCTGTGATTCCCCCATTGCAGGGGGTTGGACTAGATTACTTTTGGGGGTCCCTTCCAACTCTACAATCCCAGATTCTAAGCCAACCCCTCCTGCTTGCGGTAAAGGCAAAGGGACCCCTGACCATTAGGTCCAGTCGTGACCGATTCTGGGGTTGCGGCGCTCATCTCGCTTTACTGGCTGAGGGAGCCGGCGTACAGCTTCTGGGTCATGTGGCAAGCCTGACTAAGCCACTTCTGGTGAACCAGAGCAGCGCACGGAAACACCGTTTACTTTCCTGCCAGAGCGGTACCTATTTATCTACTTGCACTTTGACGTGCTTTCGAACTGCTAGGTTGGCAGGAGCAGGGACCGAACGACGGGAGCTCACTCCGTCGCAGGGATTCGAACTGCCGACCTTCTGATCGGCAAGTCCTAGGTTCTGTGGTTTAACCCACAGCGCCACCCGCGTCCCCCTGCTTGCGGTACAAGTCTCAAACTGCTGGTGGGGAAGGAGGCTCTTTGAAGGAGGCCCTTTCGGATGTATCCAGGCTCCCTGGGAAGGGGAAAAGTCATCATTGCTGGGTTTTTACCCTTCACCCCATAAAAAATAAATATCCCTACAAATATCCCTTTTCCCTCTGGGCAGCAGCAAACTCCTGCACGGACGATGTGAAATCAAAAGCGGTGGAAGAAATGATGGCCAGGATCAAAAGCGGGGTGGTCCTGAGGCCAGCCAGAAAGGACGCTGGGGACTTCTCTAAGGTAAAGAAGCAGAGTGGGAGCGCAGAACATAAAAACCTGCCTTAATCAGAGTCATTGGCGCATCTAGCTCAATGCTGTCACCCAGACTGGCAGCAGCAATCCCAGCTTTTTTGTATGAGCCTCTGACTATTATACAATTCAATCTGTCTTCAGACTGAATTGTTTGTTCCTGGTAAGTTCCCTTGAATCCCTCTTAAAAGAATAAAGACACCACAATCTTATTCAAAGCCAATGAAAGAAGTTTACTCACATCAGTTCACAGTTGGATCCCTGAAGGCAGACTTAGTTACAAATATGTACATGTGGATCTACCCCATATGGGGGAATAATCCCAGTACTTCTGCAAGTTGAGAGCTAGCAGAGCAGTCCTAGCTAGAAGCTGGTCAAACAAAGAAGGAGGTCAAAAAGAGAGAGGTGTGCTGCATGATTCGTCCTTTTTGTTACCTGGACAGGTAAGGCCACACCCACCTTCTTATCACATGCAAAAGGAAGGATGCTCCAGCCCGGAAGAACAGGAAGTTTTGACTGGCTGGACCAAACATTCCCTCGCATGTCTTCTCTATCATTACAAGGAATGTTGTACTTGACTGCCTCTCATGGATCACATCCCACAGCCCGTGGTTCTTCTCCTCTTTCTCCTCACAACGGCTCTGCCAGGTAGGCTAGGCTGAGAGGAGACAGCGATAAATAAGTTGGAGTTCTTGTTATTAAATATAGCCAAAAAAAGCACATCAAGAACTCAGACCAATGTAAGTTTCAGTAGTGGGAGTGGTCCCTCCTCGCGAATCAATAGTCAGTTGTAACAAAAACTAATCCATTCAAAAGTATGTATTCTGACAAGGATTACAAACACAAATAGAGATTACAAACTCAAACAGAGATTACAAACTCAAACGCATAAGGATATGTATAACACAAAAATTTGTTACAGAATTAGAGATAAGAGTTTAAGAGTAGAGATAAGTTCATAGTCCATAGTCAGATTTGACATGAAGGTCTGAGTTTCAATCATTGAGGAGAAGTCAGAAGTCAGTTATGAGGAGGTAGAAGGTGCCATTCAGAATATGCAGTTGGGAAAATCTCCAGGACCGGATGGCTTAACCTCAAAATACTATAGAACTTTGAAGGACTGGATAATTCAACCACTAAAGGAGGTTTGCAATGAAATTCTGGAGGGGGAAAAAGCGCCAGAGTCGTGGAAAGAAGCATATATTACACTTATACCGAAAACTGAGTACCGAAAAGACACAACTTAAGAACTATCGACCCATATCCCTGTTAAATGTGGATTACAAAATATTTGCTGACATTTTGTTACAGAATTAGAGATAAGAGTTTATGAGTAGAGATAAGTTCATAGTCCATAGTCAGATTTGACGTGAAGGTCTGAGTTTCAATCATTGAGGAGAAGTCAGAAGTCAATTATGGATCAGGGCCCTGTTTCAATGTATTCACCTTCATCAGCTGGAAGTATCAAATATTACATAAAAATACATTTAAATTCTAAATTATCATAAATTATAAAACAGTCATAAATTATAAAACAATATTATACAACATTTGTTTCCTTACCTAATTTTTAAGGGGTTGTATAAGTTTGAAGAATTCCTATAAATATATCCTGTTATTTTCTACGTTTCTCAGAGATAACAACTGAAAATCATGAATATTAATAATGACTACATGTGTTGAATCAAATACCCTAAGGCAGCACATAATCATATGATTCCTCACCTAAGTGTGAGAGGAGACGGCATCTGGCCCAAGTCCACCCTGTCAGCTTCCTTGCTGAGTGAGGCTCTGAAACCTGGTCTCCCCTGTCCTCAAGGGACGCTCTAACCGCTACTCCACACTGCATCTCCTTGGAGGAGGAGATGGGAGCAAGTTCCTTCCTAATGGGCTCCCCATCTGTGTCTTCTCCACCTGCAGGCAGCCGCCGTGAGCAAGCGCCGAAGCACCACGATGGAGCTGCAGGGTCTCCTGGTAAGAATTGTCTCTGTGTGTGGATAATAATAATAATAGTAGTAGTAGTAGTAGTAGTAGTAGATGGGGTCCATCACTACAGCAGCAATGCTGGTGGGGGGGCGCTTGGGTCATTTATTAATTAACCAAATACCGTATTTTTTGCACCATAACACTCAATTTTCCTCCTGAAAAGTAAGGGGAAATGTCTGTGCGTGTTATGGAGGGAATGCCTACGGGTGGCATGCCTACGGATTTTCCTCCTCTAAAAACTACGTGCGTGTTATGGTCAGGTGCGTGTTATAGAGCGAAAAATACGGTACATTTGGTCATTGCTTTGCTCTTTATTAACAACAACAAAGAGCAAACATAGAAAAGGGGGGGGACAGAGACAAAGAATCAAAAATCCAAACCATAAAGCATCAAAGGCTGGAAGGACGAATAATAATAATAATAATAATAATAATAATAATAATAATAATAATAATTGTACCCCCACCCATCTGACTGGGTTGCCGCAGTCACTCTGGGCAGCTTCCAACAAATTATAAAACCACAATAAAACATCACACATTAAAAACTTCCCCATTCAGGGCTGCCTTCAGATATCTTCAAAAAGTCAGATAGTGGACCAGCGGAACTACTGAGAAGGCAGTTCATCAAGTATTTACTAATACAAGGATATATAAAAAAATAGAAGTATTTGCTACCTGTAAGTTCCATTATTGTTGAGAATAAGAGCTATATATAGTCTTAAATGAGCCTGACGTTTGCATATACCAATGGCAGCGAGTGACCATGTGCCTCAATATTTGTATAAGAAATAAAATCAGGCCCTATGTGAAGAGAAGTGGTCATTTGAACTCTGCGCTTTGGAAACTTTTCGTAAGGGTCATTTGACAGTGGAACATGGTGACCTCTACAATTCTATGGTTCTAACAGCACCCTGGTGCATTTAATTCCGACCTTCTCGTCTTTTTTTGTAAATTAATTTTTCATTCATTTTTCATTGATAACAATCCAATGGAGGCCACACTAATACAATGCCAAATCACAATACAATCAAAAGAGCCAATTAAACAGTTCCACATTAAACATTTTTGGATAACTTCCCATGTTCCGGCTATCAGGAGTTGATGTTGTTCCTTGATCCTGCGCCAGTTCTTTTAATTAATTCCGACCTTCTCAGGCCCAGAGCAGCACCAGGAGTCTGGGGCGGAGATCAAGCCGACGTCAAGGCAGCCAGAAGAAGCTCACAGACAACCAGCTGGAGTCCATCCTGCAGAGACGTCGCCAGATGGTTGACTGCCCAGCACAGGGCCAAGTCCCACAACTGCAACCTGTCATGTCCACAAAATACATCACGTCCGCTGGAGTGCGGGAGGCCAGGGCGGGTGTCCTCTCTGCTACAGACCCACATCCTTCCGCGAAGAGCTCTGGGGATCTTGGCAAAACTCCAACAGGTGGGCAAGCTTCTTGCTGAAACCAGGGTGGAATCTAGACACATATTTAAAAAATTGAAAATACTTGGTTGACCACAAACTTGACATGAGCCAACAGTGTGACACGGCAGCTAAAAAAGCCAATGCAATTCTGGGCTGCATCAATAGGAGTATAGCATCTAGATCAAGGGAAGTAATAGTGCCACTGTATTCTGCTCTGGTCAGACCACACCTGGAGTACTGTGTCCAGTTCTGGGCACCACAATTCAAGAAGGACACTGACAAACTGGAACGTGTCCAGAGGAGGGCAACCAAAATGGTCAAAGGCCTGGAAACGATGCCTTATGAGGAACGGCTAAGGGAGCTGGGCATGTTTAGCCTGGAGAAGAGGAGGTTAAGGGGTGATATGATAGCCATGTTCAAATATATAAAAGGATGTCACATAGAGGAGGGAGAAAGGTTGTATTCTGCTGCTCCAGAGAAGCGGACACGGAGCAATGGATCCAAACGACAAGAAAGAAGATTCCACCTAAACATTAGGAAGAACTTCCTGACAGTAAGAGCTGTTCGACAGTGGAATTTGCTGCCAAGGAGTGTGGTGGAGTCTCCTACTTTGGAGGTCTTTAAGCAGAGGCTTGACAACCATATGTCAGGAGTGCTCTGATGGTGTTTCCTGCTTGGCAGGGGGTTGGACTCGATGGCCCTTGTGGTCTCTTCCAACTCTATGATTCTATGATTCTAAAAAACAACCCATTTTGAAAACTATATCAAATCTTCCGTGGCTCACCATCACCATCTAGTGTTGGATTTGTATAATGCACTTTAAAGGTAAAGGTAAAGGTACCCCTGCCCGAACGGGCCAGTCTTGACAGACTCTGGGGTTTGTGCGCCCATCTCACATCTATTGGCCGGGGGCCAGCACTGTCCGAAGACACTTCCGGGTCACGTGGCCAGCGTGACAACGCTGCTCTGGCGAGCCAGAGCCGCACACGGAACGCCGTTTACCTTCCCGCTGGTAAGCGGTACCTATTTATCTACTTGCCCCCGGGGGTGCTTTCGAACTGCTAGGTTGGCAGGCGCTGGGACCGAGCAGCGGGAGCGCACCCCGCCGCGGGGATTCGAACCGCCGACCTTTTGATCGGCAAGCCCTAGGCGCTGAGGCTTTAACCCACAGCGCCACCCGCGTCCCCTATAATGCACTTTACAACATATTTAAAATGTTTTATTTGCAGCTTTAGAGTTGAGTCCTGGCTGCCCTCATCAGCCAGGAAGGAACAAGGAGCCTGGTTCCCAGCAAAATAGCCGTCCCTGGCTCCTCCTTACTTTTGCCAGTTGTTGGTGAAAGGTATCAAGATGCTGTGAGTCGCCAGAGGGACTTAGCACTGCCGGATTACCAAATAGGTATTGGTCTATAGGCACTGCAGCAATGGATCAAAATGATATTGATTTGAGCTTACAAGAAAATTACAGAAACTTAGTAGGAGATAATTTGCAAGGGGGTCACTGAGATTTTGACTGCCTAGGGACCTCCACAGGGTTCAATCCAGCACATTAGGAACAAATGGTTAACATGTGATAAGTAAGACAGCCTGCGGTCAACATGTATGTAATTAGGACAATCTTGCAATAAAAATATAGTGCTTATACATCAATAAATTTATATGGGGGGCAGCTTTTGGCCATATTTGCACAATGAGTAACATAGGAAGTGGAATGATAATGTGTTATTAAGGTAAATGCAATATCCTAGGGGTCAGCAAACTTTTTTGGCAGGGGGCCAGTCCGCTGTCCCTCAGACCTTGTGGGGGGCAAGACTATATCGGGGGGGGGTGAACAAATCCTTATGCCCCACAAATAACCCAGAGATGCATTTTAAATAAAAGGACACATTCTACTCATGTAAAAACACACTGATTCCTGGACAGTCCACAGGCAGGATTGAGAAGGCGATTGGGCCGGATCCGCCCCCCAGGCCTTAGTTTGCCTACCCATGAGATACGCTGTAAATTCTGCTTGCTCTTTGCAAGTGTGTATCAATAAAATTTTACTGTTTCACCAATTTTGTCCAGATCATTTTATTTAAAGGATCCTGGTTTTTTTAATCTCTCACAATGACCAACATCTCTTTGTTCTCCAAGGTGACCCTGGCAACCTGGAAGCTATGATCCCACCATGTTCAGAGGAAGAGCCTGCCCTCGCTCAGTCGCAGCTCAGGGTAGCGCCCCTTCAGATGAGCAGAAGGATCGTGCTTACGTCAGGGAGTCGAGATCCCCCCTGAAGCAGCCTGAAACTATATTATGAGGCTGCCTGTATTGCTTTGATTCGGGACTGGATTAAATTAGAAAATACAGATTTGCTAAACCTTGAAGGACATGATAATAGATTGGGATGGCATGCGTACTTGTGGCATGACAAAGGGAAAGTGCACAAAGGATAACCATATAATTAGGAGATCATTTCTAACAGTCTGGGAAAGATATAAAGATTAACTAGAACAGAAAACTCTGTTGTGGTTGTCGCCAATAGAAGCAATATCAATAAAAAATAATAATAATAAAGAAAATGGTTTACATATAGAGATATTTTAATAGAAAGGGAAGGGACATTAAAACTGAAAGATTTTGAAGAGATTCGAGAAAACATTAATGATTGGTTGCAGTACAGTGGTACCTCGGGTTACAGACTCTTCAGGTTATGCGTTTTCAGGTTGCGCACCGCGCCGAACCCGGAAGTACTGGAATGGGTTACTTCCAGGGTTTGGCGCTCGCGCATGCGCAGAAGCACTAAATTGCAACCAGCGCATGTGCAGACACAGCACTGCAAGTTGCGAAAGCTGGAGGTTACGAACGTGCCTCCCGCACGTTCCACTGTACCTTCAATTAAATGAGGTATTTAAAGAAGATAATAAGAAAGGATTTAATTACACTCTATCTAGTTTTCAAAGAGAAATTATAGAGGGCAATATAGAGGTACAATATGTTGCTCAGAGTAGCACCCCTTCAGATGAGCAGGATGATCACGCTCACCTCAGGGAGTCGGGATCCCCCCCCCCCGAAACTGCAAGTCGCCCCATCTTCCGGAGCCATTTCCCCAGCCTCTTGCCAATGGCAAAGTGATGAAGACAAGGACAAGATAAACGCAAAGCAAATTGTTCCGTTGCAGCGGAGCCTGAATTCATTTGCCCAGGAGTCTTCCTCCCTCGCCTGATTTTCGGGTGCTCAGGTCCCTTTCCTGGTAGACGCAGCTCTTTGCATCATGTGGAGCTGCTCTGAACTGGGACACGGGTCTGTAAGAAGTTCAACAGGTGGAGCTTTCGGCACATAGCAGCCTCACATAGTGCAAAGGTTGCTGATAACCTTGCTTGTAGATTCAGGTAGGTAGCCGTGTTGGTCTGATGCAGTCAAAATAAAGAAATAAAAAATAAAAATTGTCCAGTAGCACCTTAGAAACCAACTAAGTTTGCTCTAGGTATAAGCTTCTGTGTGCATGCCTTAAGGTTATACCCAGACCTTGGTCGCTCTGGTATCTGAAGAAGTGTGCATGCACACGAAAGCTTATACCCAGAACAAACTTAGTTGGTCTCTAAGGTGCTACTGGACAATTTGATTTTTTTATTTATTTCAACCTTGCTTGTCTTCAGGATTGTAAGGCCGGGGCAAATTTGAGCCTCCAGCCAGGAAAGGGGGGGGGGACGACCCCACACAGAGACAAGATTTTCTCAAAGGCTGTTGTACAAGTCTTACTATGATCCTGGGATTGAAGCACTAGGTCAATGCCACTAAAGTAAACGTGTCAGTGACACGTCATCCTAGATCTCCTTTCGGACTAGTAAGTAGGCTGTTATTTTTAACTGTACTAAATCCCTAAAAGCGTATTTGGAAGAGTATTTGAACATCATCATGCAGCTGATGTCTAATGACTGACTCTCAGTAACGATTGACTTTCGAGTAGCTAAGGGGTGAAATTATTTCCAAAGTATTTGCGGCATCAGCAAATCTTGAATTTTTAAAAAGCCTGATTATTATTATTATTTAGAAAAATGTACATAGATTGTTTCAAAGGCCACAATGGGGTGGAAGGGTCTCATGTCAAAGACATCCAATCTATAAAACTAGCCTTTTAACTTTTCTCTTGGTATAACTTGTCATTCTAACCCCTCTTTTGTCTGGTAGTTGGCACAAACTACGAATGAACCTGGGGACTGAGGATATTCTGAGATTACTCATCAATTATAAATGCCTTCCTTTAAAGTTACTATCAGTTATGAATTGTGTATATGTAGTTAGTCTGCTCATTCTAATTCGGTTTTTATAAAAAAAATACCTTTGATATTTGTTATCCTTGTTTGTGGTGCAAAATGTCTCAGTCGCTAAACGCTTTTATGTTTCTCTGGGTGTGCATCATATCTGCACAATTCTTTTATCAAGTATTTTTTAAAGTATATTCTAGTCCAATCATCTTGCAAGGCAGGAATCTTAGGCCCAATGTTGGGCTTGAACCCACAACACTGAGACTCAAAGGAGTCTCCCTTCCAACTCTCCGGTCCTGTGGATAAAGAGATGTCCCCCCTGGACCCATAAGCGGGTGTTCAGGCCATGCATGCAAAATAACCAAATAAATTCATGCATGTGCATGTATATACAGTCATACCTTGGGTTACAGATGCTTCAGGTTGCGTGTTTTCGGGTTACAGACGTGCCAAAACCCAAAAGTACTGGAATGGGTTACTTCCGGGTTTCAGCACTCACACATGTGCAGAAGCACTAAATCATGCTTTGCACACGCGCAGAAGTGCCGAATTGCAACCTGCACATGCGCAGACATGGCGCTGCGGGTTGCGGACGTGCCCGAGCGTCCAATGTGTGTATGTGTGTTTGTGTGTGTGTATATACAGTGGTACCTCTAGGTGCAAACTGGATCCGTTCCAGAGCCCCATTCTCATCTACAAGCAAACGTAACCAGCAATGGCATGTATGCGCACGCGCACATTGTTTTTTGCCGCTTCTGCGCATGCGTGTGACGTCATTTTGAGCGTCTGCGCATGCACAAGCAACGAAACCCGGAAGTAACGCGCTCTGTTACTTCCGGATTGCCGCGGAGCACGCACACATATATATTTATTACGTGGGGAAGGGGGTGTCTTATTGGGTGGTGGTTGGTTTTTAATTTGATTCTGTACTTTGTGGTTTTATATTTTCATTTTATCCTGTGAACCACCCTGAGACCTGAGGGCATAGGGCGGTATATTATTATTATTATTAATAATAATGCACACATACAATAGATGTATTTATACAATAACATGTAGACAGAGAGAGAGAGCAATGCAAGAATTGCTGAATGAAAAACAGCAAACCAGGGTAGCAAATTACATTCTTCCATCACAATGATTCTCAGGAGGCGGGTGACATCCATTCTTATCATTTTGGGTTGCCACAATTCATTCATTATAAATTAATTTTAATTAGTTAACTAATTTCGGGAGGTGGGGCAAAGGGTGTTTTGTGTTTTTTTGCAAAATCTCAAATAAAGAAAAGGAAATAAGTTTGGGGGTATTTTTGAGGGGCCGCCTTGGTCTCTCCTTCCGCGGCGGGGCCTCGAACCCGCGTCTCCCGGGGGCGCCAGGGGGCGGCGCTTCCGAACTGTCCCCGCCCCTCCCCGCCGACGTCAGCGCGCCTCTTCCGTCCTGCGCGGGTTGCCCTGGCAACGGCGCCGCCGCCGGCGGGATGGCGAGGCCCAAGAGCGGCTCGGAAGCGCACTGTCGCCTCAGCGCCTCCCCCAGGCCAGTGGGGGCGGGGGGCGGGGCAGGAGGGGTGGGCGTGGCCGGGCGGGAGGGGGCGGGGCGGACGCCGCTGTGGCAAGACACACGTCTCGACCTCCCCCGACGCGCGTCTCCCTCCCTCTCTCTCTCTCCCTCCAGCCACCCCTCTCGGCCAGGGCAGGTGGTGCGGTCCTGAGCGGGTGCAGGCGGAGCGGGGCTGTACCATTTCGCGCCGCAAGGGGGGGCGTCTGTCACTGAGTATTTTCAGTCCTCGCTGGGAAACTGGGCAGGGGGTCCCTACTTTATCTCCCTCCCACCCCCAAAGTAGATCCTTTGGGGCAAACATAGGGGACTTCCACCCCTCCTCCAAAGAAACACCCCCCTTTAAAAAAAAATAATTTAATTTTATTGAGTACAAATTAGGAAAAAAAGAAAAAAGCACAAATATACAAAAGGAAGAAAATTAGAAAACATTTTACCTCTTCTCATATTGACAATTTTGTAGAGGTGTAAACAAAGAAACAGCCTCCTAATGCCTCCTTCTTGGGCTACATCAAGGGAGGGGAATTCTGCCAATCATCGTTTTAGCCACACTTGCCTTTGTTTGTTTGTTTGTTTGTTTTGTTTTGTTTTGTTTTGTTTTGTTTGTTTCATCCTGCTCTCCAGCCTTAAAGGCTTGCGCACGGTCAACTTCTGCAATTCTAACCTCAAGGAAAGACACAACACAAGAGGGCAAAGGGACAGGGAGGGAAGAGGAAGATCAAAGCTCCAGCACCAATCTCTAACTATATTGGCCGGCTGGCCCATTTGAGGAGCAGTTGGTGCCCAGCTCCCTCCCACAGAGGCTGTCCTTTGGGATTCCCATAGAAAGGATTGCAAAATGGATTCATCCGTCCCAGACTTTTAAAAACAACCCCCCCTAAAACAGCGATTTAACATGAATTTTACTATCTAACGAGACCCTTGAGCCATAAAATGAAAGCAATAAACAATGTACTGCAGTCACACAATCAATCAATCAGTAGCTGAACTGGGTTCCACACAGCCACAAAAACGCAAAATAAATAGCAGAAACAGACAGACTTCAGCATAACACTCAAAACAGGAGTGTGGCGCTCAAAACAGAACATGTTCGGCTTCTGAAAAAAGTTCCTAAACCGGAACACATACTTCTTGTTTTGCAGTGTTTGGGTTCCAAGTTGTTCAAGTCCCAAGCCGTTTAAGAACCAAGGTAGCACTGGGCGAGAGATTCTGCAAAATGTAGTGTCATCAGACAGGATCTGTTGGTCCATATACAGACATAAAATAAACCACAAGGAAGTGAATTTGTGGGAGGTAGCAACTTGAACTATTTTATGGCACAGACATAATGGTTAAGTACGACAAGGCTACAAAACATGGGCCCTGTTACACCAAGGGAAAGTAATTGGAGTAGTCAGATGCCCCTGAATCGGCCCAATTCCCGCAGAGGACAGCTGGGGGGAGAGGATTCCTGATGCGGCAGAGCCAATGATGGAGTGAGCTCTGTCTCCCAGGTCCTTGGATTTTGCAAATGGGTCCAAAAGGGGGTGATTGACTTGGCCATGCCTTTTCCATCTTCTTCTTCAGTCTTCTCACCAGGAAGTTCTCTAAGCAGGCTCCATCAAAGGTCCTGTCAAAAGACTCGCAGTACGCTGCCAGCAGCGGACAAGTTCACTGGCTCAAGATCTGTATCCAAAAAGCCGAAAGCCCGACTCAGGCTGACATTAATGTAAATATCACCTCGTTTGCACAAATTTGGGGTGCGGCTGGGGGCACATGCAGTCTGATCCACACTTCCTGCCTGTTGAGATCCGGGAGGTGCCTTCGCGGTATTATTTTCGGCACCTGCTAAAAACATTCTTGCTTAGGCAAGGCTAGCCAGACGCTCAGAAAGTGGTGTGCTTTTTAACCTGTTTTAGTGTTTTAACTTTTTTAAAGTGTTTTATACTATTGTTCTAAATCTTCCTTGATTTCATTGGTATGTCCTTTTGTAAACCCCTTTGAGGTTTGGCACACACACACACCCCAATCAAACAGTGTATAAAATTTATGAAAATAAATAAATTGCCTCCTCGAGATCCTCAGCACATATATGGGTGTTAAGTGTGCAAATTCGAGGTTGCTTTATAAGCCATTCTGGTTGCAATTCCAGTGGGAGGATCAGCCTTCACCAACTTGCCAAAGGATGGCATAGGGACCAGGCAAGTATAGATAAAGAGGCAGATCCGAACCCAGACTTTTCTGGCGGTGTTGCCAGAGAGTAAGGCTAGGTTAACACTCACTGTGTTTCCAGTGTTGGTGTTTTAATCTGTTGTGAACAGCTGGGTGGGGGGGAGATTTGTGAAACGCCCCTACAAACCTCACTGCGCTCAGTTGTGTGAATACTGTACGGACTTGCTCTCTGTCCCATCCCAGGGGGTCCCCCATGAATAGAAGAAATCCTTTCCAGAAAGCAGAGTGGAAAACTGAGGGTTATAAACCTATCACCTTAGGTACAGGCGGGATTTTTAATGGCTAAGAGCCTGTTTCAAGTCTTAGCTCAGCCAAGGAAGGCAAGTTGCCTCCCCATTTCCATCTCAGCTCAAGACTCCCATTTGTGTTCCACAGAGGGAGTTTATATTATTCCATGCTTAGTTCAGAGTAGCACAGATGGGGCTCTCCGACCTAACATTCATGACAGCCCTATAAAGAGCCAGTGAGGTGCCGTGGTTAAGAGCTAGGACTCGAATTCAAATCCCCACTCGGACACTATGTTCGCTGGGAGCGACCTTCAGGATCAGTCACTGCCTCTCAGTCTCACCAACCTCACAGGGTTCTTGTTGGGGGGGACGTTATATGAGGAACCATATACGCCACCTTGAGCTCCTTGGTGGGAAAAAACGACATAGGAATGCAATGAAATAAATAAGGATAAAGTAGGATAAGGCGGTGATTAGCCTTATCCACGTTCACAAGGCTGCTGTTCCTGCACGGATGTTCCTGCAAGCAGAGGTTCCTGGGATGCCACGGGGGCTCAGAGAAGTCCATCAGTCAACGGAGGCTGATCAATATGTCCTGCCATTAATAATAATAATAGTTTATTTGTACCCCAGCCACTCTGGGCGGCTTCCAACAAAGATTAAAAATAGATTAAAATGTCACACATTAAAAACTTCCCTGAACAGGGCTGCCTTCAGATGTCTTATAAATGTCAGGTAGTTGTTGTTCTCTTTGACATCTGGTGGGAGGGTGTTCCACAGGGCAGGTGCCACCACCGAGAAGGCCCTCTGCCTGGTTCCCTGTAACTTGGCTTCTCACAGCGAGGGAACCGCCAGAAGGCCCTCGGAGCTGGACCTCAGTGTATGGGCAGAATGATGGGGGTGGAGAACGGTCCTTCAGGTATACTGGACCAAGGCCATTTAGGGCTTTAAAAGTCAGCACTTTGAATTGTGCTCGGAAATGTCCTGGGAGCCAATGTAGGTCTTTCAAGACCGGTGTTACATGGTCTCGGCAGCCGCTCCCAGTCACCAGTCCAGCTGCCGCATTCTGTATTGCAGTTTCCGGGTCACCTTCAAAGGTCTTCTCTTCCTGCCAGGGCTTCTCTGCGCTGCACACGGCAGCTTTGTACGGGCGCCTGGACTGCATTCAGATGCTGGTGGAGAAATTCAAGGTCGACGTGAACCTGGCCAGCCTGACGGGCTGGAGGCCCATCCACCTGGTGCTGAGCAAGGAGAGCCGGGATGCGGCGCTGGAGTGCCTGCAGTACCTCATCAAGAAACAGGCCGACGTCAACGTGTGAGCTGGCCGACCCTTGCCTCCATTTCCCATCGTTCCCGTGTGCGCACCCGGCTATGCGCAGGAGGGGCAAGTGCAGGCAAAGTGGAGCCTCATCCCTTCGCTTAGTGGGATTTCCCTGGAGGGGGAGCGGCAGTCATTCGGTCCCGGGGCAGGCACAGTGAAAAAAGGGCCAAGTCCGGCTTCCCCAACCTCGCCCCTCCAGATGTTTTTGGCCTACAACTCCCATGATCCCTCGCTAGCAGGCCCAGTGGTCAGGGATGATGGGAATTGTAGTCTCAAAACATCTGGAGGGCGAGGCTGAGGAAGCCTGGGCTAAGTGATGGACAATCCCCAATCTCCGTCGTCCACAGCCAGCCCTACTGAGGATGTGGAGCATTTCAGACTATGCTTAGAACAGGATCAGGCCAGTGGACCGTCCAGTCCAGCATCCTGTTCTCACAGGGGCTGGAAAGTGGCTACATTGCCTGCCAATCAGTTTCTGTGCCCAATTCAAAATGCTGGTTTTGACCTATGAATCCTTAAATGATTCAGGACCTCAGGACCTCAAGGACTGCCTCTCGCCATAGGAACCTACCCAGACCCCGAGATCATCCTCTGAGGCCCTTCTTTGAGAGGTCCAGAGGGTGGCAGCACAAGAACGAGGCCTTTTCTGTGGTGACTCCCCTTTTGTGGGATGCTCTTCCCAGGGAGGCTTGCCTGACACCTTCATTGCACATCTTTAGGTGCCAGGCGAAAACTTTTCTCTTCAACCAGGCCTTTGACTACTTGACATCTGCCATTCTTCCAGAGTGGGTAGATCTTGTGTCTTCCAATACTTTGCGATGAGTATTCTTGCTGCTGTTGTAGCATACATGAAAAAAGTTCTGTCTTTCTTTGGCACCAATTGGCCGACAATGCCCAAGAGAAAGGCCTCTGGTTTCTTAAGCAAAGTACATTTAAGTACCTTTTTCATTTCCTCATATATCATTTCCCAGAAAGCCTTAATCTTTGGACATCCCATGCCCTTTTAAATGTGTTGTGGGAGGGAGGATTATTGGCTTGATTTTCTTCTTATTTTTATTATGTATTTTGTGCTTTTTATATTGTAATTTAATAATAATAATAATAATAATAATAATAATAATAATTTCTTTGTACCCCACCCATCTGACTGGGTTGCCACTCATTTATGCCGTGAACCGCCCAGAGATCTACAGGCATAGGGCAGTATACAGATTTAATAAATAATAATGATAACAGTTGCCTCTGGGAATCCTGCAAGCAGGATCTGAGCTCAAGAGCAAATATCCCGTTTTTTGGTTTCCAGCAACTGGGATGACAAAAGCAATGCTGCCTTCAGTTGTGGAGGCAGAGCAGTCAACCTCGCCCTCCCCTCCTCCATGAACTTGTCTAAAGTTTTGATTTCGTTTCATTCGTTTCATATAACGATGAGCGCTCACAGGTTTAAGGCATTTAAAACTGGAGGAGCAGAGAGCCCTTGGTTCTCTGGGACAGTGGCCTTTTTGCTCCGGAGTGTGTGCCCTCCATCACCATTTTGTGACTACTGCAATGCGCTCTACGTGGGGCTACCTTTGAAGGTGACCCAGAAACTACAACTAATCCAGAATGCAGCAGCTAGACTGGTGACTGGGAGTGGCTGCTGGGACCACATAACACCGGTCCTGCAAGACCTTCATTGGCTCCCAGGATGTTTCCGAGCACAATTCAAAGTGCTGGTGTTGACCTTTAAAGCCCTAAATGGCCTCGGTCCAGTATACCTGAAGGAGCGTCTCCACCCCCATCGTTCTGCCCAGACAATGAGGTCAAGCTCCGAGGGCCTTCTGGCGGTTCCCTCCCTGTGAGAAGCCAAGTTACAGGGAACCAGGCAGAGGGCCTTCCCGGTGGTGGCACCCGCCCTGTGGAATGCCTTCCCACCAGATGTCAAAGAGAACAACAACTACCAGATTTTTAGAAGACATCTGTAGGCAGCCCTGTTTAGGGAAGCTTTTAATGTTTGATGCATCACAGTATTTTAATATTCTTTTGGAAGCCGCCCAGAGTGTCTGGGGAAGCCCAGCCAGATGGGCGGGGTATAAATAATAAATTATTATTATTATTATTATTATTATTATTATTATTATTATTATTATTATTATTATTCATCTTGGGCAAATTGATTCGGATTTCTGAAAACATTCTGCAGCTGACTCCACAAAGAGCAATGAAACCCCGGGGGGTTCTTGTTTTCCAGGCAGAACCAAAGCGGGATGTCTCCGCTTCACAAGGCGGCCAGCGAGGGGCGTGAGAACTGCATCTGGGAACTGATCAAGGCCGGGGCCGATGTCCATATCCGGGACTGTGAGGGCCAGAAGCCCATTGACCTGTGCAGGATGTGGGGCCACAGGTCCTGTGCCAAGTGAGTATTTTGCATTGAGGCGGGATGGACCAGAGGCGGCGATGCCAGGGGGCATTGTGGGCATACGCCAGGTACCCACCTGTGTGCTGCAAGTCAGGTGCACTCAGTCCTGCCCAATAATAATAATAATAATAATAATAATTTTTATTTATACACCGACCTCCCCGACCAGAGCCAGGCTCAGGGCGGCTAACACCAATAAAATCACAGTAAAAACATACCAGGGGAAAAAGAGAAGGAGGGAGGTGAACCAATTTAAAATACCGGTTAAAATGCAATTTAAAATGCTGCCTCATTTTAAAGTAGCTGATAAATCAAGGCCATAAGGGGAGGGAAACAGAAGGGCCAGTCCGAGTCCGACCCAAAGGCCAGGCGGAACAGCTCTGTCTTGCAGGCCCTGCGGAAAGATGTGAAGTCCTGCAGGGCCCTAGTCTCTTGTGACACTGTTCCACCACGTCGGGGCCAGCGCTGAAAAGGCCCTGGCCCTAGCTGAGACCAATCTAACCTCCTTGAGGCTCGGGACCTCCAAAGTGTTGTTATTTGTGGGCCTTAAGGTCCTCTGTGGGGCATACCAGGTGAGGTGGTCCCATAGGTACGTGGGTCCTAGGCCTCAAAAAGCTATATTGCCTTTGGTGGATAGAAATGTTTTTTTCAAAATGTTGCTTGCGGGTTGCGAGAAGGAATCCCAGTTCTGCTTTGGGGAAGGAGCAGAGCTCAACAGAGCATCTGCTTGGCCAGGGACCGGCAGGATGCTGACGAATGTGCACGCAGGCAGGGAACCTGATTTAGGAAGTAAGGAAGAGGAGGAGGAAGAGGCAGGCCAGGCAAGTGAAGGGCCGAGTGCTTCCTCACCTTCTCCTGCACCATGTTTCCCAGAACCAGGAGGGGACTGAAGGGAGAAGAGCAGGGGCAGTTTCCACCCAGGCTCAGTCTCCGGCTACATGCATGCAGCCCGTCAGGGGGAGGTACATAAACTGGTGGAGGGGAAGTGGTACCCAGATGCCGCAACTGCTGTATAGAGCTCAGACTCAGGAACAGCTGCCTAGACGCAACGTTGGTGTACGTGCTTCTCCAGAGCTGTAGAAGTGACTGTTACCTTGGACAATAAAGGGTTGACCCTCTGCCTTGTGCATTCCTTGGCCGGGGAGCCCCCAGGTTCCATCCCCAGCACCTGCAGGTAGGGCTGGGAAAGACTCCCTGCCTGGAATCCTGGAGGGCCACTGATGCCAGTCAGTGCAACGCTGAATTAGATGGGTCAGTGATCCGGTTCAGAATAAAGCATCTGCTACGTCCCTGCGTCTATATTTTCCACTTTGGTATACATGAGATTCCTGGCACAAGCAAGAAGCCCCTGGGGAGCTGGAGCTCCTACATATGATCCTCAGAGCATCATAGGAGAATAAGAGTCTGAGTGCAGGATCAGGCCAGTGGTCCATCTGGTCCAGGCTCCTGTTCAAGGGGAAGCCCAGAAGCAGGGCCTGAGGCCAACAGACGCTCGCTCTCCCTTCCTGTGCTTTCCAGCAATTGGGGTCCCTCCAAATGACCTTATGCACCCCAAGTATTTCTACAGGCTCTCAGTGCCTCTAGAACAGCGGTTAGCAAACTTACCGTTCCACGGACCAGTTCTGCCGCGCCAATCGCGCGGCGGGCTGGAGAGTGCGTGTCCATACACGTGCGAACACGCTATTTATGGCACACTTCCGGCTCGGAGGAGCACCGGAAATAGCTTGTGCGTATGTGCACAGGCCTCCTCTGACCTGGATGTGCATCGGAAATAACGTTCGCGCATTATTTCCAGTGCTCCTCCGACCCAGAAGTGGGCAGCCGCACAGCGCTGGTACAAGCAGGCGGCGGCAGCGGGGGTCGCCGCGGGCCGGATAAACGAGTCCCTCGGGCCTTATCTAGCCCGCAGACCTTAGCTTGGGGACCCCTGCTCTAGAAGCACCTGCGCAGGAAATGATACGGATACCAGCAGGGGAGCTTTGTGATATGGGACGCTGATGCATGTCTTTCTCTGCCAGTCATCTGAGGCAGATCCTCCTGCACACATCCAGGGTGGTGCTCTGCCTCCGCAGGTGTCTCGCCAGCGCCATGTGGAAAGCAGACAAAGCGCACTTTGCCCAGCAGGTCGCCAAACTGAACAAGATCAAGGAGGCGTGCGAGGTGCAGAAAATTGAATTCCTTAAAAGAGAGCAGGTAAGCAGCAGCACGGATGGGCACAGGCAAAGCCCCCTTCATGGTCGTTTCGGTTACCGATGCTCCTTACGCCACATGGCTGGGCTGTTTAAGAGAGGGCAAACCATTGGGGAGTTACAGCGCCGTCTCTGGCTGTAGAGACCAGTAGGGGAGAGATATGTTTTGTTGCAGCTGGGGCAAAGAAGGTATCTCCAGTTTTGCTGCTGCAGATGCACCATGGCATTTCTCCTCTCCACAGATATAATTAATAATAATAATAATTTATTATTTATACCCCCGCCCATCTGGCTGAGTTTCCCCAGCCACTCTGGGTGGCTTCCAACAAAACACTAAAATACAATGACCTATTAAACATGAAAAGCTTCCCTAAACAGGGCTGCCTTCAGATGTCTTCTAAAAGTTTGGTAGTTATTTTTCTTTTTGACGTCTGGTGGGAGAGCGTTCCAAAGGGTGGGTGTCACTACCGAGAAGGCCCTCTGCCTGGCTCCCTGTAACTTGGCTTCTCACAGGGAGGGAACGGCCAGAAGGCCCTCAGAGCTGGACCTCCATGTCCGGGCTGAATGATGGGGGTGGAGATGCTCCTTCAGGTGTACTGGACCGAGGCGGTTTAGGGCTTTAAGGTCAGCACCAACACTTTGAATTGTGCTCAGAAATGTACTAGGAGCCAGGGTATGTCTTTCAAGACCGGTGTTATATGGTCTCGGCGGCCTCTCCCAGTCACCAGTCTAGCTGCCGCATTCTGGATTAGTTGTAGTTTCCGGGTCAATGGATTAGTTGTAGTTTCCGGGAGATAACTAGAGCATGCACCACTCTGGTGAGACAGTCCGCGGTCAGGTAGGGTCTCAGCCTGCGTACCAGATGGAGCTGGGAGACAGCTGCCCTGGACACAGAATTGACCTGCACCTCCATGGAGAGATGTGAGTCCAGAATGACTCCCAGGCTGCGCACCTGGTCCTTCAGGGGCACAGTTGCCCCATTCAGGACCAGGGAGTCCCCCACACCCACCTGCCCCTTGTCTCCCCAAAACAGTACTTCTGTCTTGTCAGGATTCAACCTCAATCTGTTAGCTGCCTTCCATCCTCCAATTGCCTCCTGACACTCACACAGGACCTTCACTGCCTTCACTGATTTGAAAGAGAGGTAGAGCTGGGTATCATCCGCATATTGATGGACACCCAGCCCAAACCCCTTGGTGATCTCTGCCAGTGGCTGCATGTAGATGTTGAAAAGCATAGGGGAGAGGACGGAACCCTGAGGCACCCCACAAGTGAGAGCCCAGGGGTCTGAACACTCACCCCCCCCCCACTTTCTGATATCAATAATAATATGCAGATTGTGTTAATGAAATATATTTTATCATGAGCATTAGTAGCCACAGTGTGGGCAATGATTGTAAACTAAGGTCTTGGCTTACTTGAGAGTCAAAACCAGGGACTAGCAGATTTGATCGGCCAACCCCCCTGAAGAGGACGGACTCTGCCCCTTCGCCCACTGCCTTGTTTGTCCTTTCATTACAGATGGAGATAAATTTCAGCAACAAACTGGCCTTCGACGAGTGGCTGGCCAAAAAGCATTTGCCTCCGCCTCCGGCCAGGATCGTGCGCTGCCTGGACACAAAGCGAAAGTCTGTGCTCCCTCACAGAGGAGCCCGGAAGAAGACCAGCCCGATCCTTTCCCTTGAAGAAATAGTCCCGCTGAGAGTGGACGACACTTACCAGCTGCGGAAGGACCGGCGCTGCCGGCCGTGGAACGTCAGCACCAACTTAGCCTCCCTGCCGGCCACCTGCATCAGCCGGCCAGAGACTGTGCGGCTGGGCATCCATCCTGACCCGCCTGCAGAGCACGACTTCACCTCCTACCTCTTCCTCTACAAGAATGGCTATGGCGACCCCGAGATCCAGGTTGACGGCATCGGCAAGATCCTGGACATGCCCAAACTGCCAATCGAATTCCTCAAGAAGAGCCTCTATCCCGACACCCGGGCGACCCGCTTGGATGTCCCGGGGGATCTCAGGCCCCAGCACATCTTCGGATTGCAGCACAGGCGCCGGCCTGGCCCTGAGCATCGCTGGACGGATCAGATGGCGCTGAGCTTGAGGCAGACGGTGGACCCGGCCCTTCTGGGCACGCTGAAGGCCCACCTTGCCACCTACAGCGACCCCCAAGTGCTCTTGCCAAGGCTGGAGTCGGGCAGCACCAGCGGCAAAGACATCTCCTCTTCCTCCTCTACCCAGAGCAAAGGCAGCAGCCACCAAGATTCACCCGTGGGGTAGTTCGCTCGCCCAGCACAAAACTATGTGCCTGCCCCAGTTCTGTAGCAGAGCCCAGCAGGGCTGGAAATAATCATTTGAGTGTGGATTGAAACAGTTTGCTATGAGAACTGGGGAGGTGGGTGGGTGGGAATTAAACCAGCTTATTTAATGCTCGTTTTTGTGGCGCTGTGGGTTAAACCACCAAGCCTCTTGGGCTTGCTGATCAGAAGGTTGGCGGTTCGAATCCCCGCGACAGGGTGAGCTCCTGTTGCTCAGTCCTTGCTCCTGCCAACCTAGCAGTTTGAAAGCACATCAAAGTGCAAGTAGATAAATAGGTACCGCTCTGGCAGGAAGGTAAATGGCATTTCCAGGGGCCCTTGATGCTCTTGGCTGGAGCTCTCCAAGCAGCTCAGGCCTTTCCTAACCCTACTACTGCCTCTTTATAGCTGGAGGTGCTGAAGAAATACAGCGAGAGACATGGGACCTTCTCATGGGCCAAGCTAGTGCCAGGCACCTGAGCTGCAGCCTCCCCATCTGGCATGGCTTCTCCACCTCTGTGCGGGCTTAAGCTACCCTTAAATGTGTCTTCCAGTGTACAGTCATACCTAATTACGTCCGCTTCATGTTATGTTCTTTCAGGTTATGTCCCACAGCGACCCAGAAGTACCGGAAAGGGTTACTTCCAGGTTTCATCACTCGCGCATGCGCAGAAGCGCAAAATAACGTCACGAGCATGCACAGAAGCGGCGAATCACAACCCGTGCGTGTGCAGACGTGCCGCTGTGGGTTGTGTTCTGTTCATGTTGTGAACGGGCCTCCGGAACGGATCCCGTTTGCAGCCAGAGGTACCACTGTGCTGTTTCTATAGCAAAGGGATGCTTTCCGAATTTTGCACCTGGGCAGATGACATACAAACATAATACGCTTACAGTCACCTTGTAGGGAATGTCGGCTGTCAACTGGTTCCCCCCCCCCAAAGAAAACCTTGGAGGGTTTCAACAGGCAGAGCAAGTATGCAGAAGTACTTTTTTGTACTGTGTGTTGCTTGCACCCTCTAGAGGCCAGGAGTGTGCAGAACACAAAAGCCTCAAGAAAGCTGGCTTTCAAAACGTTTTGCAGCTGTAAAGCAAATTATTCCGTACTGCAAGGGTCAGGCACGATGAGCTAAATACACAGCATCAAACTCCACCGGCGAAGAGTTGTTGGGCTGGTTCTTTTCAGTTCCAAGACATCCTGTACTCAGGGTTGTATAGCATAGGGATTAAAGCCCACAGAGCATAGTCTGCTCAGAGTACTGGCCTCTTATGGGGCACAGTCTAGTGTACAGCTGCCCCACCTTTGGAAAAACTGTAAGGATTCTTAAGAACACAAGAGCCTGCTGGATCAGGCCAGTAGCCCATGTAGCCCAGTTCTCACAATGGCCAGACAGATGCCCATTATGGGAAACCCACAAGCAGGATTTGAGCCCAAGAGCCACTCTCCCCTCCTGTGGTTTCCAGCACAAAGGTAAAGGGACCCCTGACCATTAGGTCCAGTCGTGGCCGACTCTGGGGTTGCGGCACTCATCTCGCTTTATTGGCTGAGGGAGCCGGCGTACAGCTTCCAGGTCACGTGGCCAGCATGACTAAGCCGCTTCTGGTGAACCAGAGCAGCACACGGAAACGCCCTTTACCTTCCCGCCAGAGCGGTACCTATTTATCTACTTGCACTTTGACGTGCTTTCGAACTGCTAGGTTGGCAGGCGCAGGGACCAAGCAACAGGAGCTCACCCCGTCGCGGGGATTCGAACCGCCGACCTTCTGATCGGCAAGTCCCAGGCTCTGTGGTTTAACCCAGCATGGCTGCCTCCAATTGTGGAGGCCAGAGCATATAGCTATCATGGCCAGCGGCCTTCAATAGCCCTCTCCCCCATGAATTTGTCTAATCCTCTTTCAAAGCCACCTAGTTTGGGGAACATCATTGCCTCCTGCAGATGCGAGTTCCAGTTTCTTCCACCACTTCAACCAGATTTGTCTTTGGAGGAACATACAAGCAAAGCATGCTGTTGTCCCATGCCTGTGAAAGCCCCCGCAGCCAAGGGGGGAGAGCCACTGCCACAGCAGAGTTCGCAGCCTGGACAAAGTCCGCCCATCCGTCTTGAATGGCATCACCGCCTCTTAAGCACAACAGCCAACACTAAGGCTGGGAGTGGGCTGTCCACATGGGGCATAGCACAATCTAGCTCGGGGGTCAGCAAACTATGGGCCGCAGGCCAGATCTGGCCCAATTGCCCTCAGGATCCGGCCTGCAGACAAGACATTCCGTGGATTGGCGATTTTGCTTTTTCCTGTTTATTTTTTTCCGGTGCTACCATTTTTTCCGGCGCCATTCCCCCCCCCCCAACACACACACACCAGTGCCTCCTCCCTCCCTCCCTCCCTCCTGGCTTCTCTCTGCCCTGCCAATGGTGGAGCAAGGGGGCTGGGCTGAGCTGTGCCTCTCCAGAGCCAGCCAGCCCTTTCGGGCCGCTCGTCCCTCTGCCGCCGCCAACAGCTGCACTCTCGCAACCGCGTCTCTGGTGCCTGCCCTGGCGAGCGGCAGAGGCCATTGTAGGTGGTGGCAGGAAGAGCAGCCCGAAAGCAGCTCTCGCAAGGGCAGGCGCAGGAGCCATGGTTGGGAAAGCGCAGCGCCGCCGGCAGCAGCGTAGGTAGGCAGGGGGAGAGGAGGGGCTGGGGAGAGAGCCCCCTCTGCCACACATGTGGTCTGGCCTGCCACAAGGTCTGGGGGACGGTGAACCGGCCCCCTCTCCAAAAAGTTTGCTTGAAAAGTCCAAGAGTCCACCCATCAGCAAATGGAAACTCCCACATAAGGCTTGGGAAGTTCTGGCAAGAGATGAATGATCACGGAGGGATCTCATAACTCTCAGCCACTCAGCAAGACCAGAGCCTGCGAAGGATTTGGGTGCAGGCACGCAGACACAAATGTCTAGGCTTGCCAGGCGTTCAGCAGCTGCACGCGGGTGTCTGCAAAGTCTCACCCCAGGAATGTGTCTTATATTAAGTCAGCCAGCTGGGCCCCTATCAGCACCAACAGAAGGGATGGAGATTGAACAGTGCCGGCCCACTCATGAGGCAAGGTGAAGCAGGCACCGGAGATTGCATCCCTGCCTCACTGCTTCTGCCACCGCCAGAACGCTCCGCTCTTGCCGACTCTTGGCGAGAGGGGCGTTCCAGTGGCAGCAGAATGGCTGGGGTGGTGCAGCAGGGAGGCGGATTGGGGTGAGGGGTACGGCTGCATATTCCAGGTTTGCCTCTGGCTGAAACAGGGCAGGCTGCCCCTGGGACCGAGGGATCTCTTCAGCCAGTCGCCTCTACTCCCTCCTGGCGCTGCAACAGCAATTTTGTCAAGCCCAAATGTGCCGTTAAGTAACTCCATGTGCCGTGCCAGAACCGCCACCCCCTTGCCCTAATTAGAAAACAGCCTCAGCCTCAGCTCCAGCAGCGCTGTTTGTCAAGCCTAAATGCGGCACGGGCGGCTGTTTTTGGCATAGGACCTTGCTTGCAACACATGGGAAGGTCAACCTCCCCAACTTCTGTGCTGCAGCATCCCTGCATTGCAAATAGGCTTTGAGGGGGCGGCGGAGTAATACTGCAGTAAGTTCTCCCCCACCGCCTGATTAAGGTTAAGAGTGCTGGATTGTGTGTGACAGAAAGCACGGCTGGGGGGTCATTTTTGTGCATGCAGGCGGGCACAGGTGCCTCTGTGCGGGTGTCCCTGGCCACGCTCTCTGCCAAGTCAGGCCAAAGGGTGTACCTCACCCCAGAACGGACTGCTCTGGCTGAAAGGGGCTCCCAAGCGCTTTCCTAAGCCGGTTATTGCAGGCTCTTTAGGTGAACACACTGGGGACCTCACCTGGGACTTTACATACGCACAAAACCAGCTCCAGGAATGAATGAAACCCCTGTACAGTGGTACTTCTGGTTACGTACTTAATTCGTTCCAGAAGTCCGTTCTTAACCTGAAACTGTTCTTAACCTGAAGCACCACTTTAGCTAATGGGGTCTCCTGCTGCCGCTGCACAATTTCTGTTCTCATCCTGAAGCTAAGTTCTTAACCCGAGGTACTATTTCTGGGTTAGCGGAGTCTGTAACCTGAAGCATATGTAACCCGAGGTACCACTATACGTCAAACTGCCAGACAGGGGACTCCGGATAGGCTAGACTTGTCCTCCCCCTATAGCCAAGAGGCTGACATGATGGCAAAGGCTTTAACTCCCCCTCCTCTGCTGTCAATGCAGAAGGAAGTGCCTGATAAAGGGAAAATATTTTCTTTTTTAAAAAAAACAAACCAGCTCACAGGGTTCCTTGGCAAGGAGGTGGAAAGCAAACACACCACCTCTGGGTTGGCCCACAACACACCTGAAAGCGGCAAGCATTGGGTCCACTCTGGAGATGCTTCAGCCCACAGCAGAAGCTTTGGCTCCTGCCCAGACCCCAGGTAGCCCCTCCCAAGAGGTCAGGCAAATGCTTGCCTTGCCTCCAAGTCCTTGGGCCGAAGCAACAGCCCAGAGAGGAACACCCCGCCATTCCAGAGGACTGTCCACTCCAGCTTCCGCCAGGCACCCGTGAGAGGAGAGAGCGGCTCGCCCTTCTTCGCTTTTAAGGCAAATTTCACCTAACACCTTTATTAACACAGACGGTGTGCTCAGACAGAAACCAAAACGTCCATTAATTTAAGAGAGAACAATGTGGTGTTGTCGTCAACATCCGCAACGCAGTGGGCAGCAGCAGCAGAGCCCTCTTTCTTCAGAAACCATCCTAGAATACTTGAGGAGGTGCCTGCCCACGCCTTAAGAAACCAAACGGGAACCGGAGGAACCGGATTCCAAACCTGGATGAAAACAAAAAGCCCTTTGCACTCCAGGTTTCTTATTTGCACTTTCATTGTCCTCTTCTCCCAATGTTTTCAGGTATTTGTGAAGCTTGATTTTCACTCAAGGCGGTGTTCTTTCAGGTTATTAAAACCATTGAGTTGGGGGGGGGAGAGATTTGCCAGCAATCTTTTCTTTTAAAACGGGGCTTTCAATTTATTACCTCGAGTGCTGCAAGAATAGTGCAGGTCTAGGAAATCTGTGCAAATGATCATCCCTAGATTGCCAAATGAAGTTATGTCTACAGCCTCCACACATACTGCCCCCCCGAAGCATCCTTGAAAGGACTCCCCAGTCAAAATAGGGCAAGAGGGGGTTCCCGCTTCCTAGTCACTGAGGCAAGATCCATTTGCACAAATGCGGATCACAGATTTGCCTCCAAAAAACGAGAGAGAGACATGTAGGATTCTGGGCTCCTGCCCACCTCTCCCCTACAAAGTCACGATATGTTCTGAACAAGTAGTGTCTATGAAAAGCCAGTCTCTCCATTGCTTCTCCATGGATTTCGACAAATAAAACTCTTTGGAAGAATCTTGGCAGTGGGAAGGGCTTGGGTGTGTTGATCATTAAGTCCATTCGAACCCCGGTCAAACCTTGGAATACCTTCACACCAGGGAAGAGGTGAGTCCATGGAGAAAAGCACCTTTTGCGAAATGTTTTTGGCTTTTAAACGTGAAGAAGACAGCAACAGCTCATTGCGGGACTCCAACCAGTTTAAGAGACGCAGGATCCAGATTTGGACAGGGCTGCTGCCTTCCTTGGCCACAAGCAGGCTGTCAAGAAAGCACAACCACCCCAGAGAGTGGGCCGCCCAGGTCTGCAGCTGCTTGCCCAGCAATTTACGGTCTGTTCGTCCCAAACGCGTCCCTTGGACAGGCGAAAGGGTGAGGGGAAGGCCGAGGCCCAAGGACCTCTCGTTTCACTTGGGGTGAGTGTGTTTCCTCGTGAGCAGAAGACGCTGAGGGGCGGCTGGGAGGAGGGCTCAATACATCTTCTGGCGGCTGGGCAAGATGGCTTCCTTAATGAACGAGAAGATGACCAGGATGCCAGACCGCTTCCCTCTCTTCCCTTTCGTGAAGTAGTTCGATACCACATCGTCTGAGGAGAGAAAGAAAAACCCAGGGAGTCATCACATCAGAGAGGGAGGGAGGGAGTCCTGCTGTAGCCGTTGCCTTTAAGCTCTGCACTATGAGACTTGTAGTTCCTAGGAGGCATCACTCAATAGCACAGATTGGGAGTGTGCCCCTTTGCCTAGGAGATTTGATCAGTTGGCTGGGCTGAAGGTAAGGCAGGGCATTCTCTTGGCATTCTGTGCATCCACATAGCCAGAAAGTCAACTTTCTTGTCCTTAAGATGGCACTGGTAAGCTTAAAATTTCCCAAAATCTAAAGCCACCAGTCCAACCCCAACCATTTCAGTCGCCACCAGCCCTGACTTGCACAGCTGCCTCCTCCTCCATCCCCTGTTCTTTCCAGCAAATTCTGGTATACATCTAGGGAATGCAAAATAATAACACAAGTCATTTATTTCAGCTGCAGGATCTGCTACAGAGTTCCCACCATTCTGGTCAGCAGGCCTCTCAACCTGGTGTCTGAAATATGCTTTGGACTACAACTCCCATCATCCCAGCGGCTGCCGCCCACCAAGGCATACCATTTGGTCCAGAAACACTGGCTTGGGATTTCAGGCAGGGGGCATCCACAGTCTCTCTGGGAGGCACCAGGAGCTGAACCTGGGACCTTGAGCACAGAAAGCCTGTGCTTCTGCCGCTGAGCTGAAGACGCCCCTCCCTGCAGGGCAGCACCAGGCCGGGGGAAGGCAGGGGCTGTAAAGGCCAGGCCTGCGGAACTCACCTCCTGGTTGCACCGTGGAAGGCAGCACATTCTCCCCAGCTGACAAGGAAACAAAGAAGGCAAAGGGGATTAGCCACAGGCAGAAGGTGAAGTAGGCAAGCACCTGGGGGCGAAACATGGAGAGAGCATCAAGAAGAGCCGCAACCAACTCTGCGCTGCAAATAAAATAAAATCCACAGGGTCCCAGAAAGCCACATGAGAGACAGTCTTAGTCCCCAGGAACAAGAGTGGCCCTGTCCTCAGAGTGGCCAGCCAGATGCCCGTGGGAAAGCAGCAAGCAGGATTCTCTCCTCTCCAGCACCTTGTATCCAGATGCACTGCTGCCTCCAAGGCAGAGCAGAGCCGTCCTGCATAGCAGCCATCCAAAGCCCTCTCCTCCATGAATCAGAGGCAGTTTCAATAGCTAGCAGTGCAAGTGTGAGATCAGATGGGAGACTGGTCCCTTTCTCTTTTTAGCAGAGGCGCTACACATGCAACACAAAATGGGAGCATTGTGTTTATGTTTAATAATAATAATAACAACAACAACAACAACAACAACAACAACAACAACAACAACAACAACAACAACAATATCATCCCGCCCATCTGGCTGGATTTCCCCAGCCACTCTGGGCAGCTTCCAACAGAACACTAAAATACAATAACCTATTAAACATTAAAAGCTTCCCTAAACAGGGCTGCCTTCAGATGTCTTCTAAAAGTCTGGTAATTGTTCTTCTCTTTGACACGTGGTGGGAGGGCGTTCCACAGGGCGAGTGCCACTACCAAGAAGGCCCTCTGCCTGGTTCCCTGTAACTTGGCTTCTCGCAGCGAGGGAACTGCCAGAAGGCCCTTGGTGCTGGACCTCAGTATCCGGGCAGAACGATGGGGGTGGAGATGCTCCTTCAGGTATACTGGACCGATAGTGATAGAACAGAGCTGCCTCTGCCTGCTAAGACATCAACACCAGCAACAACCCAGAGCCAGCATAAAAGCCCTTTGCCATGAGACTCTCAAACCTTTCAGCTGTCTTTTGGCTAGGTCCAGAGAAACTAGAAAATGGGGTGCAGACCCAACAGGGGAAACCCAGCCAGATGAGTGGCGTATAAATAATATAATAATTATTATTAAAAAGATTATTTACCATGGCAGCTCACCTCTGCCCTCCTCCCCAATGCCCAAGCTCCACGGGACAGCCAGTGGCATCTCTTACCTCTGAGAACGGGTAATACTCTTCCGCAAAATACTGGAACGCTAAGTAGTGGTTCAGCACAACCAACACTGCCAATCAGGGGGAAAAGCAAATTACAAGATGAGAAGCAGCGCCTCCAGCAGCCATGCCTCCCTCCTGCCCATCGCCACTAATCCATTGCGAGTTCCTGTGATCAAAACTCCAACCCCAGAAATCTGTAAAACCTCTGAATCCTGGGTTCAAACAGAAGCAACTGAATTGAGTAACTATGCAAAAAGGAGGGGAGGAAAACACCCTAGTTTTGCTGATGCAGCTGAATGAGTGTTATTCTTTCTATGGCACTTTCAGAGTTCGAGGTGTTTTACAGAGTAAAAAAAGCAAGAAGGCAAGTTTGCATTCTGAATGCTGATGGGTGGGTATGGTAACAGGAAGAACATTTAACCTTTGCTTCAGTGAAGGGTGGAGCTGAGACTAAAAGGAACGAAATTGTCCTTAGCACAGAAGAGCAGTCCAGATAAGATAAATGAAGCAACCCCAGCTTCATTCGCCAACAGCCTCCTCCGGTCTCCTCCTGCAGCTGCCTAACCCTCCAGAACAGATCCAACGCCAAGGAAGTGGCCAGTTGCTGCACTGTACCCTGGCATCTATTTGGGCTGTCCAGCCTTCCAGGCAGCATTCAAGCAGCCGGTCTCAGCCTATGGAGCCTTGGCTGTCTACAGGCGTAACACGCCAGCACAATTTTCCATTGCACCAACTTCCATATTGGGATCCCCCCCTGAAGGTACAAGCCTCCTTCTCAATGATTCCCACTTCTTCCACTGGGGAAAAACAGTGACCATCTTCCACCTGGGAGAGCAAGAACACAGTGACATGTGCAGAGCAATTTGCTCCTTGGCCACAGGATCGATTCAAGCAAGAGTGAGACCCTCCGGACTCTGAGGAGATTCAGCACAGGCTGTTTTGACACTAGAGGTTGTTGTATCTGGTGCCCAGCATCTGAAAGGCACTCACCGCAGGACAGGATGAAGTTTGGAGAGGTGAGCATGATGAAAGGGAAGGTCTGCAGCAATCCAAAATAGACCAGGTTGGTGAAGAGGCCCACTCCCACCATGAGGCCCGGGAAGTGCTCAAAGAGGTACAGCCCAACCAGCACAGCTGTGGAGAACTAAGAGACACCATTGTCAGTGAAAGCTGTTGCTGCAGGGGAAAACGCCAACAGGCCGCAGACAAAAGGAAGATTCCCATCTCACCCAACAGCCTGTCTGGTTTCTCTGTGGTCTGTGCCATCCTGCTAGCTCTATATCCGTTTAGATGCACATGGAACACTAATCCCCTCTGGGGGACTTACACAAATATATAAAATCTTAGTTCGGAGCAGGCATTCCCAAACTTTATTGGGCCACCACCCCTTGCTTCCATAAACTCATCCCCAGTGCAACCCACCCCACCCTATAAAAAGCATTACTGTATTCACAATAGCGGTTTGCACAACCCATGAAGGAATGTGACAACGCAGTAAAATTCAAAATAGCAACAATTAATTGCACATTCCTTCAAAATCCGATTAAAACAATTTAGTTTCATTAATTCAAGAAAATGGATAAATTTGATCGAGTGATACCAGTTTTTCAAAGCCTGAGAATCATTTACACCTCCATTGCCCTCTGCCTGCCCTTGCCTCTTAGCCCCAAGGTAATCCCCCTTTGAGAACCACTGGCGTAAGAGGGTACCAAAAAGAGGAAGGGCCTTTTCAGTAGCGGCTTATGGCATGCCTGGCACGGACACAGACTTCTTTTCAGCAGCAGGCTAAGACATTTCTCCCAGGCAAAAGTGAACCAGCCATTTATTTTTGTAAGCTGCTTTGAGACTTCTTGGGGAAAGTGACCATGAGTGCTATCTGAACCACGCCTACGCAAAAGTCCACTGAATTCAGTGGGGCTTGCTCTCAGATAAGTGGGGTTAGGATTGCAGCTGAATGCACTGAATAAATATAAATAGTAATAATGTGAAAGGAACAAAGCAGCTGTGAGCAGCCAGCAGGAAAGACAGCAAGATCATAGAAGCTGTTAGGCTTCTCGCAACAACTATTTTTCAAGTTCAGCTTTTGTTTGGAACAAGCTTCTTGCCAAGCAACTCTCTCTCTCCGTCCCCAATAAGCCGCCTGAGGAACTCCTCCCAACTGCACTTATTTTGGCCTTCCTAGTTTCACACTGTGCCAGCAAGGCTTGCACCACTGGATGGCATTGATAAGATAAGGGAGGGAACTTGTTCCAAAGGCAGCCAGAGACTTACCCAGATCATGTACTTAATGATCCTGCTGGTTGCCACTGTGTACTCTTCTATCAACTCGGCCAAGTAGTACAAGCCAGCCGCTGGAAGAGAGAAGAAAAGGAGCTTGAGACCAACAATTCCTACAACTTCTGGCCACATAGCTTCTGATTTATGAACTACAAAAAGAGTAAGAAATTCCAGGTCTTGTGGCTTTGGTGGGTCCATGGGAACTGAAACTTGGGGTTTCACATGCCCAGCTCACATCAAGCGCTGAGGCCATATACTCAGTTTGCAATCATTGTCACCTTAGATTTCAAATCTCTGAGCTTTTCCGGAAAACTAGCTTGCAGCACAATAAATATGCGATTGTTACTCTTTTTAAAAAGAAGTCCATGTCTTCCCACAAGATCCCGCATAGAATCATAGAGTTGGAAGAGACCACAAGGGCCATCAAGTCCAACCCCCTGCCAAGCAGGAAACACCATCAGAGCACTCCTGACATATGGTTGTCTTAGCACTCAAGCATTCCATCACTTCCAACGGTTACACAGCAAGCAAAACAATGCTTTCTTCTGTAAGTTTTCCTTATGGTGCTTAAATTTCCTTTGCCATGTTCTTTCCATCCTCAGTCAATGTAGCATCCCACCAGAGGGGTTGTTCAGTGTCAGCTTTGGACAAAGTCTTTGGAGACAACAGGACAGAATGAGTGAAACTACCAAGGTGGAGCAACTGTGGCCACTGAGCGAAAGTGAGATCCTCACTTCATCCTAAAGTCAAGCTCCTCCTGCAGAGGTGCAAACTAAGAGGCTTCTTCCCGAAATCTGGCAAGCAAGGAATGAAGGCCTTGCCCTGCGTTACCCCCAGCAACCAATAATCAGAGAGAGACCAGCTTCTCCCTTGCCTAAGAGCCAGGGATTGATCCTCCATTAATTGCTCTAATCTCCTTTCGGAGGCATCTAAACCCAGTTGGCCAGTCCCTACTAGGCTGTCTATTTGCAGCAAGGGACCGAGCCACATTCAAAGAGGAATTAATCTGGGAGGGAGGGAGGGACGGGCCTTAGCGGGAAGAAACAAAACAAGGAGGATTAGGCCAACTAGTGGAGGGAAGGGAAGGTAAAAGGTAAAGGGACCCCTGACCATTAGGTCCAGTTGTGACCAACTCTGGGGTTGCAGCGCTCATCTTGCTTTATTGGACGAGGGAGCTTCCGGGTCATGTGGCCAGCATGACTAAGCCCTTCTGGCGAACCAGAGCAGCGCACAGAAACACCGTTTACCTTCCTGCCGGAGTGGTACCTATTTATCTACTTGCAGTTTGAGGTGCTTTTGAACTGCTAGGTTGGCAGGAGCAGTGACCGAGCAACGGGAGCTCACCTTGTCGTGGGGATTCAAACTGCCGACCTTCTGATGGGCAAGTCCTAGGCTCTGTGGTTTAACCCACAGCACCACCCGCGTCCCTTATGGAGGGAAGGTAGGGCTATCTAATAATAATAATAATAATAATAATAATAATAATAATAATAATAATAATACAGTGGTACCTCTGGTTACGTACTTAATTAATTTTTATAATGAATGATTTTAGAATATTGTTTGTGTTGTACTTTTGTACTGTTTTATTGTTGTTAGCCGCCCTGAGCCCGGCTTCGGCTGGGGAGGGCGGGATATAAATAAAATTTATTATTATTATTATTATTATTCCGGAAGTCCATTCTTAACCTGAAACTGTTCTTAACCTAAAGCACCACTTTAGCTAATGGGGCCTCCCGCTGCCACCGCACCGCCGGAGCACGATTTCTGTTCTCATCCTGAAGCAAAGTTCTTAACCTGAGGTACTTTTTCTAGGTTAACGGAGTCTGTAAGCTGAAGCGTATGTAACCTGAGATACCACTGCAATAATAATAATAATTTATTAACACCCCGCCCATCTGGCTGGGTTTCTCCTACACGGCGGGGGCAGAAATGCTTCTGCACAGCGGCTGTTGGAGACCGCAGGAGGAGAGACGGGGCTCTTGCGGGTTTCCCACAACAGGCACTTGGCAGTGAGCGCAGGAGGCTGACCTGGCTGGGCCACTGGCCTGACGGGCCCCGTTTCCCCCCGCTTTCCCTGCTCAGCTGCTTCTCAGAGATAGACTGCCCCTGCACGGGGAGGCTCTACGCAGGCGCAGCTCCTCGGCCACGCCCCCTCCCCTCTTCCTCGGGCGCGAGGGGAGGCCGCGACCGCCTATTGGCCGGCCGGAGCCGGGCCGTACCACTGCCGGACTCGAAAGGGGGGGAGGAGGAGAGAGGTCGGCCGGGCCGCGGAGGAGGGAGAGACCACTTGTGGGGCTGCGGGGGGGGGAGTGGCCCGGAGGGAGGGGTGGCGGCCTCCGCCTCCGCCTGGTCCCGAGGGGCCTCCTCACCGATGCCGAGCGTGACGAAGGCGGCCTGGATGAGCAGCGCGAGCCAGCTCAGCGCGTACATGAACCACATCGTCGCCGTCGTCGCCTCGCCTCACCCGGCGGATCGGCAGCCGAGGCTCCGCCCCGCCACTTCCGGCCGAGGAGGAAGGGATGAGAGGCGGCGCGTCACGGAGGGAGGCGGCCGAGAGAGAGAGAGCGCCGCGGGGGCCTCTGGCGGCTCGGAGGACGCATTGCAGGGGGAGCTCCCCACAAGAAGCAAAGGAAAAGCGAGCGACGCCAGCCTCTCTCATATATATATATATATATATATATATATATATATATATATATAGAGAGAGAGAGAGAGAGAGGGGGGGGCAGGCAGTGTGTGTATATATATACACACACACACACACACACATATATATATATTGTGGGGGCGGGGCAGTGACTTGGCTGTGGTTTCTGCGTTGCCAGGGGGTTGGACTTGATGACCCCTGGAGGCCCCTTCCCAACTGCACTTCCGCGATTCTTCTGCAATTGTAGCGAGCACCAGGCTCACCAGTAATGTTGACTTTGTGTTCCTAACAATGAATTAATTGTTGTTGTTGTTAATTACATTTCTATACCGCTCTTCATCCTGGAATCACAGGACGGTTTACAATATAAAAACACAAAAATTCATGCCAAAGTAACAAACAAAAACAAAAACAATACTGTTATGTACTGAAGTTCTCACCCTGGGCCAGCAGGGGGATACTGTAGATTGTTATGCAAATAAGGGATCGAAAGTGACGTTCAGTGATTGGATAGTTTTAGAAAATTGTTACAGTTACGTTGTACTGGAGCTCTATACAAGCAGGCTGACTGAACCCTTCAGTTCAGTTCTGTTCTGGCCTGGGAATAAACAAGAGCTGTTTGAAGAATCGCTGTGTCGTCTGATATGTTCACCCACAACTTAACAAATACCACCACCTTCTTCTTCTTTGGCGATCCCTTGTAGCCGAGTAAGATTGTTTTCCATAAACACGGTTTTAACAATGAGTCTGTAAGTGACTGTGGAGGCCAATTCTGGACCCACACGTCCTTCCACAGTGGGGACATTGGTTTCCGGGCGGGAGTTGATCACGGTGTGGATTTGCCAAACGTGACTTCCTCTTGGCACGTTTCTCCCTTGTGTCCTGAGTTTGAGCATCTTCAAAGCCCAGGACACCTTTGGTAAAGGCTGTTCTCCAACTGGAGCGCTCGCAGGCCAGTGTTTCCCAGATGCCAGTGTTTATACTACATTTTTGGTTCGAAAACCAAAGCAGTTACTTCCGGGTTTTCGGCGTTCGAAAACTGAAATGTTCGACTTCCGAGACGGTCAAGAACCAAGGTACCACTGTATTGCAATTAGTAAGCTGAATCAAAATTAGTTGCAATATTGTCTGAAAAGCCGCAGAAGAGTCTTCAGCAGGCGTTTAAAAGGAGGAGGAGAGAAAGTCCCAGGCTCTTTTTCCAAGTCCCCGTTGACCGTCCCAGAAAAGCAAGATCATTTGATGACCTGCATGTGTGAAAGAGCTGCCACGGATTGAACACCGCAGGCGTCTCTGTCCTTTTTGTGGCCCTCCATTTGTATCATGGGTAGGGAAATGTAAGAACATCCAGACGGTCTTTGGGCCTACCAGGCCCCCCATATTTTTGACCCTCAGCAGGATAAAGCCCAGTTAATGTGACATTTTCAGCTGAACCCAGGAAGCAGCTTCGGGTGTCCGTCTCTAGCTGCCTAGCATGTGGAACGGCTGATCCTTAGCATACTTCTTGGTCCAGCCCCAAGCCGCCACCCCAATCGGCTCCTTTCTGGGTCTCCAGCAGACATGGGAGCCCAGGAGATGACCTTCTGCATCGGATCAGAGCCCTTTAAATGTCATGGAGGCTCTGGGTGAGAAGATGGGAGGCAGGCGTTCCTTCTCCTTCCCTCCCTCCTCCGACCTGCGATAATCGCAGCATTTCCCCTTCGGGAAAGTAGAGCCAGAGAACATTGGAGGCACAAGCCAGGAAAAGTCCTTTAGAAAAGGTAAAGGAACATAAAACGCACGTAATTAGAGACGTTTGGCAATTGCAATGTCACGGACATCGAGGCGGATCTGCTTCCCCGAGGTTTACGGCTGGGATCAGGAAGGCTGGAGACGAGCAGTAGCAGCAGACTCAGCTCCACGTTGGCCTCATCCTGAAGCCCGACAGCAGCTATTTGCCCAGCTGGCTGCGCAGGCGGGGGCTGCTTGCAGATGTAGGTGAAAACATCTGCGGGTAGTCCAAGTTGGGGAAGGCCACCTGTATTTATTTTCATAAAACATATGCACTTCTTGATTGCAAAAACCAACCAACCTCAAAGCGGTTTACCAAAAAGGTGGAACAAGAAAATTATCCACAAGGAAAATTAACCACAATAATTTAAGACTTTGGAAATGTTAAACCAGCAGTCGGTTAGAAACAGATTCAAATTCGCAGCAGTTTTCTAAACGTCTGGCTGGGCCTGTCTGAACAAAAATATTTTTAGCAGGCGCCAATAAGAGTACAGCGAAGGCACCGCTGCCTGATGTCAATAGGCAAGGAGTTCCAAAGTGCAGGTGCTGAGAGACTGAGAGGCGGTACAAGAGCCACCTTCAAATATCTCAAGGGTTGTCACGTTGAAGATGGAGCGTGTTTGTTTTCTCCTGCTCTGGAGGGCAGGACTCGAACTCATGGCTTCAAGTTACAAGAACTCAACATCAGGAAAAACTTTCTGACAGTAAGAGCTGTTCAGCAGTGGGATGGAAGGTGGTGGACTCTCCTTCCTTGGAGGTTTTGAAGCAGAGGCTGGAGATTTCTTGAGCTGTGATCCCTGCATTGCAGGGGGTTGGACTAGATGTCCCTCGGGGTCCCTTCCAACTCTACAATTCTACGAAATGTCAAATGGGTCTTACGGGGCACCAATTCTACACATCAAAGAGGTCAGGTGGTTGTAGGTTGCTGAAGCAGGAGCCAGGTGGAATGCCAATCAATCACTTCATCTTGAAATGAAGGGTAGAACCTTTACTTGAAAGCACGGCCTTGTACATTTATGAACATTTACCATATTTTTCGCTCTATAAGATGCACCAGACCATAAGACACACCTAGTTTTTGGAGGAGGAAAACAAGAAAAAAAATATTCTGACTCTCAGAAGCCAGAACAGCAAGATTGCTGCACAGTGAAAGCAGCAATCCCTCTTGCTGTTCTGGCTTCTGGGATAGCTTCGCAGCCTGCATTCACTCCATAAGATGCACACACATTTCCCCTTACTTTTTAGGAGGGGAAAGTGAGTCTTATAGAGCAAAAAATACGGTATATCTGAGACCTTAGAATTCTTATAAGAGTGCAGAGCAGGGACCATAGTTGCACAAACTATTCCAGAAGGAAAAGGACATGTCCCCCACCAGAAGTACCATCCTTCCCCTAACACCCCATCAAAAGTCAAAGGGACCCCTGACCGTTAGGTCCAGCCGTGGCCGACTCTGGGGTTGTGGCGCTCATCTCACTTTATTGGCTGAGGGAGCCGACATACAGCTTCCGGGTCATGTGGCCAGCATGACTAAGCCGCTTCTGGCGAACCAGAGCAGCGCACGGAAACGCTGTTTACCTTCCTGCCAGAGCGGTACCTATTTATCTACTTGCACTTTGATGTGCTTTTGAACTGCCAGGTGGGCAGGAGCAGGGACTGAGCAATGGGAGCTCACCCCGTCGTGGGGATTCGAACCGCCGACCTTCTATTCGGCAAGCCCTAGGCCACCCACACAAATGCAATAAATAAACAAATGCCCTGACTTCCTGCCTTCAACTAGGGTTGCCATATGTCCGGAATTTCCTGGACATATCCAGAATACTGAGGTCAGCAGTAGTGCCGGGGTGGAAACAAGGGAAATGTCCGGGATAATCCAGACATAGGGTGTCAATTTTCCATAAAAATAGCTCGGAAACTTTTTTTTTTTTTTTGGCAATTTTACCAACTTTTCTGTCCAGATTTTCACTATTTGAAACAAGGCAACCCTACTTCGGCTTGCCAGGGTACAATCCTGCCCTGTGCTTGCCTTCCTTTCCCTTGCACCCACCTTCCCCTTGCACCTTGCACACCCCTTGCACCCAGAGCACGTTCCCTTCCGCTCCCCGGCCTTGATGCCACTGATGCCATTTCCAGGCGCTTACACCCAGACTTCCTTTCATGCACCGACTCCACTCTTGGGGGGGAAAGGAGGCTGGGGGGGGCGGCAGTGGCGAGGAGCACGGCTCTTGCGAGTGGCACTCCATCTGACCCCACCAGAGAGGCTAACGCAGAGGGACGTTTGCACATGCCTCTGATCTCCCTTGACCCGGCTTCAAAAGGGGTCTGTCTCTTCGGCACCTGTCTCGCCTGGCCCTAATGCTTGTGGACAGAGAGACCTCGCGTGGCACACAGATCAAGGGCACCGGGGAGGATTTGTGCCAGGCAAAGCTGGCACACGGGGAGTGGGGGAATATGCCACGGATTCCCATCAGCGATGAAACGGGAGGGATGGAGCTCAGGTGTCAGGTGAGTCGCCCCGGTGGGATACAGGCAGAGACCCTCATGAAGCACCAGGCCGGTTACCATGCATTCCCTGACATGAAGTCATTGGGCAAAACCGTCTTAGCAACCATGAGGACTAGAATCGGTGGGATGTAACGCAGTGGTGCAGTCAAATGCAACATTCCTCACCATATTTTTCGCTCTATAAGACACACTTTTCCCCTCCTAAAATGTAAGGGGAAATGTGTGTGCGTCTTATGGAGCGAATGCAGGCTGCGCAGCTACCGCTGAAGCCAGGACAGCGAGAGGGATTGGTGCGCACCAATCCCTCTCGCTCTCCTGGCTTCAGGGATAGCCATGCGAAGCCTCTTCAGGGCAATGGGAGGAACGCTCCCCCTGCCCTGAAGAGGCTTGGCATAGCTATCCCAGAAGCCAGAGCAGCAAGAGGGTTCGATGCGCAGCAATCCCTCTTGCTGTTCTGACTTTGCTTTGCTGGAGAGGCGCTGCGCAGAGAGGGAGAGAATACAGTGGTGCCTCGCAAGACGAAAATAATCCGTTCCGCGAGTCTCTTCGTCTACCGGTTTTTTCATCTTGCGAAGCAACCCTATTAGCGGATTAGCGGATTAGCGCTATTAGCGGTTTAGCAGCTATTAAAGGCTTAGGGGCTTAGCGGCTAAAAGACTATTAGCAGCTTAGCGGCTTAGAAAAAGGGGGGGAGCGGAAAAAAACGCAATACTTGCAAGACGTTTTCGTCTTGCGAAGCAAGCCCATAGGGAAATTCGTCTTGCGAAGCGCATCGAAAAATGGAAAACCCTTTCGTCTAGCGGGTTTTTCGTCTTGCAAGGCATTTGTCTTGTGGGGCACCACTGTATTTTTTCCCTTGTTCTCCTCCTCTAAAACTAGGTGCGTCTTATGGTTGTGTGCGTTTTATAGAGCGAAAAATAAGGTATTTCCCTAGCGTGGGCACAGGCAGGGGGACATCCATTCAGTATAACTTTCTGTTCCTTCCACCTGGATGTGACCTGGGAGATGGGCATGGCCCTGGCTGACTCAATAAAAGAGCCGAGTCACGCAGCCATTTTCTCAGTCCAGTTCCATCTATTCTTGCTTGCTCTCTTCTATCTTTTGCTGCCATGCTGCTCTCCTGCAGCCCTTTTGTTATCTTAATGTAATTTGGCTGTCTGCTGGCTCTCAGCCAGCAGCACGTGAGTTCAGTCTCCAAATGAGACAAACTCAGACTTTTGTTTATGTCACCACCAAGTAAAGCCTGCCTTTCAGGGATCATACCCTGAACTGAAATGTGAGTAAACTGTTACTTTACTCAGAAAGACTCTGGTGTCTTTATTCTTTTAAGAGGGATTAAAGGGGGCACCAGGAAATAAGTAGGGACGCGGGTGGTGCTGTAGGTTAAACCACAGAGCCTAGGACTTGCCAATCAGAAGGTCGGCAGTTTGAATCCCCGCCACGGGGTGAGCTCCCATTGCTCGGTCCCTGCTCCTGCCAACCTAGCAGTTCGAAAGCACCTCAAAGTGCAAGTAGATAAATAGGTACCACTCCAGCGGGAAGGTAAACGGTGTTTCCGTGCGCTGCTCTGGTTCACCAGCAGGGGCTTAGTCATGCTGGCCAAATGACCCGGAAGCTGTACGCCGGCTCCCTCGGCCAAGAAAGCGAGATGAGCGCCGCAATCCCAAAGACGGCCACGACTGGACCTAATAGTCAGGGTCCCTTTACCTTTAAGAGATTCAAATGAATCTGCAAACTAGCTTCCAGCTACAGTGGTACCTCAGGTTACATACGCTTCAGGTTACAGACTCTGCCAACCCAGAAATAGTGCTTCAGGTTAAGAACTTTGCTTCAGGATGAGAACAGAAATCGTGCTCCAGCGGTGCAGCGACAGCAGGAGGCCCCATTAGCTAAAGTGGTGCTTCAGGTTAAGAACAGTTTCAGATTAAGAACGGACCTCCGGAACGAATTAAGTACTTAGCCCGAGGTACCACTGTATATTGAGGGGAATCTGCTCTGCTAAATCACTTCACTCGCGTGAGTGAAGGAAGGATAATACTTATTCAATATATCCTTTCCTACTATCCTTAACATTCCCACAGAATCATACTTTAGAGGAAGGCCTACAGCTCAGGGGTGGGACATCTGTGCTGCATGCAGAAGGTGCGTGGCTCAACGCCCGTGATCACTGGGAAGGCCTGGGAGAGAGACACACACACACCACGCTCTGCAATTTTGGAGGATTGCTGTCAGTCAGGGTATGCAATACTGAGCTGGGTGGAGCGACAGTCTGACTTGAAGGAAGGTGAGGACAGGTGACCTCACCTAGGCCCGAAGTCACCCCCCACCAAAGCAGGCTCAAAGCTTCTCAAAGCTTTTCAAAATCATTTTCTCAGCAGCTAAGCATCAGAAACATTCCACTTGCTGTAACTAAAAAAGATTGCAACAAGGTAGAGAACAGAGCCCATTGTCTTCTCAGGCCTTTCTCAGAACCACATTGCAACTTGCTTTCTCTCCGGGAACCATGCCAAAGCACAAGAATGAAACAACGGGAACACACTGAAAACCCCCTCACCCCCTTTCCTGCCAAGAGTCCACAATAGTCCCAAGACAGCTTTCTGTACATGCTCAGGAACCTCAACATGGGGCAGGACTCTGGAAGAAGGAGGAGAAAGGAGGAGGGAACTGGAAAGGGGTATATATGTTTGTGCACATCACTGTGAACTTGTGCATGCTTTTTGTGACTTATCACACTTGCTCCTTCTACTAGTTCATGGATGGTAGAAATAAAACTTTTTCTCTGAAACTATTCCTTGAGTGTCTGTTGACTCCCACTTCCCTTTCCCGGGCACAATATTTTTCCCACCTGAGGGCAAAGCTTCATAAGGCTACATGACTCACTATAAGGCACCATTCGTGCGCTGGAGAACTTATCCTTGCCTCCATCCCATGATTAGCAGAAGGAGAAGACTGCATTCTGAATGCAGCATGTGAGACGTGCAAAAATGCATTATTTATGCACGTTGCATAATCCATCTGTGTGTGCAGAAAACCTGAACTGCCTTGGCATGGAAGATGGTTACATGCGCCCGTCCGCAATCTCCAAGCGGTGAGAGATCGCAAGGGTTCCGGCTACTTCCCCAGGGTTCGGGTTTCCTCAGAATGAAAGTCAGCAGGGACCGTGGTGTCTAGAGTGCGCACGTTTTTATTTATTTATTTCATAAGATTTACACACTGCTTGACTGTGGGGTTTTTTTAAAAAAAACCAAACCTCTGAGAGCAGTTTGCAAAAAGATAGAGCAATAAAATCAAGAAAGATTTACAGCGCTACTTTAAAACACGCAAAAGTTAAAATACTAAAACGGATTAAAACTACTGCAACTTTAGGGCATCTGGGTGGAAACTGTGAGAACAGGATACCGACCTTGATGGGCCATTGGCTCAATCCAGACGGCTTTTCCTATGCTCTTCCGTTGCCCAAAATGTTGCAATGCAGCTCTCCAGTCAAACATGCATGTACTGGGGAGGAGGATGTATAAACCCATAAAATGGGCGTGCATTTGTGAAAATGACAGTACAAAAATGCATTCTGTGTCCGTTAAGTACACTAATTTTTTTGTTTGTTATTTCAAAGATGGAAGCTGGAAAACACAGGTTTGACTTACTGGGGCAACCCAGTCGGGGGGATATTATTATTATTATTATTATTATTATTATTATTATTATTATTATGACTGTGGGTGGGGAGATAAACGGATAAAGACCAAAATGGGCAGACTCACAGAGAACCTACATAAGGACTCTGTATGGGCTCTTGGGTACCCCATAAGGGGAAAAGGAGCAGTATTTTTCTTACAACATGACCAACAGAGAAGAGGCGCCATGCGCTCTGGCGGAAGAAGGAATCGGCTGTGGGGCTGCGGGGGAAGAGGCGACGCAGCCCTAGATGCCAGGCCTGTCTGCTTACTTAGCTAACCGCATGGCACTAACGCCATTGTTCACCGGCCATTGGGCTTGTGCCCCTAGCCTGTGGCAAAGGAGGGGGTCTTTCTGCATGCGCCAGGTCTTTGGGATGCGCCGGCTGCTGGCGGGACTTTGTGTGCCCTGAAAGACACACACACACACACACACACCCTGCTCAAGGGAAGACAGTGCCACGCACTCTCTCCATTAGTGTCGCTTGCTCTCTGCCTTCTGTGGCTCCATTGATGCTCAGCAAAGGCAGAGTGCGCCAGGGAGGGAGCGCACCAGCCGGCCTCGTGTGGAGCACGCCTGCAGAGCAGAGCAGCCGTGCGTGGCAGATGGCGCCAGAGCCTCCAAACAGGAACCTTCTGGGATCAATCCAGAGCCACAGCGACCTAATGAACTCCCCTGCCCCCCGGACTTAAAGGGACACAGTCCCCTCCTTCTGCATACCCTCACCCTGCCATCTATTTCTCTGTGCACTTGGCAACCCAGACAGGGGGTGTCCCTGCCCCTGAGGAGCCTACAGTTGGAAGAAACTGGGTGGTGTGGTTTATTTTGAGGGGGGGAGGGAGAATCGGTGCAGAAAGGGGAGGACAAAGGCGCGCACACAAATTGGGGTTTTGTTTGATGGTGGGGTGGGGAGTTCAGCCGAAAGCTTTGCAGACCAGGTGGGTCGAGAGGAAGTGCAGGAAGGTCTTAGATTGGACCGATCGACCAGTCACAAACGCTCCCTTTCAGGGGGAAGGTGGTGGAGATTAGATGACCCTTAGTGGGGCGCCAACTATAGGGGGCCCTGGGGGGGGCGAGCATCCACAAAAAAAATTGTTACACTTTGGAACCTTCGCTTCAACGCTTTCCACGCCTGCTAAAAACATGTTTGTTTCGGCAAGGCTACCTGGATGTTCAGAAAGCCGATGCAAGTTTCAATCTGTTATTTCAGCTTTCCAAAAGTCTTGACTTGGCGTTGCTAATTCTTCTTGTCGGTAAGTTTTCCTCTTCTTTTGCAAACTGCTCTGAGGTTTCGTTACGGGTCCCACAACCAAAAGGTGCGTGGATTTTATGAAATAAATAACTCAAAAGAGATGCTCTGGCGGAAGCTAATGAGATGTGGAGGCCAAGACATCCGCTGGAGCCCCGGGTTGGGAAAGGCGGATGTGGGTATTCTGGGAAAGGAGCCGGAAGCAGAGAAAAAGAGCCGAGTCTTTAGGGATCAGGGAGAAGACCCCTTCTGGGCTGGCAGACATCCTTTGCCAGGACTGGGCTGAGGCAGGAAGCTGCAAGGAATGCTTTGTATCGCCCACAAGGTCCGATTTGGGCTGGGCCCATGTCAGGAAGAGACAAGGAGAGAGCCCCTGGTGAGGATAGCACAGGTGTAAGGGAAGAGCAGGTATATTTAAACTCCAAGAGGCAATGACAGCCACCCACCTGGATGGCTTGGAAAGAAGATTAGGCCAATAAGGTAGTGCTTTGTCCTGGATCTTCAGTGAGTAAATCGAGGGAAAAGCTCAACAGTTGAAATTATTGGCAGGAATACAATGACACTTGTAAAGCAACATGGATTTCGGATACTATGATTATATAAAAGAGAGATTGCAGTAAACGATGCAGGGATTTATTTTATTTTATTTTTTAGAATTGGAACCTATGGAGGGAGGGAGGTCCTAAGGTTCAAATAAAGCTTTTATTAAGGACTGAAAATGTTATGTTTATGGTGTACAACCTTTATGTAAAACTAATAAAAAACTATATAAAAAGAGAGAGAAAATCTCAACAACTTTAGGGTTTGTCTTAAAAAAGCTAAACAATTTCAGTGATTTCCTAAACAACTTTCAGGATGTTTTAGTTTTTACTTTTTGAAATAGGGTAAAGGTAAAGGAACCCCTGACCGTTAGGTCCAGTTGCAGACAACTCTGGGGTTGCGGCGCTCATCTCGCTTTACTGGCCGAGGGAGCCGGCATACAGCTTCTGGGTCATGTGGCCAGCAGGACTAAGCCACTTCTGGTGAACCAGAGCAGCGCATGGAAACGCCGTTTACCTTCCTGCCAGAGCGGTACCTATTTATCTACTTGCACTTTGACGTGCTTTCGAACTGCTAGGTTGGCAGGAGCAGGGACCAAGCAACAGGAGCTCATCCCATTGCAGGGATTCGAATCGCCAACCTTTCGATTAGCAAGCCCTAGGCTCAGTGGTTTAACCCACAGCGCCACACATATCCCTATTACTTTTTGAAATATGATGTTATAAGAATTTTAAGGTCTTAGATATGTAATAAATGTTCATAAATGTACCAAGCAAACACGTACATAAATATATAAACCACATGTCTGAAACCCCACAGAAAAAAACTCCTAAACAATTTGACCTCAAATATTTCTCTGCAAGGTCAAAGTGGGAAACCTGCCCATTGTCTTTTCCTTCACAAATCCTGTCTTAAAGGTATGTCTGTGTTTGAATAGGGTGAGCCTGTGACCTGGCTCAGGAACTAAGTATTTATCATTACAGAAGACTGGCCAGGCTCCCCAGGGTATCCAATCAAGTGAGCATTAACAGGTAACCTGTCAGACGAGATAAACAACGCACTCAAATTTCTGCTGTAGATCGCCTTTTCTGTGATGTAGGTTTGATGTATCTGGGGGGTTGTCTTGGGTTATACCCCTTCTGTGATGTCTTGAGCTCCAGGGCAGGGAATTTAAAATGTCTATATAAGGGGGGGCACACCTTGGTTCTGGGTCCTCCTCCTTTCCTGCGTGTGAGGGGAGCACCGTGTTGCAACAGATCAATAAAGATCTAGCTTACTATCTGCTTTGCTTCTCAATATTCTCTGGTTGGCCTCTGTTGTTTTCTCCTACCAATAGGGAACCTACGTAAGGACTCTATATGAGCTCTTGGATACCCCATAAGGGAAAAAGGGCAGATTTTTGTTTACAACAATGGCAACCTTAAGATATAGAGGAGTGGGCTATTGCTCTGCCTCCACAGCTGGAGCCCCCTAATGCTTCTGAATGCCAGTAAAAAGGTAAAGGGACCCCTGACCATTAGATCCAGTCGTGGCCGACTCTGGGGTTGCGGTGCTCATCTCGCTTTATTGGCCGAGGGAGCCGGCTTACAGCTTCTGGGTCATGTGGCCAGCAGGACTAAGCCGCTTCTGGCGAACCAGAGCAGCACACGGAAACGCTGTTTACCTTCCCACCAGAGTGGTACCTATTTATCTACTTGCATTTTGACGTGCTTTTGAACTGCTAGGTTGGCAGGCGCAGGGACCGAGCAACAGGAGCTCACCTCGTCACGGGGATTCGAACCGCCAACCTTCTGATCGGCAAGTCCTAGGCTCTGTGGTTTAACCCACAAATGGGCCTCTGGTTTGCCCCCGTGAGAACAGGATGCTGGGCTAGAAGGGTCAGTGGCCTGATCCAGCAGACTCCTGTTACGTTCCTCCTGAGGTGGGGGCACAGGGGGCTGGCGCCCTCATGTTTCTCCAGGGCGGATGGCAGAGGCCGCGATGCGTGTGAGAGATGCAGAGACTTGGAGGAGGTAACGCCGGGCGGCACTTGTGTCCCTGACGCAAAGTCACCCGGCCGCGCGCTGACCTAGCGGTGCCGTTGCTCGCTGACCGTGCTCTGAACGCCAACGCCCCTGCGCGGCAGCCCCAGGGCTGCTCAGCCCCCCCTTCCCCCGCCCCACGCCCTCCAGGCAGCTCCAGGCCATCGGGAAGAGCAGCGAAGAAAAGCGAAGTGAAAGGTGGCACACCTCGCTCAGGCCCTGTCAGCCTTGCTCACTCTCTCCCTGGCATCAGACAGCACTTGTGGCAAAACACTCTCCTTCACACATGCGGTGCACCCCCAGGAAACGGTCTGTGCTCAGCCAAACAGACTCTGCTGGGATCAGGCCTGTGATGAGAATTTTAAGGTCTTAGATATATATTAAATGTTCATAAATGTATCAACCAAGCATGTACATAGGTCAGCACAGGAAGACCGACCTGAAACCATTTTTGATTCCCAAACTGACCAAATGTTTTCTCTGCAAGGAGAGAGTGGGGTCTCAGGAATTGACTAATCAGCACTTTAATGGGTGACAGACTATCAGGAAAGGCAATCAGATAACTTGGAACACAGGAAAAATAACATTCAAATTTCTGTTTTAGACCACCTTTTCTGTGATGTAGGTATGATGTTTCTGGGGGTGGTCTTGGACTCCTGGGTGGGCAAATTAAAATGTCTATATAAGGGCAGGCACACCTTGGTTCTGTGTGCTCCTCCTTTCCTGCGTGTGAGGGGAGCACCCTGTTGCAACAGTTCAATAAAGATCTAGCTTACTAGCTGCTTTGCTTCTCAATATTCTCTGGTTGGCCTCTGTTCTTTTCTCCTACCAATAGGAAACCTAATTAAGGACTCTATATGGGCTCTTGGATACCCCATAAGGGAAAAAGGGCAGATTTTTGTTTACAACAATGGCAACCCTAAGATATGGAGGAGTGGGCTATTGCTCTGCCTCCACAGCTGGAGCCCTCTAATGCTTCTGAATGCCAGTAAAAAGGTAAAAGCAAAGGGACCCCTGACTATTAGGTCCAGTCGTGCCCAACTCTGGGGTTGCGACGCTCATTTCACTTTACTGGCCAAGGGAGCCAACGTACAGCTTCTGGGTCATGTGGCCAGCATGACTAAGCCGCCTCTGGCAAACCAAAGCAGCGCACGGAAATGCTGTTTACCTTCCCGCCAGAGTGGTACCTATTTATCTACTGCTGTGGTATTCAGAGGCAGTGCTGTCTCCAGCAATGTAGGCAGAGTGGTTTCTTGATGACCTCTTATTTTCATAGAATCGCACATCTGGAAGGGATACCAAGCACCATCTAATCCAGCCCCCTGCAATGCAGGAATTGCAGCTAAAGAATCTCTGGCAGACTTGTATCTCATCTACGCCTGGGAACCTCCAGCGGAGGAAAGTCCAGAGAGTCCGTTCCAAATGGCTCTTCCTGCCAGCAAGGTCTTCCTAATGTTTAGTCAGCATCTCCTGTCTGGTCATTTGATTGCATTGTTGTTCCTGGTTTTCCTTGCACACACACACCTCTCTCCCTCTTCCCCCCTCTCTGCATCCTGTCTTCAATTTGGGCTGCTGCATAAAACATGATGACCGCATCTGTGTCCTCATTTTGGAGGGTCACGCAAACGGTGAGCTGCCCTGGATCTCCCCGAGGGCAGCTTGTATCTCAGGAAGGCTGCTGAGCCAGTGGAGTCTCTTCCAACCCAAATAAAGTCCCGGGTTCAATCCTGGGGCATCTCCAGGTAGGGCTGGGAATGCTCACCGTTTGACACCCTGGAGAGGCACTGCTGGCCAGAGAAGACAGTGTTGAGCTAGATGAGCCCCATCATTATTCCACTTTCCCATGATTCTTCTCCCCCTCCTAATCCCCACAACAACCCTGTGATTTAGGTTAGGCTGAGAGACAATGACTGGTCCCCAAGGTCACCCAGTTAGCTTCATGGCCAAGTGGGAGGATTTGAACCCTTGCCTCTCCCAGGTCTCTAACCACTACACCACCGCTGTCTCCCTATGGTCCGACTCTCTGTGCTTCCTGTCTTCCTTTGCCCTCACTGTGCATGCATGAGAGGCTCAGGCTGCCAAAGACCCAAACTGATGGGGTGCCCTAACAAGTCAATTTGGACTTACAGGTTGCCCGGAGCAGAACCAGCGAGAGGGGTCTCCTGTGGGTGGTCTGTCCCCCTTGAAGAGGCAGGTTTGGCCCAGGACTTGGAACGAACCTGTTTTGTCTAAGGAAATTCACAGAGGACACCCAGAAATCTCTTAAGCACACCTAGAAGTAGTTCCCTCGATTGCCAGCTAAACAGAATGTGAATTAAATTAACTTTGTGGTAGAACTTGGAGGCATCTCTAAAGCGAAAGGATAAGGCCATCAAACCCAAAGAACCGAAAGTGCCAACTCTCTACCACTTTGCAGAGGAATACACTTAATGCCCCACCGAGGGGGGTTGATGTCACAGACTGCCTGGATGCAGAAGAATGGTGGGAGCTGGGGAACCCCCCGGGGAAGGAGACCCAGAGCCCGGGGGTCGGTGGTGGGACGGCAGTGAGTGGTCAGAGAGAGAACAGGGAGAAGACTGGGGGAGGAGGTGTCCGAAATGGAAGAGACAACAGGGCCAAGTGAGAAGAGAGACTCTGTGGCAGAGAGCAGTCTAGGCTCAAAGGAAGGAAGGAGGGGGGCAGGGGAGAGAGGTGAGGCCGGCTGCTGAAGAATCCAGCCAGTCTCCCCCTCCTGCTGCAACCAGCTGCCCTTCCGCCTGATCTCCCAGAACAAGGAGAGGGATGAAGAGCACAGAGAGACAAGGCGAAGTAGTCTCAGGTTGCTGGGGGAGGAATAGGTGAGGGGGGGGGAGGCAGGCACCTTCAGTTTTCACAACTGCCTTCTTGGGGCAAGGAGGAAGAGCTGCTGGGACCATTCGCCCTGTGCTGTTTGGCTTTCTTTGAATAAAGAGTTAACTTCAGATTATTCACCAAAGCCAGACTAAACGTCTTTCCTTCTGAAGTGTTGGATGGCAGGTTGAGAGGAGTTCCCTACCAGGACAGACTTTGCTCGTGTGCTCCAGACATCGATTCTATAAAACAGATTTAGCTGCACTGTGCGAAATATGAGCAAGCCAGGGCTGAACTGATATTACCCTTGCTGGTACCTTTCCCGGGAAAATCAGAGGCTCACTATGTCAGGTTCCTATTTGAAAACCGGACAAACGCTAGAACATTAGCAGTGGTGAGGGGGCCACTAGGGGGCGCATCGGAAGATGGCTGACAATAACATCTCTCCGACCCACACGAGGTAATTTGGAGGCTATGATGGGAGTAATTAGCCTCCCTACCCCCCCCCCCAAGGAAGGTGGGGGGACTGCCCTTGCCTGCTGTGCCCTACACCACCCCCGAATTTGTGGGGGTGGGGGCACTAGGCACAAAGCCCTCCTGTGGGATTCTGGCACTCCTGGACGCCGTCTCTGATTCGCGCCACTAGCTGCAAGAACTTCAAAAGAAACAATTTGGATGAAACTAATTGCACATTTTTCAAGGAAGAAGGGGGAGTAAAGACTGCTAACAGAAGAGATCTCTGATAAAACAAGACAAGAATAAAGCATGAGAAGATACGCTAGGATACGGTATGGCAAATGACTGATGGGGGAGGGGGGGAACTTTCCTTTCTTTCCTTATGTGATTAAATAAGAATCCCCTCCCCTCACGAGTCAGAAATGTCGCTTTAAGGACTTAAGCTGTGGATTTAAGACTGTGTAGAGATAAACTTTTGAACCAGAGCATGTTTTAAGAAGAGCGTGGAATGTATAAGAGCTCTGAAATGACACAGTTAAAAATGCCGTCGCCATATTGGGAAGTTCTGTCGGAGGACTTAAGTCTGAGAGGAGAAATAGAGAAATAGAGCTGCTTTTATATTGTGGGTGGAACTCCTCAGAGGGACTTAAGAGCGACAGTTCTGTAATTAATGATGGAAAGAGCAATGTTATCTATGAAGGCGATGATATATGGAAACCATCTCGATTTGAGGATAGGAAGAACGGAAAAATTCACACAGGATTATTATTATTGGTGTTTATCGGCTTAAGGAGATTATCAGAAGAGATCATAAAGAAAAAAGAGAAAATATATGAACAAGATGTGATGTGGAAACAGCAATTATGAACTCTGTTTGGACTGATTTGGTCTGATTTGGACACTAATGCAGTAGCAAGAAGATGATCAGAATCCCCCTTCGGATCTTGAAAAATGGGTCCCCCCAACAAAATTTAAAATTCGGCTTTGTAATTCGGAATTTATGTGATGTGATTTAATTTGATGTGATTGGCCGGTTAATAAAAATTATTTTTTTTTAAAAAAAGAACATTAGCAGTGGTGAAGTTTTTATCGGTGGTTGCAAGAACCAATGATCCCAATCTTTAAGTCTGAACAAAATGCTTGTTTAACCTGGAGGTAGGCTGTCTGAATTGTGCATTGCTTTGTAACGATTTGTTGGGTCTCTGGACCGTAATAAAGAGTGATTGATTGATTGATTGATTGATTGATTGATTGATTGAAGAGTTAACTTCACTCACACCAGCAGATTTGCTGCTGACCTACTCCTGACAGGTGAGGACAAACACCACCACAGCTATAGGTTCTGCCCCCTAACCTATGCAGAGACTCACATCAGATATCTAACCAAATTCAATGGGCCCTTTTTTAGCATCTCTACAAGACGTATATTGGAATGGCTCCCTTTTAACCTCAGCAAGGCTTACTTCTGAGTAAACATGCATAGGATGGCTCCCATGAGCTTGCTCTCCTTGGGACAGGGGTGTTGTGTGAGGTCACAACACCTGGGGAGGGCACATGCTGTGAGTTGGGGGGCAGAGGGTGAAGGAGCCCTGTGGGCTTGGCAGACCGAGGGAGAAACGAGCTCTGTTGGCCACGGCAAACAATGTCACCGGAGCACGAAGGAACGAGCCTCATGGGCCCTGACCCTGTGAGGCTGCAGGGTCCCTGAGATGTGCCCCCTCCCCAAAATGTGCCAGGGGCTCCAACCCCCACTGCCCGCCCGCCCCACTACTTCCTTCGATTTCAGATGGAGCTCTTTCCAGATACGCAAAAGTCAGGTTGCAGGTGACCTCACCTTCTGGCAGTCCAGTTTGGATGGGGGGGGTGTGTGTGCATGGAGCAAGGCCCCTCCAGAGAGGCTTCTGCGAGAAAGGGTGGCGCAAACCAGCCCAGATATTTGGAATCTCTCCGGCGAATCAAATCCCTCCTGGACTTCCGGATGGCAGAGGAGAACAAAACAGACAGAAAAACCAAGACTCCGTTCAGGAGGAAAAACAACTGTCAGTCTTTGGGATCCCCTGACAGACGGTCGCAGAGCTGAGAGCAGCACTGGGAGGCACGTGCCAGTCAGGAATGGGTGGAATCGAAGGGGAGCAGCACCTTTCCATCTGCAGACCTGCCTCCTGCCTCCCCTGGACTTGGAAACATCACAGTGGCCAGGCATGGTGGTTCTCTGCTCTGCCTCCACAATCAGAGGCAGCAAAGCTCCCAGAAAGCAGCTCCTAGAAGCTGAAGGGCTGGGGTGGGGATCTTGCGCTTGCACGTTTCCCATTAAGGACATGGTGAGAAAAGAACGGTGCGCTGAAGGAACCCTTGGTGCAAGCTTTCTGGCTGTGTTTTCTGCTGATAAACAGTGTGCACAAGCCCCGGAATGCAGCCAATCTATTTCTGAGGCTTCGTGTCGCTAACTGCTGGATCTGCCTGTCTACGGGAGATCGATGGACGTCCGGCAGCCGGCTTGCGGCCATGATGGAATATATCTCCCTGGCAGTTTCCCAACACTGGCAGCCTCCTCTCCTGTTCTTATTTTGGGGGGCCTCCCTCTGCCGCTCTCCCCAAGGGCGCCCCAGCAGGATCTGCCTGCCAGAGGAGAGGATAAAAACCCATTTGCCAAATATATGGGAGGGAGAGGGAGTGATGGGCAGCAAAGGGAGATATCTTGGCTTGGAGAAGCAGGAACTGCTACACTGGATGCTGAGCATCTTTCTTCTGAGAGAGGGATGCCGGAATAAGGACACATATACCTCTGGGCAATGAGTGCAATGAAAACACACACACACACACACACACACACATCCCAACCCCGACAGCCTGTCACAGAAAAGCCAAGAAAAAGTACTGATTTACGCAGCACATGGTTATCCTGTGGAACTCCTTCCCACAGGAGCCAGTGATGGTTTTAAAAGAAGATTAGACCAGAGCTGTTTGGCCATGGAACGGTCTCCTTCGGGAGGCGGTGGACTCTCCTTCCTTGGAGGTTTTTAAGCAGAGGTTGGATGGTCATCTGCCATGGCTGCTTGGGCTGAGATTCCTGCATTGCAGGGGGTTGGACTGGATGACCCTCGGGGTCCCTGCCAACTCTATTAAATTCACAGAGGAAGAAAGGGCTGTCGATGGCTAGTAGCCACAATGGCTGCGCTCTGCCCTTCCCAGTCGGAGGCAGCCATGATTCTGAATGCCCGTTTCTGGAGACCACAGGAGGGGAGAGTTGCTCTGGTGCTCGGATCCTGCTCGTGGGTTTCCCACAATGGGCATCTGGTTGCCCCTGTGAGAGGCTGGAGGAGATGCAAGGCTAGTCTTGCCCTTTTACGATTTACGAAGGGGAGCCACAGTGATGTTGTTTGATAACATTGATCGGGGGAGACCTTTATCCAGCTCAGATGCCTCCATTGCCACGGGAGAGGTGAGGGAGCAGTTTGGGCTGGATAGCACCCTGAGGATGCTCCCTGGCACAAGCAAAGACACCAGGGGACCCACATGGAGCCTGCAGACCACCTGTCCTCTCCAAGAACAGGTGTGGGAGATCACCTGTGCCCTTGTCAACGGGATGAGCTCCATCCGGCCGGCCGGCCGGCCGAGTGGGCAAAGTTTGCCATGCGCCTCCCAGGAAATGTGCCGGGCCAAGGCCGGGTCGCCATTCTTTATGCATGCGTGCCCTGATGCGGCCTGACATGGAAGCTGCATTTGGTACCTCGCACATAAGTGATCTGAACTGCCTGCTATTTTCGTTGACGATAATTTGCTCCGTGTTTGCGTGCAGTTCATGGCTCGGTCAGCCTTGCCTGATACTATATTCCCGTTTGTTCCACTAAAGGTTTCGCTGTCAGCTCGGCTCAGCCTCAACGGGCTTGATGAACCGTGAATGCACCGCGACTGGGGATCGGGACACGTGAGCTCGCCGCAGATGGGAAGAAGCTGGACTGGCGGGGGCAGAGGAGAGGAAAACCAGGAGCCAGCCAAGCAGGGGGCACAAGGGGCAGCCATAGGAGTGGGCACTGAACCCATGGCCAGCACCACCATTGAGGAGAAGTCTGGGGACGGTGAGGAAGAAGAAACTCGCAAGCACTATCCGAGCATCAGAGCAACTCTCCACTCCTGCATGCTGGAAATTGCACCCAGAATCTGAGAGTCAGGCTTCTCCTGCCCCTGAACTAGAAATATTCATTTTCTCCACGAGGGACCTCAGCCTCTGGGGACGCAGGTGGCGCTGTGGGTTAAACCACAGAGCCTAGGACTTGCCGATCAGAAGGTCGGCGGTTCGAATCCCCGCGACGGGGTGAGCTCCCATTGTTCAGTCCCTGCTCCTGCCAACCTAGCAGTTCAAAAGCACGTCAAAGTGCAAGTAGATAAATAGGTACTGCTCCGGCGGGAAGGTAAACGGCGTTTCCGTGCGCTGCTCTGGTTCGCCAGAAGCGGCTTAGTCATGTTGGCCACATGACCCGGAAGCTGTATGCCGGCTCCCTCGGCCAGTAAAGCGAGATGAGCACCGCAACCCCAGAGTCGGTCACGACTGGACCTAATGGTCAGGGGCCCCTTTACCTAGTCTAGCACCCAACAGTGGCTAACGAAATGCCTGTGGGAAACCTTCAAGCCAGATACGTCAGCAGGGATCAGCAACCAAAGGCCCATGGGCCGGAAGCAGCCCATGGAGGTCGTTTGACCGGCCTACGAGCTGCTCCTGAATCGAGCTGCCCACTCGTGCGCTGCGCTAAACCGGCAGAACCCAGCGCAGGGACTCGCTTCTGCAGTGCTGGAAACTGCATTTGCGCAGACACCGGAAATTGTGGTCATGCATGTGCAATCTGGACCACGGAGGGATCTCTGTGGGACCAATCCAGCACAGGCCAGATAAACCTTGCTGACCCCTGCATCAAAGGATGAGGGAGCTGAGTGCGAGGCCCCATGGTTGGGGGTTGCAATAGGAGCAGGCAGTAAACCCTTGCCCACCAGCACAACTGAAGATAAATCTTGGGACTGTGCAGATGAAACTAGCAAAGGGTGCACGCTCCATGTGCAGGGTGCTGGCCCCAAATGGGAGTGAATTATAATAATTTATTATTTATACCCCTCCCATCTGGCTGAGTTTCCCCAGCCACTCTGGACGGCTCCCAATTGAGTGCTAAAAACAATACAGCATTAAATATTAAAAGCTTCCCTAAACAGGGCTGCCTTCAGATGTCTTTTAAAAATAGGATAGCTGCCTGTTTCCTTGACATCTGGTGGGAAGGCGTTCCACAGGGCGGGCACCACTACCGAGAAGGCCCTCTGTCTGGTTTCCTGTTACCTCACTTCTCACAATGAGGGAACTGCCAGAAGGCCCTTGGCGCTGGACCTCAGTGTCTGGGATGGATAATGGGGGTGGAGACGCTCCTTCAGATATACAGGACGGAGGCCATTTACGGCTTTAAAGGTCAGCAGCAACACTTTGAATTGTGCTCTGAAACGTACTGGGAGCCAATGTAGGTCTTTCAGGACCGGTGTTATGTGGTCTCAGCGGCCACTCCCAGTCACCAGTCTGGCTGCCGCATTCTGGATAAGTTGCAGTTTCCGGGTCACCTTCAAAGGTAGCCCCACGTAGAGTGCATTGCAGTAGTCCAAGCGGGAGATAACTAGAGCATGCACCACTGTGGCGAGACAGTCTGCGGGCAGGGAGGGTTTCATCCTGCGTACCAGATGGAGCTGGGAGACAGCTGCCCAGGACACAGAATTGACCTGCGCCTCCATGGACATCTGCGAGTCAAAAATGACTCCCAGGTTGTGCACCTGGTCCTTCAGGGGCACAGTTACCCCATTCAGGACCAGTGAGTCCTCCACACCTGCCTGCCTCCTGTCCCCCAAAAACAGTACTTCTGTCTTGTCAGGATTCAACCTCAATCTGTTAGCCGCCATCCATCCTCCAACCACCTCTATTCTGCCTTGGGCAGTGCTCCGCCATGCACCCTGCAACACCGGGAGAGCCTTCTTCTCACAGTGGCCAACCAGGTGCCCTTTATGGGAAACCCACAAGCAGCACCCAGGCACGAGAAGGATGCTTTCTATAGGGCAACTATCCTCTTCTGTGATTTACAGCACCCGGGACTCAGCAGCATTGCTGCCTGCGACTGTGATGGCCACAGCAGAGCCACACCAGCTGGTCACCATTGCTAGCCTTCTCCTTCTCCTCCACAAATTTCTCCAATCCTCCTTAAAAGCCACCCAAGTTGGTGGCCATCGCTGCCTCCTGTGGCAGGGAGTTCCACTGCTTAACTCTGTGCTATGTGAAGGACTTTCTTTTCTCCGTCCTGAATCCCGCAGCATCCAGCTTCACCCTGTGGGATGTGATACATAGGTAGCAGTCAAGTACAACATTCCCAGTTTTCCTAGAGTGGACATGCAAGGGAATGTTTGGTCCAGTCAGTCGAAAACTTCCTGTTTCTTCCTGACTGGGACATACTTCCTCTTGCATGTGGCTAGAGGTGGGCATGACCTTACCTGTGCAGGTAACAAAACCACAAGGCATGCAACCCTCCTTTTCCATCTTCCTTTCGTCGTGTGAACAGCAGTGATTGCCAGTCTGCGGTCACTGGGATGAGATCCACATGTATATACTTTGTAACTAAGTCTGCCTTCAGGGATCCATCTGTGAACTGAATGTGTGAGTAAACTTCTTTTATATACTTTACACAAGATTGTGGCGTGTTTATTCTTTTAGGAGGGATATAAGGGGACTTACCAGGTCACTAATACTGAGAGGCTTAAACAAGCCTGCAACCAGCTACCTGCTGTGCATTTAAAGGGGAATGTAAAACTCTGCTAAGTTATAGAACTTGCTAGTGCAAGTTGTTGTTGTTTAGTCATTTAGTCGTGTCCGACTCTTCGTGACCCTCTGGACCAGAGCACGCCAGGCACTCCTGTCTTCCACTGCCTCCCGCAGTTTGGTCAAACTCATGCTGGTAGCTTTGAGAACACTGTCCAGCCATCTCGTCCTCCGTCATCCCCTTCTCCTTGTGCCCTCCATCTTTCCCAACGTCAGGATCTTTTCCAGGGAGTCTTCTCTTCTCATGAAGTGGCCAAAGTATTGAAGCCTCAGCTTCAGGATCTGTCCTTCCAGTGAGCACTCAGGGCTGATTTCCTTCAGAATGGAGAGGTTGGATCTTCTTGCAGTCCATGGGACTCTCAAGAGTCTCCTCCAGCACCAGAATTTAAAAGCATCCATTCTCCGGCGATCAGCCTTCTTTATGGTCCAGCTCTCACTTCCATACATCACTACTGGGAAAGCCATAGCTTGAACTATACGGACCTTTGTGGGCAAGGTGATGTCTCTGCTTTTTAAGATGCGCAAGTTAGGAAGGATATTAATAAACAATATATCCTCTCCTGGCTCCGTGAACATTGCCACACACTCAGCATTCATTCAGCACTGGATGAGCAGTGCTGCTCTCTGCATGCCATGTCTAACTTTTGCTTTGTTTCCTCTTGTTCTTTCAACTGAAAAGTTCCAAACACCTTGGCTCCCTGGACTGCAACTTTGCACCACAGAGCCACGGGCTCCGTCCCTTCGTGGACCTCCGGGAGCCACTAATGCAGTTCAGAGACGCAACATGTAGGCCGTCTCCCCCCTGGTCTCGTCCCCCATCCTCTCACCTCCGGATAGATGAGACTCCCTGAATCCCAGCGCCATTAGGAAGTCTGTGCGCAGCATGTGAGCTTCTGGGAGCCCAAAGTGTGGCTCAGGAGAGAGCCGGCGGCTGCCACCGGGTCACTTTTCCTCGGAAGCCCCTTCCGAGGCCTTGCGAGGAGTTTGGCGGGGAGGGGGGCAGGCAGGCGCTTCGCCCGGCACTTGTCGCTTGAGATCTTGACGTCCGAGGTGCTGAAATGTTAACGGGACCCTCCAGAATGCTCTGCGACATTTCCTATTCCCTTCATAGGCAACAGCTCAGACCCCACAGCCAGGAGGAGGCTGCAAACGCGGCAGAATTTCCTGGAGCACTTGGCATGTTCTGGGATAGAGGTGAGAAGAAAGAAAGAAAGAAAGAAAGAAAGAAAGAAAGAAAGAAAGAAAGAAAGAAAGTTCAGCATTTGTTTCTTTTTTTTTTTGGAAATCGTTTTCATTTCATTTTACCAATACTAGATTATTAAAAAACCCTAATATATATCCATATACAGAGATTTCTCTGTATCTCAGGACTCCCCACCCCCCTCATTAGAGTCCCATTTTAAAGATTTGAACATTTAAACATTTGAAACTGCATCTTGTTCCAACTTTTATATCAGTCCATAGTATCCATGGTAATTATCACACTACAAGTGAAACCAGAAAGTTCAGCATTTGTCAAGGCTGAATATACACATCAGTGTGGAAAGGGACCCCCAAAGGTCATCCAGTCCAACCCCCTTCAGGAATGACAGCTAGAGAATCCCTGACGGTTTCCCATCCAACCTCTGCTTAAGAACCTCCCAGGAAGGAGAGCCTACCATCTTCAGGAGTCGTCCGTTAGCTGTTGCTGCCAGAAAGTTCTTCCTAACGTTTAGTTGGAATCTCCTTTCTTGGAATTTGAATCCACACCAAACATCTAAAGCCCCCCAACTTTGTTCCATGGCTGTGCCTGTCTAATATCCGATCTCAGCCACTGGATCGGACCTTATCAGAGGCGAGGAAAATCAGAGGAGAGGTTTTGCATAATCGAGCTTTGATTCATTGAGGAAGATCGGATTTTCGCGAGGTGCAGCTGCGGAACGATAAGAAAAGCTCTCGCACCCAGGGGAATTAATCGGGACGTGACACATTCAAAATGCAGGTCAAGAGAAAGGGGAGGCGAGCCCAGAGTTAAGCCTGGAAGGACGGATGCAGCCTTCAGCAAGTGGGGTTTGCTTCTGGGGGCAAACCCTCTTATGCAGGGGTCAGCAAACTTTTTCAGCAGGGGGCCGGTCCACTGTCCCTCAGACCTTGTGGGGGCCGGACTATATTTGAGGGGGGAATGAACGAATTCCTATACCCCACAAATAACCCAGAGATGCATTTTAAATAAAAGCACACGTTCTATTCATGTAAAAACACACTGATTCCCGGACCATCTGCGGGCTGGATTTAGAAGGCGATTGGGCCGGATCCGGCCCCTGGGCCTTAGTTTGCCTACCCATGCTCTTGTGGATCGAGAGACTTGCAGGAGTGAAATGTGCACCCAGCCCATAAGAAACAGCTCCTCTAAGGCTCCAGGCTAGCCTCTTTCGAGTCAGCAGCAGGTGATTCCACATCTGGAGGGATGACGTGATCCGACCACGACCCTAAAATGGACAACAGCTGCAACTTTGCAGGAACTACTCCGAAAACAATAGCACACCTCGGCTATTATGAGTTTTTTTGGGGGTGAAGGACTAAACCTTTTGCAGGCCAGGTCAAGTTCTGAAGCACAGGTGGGCAAACTTGCAAGATCTCTCTGCAGTAACAACAACAACAATAAACAAAATATTAAAAGACACCAAAAAAACCAACCATTAGTTCCAGCCTCTGATAAGAGCAAGGGGGAGAGAGGAAGAGAGAAAGGAGATTTGGAAAAAGAGGGGCAGATCCCCAATTTTTCATTTTATTGATTTACGAATCCCCTTCCACGTGAGCCCTGAGGCGATTTGCGTCACGGTGGCCAAAAATAGCTTCGAAAGTTGTACGCAAAACCCCGGCAGCTAGAAATAGCTGTAAAAACCCGAAGCAGAATAAACACCCAAGGCCTTTCCGCCCAGCTGGAAGAAATCTGTCAAAACCGAAATGCCTTTGATTGTTTCCGTAAAGCACTTTGCACCCGTAGCCAGCCTGCAGCCCTTGAGAAGAGGATTCTGGGAGAGAGGGGCCTTTGGCTTGACCAAGCGGAATCTCCTGATGCTCTTATATTAATTGAAGATGACATACAAGCGAGCTGAAGGGTTAAATTGAGCCCAGGCACAGCTGGCTTCACACCACCTCTGGCATTCTAGGAGACCTGCCTATTCCTGCATCGCAGGGGGTTGGTATGGATGACCCTTGGGGAACCCTATGATTCCATGTGATAAAACAATAGGGGGTGGAGAGTCAAACAGGGGTGCGGCGGAGGGGGGGTCATGGCTGGCTCCCCCCCCCCAGTGTGAAACAACAAGGCAGATATTCTCTTTTCCAGCATCTCTAGGGAGCCGCCGTCACGTAGCTGTATGACCTAAATGGATTCCCAGATGCAGTTCTTAGGATCATTCAGGGTATTAATAATGCATCACACCCTGGATGCTGCAAAAGCACTTTAGCAAAAAATAAAAATCTAAAAAAACATTCCTTCGGAAAAGGAGGAAGGAGGAAGGGCAGGAACACAGACGCTGGCAGACAGTCTGGACGGCACCTTAGCAGAATCTTACACATGAAGGAAAAGTGCCAAGTCGTTATCCTGCATTTTCCAGCCCCACGAAAGGAAGCGGAGATCCTCACATGCCTGTCAGTCACTCGTCACAGGCCCTCCTCCCAGTGATCGTAAAGCACCTAAAAATATATGGAAGGTATATGCCTCCAGCACATAGTATGGTCTGGCTTGCAGAAATCCATCTTTTTATTCTTATTCTTATTTCAAACCCACTACCATCCGATTCCTGTAATAAAGAGAGCAGAGAAATAATTAATAACGAAACAGCTGCAATAATAGAAAAGCAGTGTGTTAACACACACCCGATTCAAATCTGAAGTGGGTTTCGTACGTATCCTGCATTTTGCTGATTTTGAATTTGCTTTCCGTTCTACTTTTTTGTATTTTAAGTTGTCTTTAGATTTACAACGGCACCGAAATCCCAATTAAAAATAATAATTGTGGAAACAAAAAAACCCCAAACCCGCACATTTTAAAGCAGCCTTTCTCCACCTTGAAGCGCCAGATGTTGCTAGACTACAAATCCCATCGTCCCTAGCTAGCAGGGCCAGTGGCCAGGGATGATGGGAGTTTTAGTCCAACAACAATTGGGGGCTCCCCGGCTTGCAGTTAAATAACCTTTGGGGGTCCCTTTTGACTCTACCATTCTATGACTTTACACGACTTCTGCTCTGGAAACCTCTGGGTAAAAGCATGTTAGATTTCCATAAGCGGGACGATTTCTCCAGCACGCGGGAGCGTCCAGACATGACCAGCCTTCTGCGGTGGGACAGGAGCATGAGGCAACTGTCTTACATCGGAATCAGGACGTCGGCTTTCAGAGCAAACCCTGGACTCTTCCGTAGCCTGTAGGTGGGGGAATTTCCCTGTGAGTTTATTAACTCATTTTCCCTCCCTGCCTGGGGCTAGCTGGCAAATGTTCAAAATAAACAGAGCTGGATTTTCCACTCTGCAGGAGGCTGTAATTGCTGCAAGAGCTTAAAAAAGGAGTGTGTGTGTGTGTGTGTCTCTTAGGTGGCAGTCGACAGCTTTTGCCAAGTGCGTCCCTTCCAGATGTTTTGGACTACAACTCCCATCAGCCCCTGGGCCTTTCTCCCACCCCAAAGGCCACTTTTTCAAAACCTGCAACACACTTGGGTCCCTTTTGCCTTGTCCTCGCTGCTACTATCGTCTCCCATCCTTCTTAGGGATATTTTTTAAGATACCCAAAGAAGCCTGCAGGATGAAGCAAAACTGCAGCAATCTCCAACTGCGTTCTTTGATTTTCAAAGGCCCCACGACAATGTGCAAAGACTTTGGGGGCTGGTGCAGGGAGTCCTAAGGACAAATGGATGTTGTTGTTAATAATGAATAAAGGCACAGCTGCGCCGCAATCTGCGCATTACAGCTTTGCATAAAAGGAGGGGGTTGTTTTCCCAGGGTCCCCCAAACAGAACCCCCACCCCCACGCCAGGCCGCCCTGAAATAATCTGAATTATGGGAGCACGGATCATTTTTAATGACTTGTTTCCTTTGCTGCGGCAAAGATGATAGGCCTCCCTGCCAGCTCCAATTAGTTAATTGCCTTGCATTTGCAAGCTGACACAATAGCAGAGCCACTGGTCTACAAGAAGGCTCCCCTCGCCGCTAACATTTCCACCGAGAAAAAATAACGAGGCTTTATTTTTTCAACCTTAAGCAGACGACGGGCTGAGCTGGTAATGGAACAGCAAGTAAGGCAAACCATTATTATTATTATTATTATTATTATTATTATTATACCGCCCTATACCCGGAGGTCTCAGGGCGGTTCACAGAACAAGATCAACATATAAAACCACAATACTCATAATAAAAATAAAAACAATAACCCATTAACACCCACCTCCAAAAGAACCACATTTTAAAAGCGCGTTCCGTTCCAAGGAATCATTGAAACTGGCTTCCATGCATGCATTTTCTGCAAACTCCATTGCACATCGGTTTTGCTGGATCAGGCCAGCATTGCCCAGCATTATGTCTTCACAACCTGCAGGCGCAGGATCTGAGCACAAGAGCAATTCTCCCCTCCTGTGGTTTTTTTTTAGCAATTTGGTAGCCTTGCTGCCTCCAGCTGTGGGGGCAAATCAAAGCCATCTTGACTAGAAGTAATAATAATATTATAATAATTTATTATTTGTACCCCGCCCATCTGGCTGAGTTTCCCCAGCTACTCTGGGCGGCTTCCAACAAAGATTAAAAATACATTAAAATGTCACACATTAAAAACTTCCCTGAACAGAAGCTATGCATAGTCGTCTCTCTCCATGCACTGGGATGTACTGGGATGCATCAGTGAAAGAAATCTATCCGTTCTTAAAGGAGCAGCAGCAGGTATCTCATCCTCTCTGAAGACCAAAATGCTCAGCATCTCAAAATCAAGCTCCCATGGTGAGCGAGCTGCAGAGATGCCAAATCTTTCAGAGAGCACGTTCCCCGGGCGAAACGGAGTTGGCAAGTCAGCTTCAGCTATCAGATGCAAAGTCCATGCACCACCACGGCCTGCTTGCCCATGGCCCCCAAGATAACAGAAACAGCTGAACCAGAGCTTTGCACGCAGGCAAATGTCCAGTGCAGCCCATCTGGGTGCCCTTCCAAATGTTTTGGACTACACTGTAGATAGATAATACTTTTTTCGGCTATAAGCCCACAAGGTAAAACAAATCAATAGATAAAAATCAATAGATAAAATCAATAGCATTTTACAATCTAAAATATCAACTAAAATATTTCAACGCATAATCTCTAGATGTACCGTGTTATGGCCTTGAAGATAAAGATGGTGCATAGAGTTTACTGAATTTTTTAATAGTCATGCAGCATTCCATGAAGTCTTTTATATGACAGAACTGAAATCAGGAATCTAGCAACCTGTAATGTTCTATAAGAGTCAATGTCCTGGAGTAGATAAGCTAGATGTAATTCAGGTGGTTTAGCAGCAATTTCCAGAATGATTGAACTCAGGATCCTTGATCGGGGAACATTGTATAAGGGGCAATTAAACAAGATATGATAAAGGGATTCTATCGATTTGTTGTCACATGCGCATAAAACAGAGATTTTACCGTTAGAAAATCTATTGCTCAGCACATTTGAGGGGAACACATTAAATCTGGCTCTTAACAAACGCGAATCTATGCGATGCAGCCGATAAAGTAGACAGATATCGAGGTATCTGGGACATAGATGTAATGCCCTGATATATCGGGGAACATGTACCTCCACCTGTAGTAAGATTTTGTTGCAAATCTACCTCCTCCAGTCTTTGTTTGATGACCTTTTTAGCTGTAATTAGATCTAAATTAAGTATATCGGAAGGAGAGATTCCATAAGACAACAGTTTGGAATGGATTTTTGTTGCCCATGGGCTGGTGAATTCATCTCTCCAAAGGCACTGAATAAGATGGTAGTTTGGCAATTTATGCCAAAGGGACAGCCAATAATTAAAGGCATGTCTCCACATCAGAATCTCAAGGGAGGGGGTCTTAAGTTCTAAGCGAATGGCAGAGTTGCTTACACAGGAGGGTAGTTTCAAAAGGCGTCTTAGAAAAAGATTTTGCAATGTCACCAGAGGCAAGAGGTTTACAAAGGCGCCCCATAAAGGGACCGCATAGGCCATAGTTGCAACCACTTTTGCACTATAAACTTTGAAGGCGGATGGAACATGCATAGCCCCCTCAGTAAAGAAGAAGCGTAGTAGAGCGTAGATAAGGGCTTTGACATTGTTTTGTAAATATGTGATATGCACTTTCCATCCCATATTATACTGGAAGTAAATTACTAGATATTGAAATTTGTTTTGGACTACAATGCCCATCGGCACAGCTGGGACTGATGGGAGTTGTAGTCCAAACCATCATAAGAACATAAGAAGAGCTGGCTGCTATGTCAGGCCAATAGTCCACCTAGCCCAGCATTCTGTTCTCAAAGCGGCCAACCCTGCGCCTGTGGGAAGACAGCAAGCAGGATTTGAACACAGAGCCCTCTCCCTTTCTGAGGTTTCCTGCCATTGGTCTTTAGAAGCATTGCTGCCTATGACTGTGGTCACAGGGCAGAGCCATGTCTGGATAGCAACCACTGCTCCTCCGTGAATTTATACAATCTTTTGTATAACCAGGTTGGTGCCCATCCCTGACTCTTGTGGCAATGAGTTCCATAGTATGTGCTGCATGAAGAAGTCCCTTATCTGTCCTGAATCTTCCAACCTCACCTTTGGACGTCCACCAGTTTGCCTGTTAGGAGACGGAGGAAAACTTTTCTCCATGCTGTGCGCAGTCTGGGAAGCCTCTATTCCAGGGTTCAGCAAACTTTTACAACAGGAGGCCGGTCCACTGTCCCTCAGACCATGTGGGGGGGGGGCGGCAGACTATATTTTGAAGGGGGGGAAGAATGAATTCCTATGCCCCACAAATAACCCAGAGATGCATTTTAAATAAAAGGACACATTCTACTCATGAAAAAACATGCTGATTCCCAGACCGTCTGCGGGCCGGATTTAGAAGGCGATTGGGCCAGATCCGGCCTTAGTTTGCCTCCCCATGCTCTATCCCAGGGGTCAGCAAACTTACCGTGCCTCGGGCCGGAGTCTCCAGCGGGCCTGTGGGCGGGAGAGCACGTGCCCATACGCGTGTGCACACGCTATTTCCCACGCACTTCCAGGTCAGAGGAGCACTGGAAATAGAAGAAGCGTTTGGATTTGATATCCCGCTTTATCACTCCCCTTCAAGAGTCTCAAAGCGGCTCACATTCTCCTTTCCCTTTCTCCCCCACAACAAACACTCTGTGAGGTCAGTGGGGCTGAGAGACTTCAGAGAAGTGGGACTGGCCCAAGGTCACCCAGCAGCTGCAGGTGGAGGAGCGGGGAATTGAACCCGGTTCACCAGATTACGAATCTACCGCTCTTAACCACTACACCACACTGGCTCTCATAGCTTGCGCACATGTGCACAGGCTTCCTCCGACCCGGATGTGCACTGGAAATAACGCTTGCACATGTGCAAATAACACTTGCGCATGTGTACAATCTATTTCCAGTGCTCCTCCGACCTGGAAGTGGGCAGCTGCGCAGCGCCGGTAAGAGTGGGTGGCAGCAGCTGGTGGTGGGTGTTCCTGTGGGCTGGATAAACGAGTCCCTCGGGATTTATCCGGACGACTCTGGGGTTGCGGTGCTCATCTCGCTTTCTTGGCCGAGGGAGCCGGCATACAGCTTCCGGGTCATGTGGTCAGCATGACTAAGCCACTTCTGGTGTACCAAAGCAGTGCACAGAAACGCCGTTTACCTTCCCGCCAGAGTGGTACCTATTTATCTACTTGCACTTTGACGTGCTTTCGAACTGCTAGGTTGGCAGGAGCAGGGACCGAGCAACGGGAACTCACCCCGTCGCAGGGATTCGAACCGCCGACCTTCTGATCGGCAAGTCCTAGGCTCTGTGGTTTAACCCACAGCGCCACCCGCGTCCCTAAACTTAGAAGTCCCAAATGCTGCAGCCTGTCTTCCTGGGGGAGCTACTGCAGCCCCTCGATCCAGAGGGCACCAGGTTGGCCAAGGGGAGTAAAAGAAACTCCGGGAGGGCATTCCAGGCCAAGGTGAAGATGGTGAGTCTGTCAAGGTGAAGGAGGAAAAGGCGCAGAACCCTCTGGGGTGGAGACAGAGGTGGGGAGGGCAAGACCTGTCCAGCTGAGATCTCCAGAGAGCAGCAGCGTTAGGAGAGCAGAAATAATAATAATAATAATAATAATAATAATAATAATAATAATAATAATAATTTATTTATACCCCACCCATCTGGCTGGGTTTCCCCAGCCACTCTGGGGAAAGGATAGCAAGTGATTTAAAAGGAGTAGGGGGACGCAGAATTAGATTAAATGACAGGAAGGATTCGAAACCTGCGGACCAGAGATTCACAGAAGATTGGTAGAAATATACAAATTATTTGAAGAGCAACTGTAATCAACAAACGATGCTAGTAGGACTACCTATGAGAAGTTTTGTAAGGAGAAATGTATGAAACATTGCAAAAGTAGAGGAAGAAGAGAGATATCAGTTATGAGTTAAATGTAATTGTGGAAGTAAAGCAATGTATATTTAGTGAAGGGATTGGAAAATTTTCAGATGCGATTGATGGAAGTCAAAAGAATAGTATAAGATATGAAAGTATGTTTAATTACTGTTGAAAATGATATGTCGAAAAACCAATAAAAAAATTATAAATGAATAAAAGGAGGAGGAGGGATGAGAGGAAGCCTGAAAAAGTGGACCAAACAGAAAATAAAAAAGAGGAGAGTCATAACCAACACATCCCTCCCTGCTCAGCAGCCCACCTGTCAATCATCTGGTGCACCACTAACACCAGGTGACATATTCCCCCCCTCCATCCCATTTTAATTCTGCAACCTGACTCTGTGATTGAATCCCACCCCCCAAAAAAAACAAAACGACAACCATCTGGAAGCACCTGTAGACCCCTGTGCTGTTCTCTGTCTCTCTCCCCCCTCGCTTTTCCCTTCGCCAACCCCCCAACCCACAAGCGCTTCCCTGCCAGTTCATTAGCTTCCTTGACATCCTGACTAAACGTTTGGGGATTTTGCCCGCTGAGAAGATGCCCCCCTGGGCTGGGGGGAGTGGGGGGCGGGCGCCGCAGCATCTGGGGCACGGCTAGCCCACGCCAGGGAGTCACATTCAATTGCTGCTCTTCTGATCTGAGGCGACAGGGAAGCAGGCGGCAAAGGTCAGAGCCTGGCGCCTCTCGGCAGAAAAGGCAGGGTGGGGGGGCAGGCAGGAGGGAGGGAGGGAGGGGGCCCAGGAAGCCCCCTTGCTTCCCCATCCCTCCCTTCCCCATCCCTTGTCCTCTCCCCAAATGGGAAGGGCACTCGGTGCCATGCCTGCGTTCAAAATCCCAGTGTGGAAGGCAGTTGGCACACAAGTTGGCAAAGTGATCTTCTTCTTCTAGGGCTGCCCTAAGTCCAGAATTTCCTGGGCACAGCCGGGATTTGCCCACCGGAAATGGCACTTGAGAAGAATTTTCAAAAATGGCAGCCCAGATCAGTGTCAATTTGGGGGCAATTTGGCTTCATTTTTCTTTTTTTCTGAGATTTTCAACAGCTTTCGTATCTGGATTTTCACATTTTTGGAAAACAGCAAGCCTGTTTCCTTCCTTTATGCAGGTGACTCTCAACACACGCAGGGGCTACGTCCAGGAATAGCGTGTAATGCCAAAAGAATAAAAACATTAATGATAATTTTATGATTTATACCCTGCCCACCTGGTGTATAAAATAGTGTACAGTCATACCTCGGGTTACAGACACTTCAGGTTACGTTTTTTCAGGTTACGGACGCACTGAAACCCGGAAGTACCGGAACGGGTAACTTCCAGGTTTCAGCAGTCGCACATGTGCAGAAGCACAAAATTGCAACCCGCGCATGCACAAACATGGCGCTGTGGGTTGTGAACGTTCGCAACCCAAGCATCCACTGTATAGTCAAAACACATTGGGTGCAATGGTGAGTAGAATTGCCAAAGCCTTTTTCCCTGGAAGGTTGCCCCCTTTTGATTTTTTTCACTTGCCAAGCATGTAAAGGGGCAACCCAGTCATATGGGTAGGGTAATAATAAAAATAATAAAGACCCTGATGCTGGGAAAGATGGAGGGCACAAGGAGAAGGGGACGACAGAGGACGAGATGGTGGGACAGTGTTCTCGAAGCCACAAACATGAATTTGACTAAACTGCGGGAGGCAGTGGAAGACAGGAGTGCCTGGCGTGCTCTGGTCCAGGGGGTCACGAAGAGGCGGACACGACTAAATGACTAAACGACTAAACAACAACAACAATAATAATAGGTGAATGTGCCCAAGTTAAGTGTGTGTAAGTTGTGAGTTACCAATATTGTATACCGCCCCATGATATACAGTATTGGAAACCACCCTGTGCTCTTTGAATGGAGGGTGCATCAGAAATTTAATAAATAATAATAGTTTGCCCACCAAAAGGCATTTCCCAGGCCAGGCTGATGGAAAGTAACCCAGGTTTGGTTCTCGGTTTAAAAGGACTTCCTTTCTGCCCGCCCCTGTGGGGCTGCCCTGGCCCCGTTTGGTGCAGAATGCTGCGACCAGATTGCTGGTCTGGCCGAGAACATGTGACCCCATCGCTAAAACAGCTGCACCGGGTTCGAGGTTCTTGTCTTAATTCACAAAGCCCTGAACATTTGCGATCCAGAGAATGTCAGGGACTCCCTGAACCATTATAATATGCATTCTGTATTTTTTATTCTGTATGTTTCTGCGGTCATTGGCTAAGGGGTTGGGCAATTTCAAAAGTCTTTAAAAGTTGTTGCACACTTCATTTAAGGTCCTCACCTCCTTGCAAGTGGCGGGGGGGGGCGCGGAGTCTGTTGCAACAGGAAAATAAAGTTCTCTCTTGCTTTCCTTCTACTGCTTTCTGCCTCCATGCATTTTCCTCTGACCAATATCGAACTTAGGGGACCCTGAACCCCTTGATGGAGAGTTGGGCAGCAAAAGCCAAACCCAAACGTTTCTAGAACATAGCTTTGAAGGGGATTTAAACCAGTTCATAAAATGCTTCCCTCCACGGTGATTAACCCCCCTGATAGCCCAGTGGAGCCTCCAAGTTCAGAGGCAGTCTACCTTTGGCTACCTGAGGCAGGCTGCAAACAGGGCTATTGCCTTCCTGCCTGGATTGCGAGCTTCCTGGAAAGGTCTGGCTAGCCAAGGAGGCTGGATTGGAGAGACCTTTAACCCAATGCATCAGCAGGGCTCGTCTGACGCCATTAATGATTACCGTTCTTTTAAAACAGCTGCGCTGACTGCCAGCTCATTTCCAGCTTCAGTTCAAGAAGGGTGTTTAAAGCCCTGAAAGGCCGTCTCCTTCTTCACAGACCCTCTCAGGTGCTGAGATCGGCAGAGGGGACAGGGGACGCTTGGCAGTTCCCCCCCACCCTCAGAGGCTCAGGGTGATGGTGGTCTAGGGAGAGAGGGTCTTCTCTGAGGCAGCCCCTAAGCTATGGGTCTCCCTCTCCACAGAGGTGCACCAGTATACCTGAAGGAGTGACTCCACTCCCATCGTTCAGCCCAGACACTGAGGTCCAGCTCTGAAGGCCTTCTGGCAGTTCCCTCCCTGCGAGAAGTGAGGTTACAGGGAACCAGGCAGAGGGCCTTCTCAGTGGTGGCACCCACCCTGTGGAACACCTTCCCAGCAGATGTCAAGGAAATAAACAACTATCTGACTTTTAGAAGACATCTGAAGGCAGCCCTGTTTAGGAAAGTTTTTAATATTTAATGTTGTATTTTTTTCAACACTCAATTGGAAGCTGCCCAGAGTGGCTGGGGAAACTCAGCCAGATGGGTGGGGTAAAGATAATAATATTATTACCGGCATTTATTATTATTTTTATTATTGCACAGGGTGCTGAAGACACAGCTCTTTGAACACTGGAGATGCCATGTCTTTAGGACGGGCCTTACTTTTAGGATTGCAAGCTGGTTTACATTGTTTTTGATCTTGGGTTTTAACGCTGGAACGTGCCCCGGGACCTTAGGGTGAAGGGCAGGTAAATCATAATCATGACGGCAATGATAAAAATGATTAAATGGTAATAGGACTAATGATGATGGTTTTAAAGGAGTTCAAAGATTCGCCCTGCAATTCAAGAGGTGTAATGTTGCAGAGAAATCCCTGTTGGGTCACAACATTCAGATCATGGGCTAAAGAAAAAGCATTAAAGAAATGGAAGCAGGCAAAGAGGGAAGAGATATGCTGAGAAGCAGACAATTCACTGGAAGAAAGTTCACCTCCGTGGTCCTGCATGCACAGAGAAACGTCCCTAAGTCGGCATAACTCGGGATTTCTTTCTTCGAAGTTCTGGCGCCTCGTTCCACCCGTCCAACTTTCACGAGATTTCAGCTCCCCAGCTTTTGGCATCCAAGAAGGGGCTGAGCCCTATGGAAAGGTCAAAACCCAGTATCCCAGTCTCCCGGCATGTGGGATTTCGAACCCTCTGAGCCCTTGTATTCCACAGGTGCCAGAACCAATGGCAAAGGCACATTCAAATCACTGGTGGTGATTTAGGAAGGGTGCAGTGCGCCACCCAGTTCAGGTGAAAACAGCCAACAGCAGCCCTGTTCCCCAATTGGCATTGCAGGGCTGCAACTCAACCCTCTTCCGGCGGTTCTGCCCCTGGAGCACCAAGCTCATCCTCTGCAGGCTGGTCCTCCAGGTTTCCCATCCCATCCTCCTCGCTGGGACCTGATCCCAACATCCAACAAACTTGCACCAACCCAAGAGTGTTCCTCTCGTCACAAAGATCGCAGCCTGTGAGTCCTCTGTGTGGCACGGCTAAAAGATGCTCAAATGAGACTTCGAGTTCCCAAGGCCCGTCATTTGGGGCAAACAGAGGAAACTGCACATCCAACTTTGCACCTCCCATTTCTCTGCCTCCAACGGAACGGTCCATATTCAGAATTTCAGGTCGGGGTCCATTCCGCCCATCCTTTGTTGCCTGTGGCGTTCACCCTTCGTTGCCATGGCCGATTCGCCGTAAAAGTGGAGGATACTTTCCCATTGTGCGGTAGCGTATTCTTTGAGGCTTCCTCTGAATTCTTTTTGCTCTCGTAGCCTGAATCTGGTCAGCTCTGAAACAACAACAGAAGCATAACCAGAAGGGAGCGAAACAGCAAATCACTGCAAAGCACTGTCGAAACGCAGACAATTCCCTTCTCCGTGTTTTCCATGCTATTTAAAAAGCAAAAAACAACAACACGCCACTGTCACAACGAAACAGTACAAAGCCACCTTCTGTCCCCCTCGCACCCGAGTCCAGGTATTTCTCTCACTTTATTCAGGCTCGCCTGCCCCCTCCCTCCCTTTCCACCCGGACGAAATGCGCCTTGGAAGCTCTCCTTGCCGCTTGCTCTGGGTGGGCGGCGCCAGGCACAGTATTTGGGTCACTCGGCACCACTTAGAGTTGGCGGCATCAGCAATGACCCTCCAGGAATCTCTGCCCCTTGGAAGGCCACTCCATCGCTTGCCAGTTCACAGAGGGCCAAGACCCACCCAACGGATTTGATGGGGAGCAGGAGTTGGAAAGTTTGTGAGCAACTAGCATGTGATTAGCATGCGTGCATGTGATAGTTGTTTATGCTCACATCTGCATGTCTGCGCACAACCCCAGCTTGCACTGCTCACATTTCTCTTGAGCAGTCCTCCTCTGACTGGAATCTACCTTTTCGATGAAACATTAGTCAAAGTATCGCAGAGAAAGAAGCAGGGAAATCCACCTGCAGTTGTGAGGAGGTCATGGAATCAGAGAGATGGAGGAAACCCAAAGACTCATCTAGTCTAACCCCCTGCAAGGCAGGAATCACAGCTAAATGATGTCACGTAAATGAAACAGGCTCATGGAAGTCAGGGTCATCTTTCTGGTTTGTCTAGTTTCTCCAACATTTCCCCCTTCTGTGCTAAAGACTGGCTTGGATTAGGCATGGCGGCCCCAAAATACGAGTCCTGCCATCAACACCTGTATTTTTGCATGCAACTGATCCCTCTGGCTTTCCACAGTCAGCACATGCGGGGAAATCCAGAGAGGAGAGGGAAACGAACCTTCTCAGTTGGTAAACAGCAGGCAGCAAACACAACAACATCCATTTGTGGAGGGACAATCTCTGGGGAGGAATCTGGGGCCTCGAGCCAAGACAATTTATCCAAGCAGCACGCAAAACCATCTCCCCACAGCAACTGCGCTATATTGAACCACATTCAGGGCTGTTGCTATTTCCACCAAAGTCTGAAGTTGTTCCTAAAAGGCCAGGCTTTTTTTCCTTTTTAAAAACGCTTTATCGATTAAAGACAACAAACAAAGGGCAAATTCAAAGCGCAGACAGCGAAAGGATTCAGAGGTCGGGAACTGCAAGGACTGTAATGGGTCCAGAATGAAATCCCATCATGAGTTTAGTTTAAGAGGAGGAGGAGGAGGAGAGTGGAGATAGCTGGCTCCTTTGGGAAGAAAGGCGGGATATACATTTAATTAATAAAATAAAGAAATGAACAAGGAGAGAGGCAGACGGTGGTTTTTGCAACAAATTGAACAGCAGTTGAGAGAGGTGATTGCTGCTTTTGAAGCAGACATGCATCCGATTTTTTGCTTCTTAGCAAACGGGTTTGATGGGAATAAATATTGCTTCAAAAAAACTTCCTGCCTGCTATGGGGAGATCGCTCCCAGCTGTTGGGGACTCCTGGTCTTCTCTAGGCAAACCTCCAGAGGGGGTTATAAACAGCCCCACTAGTTCATTGCAGCAAAACCCATGACACCTTGAAGGCCGACATATTTGCAGTGGTGCAAGCTTTCCTTGGCAACAGTCTACTTCATCAGATACGCAAAGCAGACTCAAATATATATCTATATCCCACGGGAGGCCAAATGCATACGAAAAACTGAGGTATGCCAGTCGGGTGAGCCCCAATCCAATCCCAACCACAGAAAGATGCAGGATTCCTGGACGACCCACTCTCACCACAGCCATGGACAACTCTTCTGACAGAAGAGGCGAGCCGTTTCCACCCCCAAAATACTGTGCATAAGACAAAGATGAACGGATCTTCTCCAAAGGGAAACAGAGTCAAGAGGACCACCTGAGTGTTGGGAGCTGTTTGCCCCTGGGATCCGCTACGGAGGACAAGATCATGGACCACCTTCCTTGGAGGTCTCCAAGCCAGGCTGTGGGGGGGGGTGAGATCCGGGATCCTGTCCTTCAAAGGACAGAGGTACAACAGGAGATCCACCAGGTCTTCCTTCCAGTCCTGACACCCCTGACCGCCAAGGAAACTCCTTACAGGGGAGGGAAGCCAGGGAGTTCTGGGTCCCTTCTATCCAAAGCACCTTGGAAGTCTGAGATAAGAGGACTTACCTGAGTGTTGCTTCTCCAGCTTGCTCAGTGCTGGACTGAAACTTTGTCCCAAGTCCAGACCGAAAAAGGGGGAGCAGAGCGTCCTGGGGGGGTGTCTCTCTGCCACCGACGCCTCCTCCCAGCGTTCCCATCACATGGGACAGACAGGCTGGTGCCAGAGGACTCAGGGAGTTAATGAGGTGGAGAATCGGGTGGCGACGCCTGGACTCTCCTGTCCCCCCCATGTACACGCCTGGCCGTTCTTCCTGGGGGGCCTTAACCCTTGCCCTGCCACTGCTGCTGTGTGCAAGTTGGTGGGGGGAAGGAAGCTGAGCTGGAGTCCTCAGTGAGAAAGGCAGGACTGTGCTGGGATGGGAAAGGGGCAGAGATCTCGCCAGCACACATAGATGAGAGAGAGAGAGGCCAGGCTGCGCAGAAATGTCGCGACATCTGTGGCTCTTAGGCACATAAGACCATAGAAGAATCCGCTGGGTCAGGCCAGCAGTCCTTGCAGCCCACTGCCCTGTTCTCCGTGGATTTGGATTTGATATCCTGCTTTATCGCTACCTGAAGGAGTCTCAAAGCGGCTCACATTCTCCTTTCCCTTCCTCCCCCACAACAAACACTGTGTGAGGTGAGTGGGGCTGAGAGACTTCAGAGAAGTGTGACTGGCCAAAGGTCACCCAGCAGCTGCAGGTGGAGGAGTGGGGAATCGAACCCGGATCACCAGATTACGAGTCTACCGCTCTTAACTACTAAACCACACTGGCTCTCTGTGGGAAAGCAGCAAGCAAGATTCGAGAGCCAGAGCAACTCCTGCGCTTTCCTGCAACCGGTGTTCAGAAGCCCCTTGTGGCCTCTGACTGAGGAGGGCAGAGCATGGTCGCTGTGGCTAGGAGACATCAGCAGACCTGGGACTCAGCTTGTTGTTGTTTAGTCATTTAGTTGTGTCCGACTCTTCGTGACCCCCTGGAGCAGAGCACACCAGGCCCTCCTGTCTTCCACTGCCTCCCTCATGCTGGTAGCTTCGAGAACACTGTCCCACCATCTCGTCCTCTGTTGTCTCCTTCTCCTTGTGCCCTCCATCTTTCCCAACATCAGGGTCTTTTCCAGGGAGTCTTCCCTGCTCATGAGGTGGCCAAAGTCTTGGAGCCTCAGCTTCAGGATCTGTCCTTCTAGTGAGTGTGTTTCAAGTGCATTATGCAAACGTGACACTAGATGGCGATGGTGAGCTTACGGCAAATTCGATGCCTTTTTCAAAACACTTTTTAAAAAAGCATTTGGTGGTGGACGTGCAAGATAACAAAAGAATTCTGGGAAATGATATACAATGAGTTGAAAAAAATTGTTTAAAATAATGTTTGTGGAAAAATCAGCTTTTTTACTAGGAATTTTAGATGCAGAGATACCAAAGGAGCAGAAAAGATTATTTATGTATGTGACCACAGCAGCGTGGATATTACTGGCCCAGAGATGGAAAGAAGATAAAATCCCAAACAGAAAAGAATGGCTGATGAAGATGATTGACTATGCCGAAATGGCGAAAATGACCAGGGAAATCAGAAACCAGGAAGGTAGAAACTTTAATAAGGAATGGAATAAATTTACAATTTACTTAAGAGAACACTGTAAACAACTACAACTTTGGCAGGATTTGAGGAAGGCTTGTAATGTATTAAAAGGTAAGGTAAAAATGTATTGTTTTAAGAAAAATAAAGAAAATATATGATGCAGTAGAAAAAGTTTCATAATGGAAACCATGGAGGGGTGGAGGGAAGTCTAAGGATTCAGAAAATTCTAAATGTTGATGATAATGATTACTGTTTGAATTCAAATGCATAGTGTAGAACTGAATAAAAAAGATTATTATTTATTTTATTTTTAAAGAAACATTTTCATAGTGTTTTTATATGTGTCTTGATTGCACCCTGATGTACATCTGATGTTACGGCTAGCTTGGTACAGAAGAGGCAGCCAAGCCATGGTAAGATTTTGGTTTTTCTAAAGGGCCGTTCCTCAGAAGGCGGAGCAAGGTTGTCTTCTGAAGGAGCGTCTCCACCCGCATCATTCAGCCCGGACACTGAGGTCCAGCTCCGAGGGCCTTCTGGCAGTTCCCTCACTGCGAGAAGCCAAGTTACAGGGAACCAAACAGAGGGCCTTCTCGGTGGTGGCACCTGCCCTGTGGAACGCCCTCCCACCAGATGTCAAAGAGAACAACAACTACCAGACTTTTAGAAGACATCTGAAGGCAGCCCTGTTTAGGGAAGCTTTTAATGTTTAATAGGCTATTATATTTTAATATTCTGTTAGATGCTGGACAGCTCTTCTGTCCAGAGTGGATGGGGAAACCCAGCCAGATGGGCGGGGTATAAATAATAAATTTTTTATTTTATTTTTTTTTCATTTTTCATGTATTGCCTAGAATGTTGTTTCTGTTTCAAACATTGCAAATTTTGGACAAAATGGACTGTTTCAAGAAGTGGCAGAGAGATATTTCCAGATTTGTCTGGCAGGGCAAGAAGCCTAGAATAAAATTTAAAATACTAACGGATGCAAAGGAAAGAGGTGGATTTGCCCTGCCAGACCTTAGACTTTATTATGAATCAGCAGCTTTTTGCTGGCTGAAAGAATGGCTGCTTCTTGAAAACACAGACATTTTGGATTTAGAAGGCTTTAATAATGTATTTGGATGGCATGCATATTTATGGTATGATAAGGTCAAAGCACATAAAGCATTTAAAAATCATATTGTCAGGAAAGCATTGTTTAATGTCTGGATAAGATATAAGGACCTACTTGAAAATAAAACCCCAAGGTGGTTGTCACCGATGGAGGCGAAGGCTCAAAAAAAGCTCAATATGGAGGCCAAATGGCCAAAATATTGGGAAATTTTGGAACAAGAGGGAGACAGATTGAAATTGCAGAGCTTTGAAAAATTAAAAAATAAAGCGCGAGATTGGCTTCATTATTATTAGATAATGGAGGCATATAATTTGGACAAGAAAATTGGCTTCCAGGTGGAAAAATCAAAATTGGAAACAGAACTGTTAGAACCTAAAACCAAGATTTTGTCAAGGATGTATAACTTGCTGTTGAAATGGAATACTCAGGATGAAATGGTGAAATCTGCTATGATTAAATGGGCACAAGATGTTGGACATAACATAATGATGGCTGACTGGGAACAGTTATGGACCACAGGTATGAAGTTTACGGCATGTAATGCCTTAAGAGAGAATATTATGAAAATGATATACAGGTGGTACAGGACACCAGTCAAGCTTGCAAAAATCTATTATTTGCCCGATAATAAATGCTGGAAATGTAAAGAAACTGAAGGTACATTCTTTCACCTTTGGTGGACGTGCCCAAGGATTAAGGCTTTCTGGGAGATGATCTATAATGAAATGAAAAAGGTATTTAAATATACGTTTCTGAAGAAACCAGAGGCCTTTCTCCTGGGCATGGTTGGCCAATTGGTGCCAAAGAAGGATAGAACTTTCTTTATGCATGCTACAACAGCAGCAAGAATACTTATTGCAAAGTACTGGAAGACACAAGATTTACCCACCCTGGAAGAATGGCAGATGAAGGTGATGGACTACATGGAACTGGCGGAAATGACTGGCAGAATCCGAGACCAGGGAGAAGAGTCGGTGGAAGAAGATTGGAAGAAATTTAAAGACTATTTACAGAAATACTGCAAAATTAATGAATGTTAGTAGGATGTTGGAATGAAGTTAAGTGGTTTTAGCAGCAATGTTTCAAAGGAGTATGTAAAAATGGATTGTTAACAGGTGAGAATTTAAAGTTATAATATATTAAGTTAAAGAATTAAGATAAAAACAAAGAGGGAAAGGATTTGCTGAACTAACTAATTGAACTGGAATACAAAAAAGGGAGGTGTAAGGAGGTCAGGGAAACAAGTAAACGGAAGACAAGACATGGAAAGATTGATTTGTTTTTAAGTGTTTTTATTTTGTTGTATTTTGTACTTCTTCTTTTATTTCTTTTTTCCTTTTCTTATTTTTGTAATCTTTTCTGAAACTTTAATAAATATCATTTAAAAAATAATAATAATTTTTTTATTATAGATGCAGGTGCAAATGTGAAATTCTAACGGCAACTGAATCGAGCTCTTCTTTCAGACCTGCTGGGCCCATGCACTGAGCTTTCCTGTGGGGCTCAGCAGAATGGAAGGGATTCCTGGGAACAATCAAGTCAGAAGCATTTTGCTCATTTCCCAGGGTTGCCGATGCAGGACCCCTCGGATGCCACGGCTGCTGGCCCAAGAGCAACACAAGAACAGAAACACCTAAGTGGAGCCCGGCTGAATCTGGCCAATGGTCTGTCCAGTCCAGCATCGTGTTCTCATAGTGATCAGCCAGATGTCGCAATGGAAAACCAGCAAGCAGGATTCGCACTCTGTCCTCCTGCAATTTCCAGCAACTGGCCCTCAGGAGCAGTGGTGCCTGCCAGCCTGGCTAGTAGCTGTTAACAGCCACCTCCTCCATGAATTTCATAAAATCACAGAACTGGAGAGTTGGAAGGGACCCGAGGGTCATCTAGTCCAACCCCCTGCAATGAAGGAAATAACAGTTAAAGAATTCCTGGTTGATGGTCACCCAACTTTTGCTCAAAAACCTCCAAAGAAGGAGAGTTCTTTGGAGTGTTTTTTTTCCAGTTTCGTTGTTCTGTATGGGACAATGACAATAAAGATTATCGTACTGTGTTGTATCATATCGTATTGTATCGTATCGTTCACTACCTTCTGAAGGAGTCTGTTCCATTCTTGAACAGGTCTTTCTTTCTTTCTTTCTCTCTTTCTTTCTTTCTTTCTTTCTTTCTTTCTTTCTTTCTTTCTTTCTTTCTCTTTCTTTCTCTCTCTCTCTCTTTTTAAATTGTTATTTTCTTTTACAAAAACAGTAACCAAAAATTGAACAGCTCTTACCGTCAGTTCTTCCTGATGTTAGCCGGAATCTCCTTCCCTGTAACTTGAAGCCATGGGTTCGAGTCCTCCCCTCCGGAGCAGCAGAAAACAAACTTGCTCCCTCTTCCACGTGAGAGCCTTTCAGATATTTTTTGACGATGGCTCTCTTATCTCCTCTTCTCCAGGTGAAACCTACCCAACTCATTCAGCCGTTCCTCATCCGGCGTGGTTTCCAGTCCCTTGGTCGTCTTGGTCATCCTGCTTTGAGCCTGTTTCCCATATCAGCGCTGGATTTAGGACAGTGGGGGAGGTTCCCCCTCCCAGGACTCCAAGCCGAGAGACTGCAAAACAAGAGCAATAATAATTGTTATTATCATGAACCAACTTGGCCCCTGCAATCGGGATCCAAGCCCCTTTGTTTGTATTTTCCCTCTGCAGAAGATCTAGAGGGTGGGAGCCGGAGAACGGGGCCTTTTCTGCAGTGTTCTCCCCAAGGAGGCAGATCTCTTGCTTGCCTTATCCACCTCCTGAGGAACATGCAGAGAAATGGGCTCATGGCCCGTCGAGGGAGATTGGCAGCGGGTCGGGTCACCTAGTGACTCTGAGCTACTGGATGAGGACACCGTGGGCAGGAGCGTCCAGAGCTGGGTTCAAATCAGCCAGGTGCCAGGCGCGTTTTGCGACCACGTGGAGATCTCTGGTTGGGGAAAGCAAAATGCCACTTTGAAATATTTTCCTTGACGCTTGAATTTGTTTTATTCGGGATTGTTTTATTTGATTTTTAATGTGCTGTAAACTTCTTTGAGATTTGTTCTTTAAAATGTAAAGGGGTATAGAAATGGAAATAATGATGATGATAATAATAAGTGCTTTTGGGGGGGGTGCGCACAGGGGAACGCATACCCCCTAAAGGTTTTGTGAATCTTTGTACTTTTGTCCATTTCCTGTATTTATTTCTCCCGATTTGAACTTTAAAATGGTGATTTTCTTGAGTCAAAATGAGAGTACCCCAAAACATTTTTTAGAAAAAGCACTGATTAATAATTATTATTATTATTATTATTTATTTATACCCCGCCCATCTGGCTGGGTTTCCCCAGCCACTTTGGGTGGCTTCCAACAAAATACTAAAATACAATACTCTGTTAAACATTAAAAGGTTCCCTAAGCAGCGCTACCTTCAGATGATAATGATAATAATGATAGTGATAATTCCATTGGAGGGGGGAATGGCACTAAGATTGCCATGTGTCTGGGTTTTCCCGGACATGCCCTCTTTGTAGGGGCCAACATTCACTTGGCTTGAGAGCAGTACACGTGAAAAGGATCTAGGAGTCTTGGTTGACCACAAACTTGACATGAGCCAACAGTGTGACGCGGCAGCTAAAAAAGCCAATGCAATTCTGGGCTGCATCAATAGGAGTATAGCATCTAGATCAAGGGAAGTAATAGTGCCACTGTATTCTGCTCTGGTCAGACCTCACCTGGAGTACTGTGTCCAGTTCTGGGCACCACAGTTCAAGAAGGACACTGACAAACTGGAACGTGTCCAGAGGAGGGCAACCGAAATGGTCAAAGGCCTGGAAACGATGCCTTATGAGGAACGGGTAAGGGAGCTGGGCATGTTTAGCCTGGAGAAGAGGAGGTTAAGGGGTGATATGATAGCCATGTTCAAATATATAAAAGGATGTCACATAGAGGAGGGAGAAAGGTTGTTTTCTGCTGCTCCAGAGAAGCGGACACGGAGCAATGGATCCAAACTACAAGAAAGAAGATTCCACCTAAACATTAGGAAGAACTTCCTGACAGTAAGAGCTGTTCGACAGTGGAATTTGCTGCCAAGAAGTGTGGTGGAGTCTCCTACTTTGGAGGTCTTTAAGCAGAGGCTTGACAACCATATGTCAGGAGTGCTCTGATGGTGTTTCCTGCTTGGCAGGGGGTTGGACTCAATGGCCCTTGTGGTCTCTTCCAACACTATGATTCTATGATTCCCACCCGGGGAAGGGTTGCATTTTATTGGAAATGTCTGAGTGGGGCGTGTATTTATTTATTTTTTAAAAAATTATTTTTAAAAAAAATTGGCACTCTGCTCCAGAAGCAGTTGCTTTAGCGGGAGGTGAGCATGCAGAAGGGTCTGTTGTTTGAACCGTCGCATTCGATTCGCTGCACAAACCGTTGGCAGGTCTCCCCATTTAATTTGGAGATTTCCTCTGCCCACGGACACGGGGGGGGGGGGAGAGCAGCCCCAAGGGAGCCCCTCAGGGTGGCACCATGCCAGGGCCCTCCACTCTCCTTTCCAGCCGCCTTCAACGGGCACAAGAAGTGTGTCAAAATATCCTTATGCAACCCAAACATCCTGCCTGCTGTTATTTACTAATCTCTGGCACCCTCTGATGTCGGTCCTGGAAAACTGCTCCAGATCTCCAGATTCAGCCAAAGCAAGGGAGAAAACTGAAGACTGGAAAATATCCCCCCCCCCCCAGGAAGCTGCAGGCAGATTGAAAGAATGGCCTTTGCTTGTTGGGTCACGATATGTTGTGCTCACCCCAACATCGCTGCCAGTGAAACAGGGTATGCAAGGCTTTATTATTTTGCAAAAAGCAAACAGTCCTGGAAATGAGGCCGCACTCTGCTCCACCCAGCTCAGTCTAGTATTTTTCTTATTTAGCATTATTTTGCATTGCCTGACATTTTCAGAAGGCAAACTTAAAATTCTTCGGTTTTTGAAGGCCGATCAAGGGCTTCCTCATCAAACATGGACATACCGAGCTAAACCAAAGAATCCTAGAGCTGGAAGGGACCCCCGGTGGTCATCAAGTCTGTCCCCCTTGTGATGCAAGAATCTCAGCTAAAACATCCAGGACAGGTGGCCATCCTCCAGCCTGTTTTTAATCTGTTGGGAGCCGCCCAGAGTGGCTGGGGAAACCCAGCCAGATGGGCAGGGTATAAATATTTATTATTATTATTATTATCATTATTATTACAGTGGTACCTCGGGTTAAGTACTTAATTCGTTCCGGAGGTCCGTTCTTAACCTGAAACTGTACTTAACCTGAAGCACCACTTTAGCTAATGGGGCCTCCTGCTGCTGCCACACCGCCGGAGCGCGATTTCTGTTCTCATCCTGAAGCAAAGTTCTTAACCCGAGGTACTATTTCTGGGTTAGTGGAGTCTGTAACCTGAAGCATCTGTAACCTGAGGTACCACTGTATTATTAACCTCCAAGGAAGGAAAGCCCACAAATTAATAATAATAATAATAATTTTTATTTATACCCCGCCCTTCCTGGTTCAAAAACCGGGCTCAGGGCAGCTAACAACAAATTTAAAAGCAGCATAAAATACAGTATAACAATAATGACTATGATAAGGATGCTGATGATGCAATATAGGCCTAGGGTAGCTCAGTCAGTGGAGCATCTTAATCTCAGGCGGTGGGTTGAAGACCCACGTTGGGCTGGAGGGTGGGGTTGGACTGCGGGACTTTTTGGGGTCCCTCCCAACTCTTATTTCTCTCTTCTTTCGTTCCGCAGGGCCTGTAAGACAGAGTTGTTCTGCCTGGCCTTTGGCTTGGAGCCAATTTGATTCCCTCCCCCTCTCTCTTTTTCCTTTCTCCTCCTGTGATGAGGCTGCATTTTAATATTTTAATGTTTCAATATTTTAATTGTTGTATTTTAATCTTGTTTTAAAGTTGTATTCATTCAACTTGTTTTTATTATTGCTTGTTAGCCGCCCTGAGCCCGGTCTTGGCTGGGGAGGGCGGGGCACAAATAAAAAATATATTATTATTATTATTATTATTATTATTATTATTATTATTATTATTATTATTCTCCTCTTCTGTGCAGGTCCTTGGCAATCGCTTTTTAAAAAACCATCTCCCTGCAGGGCGACACCTCTCTAACTCCCCAGGCGTTCCCAGGACGCAAAGCTCTCCAGAATCCCTGATGCTTTTACGCAGCAGCCCCTTCCCAAGCGGGGCCGGGGGTCTCTCCCTGCCCCGGGGCAACGGGGAGCGCGGAGAAGCGGGGGGAGGTCGGTGCGGGGGGGTCTTCTTCCTCTTCCTCGTGCCCCTCCCCCTTCCCAAAAGAGCCCCGGGCGCGCGCGTGGGAGGAGCAGGAGGCGGGCCGAGAGGCGGCGCCTGCCTTCCTTCCTTCCTTCCTTCCTCATCTCTCCGGCTGCGCCCGGCGCGCTCTCGTCCTCCTTTCTCTTCCTCTCCCCGGGGCTCCTCGGTGTCCGGGGCGGGTCGGCGGGCAGGTCCCTCCCGGAGGCTCCATGGCAGCGATCTTCGGCGGTGTGGAGGGGTGAGTGAGGCCGGAGCCGGCCAGGGACCCTGCAGCCGGGCGGAGGGGAGGAGATGGGGCGCATCCGCCTCCTACCTGGGCGCACATGATATGGGAGCGGGGTCCCTGATTCCCCCCAGCCTTGCCCTCACCTGGGCTGGATCCTCAAAGGCAAACCAGCCAGATGGGCGGGGTCTTGCTATTCTTATTATTATAGGTGGGGTCTTGCTATTATTATAGGTGGGGTCTTGCTATTATTATAGGTGGGGTCTTGCTATTATTATAGGTGGGGTCTTGCTATTATTATGGGCGGGGTCTTGCTATTATTATTGTTGTTGTTGTTACTGTTTAGTCGTGTCCGACTCTTCGTGACCCCCTGGACCAGAGCACGCCAGGCACTCCTGTCTTCCACTGCCTCCCGCAGTCTGGTCAAAATCATGCTGGTAGCTTTGAGAACACTGTCCAGCCATCTCGTCCTCTGTCGTCCCCTTCTCCTTGTGCCCTCCATCTTTCCCAACATCAGGGTCTTTTCCAGGGAGTCTTCTCTTCTCATGAGGTGGCCAAAGTCTTGGAGCCTCAGCTTCAGGATCCATCCTTCCAGTGAGCACTCAGGGCTGATTTCCTTCAGAATGGATAGATAGGTCTGATCTTCTTGCAGTCCATGGGACTCTCCAGAGTCTCCTCCAGCACCAGAATTCAAAAGCATCCATTCTTCGGCGATCAGCCTTCTTTATGGTCCAGCTCTCACTTCTATACGTCACTACAGTGGTACCTCAGGTTAAGTACTTAATTCGTTCCGGAGGTCTGTTCTTAACCTGAAACTATTCTTAACCTGAAGCACTACTTTAGCTAATGGGGCCTCCTGCTGCTGCCCTAACGCTGGAGCACAATTTCTGTTCTCATCCTGAAGCAAAGTTCTTAACCCGAGGTACTATTTCTGGGTTAGCAGAGTCTGTAACCTGAAGCGTATGTAATCTGAAGCGTATGTAACCCAAGGTACCACTGTACTGGGAAAAACATAGCTTTAACTATACGGACCTTTATTGGCAAGGTGATAGTATTATTATTATTATTATTATTATTATTATTATTATTATTGGCTCTCAGCGCTGCCCCTGCCTCTTGCGTTCGTTCATTGACTTCCTCGCTTGCACGTATCCTTTCTGCAGCTGCCCTCGCAATCCCGGCTTGCAGGGCTTTCCAACAGCGAGGCTTGAAGGCAAAAATGCAGCCAGGCGCCGCATGCGAAGAATCCTAGGGTTGTAGAGCTGGAAGGGAACCCCGGAGGTCCTCTAGTCCAACCCGCTGCAAGGCAGGGATCTCAGCTGAAGCATCCAGGACAGGCTGCCATCTGATCCCCGCAAATGCATTAGAATGCAGCCTGTGAAATGCGTCTTGGATGTACTCAAGGGAAAGGTCCGGTGCAGAATCCTCTCTAAAGCCACACACTCCAACCCCCTTAGGAACACAGGAAGAGCTCTGCAGCTGGATCAGGCCAAAGGGTCGCCCAGGACAGGCCCACGATAAGGGTACCCACTTACAGTTCCCATCAACCGATTATTAGAGGCTGAACACAGTAATAATAATAATTTTCATTTATAATTTATATTTATAGCTATTGTGGCCGATAGCTCTCTATTCCACAAATTTCCTGCTCTGAAAGTCATCCAAATTGGTGGCCATCACTGTGGCAGGGAGTTCCACAGTTCAACTCTGCACAAAGGAGGACTCTGTTTTCTCCATCCTGAATCTTCCAGCCTTTCGCTTCATGGGATGTTCACAAGTCTTAGTCTTCTGGGAGTGGGAGGAAAACTTTCCTCTATCCGCTTTCTCAATACCATGTTATACTTTTATAAGCTTCTGCCCTGTTGCCTCTTCCTCGCCTTTTTAATCAACGAAAAAGTCCCAAACTCTGTGACCTTACCTGGTAGGAGAGTTGCTCCCCTGGAGAGCTCCGTCGGTTAGAGCCTGGTGCTGATAAAACGCCAGCCTTGCAGGTCTGATCCTGCTGCCTATTCCTGCTTTGCAGGGGTCAGTGGTTCTCAATTGTGGGTCCCCAGATGTTTTTGGCCTACAACTCCCATGATCCCTAGCTCACAGGACCAGCGGTCAGGATGATGGGAGTTGTAGGCCAAAAACATCTGGGGACCCAAGGCTGAGAAAGGCTGGATAGATTATCCTTCCAACTCTCTGATTCTTTATATTTTGGTGGCTCTTTTTCCAGCTCTACCATCTCCTTTCCCAGAACTGCACATGCTATCATTCCAAGTGCACCACAAATTTGTATTTACACAGAGCGACAGGTACTCAGATTAATGAATTTTCCATTTCTCTCGCCTCTGCTCTCCCAGAGCAGCAGACGCCGTTTGAAGCGCTACGGCAAAATCATTTTAAAAAGCAAAACCTGCCATATGCAGGCAAGGTGGATCCAAACAGAGGTCTCCGGGAGGCAAATGAAAAGGCCTTTGCCTGTGGCTGAAAGGAGAGTGTGCAGGGCACCAGGGGAGGGGTCCAAAGCGGGGGGGGGGGGGCCTGCGGCAACAGATTCCCATCAACCCCTGACCACCCTTTCCTGGGACTGATGGGTACTGGAGTCCAGCAACCAATGCAGAGCCTTGGAAGCTGCCCAGAGGGGCTGGAGCAACCAGATCGGTGGGGTATAAACAAATAAATAATTCTATAAATAATGGAATCTGTTCCACTGTCAAGCAGCTTTTGTTGTCGTTGTCATTAATATCTATCTATCTATCTATCTATCTATCTATCTATCTATCTATCAGTCTATCATCTCCAGGAATCTTTATTGGAAGTTAGAAAGTACATAATTATATGTGCACTAAACATGGTGAGAGGGAAGCGGGTGGCGCTGTGGGTTAAACCACAGAGCCTAGGACTTGCCAATAAGAAGGTCGGCGGTTTGAATCCCCACAACAGGGTGAGCTCCTGTTGCTCAGTCCCTGCTCCTGCCAACCTAGCAGTTCGAAAGCACGTCAAAGTGCAAGTAGATAAATAGGTACCGCTCCGGCGGGAAGGTAAACGGCGTTTCCGTGCGCTACTCTGGTTCGCCAGAAGCGGCTTAGTCATGCTGGCCACATGACCCGGAAGCTGTACGCCGGCTCCCTCAGCCAATAAAGCGAGATGAGTGCCGCAACCCCAGAGTCGGCCACGACTGGACCTAATGGTCAGGGGTCCCTTTACCTTTACCTTAAACATGGTGAGACATACATAAAAGAGAGAAAAAGAAAAAGAGAAGGGAAAGTGAAGGGGATGACGACCCAAAACTGTATACTTCCAAAGTTGTTATTGTCTCCTTCAAAAGTTGTTGTTGTTGTTGTTGTTCTGGTTGTTGTTACTGTGTGGCTGCCCCTGGTCCAAACAGAGCCTATGATCCCTTTATTCCTGTTCCATGACATATTATTTTTTTAAAATGTGGTTCTTATTCTTCTTACTTTGAGGGGTTCTCTATCGCTTTCTAACCCTGGGTTGAGAACAGTGGAAGCAAAAGGTGGAGAAAAAAGGGAAGCTGATGTCTTAGGAACCGGGAAATCCCATGATGGCAACAGTGCAAATGCGCCTTGGGGCAGGGCTATAACTGGAGGAGGAAACTGGGTGTTCTGGAGAGGCGTGGGGACACCGGCCGCCTGCCCAGTTAGAGTTTCGCTTCCTCAAATTAGTGCTGAGGTTGTCCGAAAGGTCTATCTTGGCTGCTCTTTTGAGGCCGTGGGTGTTGCTGGAGGGCTGCACAGCTCAGGTTTGCTCCCTGCACAGCTTGTCAGCTGGAGGGTTTCAATCGGACATGTGTATTCTTGTCTCATAAATCTCCCGCGTGATCCGCAGAACCAATCTCAACAGGCCACGTCTCCAACGGGAACTGACTCTTGCCCTCCATTTCGGGGTGCTGTTTTTACCCCAGTGTCTCACGTGGCTTGAAATGGCAGGTGGTTAGAGGCGAGGGTGATGATTGCCTGCCAGGTGTGCTGAGGGATGCAGGAAGTTAAATTGCACAGAGTTCGTGGTTTTTTTCTTATTATTATTGATTTCTGTGCTATCACGAGGGATAAGACTTGGCAGAGAAATCTTGGGTTTCGAAAGACCCGGGTGGAGCTGTGCATGGACCTTTCAGCAGGACAGAGTTCTAACAGCCTTTTTAATATAAAGCACCTGCCTCAGATTCTTAACATTTATTATGTACTCCTTCCTTCCTCCCTCCCCCCAACTTCCACTTCTGGTTTGTTTCTCCTTTCACCCACTTTGCTACCTCCTAACAGAAAAAAGTTATCAATAACATAATATCAAACCTAAAAAGATAAAAGTAAATACACCATATTATTTCTCTATCTTTGAAAGATTTTCTAATACTAACAGTGTGAATGTTTATTTAAATCCTGCCATCAAGTCTATTGACTTTCTTTGTTTCTGCAAGTATAATATAAACGGTTCCCATTCTTTTTCAAAGTCTCTGTTGTCTTTTTCTCTTAGTCAGTCTGTCATTTTTTGCCAGTTCTGCATAGTTCATCAACTTCTCTTGCCATTGTTCTTTAATTGTTATTTCTCCAGTCTTCCAGTTTTGTGCGATCAACATTCTTTCTGCTGTGGTAGCATACATAAATAAAGTCCTCTTTTCTTTTGGTATGTCTTGGCCAAAAATACCTAGTAAGAAAGCTTCTGTTTTTTTTACAAAAGTTATTTTCAATATTTTCTTCAGTTCATTATATATCATTTCCCAATAGGCGTTTACCTTTTTACAATCCCACCACATATGATAAAACAACCCCACTTTCCTTTTTCAAGGAGCTTTCCTTGCTTCTAGATCTTAAACACGCAGGTTGTTGGCTTTGGTGGTGGGCTGCAAGAAGGGCTTGTCAGTTGCATGCGTCTCTGCTATTTTGGGGTTTCCAGCACAGCTACAGTTGTGTTCAAGGAGACGGGGTAGATGTGAGCGATGCCTGGATCTCTGCAACTGTTCAGCGCTAAATACGCTGCAAAATTGTCAAATCTACGAGATTCCTCTGTCACAGGCAGATGTGTGGCTTGGCTGCGCATCGATGCACTTGGGTGACATAAATGGACACCCAAACCCCTTTTGGGATGTTTGCATGGGGAACAAAAATAGCTTCTAGCCTTATGAAAAACGATGCTTTACGAGACCATAATTCAGTACTGGAGCATTTCCTTGGCACAGAAAAAGTCTCGGGTTCAGTCCTTGACAGCAGGCAGAGCCGAGAAAGACTTCCCTCTCTGAAATCCTGCAGACAGTTGGCGTAGAGCAGAGGTCAGCAAACTTTATCAGCAGGGGGCTGGTCCACTGTCCCTCAGACCTTGTGGAGGGCTGGATCATATTTAGAAAAAAATATATGAACGAATTCCTGTGTCCCACAAATAACCCAGAGATACATTTTAAATAAAAGGACACATTCTACTCATGTAAACACATGCTGATTGCCAAACCGTTCGTGGGCCAGATTGAGAAGATTGGGCTGGAAGATTGGCCAGATTGGGCTGGATCTGGCCCCTGGGCCTTAGTTTGCCTACCCATGGCGTAGAGAGTGCTGCAGTGCATGGGACAATTGTCAGACTTCTCCTGAGGCAGCTTCTTGCAAACCCACCGATGCAAAAAGGAGCAGCCCAGCCCAGCATGCCTTTTGGCTGCTCAGTGGTCATGCCCAGTTTTGCAATTCTGGGCTGCATCTGTTTGCAAAAGGCGGCACAGCCACCTGCTTGTACTCTGTAGAGAACATCATTTAGCTCCCCACTTAACATTGCTCAGTTGTGTTTATGGCTGCATGTGGAGACTTCGCAGTGGGTTGTGTTGCTCAGCTGTCGCGCCAACTCTGCATGAAGCAGATTGTGTCAAAGTCTCCTTTTCCCCCCAATTTTTTTATTACTTTCCCAATAAATTTTAAACAAACAAATACACGAACAAACATAAATCTCAGCCTATTTAAACCAATCTTAGTAACATTATTAAGTGACTTCCCCGTATCCCCCTTGTTGAATTTCAGTGTATATCATTTTAACAGTTTTCCAAAACCAATGTTCTTATGAAATTAACTTAATCACTTAACATCTTTATTTCATTCAAGTTTGGCATTAAACATATTAATTAATCACATTACATATTTAAATCCTAAGCCTACCTGATATTTGCAAGCTTTTCCAATTAAGTTAACTTAACATATTTAACTAAATAGTCTTTAAATTTCGTCCATTCCTCCTGGTAATCCTCCTCTTTCTGGTCGCGGACTCTTCCGTCAGGTCGGCTAGCTCCAAAAAAACCATCATCTTCATCTGCCAAGGTTTTGTTGAAGTCTTGACGAAAATCTGATTCTTTAAAATAAAATAAAAAAGTTTGATGCTTTATTAGGTTTTATCTGTTCTGTAAGCCGCCCAGAGTGGCTGGGGGAAGCTAGCCAGAGGAGTATAAATTATAAAATGAAGATGATGTTGATGTTGATGTCTTTTAAATGGAGCCCAAAGATGGCTTCGAGATTCTCGACGCTCAAGGCGTGAGCATCTTTCCCCAGCATCCTCTTGTGCCAGTGTTAGAAACTCAGAAACATAATGTTGGCAATGCAAAGAAAAAGAAGGTACTTCCTATCATATGTGGTGGACGTGTCCCAAGGTGAAAGACTTCTGGGGAAAGATATATCATGAGTTGAAAAAAATGTTTAAAAATACATTTATTGAAAAACCAGAAGCCTTTCTACTTCGAATAATAGGATCGGAATTGCCCAATTAGACTGTTTTTGTATGCCACTACAGCAGCAAGACTTTTATTAGCCAAAAATTGGAAATCGCAAGAGATACTAACAATAGAAGAATGGCAGATGAAGATGATTGATTTTTTGGAGCTGGCCGACCTGACTGGAAGAATCCGCGATCAGAAAGAAGAGGAGACACAAGAGGACTGGAAGAATTTTAAAGAATATTTGGCCTTAGGGGTAGAATAAGAATATGTTGTTTATAAATTATTAAGGATTAGAATATTAATAAAGGAGAAGTTGGTAAATGAAAGAAGTTAATATTATTAGAAATATGAATTTGGAGAACTGCTAAACAGGTGATATAATGAAATTCAGTTAGAGGGGATTCGAGGAAGTCTGTTGTCAATGTAATGAACTTAGGATTTGGGAGTAAAAATTCTTTTTTATGTGTTTTTCTTTGTTCTTGTGTATTGCAGTGTTCTCCAAATTGCTCTTGCTGGAAGGCAAGGTTTCAAAAAGTCCTCTCTTTCCTCTGTCCCGAATCTTCCACCGTCCGGCTTCCTCGGACGACCGCGGGTTTTAGTGCGAGGAGAGAGGGAGGAGAACTCGTCTCTCTCCACTTTCTCCATGATAGGCGTGATTTTATGAACCCCTGTCGTGCGGCTTCTGACTTGGCTATTTTGGCTTTTGTTTCTCCCCCCACCGCAGGGGAGGAACCCACTCCCAGGTGGTCCTGGTCTCTGAAGATGGCAAGATCCTGGCAGAGGGCGAGGGGCCTTGCACCAACCACTGGGTAAGTAGCCCCACCGTGGCTTCAGAGGTCATAAAATCAGAGGATAGTAGAGTCGGAAGGGATCCCAAGGGTCATCCAGTCCAACCCTCTGCAACGCAGGAATCTTTTGCCCAATGTGGGTGTCGAACCCAAAACCCTCAGATTAAGAGTCTTATGTTCTCCCAACTGAGCTATAGGAATGTTTGGAAATGCCTCTTAGTCTAGGGTTACCAGACGTCCCCAGATTTGCAAATCCAAGGAAACGTGGCAGCGGCAGCCTCAGCAGCCTGGAGCCAGCTTGGTAGCGCAGTTGGCTCTGGCTGGCTTCAGGAGCTGCTCGCTGCCATGGCACCCGCCATTTTTCCTCGCCAGAAGTCCCCATATGATGTGCTGCTGCCACTTCCAAAGGGGAGCCGGGAACGTCTGGCGCTACAGATCTCCTGCCGACTTCCCCCTTTGTTTTGACTTATTGGGGGAGGCTCGGGAGTTGCAGGTGGTCGGCCGTTGCCCAGTTTTTTAAAGCCCTATACGGCCTAGGACCCTCGTACCTACGGGACCGTCTCTCCTGGTACGTCCCACGGAAGATCTTATGGTCTTCAAACAAAAACATCTTGGAGGTCCCGGGCCACAGGGAGGTTAGGCTGGCCTCAACCAGAGCCAGGGCTTTTTCGGCTGTGGCTCCAATCTGGTGGAACGCTCTGTCACAAGAGACCAGGGCCCTGCAGGACTTGACATCTTTCCGCAGGGCCTGTAAGACAGAGCTGTTCCACCAGGCCTTTGGCCAAGGAACAGTCTGACTCCCTCCTTTAGTAAACCTCACAGAACTCTAGCCCAATGGTTGCCATTAATTTGATATTTAATTCATTTTAGAATGAATTGATTTTAGAATGCTGTGTTACTTTTATTGTTGTTAGCCACTCTGAGCCCGGCTTCAGCTGGGGAGGGCAGGATTTAATAATTTTTTTTTAATTATTATTATTATTATTATTATTATTATTATTATTATTATTAAACTCTGTGCATTTATGTTTCACAAGGCACGAAAGAAGGGCTTTGCACCTTGCCTGGCAGAGAAACCTCGCGTCTTGTGCCCCTCCTGGACAACGGCCGACTGCCTGCGACTCCTGAGCTTCCCCCAAACTGTCAAAACAAAGGGGAAAGGAGGCTTTAGATTGGGAGTCACAGGCGGACAGCGCGCTGTTACCCAGATTTTTAAAAACTCTGCGCATTTATGTTTCACAGTGTATGAAAGAAGAGCTTTGCACCTTTATACAATATGCATGCGTGCTTGGGCCATAGCTGTCAACATTTCCCTTTTCTTGCGAGGATCCTGTTCAGAATAAGGGAATTTCCCTTAAAAAAGGGGAAGCATTGACAGCTATGGCTTGAGTCCAGGGTCTTTTGCCTCACCATCGCCACTACTGACTCCTTGTTGCTACTCATCTAAAAACAAAAAAGTGTCCCCAGATTCATTGAAAAAATTCTGGTAACCATATCTTAGTCACAAGGGACTAAGTCCTTCTTAGAAAGGGAAGCAGTTAGGGTTGATCTTTTTTAAAACTGAAATCATTCAATGTCTTCCCCCCCTCACCCCCCCCCCCGTATCTCAGGCAGCAACAGAGACAACTTCCTAGAGTAATGTAAGGATCACAATAAATCTCTGTTCATTTCCTGCAAGACAGGATATTCACATCCCTGAGAGCAACCCAGCTCAAGTGTTTTACTGTTATTGATTGATTTGTTCATGGCATTTAGACCCCACCTTTGGCTCCCAGGTGGTGGCAAACGCTGTTCTCCTGCCCCATCTCATTTAATCCCCACAACAGCCCTGTGAGGCTGGCTGGGCCAAGAGAAAACTTTGACTGGCTCCCGACATCGGGCCCACTGAGATTCATGGCCGAGCGAGGATTCGAACCCTGTCCTCCACCCAGGTCCTCGCCCACCACTCTAACCACTACACCACACTGCTGGGGCCTTGCTCTCCTTTTGAAGCCCTGCATCGCACATCGTTGTTCACCCTGAGCAGCTTTGTGTGCCGAGATGAGTGGCTGCGCTCATTTGGCCTGCCAAGTCTGTGCAGGTCCCGTATCTGCTAAGGGACAGTTAGCTCCAAGTGGAATGCTGTAATAATAATAATAATAATAATAATAATAATAATAATAATTTATTTATACCCGGCACATCTGGCTGTTCTTCCCCAGCCACTCTGGGCGGCTTCCAACAAAATGTTAAAATACCATAATGCATCAAACGTTAAAAGCTTCCCTAAACAGGGCTGCCTTCAGATGTCTTCTAAAAGTTTGGTAGTTGTTGTTCTCTTTGACATCTGGTGGGAGGGAGTTCCACAGGGCGGGCGCCACCACCGAGAAGGCCCTCTACCTGGTTCCCTGTAACTTGGCTTCTTGCAGGGAGGGAACTGCCAGAAGGCCCTCGGTGCTGGACCTCAGTGTCCGGGTAGAACGATGGAGGTGGAGACTGCTGCCTTGCTCCCGACAGGGAGATGCCCATATCCCGGAAGGGCCCACTGAGGACGGGATGAGTTACTCCTTCCTTTCCAGAAAGCTAGGATAGGGGAGCAAGCGGTGCCTGTCTGTGCCTTTAAGTTTGGGGTGCGGCGCTGATTGGGGTCTCCTTGCTTTCTCTCCTTGGCGAGCAGCTGGTTGGGGCAGACAGATGCCTGGAGAGGATCAACACCATGGTCAGCGAGGCCAAGGGCAAGGCAGGGGCTGATCCACAGGTTCCACTGCGCTCCCTGGTGAGTATCTTCTCCTTTGCCGAGGGGGTCCCCATTGGCCATTAGGACATAAGAATCTGCTGGATCAGGCCAGGGCCAGCAAGCAGGGTCCAAGCTGCTTCTGCCGGGAAGCAGCAATTGCTTCCAAGCCGCAGTAGCCACCCCTCGTGTCTGGGGGTGTGTGTGTCCCCAAGGTTCTCCAGAAGGTCCCTGGTGGTTCCTCAATGGGATGAGCGGTTCCCGACCCCTTGGTTTCATAAACCCCACCCTTTAAAAAGCCTTATTCAGAAGAGCGGTTTGCCCAACCCGCTGAGGAAGATTAGGAACACAGTTCAAAACAGCGGCGACCAATTGCACATTTTTTGGAAATCCGGTTAAAACTATTTAGTGTAATAAGTTCAAGAAAGTTGATTGTATTTGATGCAGTGATGCCAGTTTTTCCATGTTGCCTCTTAGCGCCCCCCCCCCAGTAATCCCCCCCCATGGGGCACTACCATGCGCTTTGGGAATCACAGGTTCAGATGGTTGGGTATCCATGAGAGAGAAAGTTTCTCCACTGCAGTCTATCTTTTCCCATAACGTCTAGCTGCAAAGAAGTGCTGAGCTTCTTCCAGAGAGAATTGGGGAGCCTGGCAGCTCACCCCACAATAAACTATGGGGTACACCTTGCAGTGCTCCCCAGAGCTGTAATTCTAGAGGAGTCCCAGGTAGAACCAGTTGCAGAATTTGCTTCAGGTACAGCACAACTCCTCTGAAAACTGAGGCGTGTCTTGTCTTCCAATGGGCTTTCTGAAAACAGTCTTCCTCCTCACAAGCAATTCCCCCACCCTGGCCCAGATGCTGGCGGCTGGGGCTGAGCCAGGGCTGGGCTGGTGACGGTGTGGGTGTTTTGGCGCAGGGCCTCTCTCTCAGCGGAGGAGAGCAGAAGGAAGCCACCAACAAGCTCATAGAGGAGATGAAGACGCGCTTCCCCTGCCTGAGCCAAAACTACTGCATCACCACGGATGCCATTGGAGCCATGGCCACAGCCACCGACCACGGTAAGAGGGGCGGGTCCTGTGTCTTGGCACGGCCGTTGGAAAAGGATAGAATCACGGAATTGTAGAGCTGGAAGGGACCCCTGGGGGTCATCCAGCCCAACCCCCTGCAATGCAGGAATCTCAGCTAAAGACGAGCAGGAATCTCCAGGACAGGTGACCACCCAACCTTGGCTGGATCCGGCCAGCACCCATCTTACTGTAATTTTACTGGTGTTAGTCGCCAGGGATGGTGGCGTATAAATAAATTATTATTATTATTATTATTATTATTATTATTATTATTATTATTATTATTATCATCTGGTCCAGCAGCCTGACCAGGTGCGCCAAGGGGAAACCCTCAAGCGAGGGCTGAGCTCGGCAGCCTCTCTCCCTGCTCCCCTTGCAACCCAGCATTTGGCTGGGACTGATAGGGATTGCCGTCCAAAATGTCTGGTCCTGGGTGAGCAGAGGGTGCGCTGTCGTTCCATGCTAATGCGCATGGAGTGGGAAGGTGCCCTGTACACGTGAGCACTCTTCCGGCAGGGTACGAAACAGTCGGGCTGGATGGGATGAAGGGGAACTGAGCATCTCTGCCCCTTGGCACCACGAGGGAGGCATCTCCAGAGCCACAGGTCTGGAGAAAGAGGACGAAACTGCCCTGTTGTTGTTCGCCTCCGTCTGTCTTGAGAAACAAGGGGTGAAGTCAAAGTGCAGCGTGAGCAACACCAAATTCAGCTCCCTGGGGTGCAAGCCTGGGCCGTGTATCTGGAGATTCTGGGCTGTCCAGATGCCAAGACCCCCCTCTTGGCCTCATTGACGGGGGCCAAAGGAAAGCAGAGCGAGATGTTTGGCACCAGCTTGGTGGCAGGAGTTGCCGGAAGGAGGCACACAAGACACTAGCCAACAGCCTTAGGGACTCCACTCTGGATCTGTACAGAGTTTACTCCTTGTCCTTTTCTTCTCTGGAAGATGTCCCACAAGGCAGCGGAGGTTTAGGATCAGGATTTTCCTTCTCCTAGATGAGCTACCTTCCCAGGTGGATGAGCCCCACCTGCTTCTCTCTCTTTATATACTGTATTTTTCGCTCCATAAGACGCACCTGACCATAAGATGCACCTAGTTTTTAGAGGAGGAAAACAAGGGGAAAAAATACTCTGAACAAAACAGTGGATGTGTGATTTTTGTGGTTCATGCTGTGGCCACAGACATGTGATTTGACGGTGAGTTATGGGTAGCCCAATGCAAAAATCCTGGATCCATGCTTTGTAACCACGTTTTTGCGCCATTACGGCTCCACACAACAGTGGATGCGTGATTTTTTTGGTGCAGGCTGTAGCCATGGACATGCTATGTGATCTGATGGTGAATTTGGGGTGACCCAATGTAAAAATTCTGAGCTGCTTACCATTCAGCGGCTTTGTTTCAACACCCACTTCCCTCTTTCAAAAAAAGGAGCATGATCTGCTTTTCGCCCCTGGGCAATTCTGCTCCAGGGACCACACAGTCGCTCCATAAGCCGCACAGACATTTCCCCTTACTTTTTAGGAAGAAAAAAGTATGTCTTATGGAGCGAAAAATACTGTATATGTTTATTATTTGTAAAGATTTAAACATACAACAAACAGCAATTCAAAATCTAAATAGTGAGATTACTCTGAATCTCCTGACTTCCCCCATCCCTTCTATGCGTCCTAATGAAAATATTTACAACTGCATATCCATATTTATCCAAATATTTTTATTTCTGAATTATCCATTGTGTCCGTTACTTTACAAGTGCGATGAAAACCCTGCCAATGTTTTGACCTGCTTGCAGTGGTCTCGTATATAAACTATAAACTTTCCCTATTCTTTTATAAAGTTCTTGTCTTCTTGATTTCTGAGCTTCCCAGTTCATCTCGCCATTTTGGCATAGTCCGTCCTCTTGATTTGCCATTCTTCTCTGCTTGGGGTTGACTCTTCCTTCTATTTCTGGGCCGGTAGTATTTCCCCTCTCTTCTCTCTACAGCAGCCTTTCTCAACCTTGGGTCCCCAGATGATTTTGGCCTACAACTCCCATCACCCCTAGCTAGCAAGGCCAGATCTCAGGGATGATGGGAGTTGTAGTCCAACAACATCTGGGAACCCAAGGTTGAGAAGCACCGCTCTACATCAAGTGCAGGAACGGCCTTCTTGACCATTGGACCCCCTCTTGGTCTTGTCCACACAATTCATCGAAGCCTCTCTTCAGAGGAGGCCCCAACTCACCGAGAATTCGAGACCCATCGACCACCCTCACTTGGTATACAATTTATAGAATTTCCGTTTTCTAGGACAGAGGCCGCCCATGGCGGAAAGAAGTTTGTGCATGGCTGTACTTGCTGTGTACATCCTGCTCACGTGCTCCTCTTCCTCTCCAGGCGGTGTGGTCCTCATCTCTGGGACAGGCTCCACCTGCAAACTCATCAATCCGGACGGCTCTCAGGTCAGCTGCGGGGGATGGGGCCACATGATGGGCGACGAGGGGTCAGGTGAGGACAGGATGCCTGGTTGGTGGGGTGCTTTGCTTGGGAGATGCTGGGCTCAGGTTCTCTGGGGATGAAGCAAACCACTTGGCTCTACAGAGGGGCATCTCAGGAGTGGCGCAGATCTTCCCCAGAACCTCTGGATTGGACGCCATTACCCAGTCCGCGTGGCCAAATGGGAGCCCAGACGCTTGGAAGGCCTTGCCACATGGATGGTATCGTTGCGCATCAAAAGGTGTGGTGAGATCTTCAGAGCATGGCTTGGCGCCAGAGGTCAATGATCACGCTTGGGAGGTTTCTGGCAATTTTCTACAGGCCTCAGAGCTTCCTTTATAAGCACCTAGAAAAATCCTGCTGGATCAGCCCTGGGACCCAACAGGGACCAACCAGATGCTCGTTGTGGGGAACCCACAAGCAGAATTTGAGCCTGAAAGCTGTGGTTTCCAGCAACTGAGGTTCAGAAGCATTGCTGCCTGTGACTTTGGAGGCAGAACCTCCAATAGCCCTCTCCTCCTCCATGAATTTGTCCAGTCCTCATTGAAAGCCACCCCGGTTGGTGGCAGGGAGTTCCTTTTTTTAAAAAAAAAAAGAATAATACAGTGGTACCTCGGGTTAAGTACTTAATTCGTTGTGGAGGTCCGTTCTTAACCTGAAACTGTACTTAACCTGAAGCACCACTTTAGCTAATGGGGGCCTCCTGCTGCTGCTGCGCCACCGGAGCACAATTTCTGTTCTCATCCTGAAGCAAAGTTCTTAACCTGAAGCACTATTTTTGGATTAGCGGAGTCTGTAACCTGAAGTGTCTGTAACCCAAGGTACCACTGTACTTTATTTAGAATTCAACAATAACAAAGGGAAAAAAACCACAGTACTTGCTACATCAATTCATTACAATTAACCAACTTTAACAATATATAAATAATAGAAAAATTACACATCATTTTTAACTTACTGAAGTTTTCATATTACACTTTTATCTCTTTATCTCTTTCTTAACATATCAAAAAGAGAAAGACCAAGAAAGGAGGCACAATAAAGAACAGAGAAGAGGAAGGGGGGGGAGGGGAAGGGGGAAAAGGAAAAAACAAAACAAAGAAAACACATTTAGCTTCCGATTAGACTCATTGTATTATTATTTCTACAATTTTTTCACACACAGGTCCAAGTTACTGCATTTCTTTCTTTGTTTTTGTCAGATATAAAAAAATATATATTTGTTGTTTTACAAGGATGATTCTATTTCTGCCAGGAGGTATTTGTTATTATAATGCTTTTCCAAATACTCTTTAAAGATTTTCCATTCCATTTCCATTCTGTGCTTTGTGTTTTGGATAACCTCTAATTTTCCCTGTCATCATGGCCATCTGTAGGTATTCTATCATTTGGACCTGCCACTCATTTATCGTAGGTGTTTTGTCACTTTTCCATTTTCTTGCAATTAAGATCCTGGCTGCTACTATTGTATACATAAAAAGTGGTCTAGTTTCTTTTTTGATTTCTGGTGAGATTATTCCCAGGAGGAAGGTTTCAGGTTTTTTCTTTAATGAAAAGTTAAATAGTTTTTAAAATTCATTACAGATGTTATTCCAAAATTCTTTAATGGCTGTGCATTCCCACCACATGTGCATATATGACCCTGTACCATCTTTACACCTCCAGCAAATTGGTGATCTATTTTTATACATCTTTTCGAGTTTTTCTGGAGTGTGGTGGTGGCAGGGAGTTCCATAGCCCTTCCTGTTCTCAGTCCTGAATCTTCCCACATCCCTAGTGCCAGGCATAATATCCTCTTTTGGTGTCTGTAGCTTATTGGATCGCTCACCAGGCGGTGAAGATTGTCTTTGACAGCCTGGACAACCTCAGAACAGCTCCGCACGACATCAGCTACGTCAAGCAAGCCATGTTTGACTACTTCCAGGTAAACTGCCCATCTGGTGGTCCACCCCCGCCCCACCCCAGATTGTGCTTTTTTTTGACTCATGGCGAGACTTGGGGGCGCGGGAGGCTGGTCACTGGCTCTGATATCATGGGAGAGAGATCTCGGGTTGTCCGCAAGGGACAAAATACAGACACAGCCCACTGAAACCAGAATCGGACTGCATTTTCCAGAAACTGGGATTCTGGAGCATTTACTGTCTCCATCTGCGGAGGCAGAGCAGAGCCACCATAGCTCAGATGTTCAAGAGACTTGTTTGTGCTCTGAGACCTTTTCTATATTTCTCGGTAGGTCATAAACAGGAGACCTTCCTTCTCCGATGGTGCCCCCTTTCTGGCTCTGCTTCCCCTTTTATCCCCATCTGCCAGCCTGGCACCCTGCCGCCGTTTTGTGCCACAATTCCCAGCCGACATGGTTGTGCCCTGCTGGAGCTGATAGCGCATAACAGCTGGAGGGCACTGACTTGGCAAAGGCTGCCTTAAATGTTCTTTGTGGCTGCTGGAACCAGAGAGGAACTTGCTCTGGAATAGTCAAACGTAGGTTCACTATCTCCTCTATGGAGCACCCTTAACTGATGCTTTTCCCAGGCTGCAAAGGTAGGCTTGGATGCAAGGTGGGGGAATATTTTTTTGGGGAAATCATCTCCAGTGCCAGAGGACTTCTATGCTTAAGAAGCAGAATTTCAGTAGCAGAATAAATCATGGTGTAATAAACGGAAATCTGCCCTTATTCCCTTACGGGGGACACAAGAGCCATTACAGAGTCCTTTGTAGGTTCTCCATCGTTCAGAGAAAATAACAGAGGCCAACCAGAGAATATTGAGAAGCAAAGCAGCTTGTAAGCCTGATCTTTATTAAAGCTGTTGCAACAGGGTTCTCCCCTCACAGGAGGAGGACCCCGAACCTAGGTGTGCCTGCCCATATATAGACATTTTAAATTCTCTCCCTGGAGTCCAAGACCACCCCCCAGAAACATCATACATACATCACAGAAAAGGCGGTCTACAACAGAAATCTGAGTGCGTTGTTTACCTCCTGCCTGGCAGGTTACCGGTTAATGCTTCCTTGATTGGATACCCTGGGGAGCCTGGCCAGTCTTTTGTAATGATAAATACTTAGTTCCTGAGCCAGATCACAGGCTCACCCTATTCATACACAGACATACCCTTAAGACAGGATTTGTGTAGGAAAAGTCAATGGGGAAGCTTTTCCATTTTCCTTGACCTTGCAGATAAATCATTTGGTCAGTTTGGGAGTCAAAATGGTTTCAGGGCTGTTTTCCTGTGCTGCTTCAGACATGTGGTTTATATATTTATGTATGTGTTTGCTTGGTACATTTATGAACATTTATTATATATATAAGACCTTAAATTTGCGACTGGGCAAAAATGCAATGGTCTCTTTAACTGTTCAAAATTCAGATTTATTTTTCTTTGTAAGTGCAGAGAGTACATGCCCTGCGTATGTCCTCCATCTTCCTCGCTTGGGGCTGGGTCCGGCCGTTTAATGATTAGCCTGTTTGCTGCCTTTTAAGCACCTGCCAAAGTCCACCTGGCGTGAAAGGAGCCTCTGCCATGTGCTTCCTTCTGCGTTTCCCATTTCCTGAAGTTCGCTGCTTTTGGCCTCGGAAGGGGAGGGGCCACAGCTGCTCCTGTTTTGCACATGACATCAGGACTGGGCGATATCTGTTTTTCAACACTGTGGTGCATCTCCAGCCAGCCGCTGCGATAGGGCGATATATCACGATGTCTGGGCTGTGCAGGGAGGGAGGGACCAGGAGGAAGGGGTGAGGAGGATTCCAGCTTGCTCAGGCAAAGGCAGGCAAACACCTTCTCTGGCTCCCTCTGCCAAGGGCAGAGCTACGTGAATCGATCTTAAAAGCACCACAGTTCTTTTAATAATCTTTTCCTTTCGGATTTGTACTAGATGTCACCTCTTATTTGCTGGTGCTTCTCTAACATTCACCAGGGTTGCAGTCAGCGTGGATAAAAATCAATGGTTTTTTTATTTTTAAAAATTTAAATTGGATTTTTAAAATAAAATGCTTTTGGAGGAAAAATCTTTCTAACGATAGTTTTCTATTTAAGTTACATTATAGTCCAATGGCTATTCATCAGGAAATAAGGATTTGTTTTAAGTTTTTTTCATTTGTGGTAAAACTCAGACTAACCACATCAGTTACCAAACATGGATACATATACTATACTGCTGTTGTTTTAGTTAAATAAATAGTTTAAATTGTTCTTAAGAAAATGATTATTTTTCTCCTTCCAATAAAGTACAGCAGAAAAGTTGTCCAAATATCAACAGTTAACTTATTAAACCTCACAATAATTTCAAATATCAACAGTTAACTTATTAAACCTCACAATAATTTCATAATTATCTGTCTATGTATTTCTAATAGTACAGTGGTACTTCTAGATATGAATGGGATCTGTTCCGGAGCCCCGTTCGCATCTAGAGGTAAACGTATCTAGCGACGGCACGTCTGCGCATGTGCGTGACATCATTTTGAGCGTCTGCGTATGCGCAAGCGGCGAAACCCGGAAGTAACACGCTCTGTTACTTCCGGGTTGCCACAGAGTGCAACTCGAATACGCTCAACTCGAAGTGTATTCAACCCGAGGGATGATGGTATAACCAAATCGGTAATTTTTGATAAAACTGTAAAAACTACTCTGAAAATTTATTATTCCAAAAATGAAACCTTCATTTGGTTGTAAATATTAAGATTATACCAGCAAGAATGAGTCTTTCTGTAAAAAAAATGATTTGAATCAAGTCTTACTGACTGGTGATTTAAATAGTGATTCAAATTCACCTTGGTTGCCATCTTAGCCAAAGATGCGTTAAGCGGGGAAGATTCAGATCAGTATTGGTGCATAGCTTATATGAGGATCCTTCTGAGTCAGAGATCAGGGCAGAAATCATAGAGGACTTGCATGCATCTGAACTTGTTTTCTCCTGTTCCCGCAGGTGACGGACAGGATGGGGCTCCTGACTCACCTCTACAGAACCTTTGAGAAGTCCAAGTTTGCAGGGTTTTGCCAGAAGCTGGCTGAAGGTATCTGGGGAGGACGCCAGGTGGGGGCGTCCTTGCTTCTGAACTTCCCACCACCATCATCATCATTTTTTATTTGTATGCCGCCTTTCCCCAGTTATAAAAACAATGCTCAAGGCGGCTTCCAGCACATCAAGATTTGCATAATTACAAAGGTCATAAACAATGAATAAACCACATTTAATAAAGATACACAACCAAATGTGAAACAATTTCCACATAAATCAAAATCTAAAACTAAGAATACAGCATTAATATCACAGTTTAAAATGACATAGGTAAAAAATAACAGCAATTTAAACAAAAAACAAAACCAAAACCAAACGGAACCCTCTCTGCCCAGAGACCTCGGTGGCGTTCAGAGTTATTATTATTATTTACTGAGTTTATATACCGCCCTAGGGACGAGGGTGGTGCTATGGGTTAAACCACAGAGCCTAGGACGTGCCGATCAGAAGGTCGGCGGTTCGAATCCCCGCGTCAGGGTGAGTTCCCGTTTCTTGGTCCCTGCTCCTGCCAACCTAGCAGTTCGAAAGCACGTTAAAGTGCAAGTAGATAAATAGGTACCGCTCTGGCGGGAAGGTAAACGGTGTTTCCGTGTGCTGCTCTGGTTTGCCAGAAGCGGCTTAGTCATGCTGGCCACATGACCCAGAAGATGTACGCCGGCTCCCTCGGCCAAGAAAGCGAGATGAGCGCCGCAACCCCAGAGTCGGTCACGACTGGACCTAACGGTCAGGGGTCCCTTTACCTTTCAGGTAATCTCTAAGGGAGTATATTGTATTCAATTATGGGGTATCAGAGTTTTTAGGGGGTTAACCAGGCTGGGATAGCAGGCTTGTTGGTTTTTGAATGTCTTATGTAGAATTTTCAATTTCGTTGTTGTGTATGGGACAATGACAATATTGTATCGTAAGGTGGCCACTGCAGCAGTTACATTCAAAGGCTTCACTTATTGGTTCCGCAGGCAACAGGGAGAGCCATGGTCCTGTGGTCCTGTTGTGCTGGCAGAACATAAGAAGACCCTTGTGAGATTAGACGCAGGGCCCCTCTGGTCTGGTGTCTTGTTCTCCCTGTGGCCAAATGGATGCGTCTATCGGGAAACCCGCGCGCAGGATCCTAGCCCCACAGCAAGTCTCCCCCCCCCCCCGCTCTTTCCAGCAACTAGCATTCAGGAACGTCGCGGCCTCCGACCGTGGCAGAGCCATCTTGGCTCGCAGCCATCCCTAGCCCTTTCCTCGGTGCATTTGCCTCATCCTCTTTCAAAGCCTTCTAGGTTGGTTGCCACCTGTGCCTCCTGTGGCAGGGAGTTCCACATTTTAACTATGCGCTGTGAGAAGTGTCAGGTGGATGATGGGAGCTGCAGTCCAAATTGGCCAGAGGGCAACAGGTTGGGGAAAGCCGGGCCTCATTGTTTTTGCGCACTGCTGCAGAATTTATGCTTAGGGCCCTCGTATTTACGGGACCGCCTCTCCTGGTCTGCCCCGCAGAGGACCTTAAGGTCCATGAATAACCATAGTTTAGAGGTCCCGGGCCCTGAAGACCCAAGATTTGCCCACACTGGAGGACTGGCAGACGCAATTGATGAACTACATGGAACTGGCCGAGATGACTGCAAGGATCCGAGACTTGGGAGAAGAGGCAATGGAGGAGGAGTGGAAAAAATTTAAAGACTATTTGCAGAAGTATTATAAGTTGTATGAAACATAAGACGTCGTATGATTTGGAACGTTAGCCCCAGCAATGAAATTTAATTATTTATGAAACTGATAACACTCATGAAAGAATCAGAGTTTAAACGGGTAAAAAGGATATTATGCTATATTTTTAGAGTAATTGGAGAATAAGAGATTTAAACTTAAATTGCAACTGAAAATATAAAGAAACACACGAAATAAGGGTATAATTTGCTGACAATTTTATTTCAAGAATGCATTTATGTGGGAGATGTGGGGAAGTCCAATGGAAATTTGAAATAAGTTGTCGAAATGGTTGAGATTTTCTGTTCTCTTTTCCTTTTTTTTTCTTTTGTTTTGCCTTTCTTTTTGTCTTCTTTGTAATTTGGAAAAAATGTAATAAAAATTATTATAAAAAAAAAAATAGAGGTCCCGGGCCCTAAGGAAGTCAGACTATCCTCCACCAGGGCCAGGGCCTTCTCAGTGATGGCCCTCACCTGGTGGAATGCTTTGCCTCATGAGACCAGGGCCCTGCAGGATTTAACCTCCTTCGGTCAGGCCTGTAAGACAGAGCTATTCCACCTGGCCTTTAATTTGAATTCAGCCTGATCTTCTGTTTCCCTTCTCTTCCCTCCCCCTCCCCTTTTATGAAGATTACCTGCTCTGAGACCCCACAGCTAATTCTCCCCTGGTCTCCTCACTGGCCCAAGTAGGACCAATTCAGCCAGCCAGCCCTTATTAGATGAGTTTTCCCTAAATGATTTCTGAACTTTGAATTTTATTCAAAATAAAAAAAAAAACCTTCCAGTAGCACCTTAAAGACCAACTAAGTTAGTTCTTGGTATGAGCTCATACCAAGAACTAACTTAGTTGGTCTTTAAGGTGCTACTGGAAGGAATTTTTTTATTTTGACTATGGCAGACCAACACGGCTACCTATCTGTATTTGAATTTTATTGTTAGTCAAGATTTTATACTGCTTTTGCAATTAAGTGCTTTAAATTTGTTGTTAGCCACCCTGATCCCGGTTTTTGAACTGGGAAGGGTGGGGTATAAATAAAAAAATACTATTTTTATTATTTTTTATTATTATATGAAGGAAAAATTCTCATTGGTTTGGAAAGGAAATGGCATCCCGGATGCCGGAGACTCGTTTCTCAGCTTTCAGTCTGCCTGGAGCTTCTTGCAGATCTTCCTGTAGGATCTTGAAGATGCCTGAAATAACACTCATTTGACCCAAATGGTTCATGCTTTCAAAGAGGGCAGGCCGTTTTCAGGACCAACACCGTTCCTGCGACTGCAATTTGGCTCAGCTGCCTTTAATTCTGGATTTCAAATTGCTGCAAACCCGCCCTGTGACCTGCCGGCGAAGGGTTCATAACGACAACGATTAACTGCCGCAATACGTTTCCTTCTCTCCCAAATCATTTCCGTGCTTGAAACCAGCCAGCTACATTGATCAGCCCTTTCCCAAATTCCCAAGCCACGCTCGATTCAGAAAATATCAACTCTCCCCATGTCTGCGGACAAGGGTAGTTCCTCTTGGTTTGAAAAATCCTCCGTAAAACAATTAATGCAAGCAAAGCCGCTGCTGCTGCGTTTGGTGCTGTGACTTCCGCGGCATCGTTTTCAGATGCTGACCCTGGTTGCCCTTTGGCCAAAGGGAGCTGGCTGGGAGCTGCCAGTTAAATTTCCTGCTGCCCCAAAGGCATCGTGGGAACTTTTTAGCGGCGGCCCTCCGAATTCCCCGCTTGGGCCCATCAGGAGGGTTCAGAGCAAGCAACCCTGGGGCATGTTGAGGGGTTCACAGCTGCCCTAAGAAGCCGCCAGGCCTGCCCTGAGTTGGGAAAGACCCAGTGGTCATCTAGACCAGGGGTCGGTAAACTACGGCCCGCAGGGGCTGTTAAAGCAGCTCCCGGCCCTTGCTGCCCACTCGGTCAGCCCCCGTGTGGAGCTAAACCGACCCGCCGGCGGATGTTTGCTGACTCCTATCTAGACCAGGGGTCAGCAAACTTTTTCTTTTTTTTTTTTTATAAAATTTTTATTAGTTTTACAAAAGTTTTTATAACAAACAAACATAAAAGAAAAACAAACAAACAAACAAATATAATTTCAAAATATCCTTTCATAGACTTCTTTCCTCGGACTTCCCCATACCTCCCCTTTCTGCATCCTCATGTCCAAATTTTATAGCAACTTATAAATGTTCTTTCCCATCCTAATTCATCATAGTCCTTTCTTAATCTGATCTTATATTACTGCAACCCTTTCTCTCTGTAAAATCTCGACATTCTAAGCTTCATCAAGTTTATAATAGTTCTTAAGATAAATCTTGAATTTCTTCCAGTCTTCTTCCGCAGTCTCCTTTCCCTGGTCACGAATTCTGCTCGTCATTTCCGCCAATGTCATATAGTCAATCACTTTCATCTGCCATTCTTCCAAGGTGGGTAAATCTTGTGTCTTCCAATACTTTGCGATCAGTATTCTTGCTGCTGTTGTTGCATACATGAAAAAAGTTCTGTCCTTTTTTGGCACCAATTGGCCGACAATGCCCAAGAGAAAGGCCTCTGGTTTCTTAAGGAAGGTATATTTAAATACCTTTTTCATTTCATTATATATCATCTCCCAGAAAGCCTTAATCTTCGGGCATGTCCACCAAAGATGATAAAAAGTACCTTCAGTTTCCTTACATTTCCAACATTTGTTATCAGGCAAATGGTAAATTTTTGCTAGCTTAACTGGGGTCATGTACCACCTATAGACCATTTTCATAACATTTTCCTTCAAAGCACTACATGCCGTAAATTTAATACCAGTGTTCCACAACCTTTCCCAGTCAGCAGACATAATATTATGACCAACGTCCCGTGCCCACTTAATCATAACTGATCTAACTGTTTCATCCTGTGTATTCCATTTCAACAGCAAGTTATACATTCTTGACAAGTTCTTAGTATTGGGTTCTAACAGTTCTGTCTCAAGTTTTGATTTTTCCACCTGGAAGCCAATTTTCCTGTCTTGTTTGAAAACCTCCATTATTTGATAGTAGTGGAGCCAATCTTGTACTTTGGGTTTTAGTTTTTCATGGCTCTTTAATTTCAGTTTCTCTCCATCCTGTTCTAAGATCTCACAATACTTTGGCCATCCGTCCTCCATATTAACTTTCTTGTGGGCCTTAGCCTCTAAGGGTGACAACCATCTAGGGGTTTTGTTTTCCAACAGATCTTTATATCTCATCCAAACATTGAACAACGCTTTCCTTACAATATGATTTTTAAAGGCACTATGCACTTTGATTTTGTCATACCATAGATATGCATGCCAGCCAAATGCATTATTGAAACCTTCTAAGTCCAAGATATCTGTATTCTCGAGGAGCATCCACTCTTTCAGCCAGCAGAATGCTGCTGCTTCATAGTACAATTTTAAGTCCGGCAGGGCAAATCCCCCTCTTTCTTTTGCATCTGTTAATATTTTATATTTTATTCTGGGCTTTTTGCCCTGCCAGACAAATTTCGCAATATCTTTCTGCCACCTCTTGAAACAGTCCATCTTGTCAATAATCTGCAAAGTTTGAAATAAAAACAACATTCTAGGCAATACATTCATCTTAATCACTGCAATTCGGCCTAACATTGACAATCTCAAATTTGACCATATTTCTAGATCTTTTTTAATTTCTGACCAGCATTTTTCATAATTATCCTTATACAGATTCAAATTTTTAGATGTTAAATTAACCCCTAGATATTTCACCTTCTTAACCACCGTCAGACCTGTCTCTTCTTGAAACTTATTCTTTTCCATATCTGTTAGGTTTTTCCCTAAGACTTTAGTTTTTTGTTTATTCAATTTAAATCCGGCTACCTGCCCAAATTGTTGGATTATTTCCAACACTCTTTTTGTACTAGTGTTTGGCTCCTGCAAAGTCAATACAAGGTCATCTGCGAACGCTCTTAACTTATAGTGTTTAGTTCCGACCTGTACACCTTTAACTTGCTGGTCATCTCTAATCATGTTCAGCAACACCTCCAGGACCGAAATAAAAAGCAATGGGGAAATTGGGCACCCCTGTCGTGTTCCTTTTTCTATCTTAAGTTCCTCCGTTATTACATTGTTTACAATTAGCTTAGCTTTTTGTTCAGAATATATTGCACCCATACCATTCTCAAATCCTTGTCCTACCCCCATCCCATGAAGATTCTTTTTCATAAAACTCCACGAAATATTGTCAAAGGCTTTCTCCGCATCCACAAATATCAAAACTGCTTTAGTATTTATATTCACCTCTAACTTTTCCAAAATGTCTATTATGTTCCTAACATTGTCTGAGAGGTGTCTTTTTGGGAGAAAGCCTGCTTGGTCTCTGTGAATCTTCTCCATCAATACTCTTTTAAATCTTTTTGCTAAAATGTCTGCAAAAATTTTGTAATCCACATTCAATAATGAAATTGGGCGGTAGTTCTTCAATTGAGTCTTTTCAGTCTCTGTCTTTGGTATGAGTGAGATATATGCTTCTTTCCACGATTCGGGTGCCTTTTTTCCCTCTAAGATCTCGTTACAAACTTCCTTCAACGGTTGTATTAGCCATTCCTTTAAAGATTTGTAATATCTGGAAGTCAGTCCATCTGGCCCTGGAGATTTGCCCAATTGCATATCCTGAATGGCACCCTCTATCTCTTGTTCTGTTATTCTCTGTCAGCAAACTTTTTCAACAGGGGGCCAGTCCACTGTCACTCAGACCTTGTGGGGGGGCCGGACTATTTTTTTTTTTTTGGGGGGGGGAATGAACAAATTCCTATGCCCCACAAATAACCCAGAGATGCATTTTAAATAAAAGGACACATTCTACTCATGTAAAAACAAGCTGATTCCCGGACCATCCGCGGGCCGGATTGAGAAGGCGATTGGGCCGGATCCGGCCTCTGGGCCTTAATTTGCCTACCCATGATCTAGACCAACCCCTGCAGTGCAGCTCCAGGGCTGCTTTCCTTAATCTTCCGTACTGATAAGGTTATTCTTTTAGTTGCTTTGTAAGCCACGTTTCTAAACAAGGACAAAATCTTTCTCCACGCAGGAGCCAAGGCTGGGGACCCCCTTTGCTGCTACGTTTTCAGCAAGGCTGGAGAAGTGTTGGCCCAGCACATCGTAGCTGTGCTGCCAAAAGTTGATCAGGTAAGCTGTGAAAGGAAGGGGTGGTGGGCAGAGGTCAGAGCAGAGGAGTCGGGGGCTGGATCTCCCCAGGACACCGTCACTAAGAGGCTGGCCGGCTGGTCCAGAGAACACTTTGGTCCGTGCAGCTAGAAGCCGCTCGGTGGGCTGCAATCTTGCAGCCCTGGTGTGCTCTGAAAAGCAGTTATAATATGAAAACTTCCATAATTATTATTATTTAATTATTCTTATTAGTAGTAACAGTACTCCAGCCACAACTGGGTTGGCCCAGCCACTCTGAGCTACTTCTAATATGGTAACAGTGGGGCAACATTCTCCCCCCACCCCCCCAAAAAAATACCTTTGGAGGTAATGCTGCCCCAGCTAGGTTGGTAAAGATGACCACTGCCTGTTGGGTTGGGGTGCCACACTTCTCTGGGGGTGGGGTCCAAGCAGGCTTCATGCCTTGTGGCTTATTTCAAGATTCCATTTCTGTCCTGACCAAGGGGATAGAATCATACAATTGTACGGTTGCAGGAATCTCAGGTTAACCGGCATGCACACCTAAAGGTGCCAGTGTGGTTATTTGTACAGATGCCTTTGTCTTATCTCGCCTGGAAACCTGAAACCGTAGAGGGAATTGTAGAATTGGAAGGGACCCCTGAAGGTCATCCAGTCCAACCCCCTGCTATGCAGAGTCAGGGGTGCTTCTCTCTGGGTTTCCAGATGGCGCCTGCCACACATTCCCAGAGGCACCTTACTCTGCTGGCATGCTGCGCAGCCACTTTGCGGAAGGTTTGGGCAGTCCCAGGATGGGAGCCTTCCTGGGAAAGGCCCTGCGTGCAGGAAAGGGGCGTGTGTGGGATGTGAAACACATGAGCAGTCAAGTACAACATTCCCAAGAGTGAACATGTTTACACATGGGGAGGAATGTTTGTCCAGCCAGCAGGTAAACTTCTTGTTTCCTTCTGGGCTGGGACAGACTTCCTCTGCATGTGACTAGAGGTGGGTGTGGCCTCACCTGTGCAGGTAACGACAAAAGCACAAGGCAGGGCAGCCATCTCTCTCTTTGACTACATGCATCAAAGAAGCAACATCTGTTTAGCCAAAGATGCCCTCTTGGCCTCCAGCCAAGAGAGGACAAAGGGACTGTCTTCTTATGAGATAGTTTCCAGGTGTATGTTACTTTTCGAAGATAAGTCTGCCTTCTGGGATCCGATTGTGAACAGAATGTGAGTAAACTCTCTTTATACTTTCATAGAAGACTGTGTTGTGTCTTAACATTTATGAGGGAATAAGGGGGAAATACCAGAACAGTTATTAGAGAGGCTTTAGCGAGCCTGAGCAAACGCATCCGCTGTGAGTTTAAAAGGGGGGAATGTTACTCTGCTAAATTGGGGAACTTGTTAACACAAGTTGTAAAAGGATATAATCAGACAAAATATCCTCTCCTGCATCCCTAAACAGGGGATAGGAAATAAATGTCAGAAATGACTCCTCTGAGGCTCTTTTGTGTCCTTTCTCTTCCCTGCCAGAGCCTCTTCCTAGGAGACTTGGGGCTGCCCATCGTGTGCGTCGGATTGGTGTGGAACAGCTGGGAAATGATGAAAGGAGGTGAGCGGCTGTCGGGGATGAAGGCAGACGAGAGTCGCGCACCTCTTTGGCAAGGCCGGGGATGTTTTGCTGCAAAGAGTGTTGTGGAATTGCAGAGTTGGGAGGGACCTGAGGGTCATCTAGTCCAACCTCCTGCAATATGGGAATCACAGCTCCTGTGCTGCCTCTCATTTGCCTGCGCGGAGTGCCCATCTGGGTACCGAATTAGTACCTGGTAGGGCCGGTGGCGCTGTGGTCTAAACCACAGAGCCTTGGGCTTGCTGATCAGAAGGTCAGCAGTTCGAATCCTTGCGACGGGATGAGCTCCCGTTGCTCAGTCCCTGCTCCTGCCAACCTAGCAGTTCAAAAGCACATCAAAGTGCAAGTAGATAAATAGGTACCGCTCCGGCGGGAAGGTAAATGGCGTTTCCGTGCGCTGCTCTGGTTCGCCAGAAGCGGCTAAGTCATGCTGGCCACATGACCCGAAAGCTGTACGCCGGCTCCCTCGGCCAATAAAACGAGATGAACACCACAACTCCAGAGTCATCCACGACTGGACCTAACGGTCAGGGGTCCCTTTACCTTTAGGGTCCTCCGAATGACCGTTCCTTGCCTCTTTTCCTCTCCCAGGCTTCATCCGCGTCCTTGACCAGGTGCACAGAGAGCAGCCCGGCAGTGCCTTCTCCAAGTTCAGCCTCCTGAAGCTGAAGCAGTCCTCGGCACTGGGAGGGGCTAGCCTGGGGGCCAAGCACATTGGCCAAGCCCTCCCCCTGGACTACGCAGCCAACGTGAATGTCTTCTACACACACTCCTTTGCCTAGAGGTGCAAGATGCTCCCCACCCCATGACCTGACCTGTCCTGCTCTTACTCGTTCTCTCTTTCTCTCCATGCCATGGACCCGTCTTTTAAATGTTCAAAGACTGCCTGTTCTGCTTTGGAAGGACGTTTTTGTAGGGGCATGTTTCGTAACGTTCATTAAAAAAAGCAAGGCCGCCAAGCCGCCGTGTTCTTGGTATGGTGGGCTGTGTGTCATCATTCAGCCTGTTTTGTCGGCAGCAAGCCCCTGGCTGCGTCAAGGAAGTTCACCTAGTGAGTTGCTGATGAAATTTCTCTCCTCCAAGCTGCCCGGAGAGATGGAGAGGGGCTCTTCCTTGCGGTTGGGATAGCAGACCCTACGACAGAGCTTTCCAAACTGGTCATGCTGGTGACACATCTCTTTAGACCTGCATCATTTCACGACACAGTAATTCAGTTTTACTAGCAAAAACCGGAGGTTAGACTGACCCCTTTCCAGCCCCAGGACAGCAAGGAGCATTTGTGTGACAAACCCACACACAGCAGCCGCAACACACTGATGTGTCGTAACACAGCGTTTGCTAAGCTCTGCCCTACTGATTTGGGCTTTGAAAAGGCTGGGGCAGGTTTCTATAGGAACAGGCTGAGAAACCACGTCCCAGCACCTCGTTTCAGGCTTCAGACCCAAGATTTGGCTTTCGTATTTGCAAAAGCCCAACTGCTCTCCTGCATAAAGATGCTGTCACTGTGGGACGGATAGTTCGTGAGCCAGTTTAGCCGTTTGCGGATGGTCAATAATTGTCACGTTTCAGGTCACGACTCTCTCCCGAAGGTGGTCACCAACCAATGGCCTTGAAGGAGCATTAGGTCCAGCTGTGAGGGCCTTCTGGCTGTTCCCTCATTTTGAGAAGTTACTGGGAACCAGGCAGAGGGCCTTGTCGGCAGCGGCGCCCGCCCTGTGGAACGCTCTCCCATCAAATGTCAAGGAAATAAAAAACTAGCTGGCTTTTAGAAGGCAGCCCTGTTTAGGGAAGCTTTTAATGTTTCCCTGTTTCCCCCTTATTCCAATGCCCATCATTCTCCACGTTCCTTGGAGCCTGGACTCCCTCTTTCATGAGATGGGACAAAGGAGAAACCAGCCTTTTCCGCCACCACGTTTTATCCATCGCCACCTACTCCCCTCTCCCATCGGGGAGCAGTAGGCTCCGTCAGGAAGCCCCTCTTCCGAAATTGGAAAGAACTCTGCATCACACCCAGCTCAAAACCAATTTATTTTAAGAATGCATTGTTTTAAAAATGGACAGAACATAATTGCAAAGACTTCCTCAGAAAGAAACCAGAGATTGCAAGGGGGGGGGGAGAAAAGAGCAAAGGGAGAGGGAATGGGGAAGAGTGGATATGGCCCCACACATCTGCTCTGTCCAATTATACTGCTGATTATTTAAATAAGCAAGCCTGAAACGTGGCTTTGAAGAAATCTGGATCATGGCGAACTTGCCCATCTCCTCTTTTTTAAAAAAGTCTCTAAGGCCAAGAGCAGAGCCAGCTGCCTCTGCCCCTCTCTACAAATGCCAAATGCAGGCAGGCTAGGGCAAATGGACAGGTGGCCACTGAAAGCCAGGCTGGCCTCTGCCCCTCAAAGAGTTTGGGCTGGAGAACTCTTTACTCTGCACATGCGCCAAGAAGTCAGGTAGCTGTGCACGACAAGCTGCTCCAAAGTGGATTGACACGTGATATGCCTTTGCAACTGGGAATCCATGGAAAGAATCTGGGGAAGGGATCCTGACGCGCACACAGCTCCGTGGCTAAGCTACTTTGTCACTTGCAACTGCAAGACCACAGGCTCCCGGCTGGATCCCTTCTGTCAGTCTCCCCCCCCCCAAAAAAAAGGTCAGACTTGGTGGGGGCACCCTATGCATTCAACAGGAACCAGATTTTAAACAGGAGAGGAGCAAGCTGGCCGCCCTCCTTGGCAGTGAAGGTCTCTGCCCCGCCATCTCCTGGCAGCTTGCTTTGGGGACCGGGTCCAGACTGGACGAACTGCAGCTGTCCCACGAGTCCATGGGAGGGGTGTTCTTCCCATGGCCCCCAAGAAAGCAAGAGGGCTAAGCAAAGGGGCCGAGCTGGCAATGCAAATGGAGAACTGCTGCCCCCTCCCTTTCTTTGCAGATGAAGCTAGGTGTGTTTATGCTGTAAAAATCCCCTCAGCAATTCCAAAATATTCCCTCACCATTTTTCCCTCCATGGGGGAGCCCTGGAAAAAGACAAAACTTGGATAAAAGGACCTCTGGCAGTAGGGGTGGGGTGAGATAGGGAAGTTTTCTCAGCTCTTGCCTAGCTCTCCTTTCCTGCTCTCCCAGGCAAGAGGCAGAGCATGGTCTTGCCATGGGTCTTTTGCTGAAGGTGGTGGCAGATACCGGACAGCCCAGAAGCCCAGAGGTTGGGGAGAAGCTCCTTCTGTGCAGCTGGAGGTGCCTGGATTTCTGCAAGCTGTTTAGGGCCTGTTTGGCTGGTGTGGCCCACCTGTTCTTTCTGGTCCGCAGACAAGCCCAACTGCAGCTCCCCAAACTTCTCAGCAGCTAGGATGTTGAGGGAACTGGGCCCAGTTGGAGAGAAGAGACAAACCTGCCAGGATCAGAAACCCCCTCTGCCAAAGGCTCCTGGGCAGGAGCGGCAATGAGCCCAAAGCCTCCCTTCCTCAGAGAGAGGTCCTTTGTTTGCATTGGATCAAACAGCTGCCAGGTGGAGAAAATGTACCCTGTCGTTCCTGATTATTTTAGTTGGGGGCCGAAGCAGGGAGGAGGAGGAGGAGGAGGAGGAGGAGGAGGATAGGAAAGCTGAGAGAGAAAAACAGTGATGCAGAAGACCAGGAAATGGTTCGTCGTGCCTCAACAACTCTGTGGACATCCTGGGACCCCCCTGTCTCCTCAGCGGGAGGCCACGTGCTTGCAAATGGAGCGGGATGAGGTTCAAGCCAACTCCCCCAAGCCCTCAGGCTCCCCTGCCTTCAAGACCCCCAGGGGTTTGGTGGTGGGAGAGGTCACTTTGCAGGCTGAGGCCCACCGAGCTGCAACCCCACCTGCCGGAATCACAACCGGCCTGAGCGAGAGAGGGCAAGAGGAAGGGAGGTGCTCCAAAGCTAGGCGGAAGAGGAGAAGCAGAAGCACCGGGCGGGCTGGCGGCAGATCTGGCCTGCCCAGCTTGAGAACTTCCACCAAGTAGAGACAGACGTCCGGGGGGGGGGGGGCCTTTCCCCGCCACGCAGCAGGGCCTGCAAAGTGTCCAAAGCATGCCCAGCGAAGGGGCTGCCCAGTGGGGAGGAGGAGGAGGAGGCGGATGGGCAGGCAGGAGACCCTGCTGGCGGTCAGGCTAGGCTGGCTGCTGTTAAACAGGAAAAGGTGAGGGGGGGGGGACAAGAAAAACCAAGGAGGTGCCCCGTCTGGATCTGTGCTGAGTCCCGTGGTGGGCATTCCTTCTCGTCAGTTCGTCTCAAAGTGTCCCGACGCAGCAAGAAAAAAGAGGGATGAAGTAGCGTAAAGAGTCCCACCGATTCGCCCACCAGGAGTCTATTTGCCCCACCGCTGCTTGCGGGTCCCGCTGCCCCACCCCCCACCCCCATCCAGGGCAAAAAGAAATTGTCTTTGCAAGAAGGTTCAGTACTTCACTCCGGGGACAAACTCCTTGGCGTCGGGGTTTAAGGTGCTTTTGCTCTGAAAGGGAGAAGGGGGGAAAGAGAGGTCAGCTAGTTGCAGGCAGGAAAGAACACCCCCCCCCCAGGTTGCTCCTCGGCTTTTAACTGGCTTTCCCTCCTCTCACCCACCTGTCCTTCCGTTCTGGGATACAAATGGCCCATTTCCCTCCATTCCCCTCTCCTGAGAGCCCACTCTCTTCCTGCCCACATCAAACGATCCATAACTTAAAAGTTTAGATCACCGTTATTTGTTGAAGTTAAGAGCCGTAACAAAATGAGGCAAACGGACCTAAAATTATAAAAGCAGAATGCGCTTAAGCCAGAAAAGAGGTGGCAATTCCAACCCAGTACATATTTCACTTTGGAAAGTGGCTCGGAATACTGGGCCCCGTGTGGTGCGTCATTTATTACTAGTTTATAGAGACGGACAGGCGGATGAGAAGGAGCACCTAAGCCTCAAGGGAGCTCAGGGAAGACCAGTTGGGGAAATGGCTGGATTTCAGGAGCTCCTTGATTTTCACTGGGCCAGAAAAGTGTGCCTGAGAGCAAGGGAGCCCACTGCCTCCAGTGCAACCACTTGGGGGACGGGTAGGGGTCCCCACTCCAAGATCATGGGGGTGCAACAAACCCTGGTAGGGCTCCCCAACCCCCCGTGGCCTTCCAAAGCAGGAGCTGAAGAGAGACCAGGATTTCTGCTCTCTTCCCCATCATTACACAAGGGCTCTTCTCTTGGTGCTTGCATCCCCTCCCTGCCCTTTCTTCTAATACTAACTGGCTGAAGTTCTCATCTCTTGGGCTGTTCCTCATTTCTACGCCCTCTCGATAACCCCTTCCTCCCTGCCTACTCCTCCCTGCGCGCCTCCCATGTTGAGGTATTGATATCTCAGCTTCTTCCTGGCCTGACCCGGCCAGATTTTCTCATAAAATCTGGCCGGGTCAGGCCAGGAAGATAAAAACAGTTTTAAAACTGTCCATAAAAACAGTTTTAAAATGACAGCTATCGATAGCAGCTGCTGCCCCTCTGATTGCGGATGGATTCTAAAATGTGAGAGCCCCGAGAAGATTCTGCCCACCTTTTTTCTCCCTTTTCACCTCCCTGCCCCTTATCTGTGACCGACCGACAGAGCCAGGTCCCCACGCCCACTTCCAGCCTCTGTCCCAGGGCTTACCAAAATGTCTTCCGATACGTGGCTGTGGGTGTTGTCGTTGACCGAGAGCCCGTTCAGCTGCTGTTGAAGCTGCCCAATGCCCTGGGGCAGGTCACGGGACGGGATGAACCAATCCTGGTCCTCTTCATCCAGCATCTCCTGGAAACAGCGGTCGAGGAATTCCTGCTCCTGAAGCTCCTCCTCCACCTGGCCAGGAAGCAGATCCACAAGGGAGGGTCACATAGGAAAAGATGTACCTCCAACTGCTTGTCATCCTGTCAAAGTTACTGCGCCAACCCCAAAATATTATTTCTTTATACAATCCCTTCCTTCCACCATGGATCCCAGGGCAGCAACACAGGTGGCCATCCAGAGCTGCTTAGCTTCAGCAACATGGTGGCATCAACGGCCTTCAGACCATGGCCTGGGATTCCTCCCTGGCTCGCCAATGTCAGCTGCCATGGAGAAGTGCCACAAAGAAGTATGCAGCTTGGAGAAACCTGATGCAAACAGGAGGGCAGCTCCTGGCTAGCCCCTGCTCTTCCAGATACTCAGCCTCACCTGGGTTTTCCCTTGTCAGTCACGAATCGCCAATGGCAGGCCTCTCCCCTTCTTTGACTGCTTTTAAAGCCACCTAAGCGAGTGGCTGCTGTTTCGCAATGAATTAATTCTGCACTCTTTTTTTTTTTTTTACAATGCAAAACTTTGGTTTAACTTGTCCCCCCCCCAAGATCTTTATTGAAACTTAACACATATACATAATAACCAAAAATTCCCAATGATTCCCTCACATAAAATAATATCTAAATTACAACAGCTACTTAATTATACACTTAATTATAAAACCCACCACCCACCCTCTACTTCCCTCCACAGCAATTCGACTTCTTTATATTTCTTTCTACCTTTTTTCCTTGCATTCTATAATAAATTATTTTTGTTACATTCTGATTTTTCCTTCTTTCTTTATTGGTTTTGTTATTGCTTACTTTTTTTATTCTAAGCCTATTAGCATGTTATTTTTAGAACAATATTTTGACATATAATCTTCGAAATACTTCCACTCCATTCTTAACTTTTGATTTGAGTGATATCTTATAATTGAAGTTAATTTTGCCAAATCTGTATACTTAATTTACAAATCCACTCTTCCTTTGTTGTGTGTCCTGAGATTTCCATTTAGTGGTAATTACTGCCCTGGCAGCTGTTGTTGCATATAAAAAGATTGTTGTTGTTTTTCATACGTGGTATGTCTTTGCCCACCAACCCTAACAGATAAGCTTCAGGATTTTTTATCAAGGGGGTCTTTGAGGGACTCTCCTCTCTCAGTGGATAGGAGCACATTGTTAAACTACAGAACTTGCTCTGCAGGAGGCAGGGAGGGCCACCAACCTGGATGGCTTGAAGAGAGAGGACAGGACTGTTCTCTGCCTCCCTGTGAGGGGCATCAATGCTTCTGAATGTCAGTTGCTAGAAACCCCTTTCTCCAATTCTTCTTTCTGCACAGGGCAATCCATCTCTTCATTAAGTTTCACTCATCAAAGTCTAGACGTTTTCGGAGCTGCCAAGCCAAGGTTTTCACAGACACTTGTGTGTAAGCTCTAGGGTCTCAGTGGAGCCCATTAAAACAAGAAAAAAGGCCAGAGACACCCTGACCCTTCGCTTCCCAATCATCTCAACCTTCAAATCGCCAAGCTGGCAGAGCAAGAACAAGCTCAGATTTCACGTCTCGCCAGCCCAACTGCAGGTGGTGCTGTACTTCAAGCTGGCGCACGGTGGCACTTGGGACCCACTGCTGGCATTTGTTCCCGAGAGGATGGAGAATGGAAGCTGCACCGGCCCCAACAACACTGCAATTTCCCTGACATGTGCTTAATACAGACACCACAGCGAGCACTAAACACCCCACCCCACCCGGGAACTAATCCTGCATTAGGGGGCATTGTAACACAACCATGCATGCATGTGCCTGACCTTCAGCTGGGGGAAAGACAGAGACAGGCAGGTGACAACGAGCAGTCAAATGCAGACTTAGCTGTGGATTCACTGGGCTGCTGCCTCCCTCCCCTCTCCTCCTCATTACTATTAATCTCCAATCTTACGGTAGCTGTGTCTGTTTACTGAAGGCTAGAAGGTCTCTTGGCTGAGATCATGTGACATTTGGCTGTTCTGCAGGATGCATCCCCTAACATGCTACTAGTTAAACAGCCGCTGACTTCTATGGCTACCTTAATTTAGGATATTATCCCTGGACATTAGAGTAGGATTCTTCAACCTCGGCCCTCCAGATGTCTTGAAACTACAATTCCCAGCATCCCTTACCACTGGTCCTGCTAGCTAGGGATCATGGGAGTTGTAGGCCAAAAACATCTGGAGGGCAGAGGTTGGGGAAACCTGCACTAGAGAGTCTTCCCAACTGACTTGGGAGGAAAACTCCCTAGACAGAGTGGCACAGCCATTTGACTGCCAATTTGCTGCAGAAATCAATGTATTTCTTGTTTTCCAATGTTATTAATTCCACTGTATTGCTGCAGCCACCGCTTTAATTTATTGTTATACCGCTCCGTTGGGTGAATGGGCATGACAAACACCGTTTCCTTTAAGCAAGTGGTTAGGGAGTGTTTTTTGTCCCTCTCTTAAAACACTAATTAATGCCTGTGGTCACCCAGTGAAGGCGCATGTTGAAAAATTCAGACTAGCTGTGATTTTTGCATTACAGAGATGCAAACAGATGACCCTCTGGGTCTCTTCCAACTCTCTAACTCATACACAAAGGAATACCTCCTTCACAAAGCCAAACTCTGACATGAGCTACTGCAAGGTGTAATAACGGTCACAAACTTGGATGGTTCTGATAATCTCACGGAGGATCCGGCGGTGAATGGCTGCTTGCCGCACCACCTAGTATGCCCACATATTTGAGTTGCTGGGAAACAAGGGTGGCAGAAAAGGGGGCTGCTTGTGGGCTTCCCAGAGGCATCTGGCAGGCCAGAGGGAAACAGGATGCCGGATGAGCAGGACCTTTAGCCTGACTTAGCCGCACAGCTCTTACGTCCTCATTCCAGGTGCTTCCTCCCCACTCAAAGCCCAAACCAGGGAACACAGTTAAAAACCAAGGAGGACTAGGAACATGGTTTCTCAAGCCTCCCCTCAGATTGTATGTGGGACAGTGGGTGAAATGCACAGGCCCCAGCCATGGCCAACTGGCCAAGGCCTCCTGGCCACCACCAACTGTTCCACACAAGGAGGGCCCAACACAGCCTTCAGCAACCTGGCACTCACTAGACGTTTTGGATTACAACTCCCATCTGCCCCAGCCAGCATGACCATCCTTTTGTATTTGTCACTTAGTCAATGCATTTCTAAGCTGCTTTAGACAAAAAGAACACCTCTCAGTAAAGATTATGAAGCACAGAAATCAAGTAAAAGCAAAATTAAAAAGCATCGTGCAGTGCAAAACCCCTCAAATGCTCACCCAACAGCACAGTAAGGAGGAAAATGCCTGGCCCACCCTATTAAAAGATGAGCAGCACAACAGAGATGAACAGAATACTGTAGAGTTGGAAGGGACCACAAGGGTCATCTAGTCCAACCCCCTGCAATGCAAGAATCTCTTGCCCAGCATGGGACTTGAACCCACAACCCTGAGATTAAGAGTCTCATGCTCTACAATGGTACCCTGGGATGCGAACGCAACTTGCGTCCGCGCATCTGCAGGTCACGTTTTGCCACTTCCCCGCATGCGCGTGACGTCATTTTGACCGTGTGTGCGTGCGTGCGTGCGTGATGAAACCTGGAAGTAACGCACTCCGTTACCTGCAGGTCGCCGCTGAGCGCAACCCGAAAATACTTAACTTGAAGCACATTTATCCCGAGGTATGACTGTCCTACTGAGCCCAAGGACTAAATAAACATGTCTTAGGCCAGTGCCTAAAAATGAAGCATGTTGGTGCCAGGCAAGATTACCCAGGGACAGCATTCCTCAAGGATGTGTGTGTTGCCCAATGAAAAGGCCTGTTTTCGTGTTGCCCCTTTTTACTCTTCCTGCGGATGAGGCAGGTGGAGAAGGGCCTCCAATGAAGGCTGCAAGGTTTGAGTCAGTTCATGTGGGGAGATTGTCCTCCAGGGGTTGGGATCCTGAGCTGCATAAGGCTGATGTAGTCCAAACAGCTGGAGATGCGGTCCAAACCATTGGGAAGGCCTCAGACTGGGGAGGACTAGTTTCACACTTCCTGACAAACAGTACCCTAGACCCTAGCTCCCCTTCTGCTTGTGAAGCTCAGTTGCATTTGCAAGCAGGGAAGTCCCAGCCGGCAAATCCCACGGCTTTTGTGGCTTTCATTTGCACCAGCCACAGAGCGGCCTCTCCTGGACCAGGGACGCTTCGATCATCCCAGCAGCTGTCACAATGCAGGCATGCCAAGAAGCCCTTCAGAGGCCAACTTCTCACGGTTGCAGCATTTCTCACTGCACACGGAATGCTCGACAATCCCTCCACCTTCACACCCACTTTGTGGGTCAGGTTCCCCTATGGGCAACAGAGCGAGCAACTAGCCCAAAGCCAGCCAGCCCACCCACTCAGTTTAGGAGCCCAGCTTAAAGTTCAACCACACCCTATGCCACAGGGGCACGTCTGGCCTCTCCGCACTTCCATGCATGCCTCCATCCCGGGGCTTCTCCACTTCCCCAGAACGTCCTGCCTTTGTACTCTTTCAAAAGAAGGAGAATGAATGTCTCCCTGGTGACTCTGTGGCTTGCCCTGCCCACAGAGAACATTTTGCAGGAGCTGCCATCCTCCTTCTTAGTGGTCTTGCTGCAAGCCTTCCTATCTGCTTCTGGGCCCCACCCAGAGGCTGCCCTCCCAAACAGAAGAGGCTCAGTACTGATGCAACTGGCTCCAGGAAAGCAGCAGGGCTGGTCTGCTCACCCCCAAGAAGGAAGGGTTTCGGATTTCTTGTTTTCGGCTGAAGTTGCCTCCTCTGCCAATGAGACCCTCGGAAGGCAGGCGGGGCTTCTCCTGTCATCCCTGAGCAAGATTCCTTCCTGCTGCGGAGGCTTTCCTCGCACACTGCCACATCGCAGGCTTGGCAGCTGGACAGAGGCCCCGAGAAGACAGGAAGCAGCAAAACCGCCCCGCCAAGGCTTGGAGCGCAGCAGGCTAAGCAGTTCCAGACCTCCCAGAGCAGAAGGGAGATGCCGAGAGCAGCTGAGATAAGAACCAGGGAGCTTCAGCCGTCAGGTCTGAGGGCTCAGCTCTCACCAAAAACTGCCCCCCAGCTCATCCTCAATGGTCAAGCACAAAGAGAGTCTGGGAGGCAGGAATATAGGGAGCTGTGTCGCAGCAGCTCAGCCCCCCCTGACCCAGGTAGCCTTGTACTGTCTCCCCCAGCTGCCAACTGTTCTCCTGGGCCTCAGGTGGAAAAGAGCTTCCCCATCACCTGCCAGCTGAACCTTTCTGCTGGAGTTGCTGGCAGAGATTGAACTCGGGACCCACTAGAGGCCCATTCCGCCAGACTGCCTAAGCGGGAGAGAGATGGGAAGCAACGGGGCTCATTTAATGCGCTCTACTGGAGGCCCAGGACACGGGTGGCACTGTGGGTTAAACCACAGAACCTAGGGCTTGCCAATCAGAAGGTCGGAGGTTCGAATCCCCGTGACGGGGCGAACTCCCGTTGCTCGGTCCCTGCTCGTGCCAACTTAGCAGTTCAAAAGCACGTCAAAGTGCAAGTAGATCAATAGGTACCGCTCCGGTGGGAAGGTAAATGGCGTTTCCATGCGCTGCTCTGGTTCGCCAGAAGCGATTTAGTCATGCTGGCCACATGACCCGGAAACTGTATGCCGGCTCCCTAGGCCAATAAAGCAAGATGAGCGCCTCAAGCCTAGAGTCGGTCACAACTGGACCTAATGGTCAGGGGTCCCTTTACTGGAGGCCCAGCTCCATCAAGCACCTCCCTGCCCCTGAACTGTGCCAAGCTGCTCATTGGAGGAGCAACTGTTCATAAATTGGTGCCCAAGTCTTTATTTCCCTCTTCCCTCCCTGTCCCTTTCACCTTGCATGTCAGGTTTCTTTTCAGATCATGAGCCTGTGGGTAGCGTCCGTAAGCTGCTCAGGGAGCCTTCTGGGCACAAATGCAATAAATAAATATTTTGCCCTGCCCCATTCAGCTATGGTTCTCTCCAAGGAGCTTCCTCAGCAGGGATGGAGTAGGCAAGGCAAGGGAGCTGAGGTGGCCAGGGAGGAAAAGCAGGCGGGGAGGGGAGAGGCAAGGACAGAGACAGACCCAAGGACTCTGGCAACAGATGTAGGGAAGAGGAGCGTGCATCCTCAAGAGAAGTGGCAGCAAGCTGCAGGATCCTGCTCCCTGCCACCTCCTACAGCCCAGCCTTTGCAGCAGTTCTGCCCTTGAAGAGGTATTGAGGAGCGCAGCGAATGCTCCTGCCGAGGAGCTCGTCCTGCCTGTTTGGCAACTGCTGTGCTGGCAGCTGCTGGGCCTTCTCCAGGCGGAATTCAAGGCACTCCTGCTTACCTTTCAAGCCCCTTGTGGCCTTGGAACCAGTGGGGTGGGGGGCACCGCTGCCTCTTCCTGTGGGAGCTCCTACGGCAGCTACAGGCCGAGCCCAAGAGGCGGCCAGAACTTGGGACTGCCAGGAGATGGTCCTTGAGGCCAGTAGCCAAAAAGCTCTGGGCTGCCGTCCTGGAGGAGGCACGGCACGGCTCCTTTCTCCTCTGTTTTTGAGAAAGCATTCATCTGTTGGGTGGTCCTTCCCCTGGTTTTTAATGCTGCTGGATTTTACAGAGTCCTGCCATTTCTAAATTTTGCAATCGGAAGCCACCTCAAGGGTAGAAAAAGTGGGTTGAAGATAATCTAAAATGAATAGATTCATAAAGACCAAATTCCTAGCTGTCGTGCAGCCACAGAGGCAGGTGGAGACTTGCAACCAAAGAGATGAGGGAGAGACTGGGGCTTCCTGAAAGATCAGGAATGGACGTTTTAGTGCCTCCAAAATCTCCTTTCTCCTCCTGTCCGACGTCTCCTGTGCCCTCTCCATCTTACTTCCATTCTTTCTGTCATCTGTCAGCCTTATCTTTACCCCAAGATAAAGTTCTTTCAAAGAAGCTTAAACACACCCCTTGATTAAAGCCACATCTTAGTGGCATGATTTTATTTTTTTTAAGGTAGGCAAATCTCTTTCTATTACTAATGCAGGTGAAGGAGAGCCACTTGCCCAAGGCTGAGGCGAGGTTCTAATGGCAGACTTCCTGCCTCCCATGGCACTTCTATAGACAGGGCTAGACTCTTGCTCAACATGGAAGTTACAGAACTCCCTCCCACAGGAAGCAGTGATGGCCACATAGTTAGATGGGTTTAAAAGAGGATTAGACAAATCCATGGAGGAGAGGGCCAGAAATGGCTACTAGCCGTGACAGCTTTGCTCTGCCTCCACAGCTGTAATATTTCCAAATACCACTTGCTGGAAGCCACAGAAGGGGAGAGTGTTCTTGTCCTTGAATGCTGCTTGTGGGTTTCACAGAAGAGGCATCTTGGTTGGCCACCCTGAGAACAGGATGCTGGACTAGTTCTTATGGAAAGTCTGCCCTGTCCAGAGTGTAGGCTGCCCCAACCTGTGAGCGAGGACGACACAAAGTAGGCGGCCAGCCCGAGCATCTATTTTTAAGTGATTTCTGATTTTCTAATGGTGTTCTGTACTCTACTGGCATTTCGCTTCTCCTAATCCCTGTAGGCTGCCCCATAAAAACTGGCCTATAAACCGCGTACCAAGGAACCAACTGGAGAGTCAGCAACTGCAGCAAGCCCCTTGACTGCCTCACCTGCCGGTTGAAGTCCTCTTCGTTCTCCATCCACATGTACTCGGCAAAGGGGTTGTTCTCCTTCTCATCATGCCCGTTCACTACCTGGTCCTCCTTGGATTTTGCAGGGGTGGTGGCAGTCGTGGTCGTGTTTGCCACGCTGGAACCATTCATCATTACGGAATCTGAGAAGGGAAGACGAAAAATGTGTTAGGAATAGGGAAAAGAATACGGGACACTTTCACAGCTCAGGAGCCAACAGCAGATGCCACCCCAGCCCCCAGTATAATGGTCATGGTGCTTCATGCGTCACCCCTCACAGAAATACTGCCTAGGGATTGAGAATTTCTGAAAGCTTGGATGTCTGGGAAGAAGAGATTTCTCCTGTTCGTTGGCAGAAAGAAGAGAACCTCTGATGGCATTGGGGTGGAAGTAAGTGAGAAAGAGATCCACAGTACTGACTTGGCTCTCTCATACACTAGACTGCACATAGGGCACTGAAGTCCTGCAATGAGCACCCATCAGCCTGGGAGATGAGAGCCAGAGACAGGCAACGCATGAGAAAGGAGGAGATTCCATAGCTACCCAGTCTTCTACATGTTTACTTCAAAGGAAGTACCACTGAACTCAAGGGGTTTCTCTCCCATGGAATGGTATACAGGGTTACACCCTTCCAGAGTGGAAAAGAAGATGCCCTCATGCTGGCCCATCCATCACCGTCTTCAACCATGAACTTGGAAGAGAAGCAGTCCGCTGTCTGCCTCTGTGACAGAAACCATGAGAGTGGTTGCCGGCACAGCCAACGGCAGCTGCAACCCCTGAAGAACGAGGCAAGAGAAGCAGAAAGGCAAACATGTCACGCCATGATACTCTGTAGGACTAGAAAGGAGCAGGCCCTGTTGAACTCAGAGGAGTGTTGCTTCCTATTAAACATGCCCAGGATGGGGCTGTTATGCCTCTCTTGTGGCAAGACTTGCAAAGAAAATCCATAATGGGGAGGGGAACTGCTAAGAATCCCACCACATATAAGTTTCTTACCCACCCTAATTACCACTCGCTGCATCTGCAAACACCTGAGAATGGTGCCCGTGAGTGAGAGAGATCCCATGGAGACAGGCAAGCCTGCAAGTTGACACAGGGCTTTGAAAAGGATCCACCTCAGGACTGGGCATGGAAAGAGATTAGGAGCCACACAGCTGCCTCAGCACTAGTGGCTTGGGTTCTCAATCCTGAAGCTGTATTCTGCATTGTCTTCAAGGACAGTCCTATGGGCAGTGCATTCAAGTCATCTAGAGGTAACCAGAGCATGATGGATCACTGGGTTAAGACTCTCTCCCAGACAGGATAAGAAAGGGTGGCACCAGGGGACGTTTGTGCTTGAGTTTCTCCTGAGCATTGCCTCAGGCTAAGTTGGTCTTGACCGTGACAAGGAAGGACACAGGCAAAAGAGGGTCTTCTCCACAGCAAGGAGGGCTGTGCTGGTGATGAAGGAAGTGAAGATGCCCCGTAGCAAATAATACTGTCCTACACAAATCCGAGTTGTGGGGCCACAGAGCCCAAACCCTATCCAGGTGAAAAATAATATGCAAAGGAGGACAAGGGTTGGATTTGGTCCCCACCCAAACTAGTTTCCATGCTAGAGAAAACCAAATGCCCTGTTCCAAATTAAACAATACGTTTCATTAATAATGTTTATTCCGTTCAATAAGTTTATTGTGCTAGCCAAAGGCCATGACAAAACCATCCAAACACAAACATTTATTCATACTAAGCAGCCGCAAGAAAGACCAAACTCCCAATGGACCGCTTGGGTGACGTGAGAGCTTGAGAGAGTTTGGCAGTGAAAACTACACAAGGCACAGGAAACAGCAGCAGAATGACAACATGGGGGGCTGAGAGGGAGCAGAATCTAGGCACCAACACCTCCCAGCTGCAGTGCTTCCCCACCCACCCCTGGAGCAACATTTGGGGTATTCTCGGTGTGTAGGAGGGATGCATAGCTGTAACTAGACTCGAAACTGGGACAGCTGGATTGAAGACCCCATCTCTGCTATGCATGCTCAGAAAATTCACTCCCTTTCAGCTTCAACTGCCCATCTGTAAAATGGGAATACAGAGACCTATAGAAAAGGGGGGCTTGTAAAGGTGCACACAAATGACCACAAAATACGTGGATAGGTTCTCCCCTTTTTGCAGTACCCCCAACCCCTTTCCATGCCACCAACCAAATGCATACTCCGACAGGGCTGGCAAAAACAACCCCACCATGTGGGAATCCCTTGCAGATGATCACAGTGCCTGGAGGCAGGCAGTCAGGTCATGCATCCATAGTAGCGACCAGGGGAAGAATGACCACTGGGGGGAGTGCAGAGAGAAGAAACACCCTGGCCCATCTGCAGCAGCACAACCAGACACCTTCTTCTGCCCCAGATGCAACAAAACATGTCTCTCCTGCATCGGTCTCTGCAGCCGCAGCAAGTGCTGTACTCTCCAACCCTTTGACCTCACCCTCAAAAGCACATTCCTCCATTGTTTCCCGAGACAGACGGACGCCAAGCAACCAACCATAGACTGACACTGAAGTTCCAGTTGCAAAGTTGACTTGGCTAAGCCATCGCCCTGAATCAAAGCACTGGCCTGAGCCTCTGGCAGCCTCAGATGTTGTGGGTTCAGGGGGCTTAGCTTTTATCTGTACAGTTGACAGGACGTGGGCAGGAAGAGGAAGTTCACTGCTTCACATGGGACTCCCTCTCTCTCTTTCATCCACCTTCACCTATGTACGTATTATCGGAAGCTGCTATATCTTGAGTCAGACCATTGGCCCATCTATTTCAGTACTGTCTGCACAGACTCCTCTCCGGGATTTCAGGCAGGGGTCTCAGCCAACCCTGTCTGGGGGTGCTGGGGATTGAACCTGGGACCTTGTGTTTGCAAGACAGATGCTTTATCACTGAGCTACAGTCTTTCCCATATGCACTGGAAAGGCCCAGTGTCGGATTTTGGAAATTACTAAAATTAAAATGAAATCTCTAATCCCTAAAATCTCTTTAAAATTCCACTGCTCCTGTATAAACTTGGCCTTAGGATATAACTGACAGATACACCAAGCATTTCATAACAAAACTTGCCCAAAGTAGCCCTTTATCGGTTTCCCAAGTCCTCTATGCTTGAGCAGAAAGTACTTCCATCAAGGCAGATTGCCCAAACCACTGGCTACTGCCCCCTGCCCCATCTTATTTCTCCCTTTCTGCTGAGTAAATGAGCAGTTGATCCAGCAAAGCCACAAGATTCATGGAGGCTGAGCTGGTGAACGCCAGGCGCTGGCAAAGGCGGGCAAAATCTCCTGCCAGAGTGAACTCCCCATGATGGCCAGAGGCCGCACCAGGCTCAACAACTGAATGCTGGCAGGCGGGGGGGCCTTGCTGGGGCAATGGGTGAAGGAGGCCTTCTTGTCTCAGCCTCTGAATGTCGTCCAAGCTGCATGTTCCAATGCAAACAATGCCTGTCAATTTCAGGGAAAAGAGCAGAAGTAAAACTTTCTGCTTTGAACAGTCTCTGCAGGCCACGTGCAAGTCGGTTCCTATGAACAGACAGCCTTTGGGACTGCATCACACACATCTTCAGAAGTGCCCTCCCAAAGACAGTGCCCAATTATTTAGAAGGATCTCCAATGTCCACGTTTTTTCCTTTCCGTACTATGTAACAGACCATTTCATTCAGTGCCGTTATGTGACAGGTTTTCCTCAGCCACTGGTCAATGGTTGGAGCCACAGGGTTCCCCCCAAATTTTTGCTACTGCGTCCAAGGCAAGAGCCCGTAGTTCCAGTTCTCTTCCAGTAGACAGTACTTGCTTTGCGCACAGAAATATCAAATGGCACCTCTGGCTTCAAAGTGTGTGCACAGGCAGGCACTAACGGGAGATATCAACCTCCTGCACCTGGAACGTGCCTTGCTAAGGCCTAGCTAAGGGAGCCTGTCTTGAAAACCAGAGAAACACTGTGCCTCTGAGCATAGGCAGAGCACCACTCATATTCAGGTCAGATGAAAGCACAGTATTTCAGAAGAACCTTGGTCCCAAGTTCCAGCTCTTTTAGGAGTTCATGACTGCCCCTTTGGGCTAAAACGGGGGGTGGGGGTGGAGCGGACTAGGATGCTGCTGCTCCAAAGAAGCCACCCAGGCCCAGGGGCTCTTTCGGAAGGGCTCCACCCACCGCGGGATTCGCAGCCATTTCCTGAGCAGCCAAAAGGCTTTCCCAGCCATTTGCCAGGTGCTGAGCAACAAAAGCTGGGAGCTGGGAGCTGGCGGCATCTCCCACCATATGGGCTGTAAATCAGCCCAGTCTGTGCCGAGGCCCCGGAGAAGAGAGTCCCTGCCGAGCAGGAGTTGGCAGGAGAAAAGGAACCACGTCACCCGGAGAGGCCATGGAAAAACACCACGCGCCGATGAGATAAATGGCAAGAGGGACCCCGGGAGGGAGCTGGCTGGCTCTTGGCCAAGGAGAGGAAGAGGACACTGCTCCTGCAACAGGGGAGGGGGCTAAATCTTCCCCTCCAGCCTTGCAGCAGCACTGCAGCTTAGCAAGCCTTGCATGGGGAAATAGGTCAGCCTAAGGACTTCCCAGTCGGCACCTGGCGGGAATCCAGAGGAGCCCGAGGACAGGGGGGGGGGCTTCCTCCACCAGACCACCAAAAGAAGACAGAGCGTAGCAAACTCAGCTGCCTGGTAACAGGACAGCAGCTGGTGAGAAATGGGAGAGTTTGCAGGGGGGAGAGGTTGATTGTCATTCAGAGTTAAGGAGCTGCGTCAGACATAGCTTCTGTGCAGCTGAGGGCAAGTTGGGCAGGGTGGGGTTGGCAGAAGGCCATCTGCAGCCAGCAGGAGCAAACCAAAGAGACAGCTTGACTGTTTTTATAGGTGCAGGCGGGATTAGTTGAACCGCCCTGGCCCACCAGGGCAGAGGCTTCCTAAGCTTCCAGCTGAGAAGTAAGGAAAAACTGGGGAGGAGGGGAAAACGTATGGAGCCCCTTCTAGCCTTCATGAGAAGACCGACTGATTGAGAAAAAGACTTGCATGCTGCTTTGCAGAAGGAGAGTCTCAAAGTGGTTTCCAATCCCCAACAAGCACCAACGGCAATCACGAAATGCAACCGTCAATCTGGCTGTGAGGGTAACCTGTTACTCCTCCTCCTTCCCTGTGCCCATTGTGCTTCGCTCTCTTGAGGAATGGAGGATGCAGAGCGTCAGGTAACCACGACCAATGCCAGCCTCGCCCAATGCCTGGGTGGGAGCCCACCAAGGCAGCTCCCAGCGGGATGGCTTCCCAGAGCGACTTGAGGAGGTTCCTCTTCCTGCAAGTCTGAGGCTCGGATCCAGGAACCACAGAGACCAGGGCTTCATTTCCTAGGACTTTCAGAAATGTCTGAGTGGCTCCATGGAGGGCAAAGCAGGGTGTTGGGCTGCTCCGTTATGGAGTGGGCCTGTGAAAGTTGCTCCAGTTTCACCGTGACTGCTGCTGGAGCAGGGTTGCCAGCCAAGGATGTGATGTCCAGAGTTTTAACTTTTAGCGTGGATACAACTCACCCAACAAAACTACCATTTCCCATAGCTGGACCCAGAAGATCCCAACCAGGCATCCTCCCCTGGCCTTGTGTCTTGCTCTTTACATGCTCGTTGCCATGGGGGAAAGTGAACATTTATTTGCTACCAACACAAGATGCGATCACAGCCCACAATAAAAAGCCTCTCCATGGATCCCAGGCCTGATGCCAGATCCTTGGATTCCACAGTTTTGCACGAAGGCAGAATTCAGTACTCGGCAGTGTCTTCAGCACTCAGGAAAAAAAGGTTTCCCCTGCTCCCCACCCCAAGAGCAGAATTTTAGTCTTATGGCTGCAGAAAAGAACTCTGAATGTGTGCCCAGACAACCTCAGAGCGAAGGCCAAGCTGGACTACCTACAGTCAAAAGGTGGGGATTCAGTACACCCTACCCCAAAAGCTTCTTCTAATGGAATCACAGTGAGTTAAATGTTCATGAAGTGGCTCCTGTAGACAGGTTCAAACTTCCTTGCAAAATCTCAGCACAGAGCCCACACACAGAGACCTCAGCACACTCATTCACAGGGGCAGGGGATTTCCCACATGCTCAGGAGCACAGCCATCTCACAGAAGGGTCTTCAACAGGGTGGGGAGCTCTCAGCAGGCAGCCAAGGCACTTAGAAAATGCAGCACCTTTATAAGGTGCCTGGGAAGATTAAGAGGCAGAGGACTCCTCGGTGACTGAAATGCTGCCAGCGTCAGCACATGCAACCTTCTAATTAAAGAGAGAAGCAAGGCATGCATTTTATGGCTGCTCAGTGAACAGCATGATGTGCAAGGCACAACCACCGCTTGAGAGATTTGGAAGGCATGAGGCTGCTGGACAGAGAGCCAAGAGGCACAGAGGCGGGCAGGGAAGCGGGCCATGGGGGCAAGGACAGTCAGTTTAACCCTTGCCCCTCCCAGACACACAAAGGTGGGCAGCAAGATTTCTAAAACCAGGCAGCTCCTCCCCCTGTGTTGCCTCCCCGAACTGTATTCTGCAAATACACCCAAAATTCCTAGTCCATACAGAACTATGAGACTCATTTGCGGTACACCGGCACCTAGACTTTCCATGGTTAACGTATTGGTATTTTAGGTGTTACTTACTGATCCAATGTTATTGTAATTTTACTACTGGGGTAGTTTGCTCACCTTTGTTCGCTGCACTTCACTCAGATCTCACCCATGGCTCCTAAAGCTGTCAGCATGTGACAGTGGCCACAACCCAGGAGCAGCTTTGATTCGCTGGCTAAAGCAGGTGAGGGTAGCCGATAGGTCCCAAACCCTCAGTGAGTTAGGAAATTCCCCTGCATGCCAAGACAGGCTCCGGTGGATTGAGGAGACAAGACCAATAGTGGGTCCAAGAAGTTGGTTTCTCCACATGCTATGGAGGGAAGTGAGAGTCAGATAGGGCTCATCAACTTGGGAAGGGAGCCCAGCTAGAAGGAAAACTCTGACTCGAAACCTCCATTTCCTTGTGGGATATCTTCAGAGAAGAAAAGTCTCAGGAGTGAATGCTACACAAATCTGGAGTAGAGTCCCTAAGGTGGTTGGATGGTGCCTTCTGGCAACTCCTGCAGCCAAGCTGGTGCCAAAAGTATTGTTTTGCTTTCCTCTGGACCACATCAGTAAAGCTAAGGGGGGGGGGGTCTGGACAACCCAGGACCTCCAGACACACTGCCCAGGCACGTGCCCCAGGGAGGTCCCTTTGGTGCTGCTGATGCAGTGGTTTGACTTCACCTCCGGAGGTGGACTTCCCCGTCTCTCAATGGACACCAATAACTACGGTACTACTGTTTGCTGCTTTGGTACCATTTTGACGTGAAAGCAGTAAAAAAGTTCTTTTAATAAAATCAATAAAAGAGAAAGCACTTTTCTGCTTAGTTACCTGGAGCGAATTCTGAATTCGCCCCAGGCAACCAAGCTGGACAAGCTTCCTTTTTCAGCTGTACCTCCCCTCCCCTCTACCCCACAAAAATAGATGTTTTCATCACTCTGAAGGCAAACACACAGGAGCCAACCCACCCCTTGTGACATTTCCGACATGCCAGAATTCTGGCGTCAACTGACTGGGTTGTGGCGGGTGCAAACCTGAGCAGCTGGAATAGGCCTGGGATCCTGCTGCTGCTGCTGCAGCCTCTGTGGCGGAATAAGAGCTGCCCTTTGGCAGGGCCAAGCTGAGGTGCCTTTTGTAAATGATCAGCCAGTCAACAAACTGAACGATTCTCAAAGCTATTTATAGGAGCTCAAACGGGAACCCAATCGCAGGTGGCCTCTTCGCTCACCTCACCCTTGACATTCCCACCTCGAACAGCTCTTGACCGAAACTCTGCCTTTGGGAAACACCAGCCAGTGGGGAGACAGAGGCAGACCCCACTTTCCTCCAGGACCTTTTACTCAGCCTTGCAAAAAAGCCCACTCAAGTTGCTAGTCCACAAGAAACACCAACTAGCCTGTCTGTGCCTATAGTAGCAATTTTCACTGGAAATACTTAAAAGTAGGATTTCATTGAACTTTTTATGGCTAAAAGATTAGGGAAGCAAAAGGGAGGGGGGCAAACAGTTTTCAACTTTAACCACAAGAGCAAATCACCGGACATCCTTCAACCATTCTGACAAGCTTTCCCACATCTAGGCCCATCGTGCTACTCAAATACTATGTCTGAAAGACAGGGTCAGTGAATCCCCCAGACGACTCCTTGGCCTTCTGGCCCAAGATGGCGCCTGTTTAAGGTGGTAGACCATCAAAACATCCTGAAAAAGCTGCTTACCCATCAGCCAAGTGCAGGTTCACAGCCACACCAGATGGCCAAATCAGCCAGGTTTGCAAAATCTTTAGGTTGCCGCACAATTAGATCGCATTTCAGTCTCAAAATCAGATGTTAATCCCCGTTCCTTAATCAGCTTTGAGCAGTAACCAACAGAGATAGGAATCTTCAAACAGAAAAACAAAGGGACAGACTCACATGCTAAGAGGGCAGTCACACACTTTGTACTTAGTGAGAATGTGGCTGGTGCTAGATTTGAACCCCAAGCTCTCACACAACCATGTACAAAACCAACCCTGACCAAACTCACGCTGTCTTTATTTTTTTTTTTATAATGATTTTTATTGCATTTTTTCCAAATTACAGAAAGAACAGAAGAAAGAAATAACATAAAGAATAGAAAGAAAGAAAAAAAAAACAGAAAATCACAACCATTTCAACAACTTATTTCAAATTTCCATTGGACTTCCCCACATCTCCCACATAGTGCATTCTTGACAATAAAGGTATCAGCAAATTATACCCTTATTTCGTGTGTTTCTTTGTATTTTCAATTGCAGTTTAAGTTTAAATCTCTTATTTTCCATTTACTCTAAAAATATAACATGTTGTCATTTTTACCCATTTAAACTTTGATTCTTTCATAAATGTTATCCAATTTCATAAATAATTAAATTTCGTTGCTGGGGCTAACATTCCAAGTCATACGGCATCTTAAGATTCATATAACTTATAATACTTTTGCAAATAGTCTTTAAATTTTTTCCAGTCCTCCTCCATTGCCTCTTCTCCCAAATCTCGGATCCTTGCAGTCATCTCGGCTAGTTCCATGTAGTTCATCAATTGCGTCTGCCAGTCCTCCAGTGTGGGCAAATCTTGGGTCTTCCAATGCTTAGCGATAAGGATTCTTGCTGCTGTTGTAGCATACATAAAAAAGGTTCTATCCTTTTTTAACACCTTCTGGCCGACAATGCCCAGAAGGAAGGCCTCTGGTTTCTTGGGGAAGGTGTACTTGAACACCTTTTTTAACTCGTTATAAATCATTTCCCAGAAGGCCTTCAATCTTGGACAAGTCCACCAAAGGTGAAAGAATGTCCCCTCAGCTTCCTTACATTTCCAACATTTATTATCGGACAAATGGTATATCTTAGCCAGCTTGACCGGGGTCATGTACCACCTGTATACCATTTTCATAATATTTTCTTTCAGAGCATTACATGCAGTAAACTTCATACCGGTGGTCCATAACCTCTCCCAGTCTTCAGACATGATATTATAACCAATGTCCTGAGCCCATTTTATCATCGCTGATTTAACTGTCTCATCCTGAGTGTTCCATTTAAGCAGCAAGTTATACATTCTCGATAATAACTTGGTCTTTGGTTCTAACAACTCTGTCTCAAGTTTCGATTTTTCCACCTGGAATCCTGTTTTTTTGTCTAGCTTAAAGACCTCATTAATTTGGGCATAGTGTAACCAATTTTGCACCTTATCCTTTAATTTTTCAAAGCTCTGCAACCTCCAATTACCTCCAATGTTTTCTATTATTTCCCAATATTTCGGCCAGTATGCCTCCATATTGGGTTTTTTCCGAGCCTTGGCCTCTATTGGTGAAATCCACCTCGGAGTTTTGCTTTCCAATAAGTCTTTGTATTTTTTCCAGACCATATATATTGCTTTTCTGACAATATGGTTTTTAAACATTCCATGTATTTTCCCCTTGTCATACCACAGATACGCATGCCAACCTAGCGAATTATTAAAGCCTTCCAGATCTAGGACATCAGTGTTTTCTAGTAGAATCCAATCTTTCATCCAGCAGAAGGCCGCAGCTTCATAATATAACCTTAAGTCTGGCAGGGCAAACCCCCCTCTCTCCTTTGCATCAGTTAGTATTTTAAACTTTATTCGGGGCTTTTTGCCCTGCCAGACAAACCTAGAGATGTCCTTCTGCCACTTTCCAAAACATTCCACTCTGTCCACAATCTGCAAGGCTTGAAACAAAAACAACATTTTTGGCAAAACGTTCATTTTTATAGCTGCAATTCGGCCTAACAAGGATAGTTTCAATCTTGACCAGATTTCTAGGTCTTTTTTAACTTCTGACCAACATTTCTCATAGTTGTCTTTAAATAAATTCAAGTTCTTAGAAGACAGATTGACCCCCAGGTATTTCACTTTTTTGACAATGTTTAGTTCTGTTTCCTTCTGAAACCCCTCTGTTTCAATAACTGTCAAGTTTTTCCCTAACACCTTAGTTTTTTGTTTGTTCAACTTAAAACCCGCCACCCGACCAAATTTCTGAATCAATTCCAAAACTCTTTTTGTACTAGATTCTGGCTCCTGTAATGTTAAAACCAAGTAATCTGCAAATGCTTTCAGTTTATATTGTTTCGCTCCGACCCGTATTCCTTGTACCTGCCGATCCTTCCTTATCATGTTCAGCAAAACTTCCAGGACTGAAATAAATAATAAAGGGGAAAGGGGGCACCCCTGACGTGTTCCTTTTTCAATATGAAGTTCTTCTGTCACCACATTGTTCACTATCAACTTAGCTTTTTGTTCTGAATAGATTGCTTCTATCCCATTCTCAAACCCCCTTCCCACTCCCATCCCTTCCAAGTTTTTCTTCATGAATTTCCAAGAAATATTGTCAAAGGCCTTCTCCGCATCAATAAAAATTAACACTGCTTTAGTGTTAATATTTGTTTGTAAAAGTTCCAGAATATCAATAATATTCCTAGTGTTATCAAACAAATGTCTACCTGGGAGAAAGCCGGCTTGGTCCTTATGAATTACTTCATTTAATACTTTTTTAAATCTATTAGCCAAAATATCTGCAAATATTTTGTAATCCACGTTTAGGAGTGAGATGGGACGGTAGTTCTTAAGTTGAGTCTTTTCAGTTTCCACTTTAGGTATCAGTGTGATGAATGCTTCTTTCCACGTATCTGGTGCCCTCCCTCCCCCCATAATCTGGTTGCAAACCTCCATTAATGGTTGTATCAAGTAGTCTTTTAACATCCTGTAGTACTTGGAGGTAAGTCCATCAGGGCCTGGAGATTTGCCTAGTTGCATATTCTGAATGGCATCCTCGATTTCCTGTTGTGTTATTTTACAGTTCAAGATTGATCTCTTCTCTTGAGATAGTTTTGGTAGGCCATTGTCTTTCAAGAATTGTTCTATCTCAGTTGCTTCCTCGGACCCTTGTGTATACAGTTTTTTAAAATATTTCTGGAAACACTTTCTAATTTCTCCCGGTTTCTGAATATTTTTCCCTTCAACTTCTAGGTTGGTAACATAATTTAATTTTTGTCTCTTTTTCAACTGCCAAGCTAGCAGTTTCCCACATTTATTCGCAGATTCAAAAGATCTTTGTTTCATTTGTTTAATTTTCCATTCCACTTCTTGGTTAATCAATTTCATATATTGTGACTGGTGGAATTTGATTTCTCTTAAAGTCTCTTTTGATTTTGGATTCAATCTTAATTTTTTCTCTCCATCTCTTATCTTCTCCAATATCTTATCCTTTTTACCATTCCAGAATTTTTTCTTAATCGTATTCTGTTGTATCAGAAACCCTCTCATAACAGCTTTGCTTGCGTCCCAGATTATTCTTTTTTCCACCGAGGTATTCAAGTTAATTTCAAAATAGTCCTTTAAGGCTTTTGGGCCTTCTTTACAATCTCTTGATCTCTTAACAGGTTGTCATTCATTTTCCATCTGAAGGAATCGGCAGTAGTAAATCTCATTTCCATTTTCAGAGCGTTATGGTCGGAGCAAGTCTTTGGGCAGATTTCTATTTTTGTAGTCTTAGGTGCCAGCCCTCTAGTTGTCCAAATTTGGTCGATTCTTGTCCATGACAGGTGGGCCTCAGAAAAGAAAGTTCCTTCTTTACCTAGGGGGTTTCTCGTCCTCCATAAATCAATTAAATCCATATTGTCAGTTAGTTCAAAGAAAGTTTTTGGTAGTCTTCCATCTTTGGTCAAATTCTGGTTCTGTGACTTATCCATAAAAGTAGAGACAACCCCATTCATGTCTCCCATCATAATGATGTTAGAATAATCCAGATAGTCCAGTAATGTCTCATGCAGCTTCTTATAAAATTCTGATTTCCCCTCATTTGGTGCATAGATTCCTAATATCAAAACTTTCTCTCCTTGGGTCAGTATTTCAATAGCCAGGATTCTTCCTTGTTCGTCTTTGAACAAAAATTTTGGTGATAAATTCTCCTTAGCGTAGATCACCACGCCTCTCTTCTTAACTCTATCTGATGAAATAAATTCTTGGCCTACAAACTCACGCTGTCTTTAATAGGTGTCCAAAACCTGCTGTATCACTGAGTCAGTTAGCTACAATTCTTATAAGCTTTTGTCAAAGATAAACTCAATGCACCTTATAGCCGATTAAAACATATAAAAGTTGAGCAAGACTACTTTAGAAAGCACTGTAAATCATTTCATAGTAACCCTAACCCTAAAAGATCAGCCCAATGAGAGACGCACTTGTGAGAAGGTATGGATAGAGCAGCAGAGTTCATTCAGACTTCCCCTACAGAAATAATTAGGGTGGGGGAGGAGTACAGAAAGCACTGCTTGAACCAAGCTGCCAAGGTATTGTGGTTTTGATAGAACTGCCAACTCAGCGGTGTTTTTCTAATCACTTGGATTTAGCAGCGCTGCCCCCTTTCAACTGTGTGATGCAGCAGCAAAAAAAGTGAATGCTATACTAGGCTGCATCAACCGAAGTCTAGTGTCTCAAACAAGGGAAGTCATAATCCTGCTCTATTCGGCCCTGGTCAGACCACACCTGAAGTCCTGTGTCCAGTTCTGGGCACCACAATTTAAGGCTATCTTTTTATTTATTTATTTCAGATGTGTTTCCCACTCTAGGCTCCTTTGGGATGAAGCCCAGGATGTAAATCTGATTTATATAAACCAATAAACAGCACAACAGAGGCTTCAACAGGCCCGGTCACACCCCCTTTCCCCTTTGCTCTGGAATGCAACACTCTTGCAAGACACACAGAGCAATATTAGCCTCCGGGATGCGAACATCCAAACCACTTGCACTGGATCCTAGCCTGCTCACATGCAGTACTGAGGATGCCTCTTGGCTTCTTATGCTATGTCACACGTTATGTGATGCTGGAAACTTCCTGCTGAATTCTGACACTACAAACGTCATGTAACTTCCCCAAGATAAAGAAGTCTACCATCACTACTGTGCCTGACAAACAGGTTGCCACGACTCCCAACTGAGAGTCTGGGAACCAAGGAAAGGCAACTAAATCACCAAAGGACTACGCCTATCTCATTGGAAAAGACACTCCTCTCGCCTCCAAGCAAAATGCTTCTTTAATAATAGGATACACACTCAGGACTTATTCCAGAAACAGATGAGTGCCTAAAGACAAGCATTGTTGATAGACAATCAATTTTTGTCACAAAGAAACAGAGCACCACCTGGGGTCGCAGCCATCTACTCTGGAGAAGCAGCAGGAAGACACACGCAGGTCAAATGAAAGGAAGGGTAATTTTCGCTTTTAAAAATTCTATTTAAGCTGTCTTGCAGGGGGACTCTGACCTGGCCCTGCTTACCTCACTTAGTTATTGGTGACCTAGAAGACAGCACACACAAATGCACACACACAAAAAGCTTGCCTGCCACAGGCAAGTGGCTATTTGCAAGCCTGTATTTAACTATTTCCTGGGAAACTTCCTGTTCCTAGTTCATCAATAGCATAGACCACAATCAGAGTAGGTCATGGTGGGCTGCAGTTATGTCACTGGCAAAGCAGGACAAAAAAATTGTTGTTGTTTAGTCGTTTAGTCGTGTCCGACTCTTCGTGACCCCATGGACCAGAGCACGCCAGGCACTTCTGTCCTCCACTGCCTCCTGCAGTTTGATCAAACTCATGCTAGTAGCTTCAAGAACACCATCCAACCATCTCGTTCTCTGTCGTCCCCTTCTCCTTGTGCCCTCCATCTTTCCCAACATCAGGGTCTTTTCCAGGGAGTCTTCTCTTCTCATGAGGTGGCCAAAGTATTAGAGCCTCAGCTTCACGATCTGTCCTTCCAGTGAGCGCTTAGGGCTGATTTCCTTCAGAATGGAGAGGTTTGATCTTCTGGCAGTCCATGGGACTCTCAAGAGTCTCCTCCAGCACCATAATTCAAAAGCATCAATTCTTTGGCGATCAGCCTTCTTTATGGTCCAGCTCTCACTTCCATACATCACTACTGGGAAAACCATGACAAAAAAATAGCAATCCCTATTTATGCCCTTGAAGTGTAGGGCACAGCCCACTAAACCCTGCAATTTGCAAGTCATAATGAATCAACAATATGCCCATTAATAGGATGTGTGCAGAGAATCATTTATATATTGCAAGGACATTAATGAGGTTCCTCTAAACACTCCAAGGCATGCAGACTTTCTTGGGAGGCCAGCCTTTCCTGATGCAGGGCGGAGCGCAGGCAGTGCCCCCAACCAGCCCATTAGTTTCCCCAGAGTAGTAAATGACAGATATACTCTTCCTACATGAAAGAAAAGTCAAGGGGAACAGTCTGGGACCCCATTTGGGTGCAGTCATACCAGGTTCCAAGAGCAACCAAGTCTTCCACCTTTTCTACATCCACTTGGGTTCAGTTTCTGGGTCAGACTAGATGTAAAGTCAGGATCTGGCTTGAACTCTCCTAGTACTTCTCAGGCTGCGGGCACTTCAAAATTCTCACTCCTCTCACCTGCAACCCTCTTGGGAGGTCGGTATGACTCAAAGAGGAGATCTTGCTCTTCTGTATGCTTCACTGAGGAACAGGGGTGACCCACTGCCTAAGCCCTTGCAATGCTACAGTGGACTGTATACTCCTGAGAAGGGACTCGTCTGTGTCTATTGACTCAGTAAACAACCATGAACATTGATAGTGACATATAAATAAACATAATAATTAAGCAAGATGTCCCAAAATGACATATGTAAAAAAATAGGAACAATAAGGGCTAAACCCAGCTACAAAAAGAGTAATAAAAAAGACCTGAAAGACTCGTTCAAAAGAATATATAAAAGGAAGAAATCTCATCCACACTACTCAAAAGGTTAAGTATGAAAAAAGAAGCCACAGACATTAGGGACCCTCCCAAGGGACTGGGTAAAGAATGACAGGCACGCCTAGTGAAGCGCAACACATCTGCTTCTCTGCTTTGCAATGTTTGAGGCCTTTCACAATCCAAAGGATTCTCTCAAGAACCAGGACAGTATGGAGGGGAGAGAGGTTATGGCAAGAAGCCATGAAGGCTCTGCTCTACCTCCATTGTCAAAGGCAGCAGGCCCCTGAAGACCAGTTGCTGAAACCACAGGAGGCGAGAGGGCTGCTCTGGTCAGATCCTGCCTGAGGGCTTCCCAGGAGAAGCATCTGGATGGCCACTATGACTGTGGGGGCCCTGGGCCTGATCAACAATCCGGCTCTCCTGATTCTCTTAAGAACGTAAGGAGAGCCTGCTGGATCCGGCCTGGGGCCCATCTAGTCCAGCATCCTGTTCTCACAGGGGCCAACCAAGATGCCAATTATAGGAAACCCATAAGCAGGATTTGAGCACAAGAGCAACTCTCCCCTCCTGCAGTTTGCAGCAACTGGGATTCAGAAGCATTGCAACCCCCAAGCGTGGAGGCACAGCAGAGCCATCCTGGCCAGGAACCACCAATAGCCCTCTCCTCCATGATTTTGTCATCCAAGCTGGGAGCAAGTGCCATAGTTTAGCTTAGAGAAAGAAGTTACAGGGAACTCTATCATGGAGATTCACAGGCAGACCACATTCTAGGACTGGCCGTGCTGCTGTGCAGCCAGCAGAAAAATAATAAAGATCAACAGCAACCCAACTGAGAGACCCAGACGGAGCAACTACACAGCATGGAAGGTTTGATCCAGCCCCCACAGAAGCAATACTGCCAATACAAGCAGGAGGTCAATGGGGCAGGCAGATGTTCACAGGATCAAAGTTCTGGGGCTGACCTGGTCACTTGCAGCATATTTAATAGAGGCAAGGAGACCCTGACACGCTCTATATGCTATTGGACTCCAGGTCCCATCAGCTTCAGCCAGCATGGCTAAACATCAGGGATGATGGGAGTTGTAGTCCAACACCATCTTGATGGCCGCAGGGTCCTCCCCCCCCCGGTTTAATGGATCATTCTGGTCCTTGTGAAGCCAAGCACACCTCTGCATTCAGAGCACCACATAGAATGGGGAACAAGTTCCAGAGGGGAAGCAGCGTCACTCCCTTGTGGCAAGAAAACACCAAGCCCTGTGACTTCTTAAAGATTAACAAATCTGTTGTGGCAGGAGCTTACGTGGGTGCACCCCCGCCCCCGGCAGACACACGAAGAGGTCACCTCAGGAGGAAAAGAAGCAGATGGCAAGCCAAACAGAGAGATGTCTAGGAACTGGCCACAGCAGGCTAGAGAGAGCAGTCCGTGAAGCCTCTTCCTATGGAGAGTATAAACAAATAGCAGATTCAGCCAGAGGGAAAGGGAACCGTGCTTTTAGAAAAGAGGAGCAGCTTATTGGCAGAGCATCTGCTTGGCATGCAGACGGGCCGAAATTCAATCCCCTGTGTCTCAGGAGAGACCCTGGCCTAAAACCCTGGAGAGCTGCTGCCAGTCAGTGTTGTCAACACTAAGCTATGAGGCTTGCTATAGGACAGCTAAATGCAGGAAGTCACCAGCCACTGATAACAGGCTCAACATTTACATGTACTAACGTGGGAAAGCAGGAGAAAGTGAAGCAGGGCTTGTATCAAGCCAGACCATTTCAGCTACTACTTCCCAATCCGACTGCCTTGGAATAGGTGTCGAGCCTCCCCTCCGCCCACGATTCCCAGAACCAGGGCTTTGAGGAGCACCACACAATGCTGCGAGAGAATAGGCTCTGCATGCTGGTAGCCCCCCCCCCCCATGTCCAGGAGCAACAGGGCCAGGTGGCTGGAATGCACCGGCTGCCTCCATTACTTTCCTCGGCCTGGGAGAGAGAATTTGCAGAGTTCAGCCAAGGAAGATGCAGCTGCTCGCCGGGATGTTCCCGTAACAATATCCAGCCGTGTTGATACATGTTTTCCTGTGAAACCTGAAGAAGAGGCAGGGAGCGAGTCCTGGGGACATGCAAAGGAATAGGCTCAGTTGCGGGGGGGGGGGGGCTACACACCAAGCAGAGGCGCCCAAGACCTGCCCCCAATGGAGAAGGTAAGGGAGCTCAACTGACAGGCCAGCCAACCCGGCACTCACAACAGTCTCCCACCTGCCTCTATACTCTGGGGAACTAGAACAGGGCAAAATAGCCATCCGCTTCAACAAACATGGACGCCTACAAGGACCACCGAGCTTACTTCTATTTGGTGGCTACATTTTGTTTCAATAAAAATAGCACATGCACAGCATGATCAAACCTCACGGTGGCTACAACTGAGGCACCAGTGGTGACCAAATCAAGAAGTCCACAGACATCAGTGGACCAGCTGGAGAGAGCTTGAAAGTTTCCACAGTGGAGAAACAGCAGGGGGAGGAGATGCAACCAGATGTAAGTTGGGGTGGAAGATTCCCCCTGGTTTATTTGTTTAGTTAGTGGGGCAGGATGCACATCATCAGGTCATCAGCATGGTCATTGGACAGACACCAATTGCAAATGCAACATTAGGCAAGTTTTTAGCTTTGTTCACCAAAAACAAGTAAAATTAGCATGCTGAATCAAATCGCTCTCTGGGGCAGCCTTCTCCAACCAGGTGCCTTCCAAACATCTTGGACTACGACTCCCATCAGCCCCAGCTAGCAATGTGCTCACACCCCAAGGAGAGGAAGCTCAAGGATGCAGAAAATCTGCTAGAGGCTTCACAGAAAAGGTGAAGCCTGGGGCAGCTTGATAAACCAAAGGAACTATAATCTGACACCAGGTAACTCCATGTGGCAGAGTGGTCATGAAACCTGGCCTAAGCAAAAGTGATATTGCAGTTCTTTTGAAGTGATCGCTCTTCTGACAGTCTGGGGGGGGGGGTGAGAGAGAGAGCTTGACTGATGTGGTGATGAATTCCTTCTTCTTTGCTGTTTGATCTTGGCACACAGAAGCAACAGGGAATGGAATCCTTTTCTCAATTATTAGTGCTAGCCCACCCTTCCTTTAAGAAGCCCAGCAAACGACACTGCCCCATTTTGCTACTTATCTTAAGAGACTGAGGGGGAAAGTAGGAAAGGCAGTCTTCAAGTGTATAACCGAAGTTCTCCTGCAGTATTGGACCAACCCAATTTTACACTTATAGGATCAAATAAGAGACCGACTAAATATGGCCTTCTTCCTCCCCACAAAGGGCTAGAATGAAAGAGGGCTCATTACCATGAACAGAGCTCTACCCCACTCCTCAAAAAGCTCTAATGCTCTGCTTGGCCAAAATCCAAAATGGCAAATGTTTGGACAGTGCCAGATCACCACAGCCCAGCAAGGAAGTCCAGGGAAGGATGCAAAAGACCAAGAATATTTCCAACATCTCATGGAATGGGGAAGAGCTCATTGGGGTTAGATTCATGCCCACTGGTCCAATTCCCCAGGGATTGAGGGGAGGCTCCAGCTAGTTCCACATCCGTGGTCAGCAAGATGTGCGGCCATGCACAGAACCAGCAGCTTTCCTGCATTCCCCTCTTAGAAGCTGTGGCACATCCCTGGGAGCACCAGCTGCTTGGACTACAGCTGTGGGGCATGACTGCATTCACCACTGTGAATCAGCACAGCCTCCTCTGGCCTTGAGCCATTCCTTGCCAGCTATGTAGAACAATGGGGCTAAGGGGGGGGGGCATGGAGGTGGAAAGAGATAGGCATCTGAAAAGACTGGGCAAAGCTGACCAAAGTCAAGACTTCTCCAACACGGCCAGTCCAAGCCTCCTAAAAGTCGGAGAAGCATCTGACTAGAACAAAAACTAAGGGCAGATGGCAGAGGCAGGAGTGCCAACCCTGATCCCCACCCCAAGGGCAAGCAGATGGAAGGAGGGTGGAAGGCCTTCTGCCACACTGGCCTGTCCCTTTGCAGCACCTCCTCTTGCCAATCTGCTTACGTTCCTCATCCGTGAATCCCATCTTCCCCTTTTCTACCTGTTTAGTTGTTGGGATCCTAGAGGGCAGTGCAGAGTTGCCCACATCATGGTACATGACCCCAGTCAAGCTAGCAAAAATCTATCATTTGCCCGATAATAAATGTTGGAAATGTAAAGAAACTGAAGGTACATTCTTTCACCTTTGGTGGACGTGCCCAAAGATTAAGGCTTTCTGGGAAATGATATATAATGAACTGAAAAAGGTATTTAAATATACCTTCTTGAAGAAACCAGAGGCTTTTCTACTGGGCATGGTCAGTCAATTGGTGCCAAAGAAGGACAGAACTTTTTTTTTATGTACAGTGGTGCCTCGCAAGACGAAATTAATTCGTTCCGCAAGTTTTTTCTTCTTGAGAGTTTTTCGTCTTGCGATGCACGGTTTCCCATAGGAATGCATTGAAAATCAATTAATGCGTTCCTATGGAAACCGCCTTCAGACCAGGTCTGGGGACAGTCTGTCCCCCGACCTCTTCTGAAGGCTGGGGGGGGGGACAAGAGCTTTTCTTCCCACCCCGGGACAGCGGAGGACTTCTCCGCTGTCCGGGGCGATCTTAAAATGCTGGCGGGCGGCATTTTAAAATCGCCCGGGACAGCGGAGGACTTCTCCGCTGTCCGGGGCGATGTAAAAGCCCCTGGGAAGGCAGGCAGGGGGGACAAAGACTTTTGCCCCCCCGCCCGCTTTCAGAAGAGGTCTTGGACGTCTTCTGAAGGCGGGCGGGGGGCGAAAGTCTTTGCCCCCCCCGCCTGCCTTCAAAAGCCGTCCGGGAAGGCAGGCAGGGGGGAGCAAAGACTTTCGCTCCTGCCCCCCTTCAGAAGAGGTCCTGGACTTCTTCTGAAGGCGGGCGGGGGGCGAAAGTCTTTGCCCCCCCCCCCGCCTGCCTTCAAAAGCTCTCCCGGGAAGGCAGGCAGGGGGGAGCAAAGACTTTTGCCCCCCGTCCGCCTTCAGAAGAGGTCCTGGACCTCTTCTATTGGCGGGCGGGGGGAAAGGTCTTTGCTCCCCCCCGCCTGCCTTCAAAAGCCGTCCGCGATAGCGGGAAGCTCTTCCCTGCTATCCTGGACTGCTTTTAAAATGCTGGCGGTGGGGAGCAAAGCCTTTCGGCCCCCGCTGGCCTTCCTGGACCTCTTCTGAAGGCCGGAGGGGGGGGGAAAGGCTTTGCTCCCCACCACCAGCATTTAAAAGAGGTCCCTGGAGATTTCCCTATGGGCTTTCGTCTTGCGAAGCAAGCCCATAGGGAAATTCGTCTTGCGAAGCGCCTCCAAAACAGAAAACCCTTTCGTCTTGCGGGTTTTCCGTCTTGCGAGGCATTCCTCTTGCGGGGTACCACTGTATGCTACAACAGCAGCAAGAATACTCATTGCAAAGTATTGGAAGACACAAGATTTACCCACTCTGGAAGAATGGCAGATGAAGGTGATTGATTACATGGAATTGGCAGAAATGACTGGCAGAATTCGAGACCAGGGAGAAGAGTCGGTGAAAGAAGACTGGAAGAAATTTAAAGACTATTTACAAAAATATTGTAAAATTAATGAATGCTAGAAGGATGTTGGATAGAAACTAAGTGGTTTCCAGCTGTAATGCTTTAAGTGATAGGGAAAAAGGTTTACAAAAGGGTAAAAGCTTAATGGTAAGGTTTGCTGAACTAACAAACTGAAGTGGAATACAAAAAAGGGAGGTACGAGGAGGTCCGGGGAAATAAGTGTAAGGAAGATATGTTATGGAAAATCAACGTGTTTTTAAACTGTTTTTATTTTGTATGTTTCTTTTTATTTTTAATTTTTACTGTTATACTTTAAAAAACTTTAATAAATATCTTTTTAAAAATAAACAAAACAGAGTTGCCCACATCATGAGCCACTAGAGCCACAGACTCTCCAAAGAGTGTCTCCCTGGGTAGAAACAGGTCAGGTAACAGGAGTGACTACCACCACCACCACCTGACCACAGACCTTCCCCAACTGGAAGGAATGTAATGGCTCCCTGTTCGAGTCGGGACTTTGCCTAGGCAGCAAGAGACTTCCTAGTGCACCTGCCTGGGTTGCACCTGATGGCTACCTGCAGCTAGGCTCTGACACCACCCCTCTGGCCTGGCTAGACTACTGCTGCTTATATCTCCCAATCCACTACTCCACTCTCATCCCCTTGACCCAATTCTCTTCAAACTTCACGATAAATCAGGAATGAGGAATTTGTGGTTGGAATATATCTCCCCTCACCGCCAGACATGCAGGTTTGGGCTGATGGGAGTGGTGATTCAACAGCATCTGGAGAAGCACAGATGCTCCCCCAGTCCTAGGAGAAACCAATGTTTATTATGGCAGTAACAAACTGCATGCTCCCCCATCCGCCCCCACCCCACCACAGCTGAGAAAAAGCTTTTACTTCTGTGCTTAATTAACTGCAATTTCATGTTGCAGACAAACCTGAAAACTGTAATTAAACTTAGCTATTGTTTGAAACAAGTGAACTTCACAACCCATGGTTTGAAGTTTGTTTCAAACAAACCATGGCTAATATTGACCAGAGTGCAGGATTTCGACACAATGCTCAACTGTGATTAATGCAAGAACGGAGCTCTGTTTTCCTCCTTGTGTCTGCACCAGAGGAGGAAAAGGAGCACACAAATCCCAAGGCTTGCTCAACCCCTTCCGGCCACCATAATCCATCATTTATTGCAATGTCTGAACCAGCCCAGTGGCCTCTGCTATGCTGCTCTGGCTCAAACAGCCTCCTCTTCCTCCTCTTCTCTTACTCATCATATATCTACATATACATTTATACAGCTAAATGTTTATATGATCTCCTCCCCACACTTCACCCTAAGGTCCCAGGGCAAATTATAACAATATACTGACAATTAAGTCTATGACCTGAAACATGCTCTCTGGAAGGCAAGCTCCAATTGAATTGAATATACTTACAAGATACTGTAGCAAGAAGTGGCCCCAAAGCAAAAGGTTATTTGACAGGTCTGATACAGCAGATGACCAAAAGATCGTCAGTCACATTACTGTATACTGGCATGAAAGTGGCTTCATTATAAAACCCCTTTGCATCTCAGCAGCTGCTCAGTTTGGTGCAATTTTTTTATTTATTCAGTTTGCTGCAGTAACTTTTTCTGTAAAAACAGCATCCCCTTAAAAAACAAGTTTTGCTGGACTAATTAAAAGCAAATCTAAAAAAACACACAATTCTCCTGTGATATTTCATGATAAAGGCAGCAAAAGAATAATTAGGGAGCAAAACCATCTCCTGCTACTGCATCAGAGGCACGACTAGAAAGGTCTCATACACCTGTCCCATTTGAAACAGACAAGAGCTGGGTAAGTTAAATGCTCCACCCAGACCTCATCAAGGCTAGAAACTCCATCATTAGGCCCTGATCTAAGAAAAATATGGTGTTTATCCTGGCCCTTGTCAAATCTGCAAAATCCAAACGGGTGACTGAAGGATATTAACACAAGCTAATCAGATGAGCACTGCTTATTCCAATAATCTTCGCTCTGAAAATTCTGAAGCCCAGAATTTTCAATGCTTTCCCCACCTCTTATTTCTGGACAGGCCCAGAAGCCGCCAGCATTCCCACACTGTTGTGGCTTGCTCTTGCAAACCTGTCCGACACACATGCTTTGCTCAGCGGCCCCTTCGGCGCGTGCTGAACAAAGTACAAGTTTTTCTGGCTTGGCAAGTGTCGGGCTGCGCAAGGACTTTCAGCACTGGTTCCTAATTGGATATGGGTATCCCCTCCCAGAAGCGGCAGCATCCAAGCTGGTGCCAGGCACCAAAACAGAGGCTAAGCCTCTCCCAGCTCATGCCAAAGCACCTGACCCCACCCCTCAGACTGGGGCTTGCTGGCAAACACCAACATGTGGAATGCATGCCAGTCACAAGAGCTCAGGGAACAGCGCTGACTCCAGACATGCAGCTCTTCCATAGTCCTCATTCACAAAGGATCTGTGCTGGCTTCCAGAGGAGAACCTGGACTCCATCAAGTCCACCCATCTCATGGAGAAGCAAAGAACTGCACCCAGCAGCAGCAAGGAGAAGTGGAATGCACCCCTGCCCTGAAAGAATGGCAGATCCGCAAAGACCAACTAAGTTACTGTATTTTTTGCTCTATAAGACTCACTTTTTCCCTCCTAAAAAGTAAGGGGATATGTGTGTGCGTCTTATGGAGTGAATGCAGGCTGCGCAGCTATCCCAGAAGCCAGAACAGCAAGAGGGATTGCTGCTTTCACTGTGTAGCGATCCCTCTTGCTGTTCTGGCTTCTGAGATTCAGAATATTTTTCTTGTTTTCCTCCTCCAAAACCTAGGTGCGTCTTGTGGTCTGGTGCGTCTTATAGAGCAAAAAATACGGCCGTTATTGGTATGAGCTTTCTTCTTCAGAAGCATGCATGCACACGAAAGCTCATATCAATTACTAACTTAGTTGGTCTCTAAGGTGCTACTGGAAGGAATTTATTTATTTGTTTTGTTTTGTTTCAACTTCGGCAGACCAACACGGCTACCTACCTGTAACTAGAGCTGAGAGATTCCAAGGTCAGTAGACCTGGCCTCCTGACCTAGTCTTTCACTCCTCTCCAGTCCACAAATCCACCTCTAACCCACAGAAGGCAGAAGCAAACAGTGGCCTATGGATGACTCACATAAACGTGCCAAGCTTCAATATGGAGATGGCCAAAGAAACACTTCAGAAGCGTTTCCTTGTCTGGCCTTAAGAGAAAGCATTGCTGTATCCCTACCCCCACACACTGTTCAGTCTGCTCAGGTGTTAAGAAAGACCCAGCCACCAGGTCTCAAAAGGAGAACTGCTATGGAAGGAAAAGTCCAAGTAATCCCACTGAACTCCACTCTGAATGGTTGTCCCCCATGCCAAAGTTCACAAAGGCTGGGTAGAATGCTCCAGGTTTAGCTGCCACGGGAAAAGGAATGTTTCTTCATTATACAGGATAATTGATGCCCAAGGAAGAGCTTTGTGCACAAAAACTCAGAAACTGGCATACCCAAATCCCAACAACGCCCTCCCCCCCATGGTGCTCTTTATCTTTGGGACTACGTGACCTGAACTATCTATTGCAAAACCAGAAAACAAGGTAAGCAAGGGGGCAGGTTTGCATGGACCAAGGTGGCTTTCAGGTGTCAGAGCAAGGAACTGGGGAGGGGCTGTAGCTTCATTCACTGACAATCTGCGTAAAAGGCAGCACAGCCAAGGAAGCACTTACGCTGCCAAGCACTGACTGGAAAGTTACCCCTAGCGAACCAGCCCCCACTGTAAGAGTCTCACTTCACCAAGGCTCTTGAAATTATCCCTCTGTGCCTACAAGAGAAAGTGTGGCCATGCTTCAGGAGCAGATCGCAACCACTAGTCCCCTTTGGGTGGGGTGCCCTTTGCAAACTCAGTGTTCAAGAGCCCCAGCTCCTCTTCTCTGCTGGAGGGGGGCGGGAAGGCAAAATGCAGGTGGAAAGGCAACAATTTAATCTGCAAAGTGGCTGGCCAGAAGCAGAACTGGAGTGCTGAAAATCGGGTTGGATAAACTGGACAAGGCACCCCAAGGCAGAAAAAACGCCTGACCTGCCAGGTAGGAGAGGCCCCCTCCTTGGAGAAGGCCTGCGGTGTGCCTGCCTGCCCTCCCGCAAACTAGGGCAAGCAGCAGCAGCAACAACCCACCCTATGGCGGAAGAGAGGCTACAGGCCAGCCCTGCTGCAGAGCACCCCAGGCTCCCACGCCAAGGCTTCTCCGAACTTTCAACTCAAGTTCTGCCCAAACAAAGGGGCACCAGAGCCACGTTCAGCTGAGCCTCAGCAATTTGGGACAGGGACCCATCTCTTTGTCCTCACTCCCGCTGACGGGGCTGGAGTCACAGAAGCAGGCAGTCTCTGGCATCAACCTCTCCTGGGCTCCGCCAGAGTCTCCCCTGCCCCAGGGAAGCGGCCAATACCTGTTTATTTGGTCGGCTCCCTTGCCCCACCCTCGGAGCCCAACCCTCGTGGCAAGGGGCGATTACAACATCTTAAAGACACACAATGAAGCAACATAAAACATGTAGAGAAAACTCCTTCCCAGACAGGCGCGCGTCAGCAAAAGCCAGGCCAGCTTAAAGAAAGTTTTCCCGTGGTTATTGTTTACAAGAGAAGTGGCTGGAGGGGTTTTTTTTGGGGGGGGGGTATGGGATTACCTTCCAACTGCTCGTGCTTTCATATGCCCAAAGAGCTGCCATCACCCACAAGAGGGCTATGGTGGGGGGTGGGGGGAGAGACTCCCACCTTATCCATATGGGTCCCGTATTCCAAGATGGGAGGCTTCAGCTGAACGTCTGATGGGAAGCGCATGCCCAGCAAGGGGAGCCCTGACCCAGAAGCCTGGCCACCATCTGCTGGGGGGCGCCCAAGCCCTGGGTCCGTCAACTATTTTCCGGCAGAAGGAAGGGCAGACCTGAACCGCCCCCTCCCCACGGACAGCATCCCTAGTGGGCAGAGCAGAGCAGAGCAGAGCATCTCCCTGGGTCTTTCTCTGCATCCAAGCGCGTGGGTGAAGTAATGGCGGGGAGGGGGGACGCCCGAATAAAACATTGGGGGTGGGTGGGACACCTGTCCCGCATAATCAATCGCAAGACGCCGCGCGTGCGCACCATTGGCAAGGCACGACAACCTGGGACAATCCCTCAACTATTTTATTTTTTTGGGGGGAGACCTTAGGAACCTTGGCTCCTAAGTCTTGAAGCCACAGCCGAGCCCCCCTCGCTTTGCCGAGATCCCAGTCGAGGACCGGGGGGGGGGCTTTTGTCGGGGGGGGGCGGGTGAGGTGAAGATTGACAGGTCAGCTGGCCAACGGGCGGGGGGGTGATGTCGCCCCTCCGGGCCCAGAGGAGGAGGAGAAGAAAGGAAAGGAGCCCCCACTCAACCTCTGAAATCTCCCCCCCCGGCAGCCCGCGCGCCCCCGGCCCTGAGTGCGCGTCCGTCCGAGGGGGGAGGGGAACCCTCGGGATCCCCCGGGGCTGAGGAGGGTCTTCCTCGAAGGCCCGAGCCTGAGGGGGGCGCCGCGCAGCCTCCCCCCGCCCTCCCTCTGGCCGTACCTGGCGTGGGCCCCGCAGGGCCGCTCTCCGCGCGCTGCCCGCCTGCTCCGGCCGCTTCTTCAGCCGCCGCCGGCCCTCGCTTCTCCGTGCTCGCTCTTCTTCTCCTCGCTCTCCCTCAGACACGCCGCGCGCGAGGCCTGCCCCCCGCCATTGGCCGCGCCGCCCGCCACTCACCTCCGCCCCGCCCACGCTCGGCGGCCCGCGACGGGGGAAGGGGACGGCCGCTAGGCCGAGCAGAGCTCCCATTGGCCGCTCCCCGCGACGTCGCGCCTTCCCTGCTTTCCTCTAGGCGTCCATTGGCCAGTCGCCCCCGTCCATCTCTCTTGGAGCGTTTCCCACCCGCCTACCCTCGCTTTGGCTCGCTTTCCGCTCAAAGGCGGCGAGGCCCCCGTCGAGAACTCGAGCGCTGATTGGCTGAGGGCTTTTCCTCGTAAGCCCGCCCTCCGTCCCCGCCCCTCGGCTCCGAAAGGCGGCGGGCGGGAGGCGTCCCCCACGTGGGGAGGCAGCGCGCGACGGCGATTGGGCTCTCGGCCGGCGTGGATTGGGCGAAGTGCCTGCCGCTCCAAGTTGGGACTCAGCCAATCCGGGAAGGCCTCTGCGGACTGAACCATAGACGCGGGGGGGCGGCCGCAGAGAACAATGCCTTCTTCGTTTGCTGCGGCTGCATCCACTGGCTCCACTGGGGGGGGGGGGTTCTGTCTGGTCTTCTGGCCTGTGCCTTTGCGTGCATCTGCTGTGTTTATAAGTTTTTATTTAAAACGGGGCTGCTTTTGTTTCAACCCCACTCCTGAGCCAAGCAAATACTCTATCCCTCTCCAGCTGATATGTCACAAAAGGAAAAGGGACCAGGGAGGGCAAAGGAGAAGCCGGAGCAAACACTTTTGTATTTCTCAGCTACAGAATATCTGTAATGACCAACTGGAACAGGAAGATTTCAAGGAGAGAAAGAGCCAAAAGCCGCTCATCGTTCAGCAGTTTATTCATTCAGTTTTTATCCTGTACTTCCTCCCGGAAAGAGCTCTGGAGATGCACTCCAGTGTCTGGTGGGATGATGATGGCAGACATTGTGAGCAGCTTTGAGGACCGTGGTGGGAAAAAAGCATACAAACCTGCTAAAATGCAATCTGTCTGTGTGAATTTGGCAGACCTGACGAAACGTGATTTTCCACACAGCAGCAAGAAAATGCAGGCAGTATAATTTACGTTTCAAAAGCGTAAATGCCTCTAGATTATTTTATAGAATCAGAAAGATGGCTTGTTTAAGCCATGCAGTTGAAGCTTGGAGCATTCAGCTCAGACCTCCTGACTGATAGCATTCACATGGTGGGAGAACGAAGAATTTGGTCACCCTTCTAAGTTGAGGGAATGGCAGGACAGCTTCCCCTATGGTCTTAATCCCTTCATGCATTAGAGTTAAGCACGTTGGTTATAGGAAGCAGATTTATCCCACATCTCTGGAGGGCCAAAGGCTCCCCACATAGGAGTTGGATCAAAGCTGGGCGACTTTAATGTGCTGCACACTTTCTAAGGTGTGTTCGGAAACTTCAGATGGAGAACGGTGAGCTGCAAGGGATGTTGGTCTCGGCTACTGTATTTTTCTGGGACCAAAGTGCTGGCTATAAATGGTCCAAGGCTGGGATACCTAAAACACCCATTTCCCAAGAATCCCACTAATATTGCCCTGTCTCAGGAGACCTGTCTAGCTCTCTTCCCCCACAACATGCTTCTACTGGCTGAAATATGCCTGCACTCCCACTGTCCCCATTTGGCTCCCCTTTGTCTGCTCCTTGTTTGCTGACTTAGCTGGAATCTACACATACAAATAAAAAAGCAACATTGCTTTTTTTAAAGAAAAAATACATTGAATTTGCTATAGCTCACTTTCGCCATCTAGTGTCACATTTTTATGTTGCGCTGTAAAGGTAAAGGTACCCCTGACCGTTAGGTCCAGTCGGGGACGTCTGGGGTTGCACACTCATCTCGCTCTATAGGCTGAGGGAGCCAGCATTTGTCTGCAGAGTTTCCGGGTCATGTGGCCAGCAGGACTAAGCCGCTTCTGGTGAACCAGAGCAGCGGAGTGGTACCTATTTATCTACTTGCACTTTGAAATGTTTTCAAACTGCTAGGTGGGCAGGAGCTGGGACCAAGCAACAGGGAGCTCACCCCAATCTGCAAGCCCTAGGCTCTGTGGTTTAGACCACGGCGCCACCCACGCCCCATGTTGCACTTTACAACACACTTAAAACGTTTCATTTGCAGCTACATAGCTGAGTCCTTTATGTTATCTGCAGGTTCCTGTGTTGGTTTATTTACAGGCATTTGGAGCTTACCCTTAGCATGTGGTTCCGGGGCAGGTTACATATAGCTCAATGCAAATTCTGTAATGTGTAAATGTCATGAATCGTAATTCCTAAACCACTAGGCTATAAATTAAAGTGAATCAACGAACAGATATAGGAAACAATGTGGTGGTTGCTGGATTTGATTTATAGGATTTCTTACCCTAAGCTCTTTCTTCACCACAAGCTCTCCAGGCAGGTACCAACAACATAATCAGGCAAAACAAGTAAAGCCGTTCCAAAGAAAGTCATTAAAAAACAACTTGTTGTGTAATGACTTTTGTGTGTGTTTTTTTGGATCATGTTGTAAGGCACGATTGCCTGATACTAGGACAGTAAAATAGAATATTATAAATCTTGTTAATTAATTAAGAGGGGGCCTTCTCGGTGGCTACTCCCAGACTTTGGAACTTCCTGCCTAAAGAGGTTAGACAGGCAGGTTAAGAACTTTTCGATCCAACAAGCTTTTGCGAACTGACTGCTTTTAATGAAAGGGCTGAGGCCATGCTCTTCCTACTGTAATCTGTGGCAACCTAGTCAGACGGGCGGGGTACAAGTAATGAATTATTATTATTATGACCATGACTAATATATTTAATTTTTAAAATAATTTTCACACACACAATTCCATTAATGTTTGTTTCCCCCCTATGGTTTCAGCTCTTTTTTCAACTGTAAGCTGCCTAGAATCCCTGCAATGGGTAAGAAGAAGGGATGTAAATAAATATATATAATAATAACAGCAATTCTCTGGTACTGCTGTTTGAAGCTAGTGGCCAGCTGCTGGCTCTCAAGTTTATGGCTTGCTTTGTTTCCGAAAGTTGAAGGTGGTGCCCAACAGGCAGTGGCTTGTGAAATGGATCCCTCTGCTGTCTCTGTTAAAGAGCTTTCCCTGGTTGGGGGGGGGGAATTTTACCCTCCAGATGTTGCTGAAAGACAACTCCTATCAGCCACAGCAAGAAGGGATTTAAAACACTCGGTGCAGGTGTAGGAAACCCCAATGAGGGCGTTAATTGCCACAGAATTGTAGCAGCATTGGAAGGGATCCCAGGGCCATCTAGTCCAGTGTTTCCCAAACGTTTTTGGGCAACGGCACACCTGTTTACCGGAAAAAAATCTCGCGGCACACCACCATTAAAGCCCCGCCCCGTGACGTCAGCGCGCAGCGTCACGCCGGGAGGGACGCACAAAAGTGAATGTTTTTTCCCTTCCCCTTGCTGGGGTGGGAGGAGGCAGCAGAGCGAGGGACTGAGGGACGGCGGCAGCTGAGGCGGCGGCGGCTGTTGTGGTGGTGGCGGCGATAGCGGGCGGAGGAGGAGCCGTCGCCGGGAGTTGCTGCTGCTGCTGTTGCTGCCCGGACATGCCGGCCTCCTCCTCCTCCGCTGTCTCGCGCTCCTCCCTTTTGCGCGCGCTGCCCCGCCGCTCGGCACCACCACCGCGGAGCCGCCCCCGGCTCGACGCGGATCCTCGCCGCCGCCGCCTTTCGCCGCCCGACTCGCCCGACTCCCTCCCACGGCACACCAGCCGGTGTCTCACGGCACACTAGTGTGCCGCGGAACACCGGTTGGGAAACACTGATCTAGTCCAACCCCACTGCCATGCAGAAATCTCAACTAAAGCACCCCTGAGGGATGGCCATCCAACCTCTTGCTTGAAAACCTCCAAGGAGGGAGAGTCCAACACCTTCAGCAGCTGGTCTTGGTAACATTGAGGCAGACCGCCTCTGGAGCTGGAGATTGCATAGCTGTCAACTTTTCCCTTTTCTTGCGAGGAATCCTATTCGGAATAAGGGAATTTCCCTTAAAAAAGGGAAACTCTGACAGCTATGAGATTGTGCTTGGCTATCCTAACTTAGGAGCTGCATACTTCTTTCATTCATTTCTGTTGCCTATATCCCACCTTTTGTCCGTAAACCACCTTGTGGCCCTCAGATAAAGGGCAGTACAGTATATAAATTTAATAAACCAATACTAATTCCCACGAAGGTGGTGTGCGTAAGTCTCCTCATCCTCCTTTTTATCCCCACAATAATATTAATAATAAATTATTTATACCCCGCCCATCTGGCTGGGTTTCCCCAGCTACTCTGGGCAGCTTCCAACAAAATATTAAAATACTGTACAATAGCCTATTAAACATTAAAAGCTTCCCTAAACAAGGCTGCCTTCAGATGTCTTCTAAAAGTCTGGTAGTTGTTGTTCTCTTTGACATCTGGTGGGAGGGAATTCCACAGGGCAGGTGCCACCACCAAGAAGGCCCTCTGCCTGGTTCCCTGTAGCTTTGCTTCTCGCAGGGAGGGAACCTCCAGAAGGCCCTCGGTGCTGGACCTCAGCGTCCGGGCAGAACGATGGGGGTGGAGACGCTCCTTCAGGTATTTTTTCCAACAACAACCCTGGGGAGGCTGGTTGGGCTGGCCGAGTGCGGCGGGATTCGAACCCGGGTCTCTTCCAGGTCCCAAACCCACCAACCCTCGAATACCCCATGGCCGCCAACAGCCTCTCGTACGTGAGATGAGGAAGAGCGCTGCCGAATCAGGCGGCCGCCCCGACCCCTTTCCCGCCGCCATCCGGCTCCCGGGGGTAGACTGCCTCGGGCCACGGAGGCTCCACCAGTCAGGAGCAAGAGCGCACGCGCAGGAAGGAGACGCGGAGCGCGCATGCGCCCTTCTCCAGATGGGCCTGAGAGAGAGAGAGAGAGAGAGAGAGAGAGAGAGAGAGAGAGAGAGAGAGAGAGAGAGAGAGAGAGAGAGAGCGAGCGAGCATTCGTTCGGCCCCGCCCCCTCTGCCCGCTGGCCAATCCGCAGCCAAAGGCCCGCCGCGCATGCGCAGTACACCCCCGATCAGCTCCTGCGGTGGGAAGAGGTCTCGGCTGAGGTAAGCGGCGCAAGATGGCGGCGGGGGATGGGGGCGGCCGGGGATGGAGGGTCCGCGCCTGAAGAGGCCTCGTTCTCCTTCCCCCGCTGGCCGCCTTGGCTCCGAGGCGTCTTCTTCGGCGGGAGAACTCTTCGTCCTCCGCCTGCGGGGCTTCTAGTCCTCAGGGAGGGAAAGAGCGGACCCTGACTGGCTGCCCCCGGGTAGGCCTTTCCAGTTGCCAGGCAGAAGTCGGGATGGAGGCTCCCCGGGGAGGAGGAGAGGGGTGTACCTGGTGTAATAATAATAACAATAATAATAATAATAATAATAAAAATGATGATGATGTATTTATTTATTTATGCCCCGCCCATCTGGCTGGGTTTCCCCAGCCACTCTGGGCGGCTTCTAACAAAATATTAAAAAAGAATAATTCATCAAATATTAAGAGCTTCCCTAAACAGGGCTGCCTTGTGGTTGTTGTTATTGTTATTTATTGTTTTGTTGTTGTTACTACTACTACTACTACAGACCCTCCAAGTGTCCCTGTTTTCCAAGGACAGTTCCAGATTTACAAAAGCTCTCCCAGTTTCTGATATGATCCTGGAATGTCCCGTTTCCCCTTACGATGTCCCTGTTTTCATGGGAGAAATGTTGGAGGGTATGCAGTTATCTGACCCAGAGCCGTCGGAAAGCAATCCTGTAGAGGGAAGTTAATGATTTTTTATTCTATTTTCTATATGTTGGAAGCTGCCCAGAGTGGCTGGGGAAACCCCGTCAGATTGGGGGGGGGGATAAAGAGTAAAATTATTATGGAATAGGACATCCCTATTTTCATTAGAGAAAGGTTGGAGGGCATGTTTCTGCCTTGGTCCAACCACGCTTGGAGTCCTGTGTTCAGTTCTGGGCCCCACAATTTAAGAAGGTGATCAACAAGTTGGATTGTGTGGAGAAAAGAGTGACCCAGAGTCTGGAAACCAATCCTGAGAAGGGAGCTGGATATGTTCAGTCTGGAGAAGAGGAGACTGGTGAGATAGTTGCAATCAAAATGATTCAACCCCCAAGGCAAATTGGGCTTATTATCAAAGTTTGCAGACTTTCAGTTGTTTGCCATGAGCAAATCACACAAAAGCAATAGAAATGACTCATCGGAAGGGATGCTTGAAGTGGCTTCCTCAAATTCAGCTGAAATTGCAGCTTATAAATTGTAAATTTTGATAATAAACCCAGTTTGCAATAGGGGTTGAATAATTTTGATTGCAAGTATATGAAGACCAGTTCTAAGTGTGAAGCTCTTCCCTTGTGTTTCACACTTCTTGTTCTTAGTTTGTGAGCCTGAAGGTAGTGGTTTGCTTTGTTCTGTTCTGATAATTACATGCAAGCCACTCTGGCAGCCTTTTTGGTGAACAGCTGAGTAACATATACTATAAATAAGATAAAATAATGTGATGTGTGTCAGGGCAAAAATATCCCTTAGCTTCACATCTTTTCCCGGGGGGGGGGGGGTCTGAGCTGGCAGTGATGGACCAGGAACGAGGCCTTGTGGTAAGAATAATAATAATATATCTGGCTTCCCTCAGAGACTCTGGGGGGCCTCCAATACAAAATGACCTCAACCATCAAAAACAGGGCTACCCTTGGATGTCTGCCTTGGCAGTTGCACCTACCCTGGGGGACAACCTCCTGTCAGTTGTTAAGGAAGTAAACAACTATCTGACTTTTAGAAGACATCTAAAGGCCGTCCTTGTGTGTGCCTCCTCCTTAAGAGGTCTGGAGGGTGGTAACATGAGAGCAGGGTCTTTTCTGCAGAGGCCTCTTACTTTGGGGATGCTGTCCCCAGGGAGGCTTGCCTGGTTGCTTCCTTACTTTAGGCTCCATGCAAAAAAAATCCTCTTCTGCTCAGGCTTTGGCTGATTGACATCTGATGCCTTTTTAAACTATGTGTGGGGAATTTGTTGTTGTTGTTTTATTATTGTCAACTGCCCTGTAATCCTCGGATAAAGGGTAATACAGAAATTTAATAAATAATAATAGTATTAATAAGTACACACTGGAGCTGAACAATACTCCTACCTTCTGAAAATGGCCATCCAAGTAGGACTGAAAGCATCACAAAGCCGTGTCACCCACCCACAACTTTGATAGCTACCCTAGTATAATACCATGATCTGTATTCCTACTTACAGTGGTGCCTCGCAAGACGAAAAGAATCCGTTCTGTGATTCTCTTCGTCTAGCGGTTTTTTCGTCTTGCGAAGCAAGCCCATTGATGGATTAGCGCTATTAGCAGCTTATCGGATCAGCTGATAAGCAGCTTAGCGGCTTAGAAAAAGGGGGGGAAGGGAAAAAACCCCGCAGGAACTCGCAAGACATTTTCGTCTTGCGAAGCAAGCCCATAGGAGATTCGTATTGCGAAGCACCTCCAAAACGGAAAACTCTTTCGTCTATCGAGTTTTCCGTCTTGCGAGGCATTCGTCTTGCGGGGCACCACTGTATCAGACCACCGGCTGTTAGGATTCCTCCATCCCTCCCTGGAGGACTATCTTCAGCACAAGAGGACAACTGCACATCCTCCAAGGAATGGTCCCCTTCTAAGGGTTTGCTTGCCTCTTCCTTAGCATGGTGTTCTTCTAGGGGAGCCTCATTGTCCACAACAGCATAGGAGCTATCATTCTGGTCTCAGAACCCAGTAGTAAAATGCCCAAATGCCTCATCCTCTCTGCCTCTCTCAATTTCTCTTGGTCAGCCACCCTGGCCTCAAGGACAGCAGGCCAACAGTCATGCATGCGACGCACAGTGCAGTACACTGGAAAGCCTCCGCACACCTCCTTCCTTTCTGATTACATTTTGTGTTTTTACTTTCAGCTTGGTGGTGGTGTCTGCTGTGAATTGCTGCAGATTTGGCATTTCCCTCTGTAGTGTCCTCCTCTGCAGCTTGTTCAGTTTAAGACCAAGTGATCTCAGTGGTTGAACCCTGTTGCTTCTGACCATTCTGCCACACTTCATCCTTAAATTGGTCATAGGTGTAATTAGCCATGGTTAAGTCTAAAAAAAAGAAAAACCAACAGAAGAAGGGAAATTTCCGGGATTACAGGTGGGGACCTAGAGGATATATGCCCCCATGGATGAGAGGTCCTTGCCCAGGTAACATGTGGGGACCCAGAGGAAATATGCCCCCATGGATGGGAGGTCCAGATGACACGTGGGGACCCGGAGGAGATATGCCCCCGTGGATGGGAGGTCCTTGTCCAGATGACACATGGGGACCCGAAGGAGATACGACCCCATGGACCAGAGATCCTTGTCCAGATGACACGTGGGGACCCGGAGGAGATATGCCCCCGTGGATGGGAGGTCCTTGTCCAGATGACACATGGGGACCCGAAGGAGATATGACCCCATGGACCGGAGGTCCTTGTCCAGATGACACATGGCAACCCAGAAAGAAACGCAGAAAATATACGCAGCCAAATATGAGCAGCCCCTGTCCTAATATGTGTGATCCTAAAGAGGGCATGTCTTCAGGACCTAATGCACCTGACCAAAGGCAGTGTAGGACTTTTGAAGGGCCAGGAAAGTCATCTTCTGGGATGGAAGGATGTGGCACTAACAGTCAGGAGAATGCTCCATTGCCACCTGGTAATTGTAGCTCAGATCAGCCCACTTCAGAAAATGCTGCAGATACTCGGAGGCATTACACAGAAGAGAGTGCTGCAAGAATTCTCTCAAACTTTGGCTTATCTGCTAAAGATTTGGAGGAATTTGGCCACTATTCAGATGATCAGCTGAAGCCTGAAAACATGGCTATGATTCTGAGGGACATTGTTGAGCGCAAGAAGGCTCGTCAGTTGCCCACTTCATCTCAGGGCAAAGAAGAGGAATCCTCTGGCGGACATGGTGGATCTGATTCCCTGATGAAAAGTAAGTCCAGTTATGAATATGGCAGTAAGTGTGTAGAAACCAGGGTAACCAGTAATCCCATGAAGACTTCAGGGTTAAACTATGGCATTTTCTACCACAGTGACAGCCACCAATGTGGATGACTTCAAAAGTGGATTAGACAAATTCAGAGAGTAAGGCTTGTTATGATGGATGCTTGTTATGATGAGGGATGCAACCTCCAGGATTGGAGGATGGGCACATCTGTATACTAGTAGCTGGAGAACAGAAGCGGGCAGTGCTGCTGAGCTCTGCTCTTGCTTGTGAGCTCTGCAGAACTGGCTGCTGGGCTAGATAGGCTGCTGGCCTGATCAGGTAGCTGGGCTCTTTTTAAGCTCTTACAAACACTGGTGGAGAAGAAAGACAACAGTTGGGGTTCCAGGAAAGCCCTCTCACACACCCATGGGTACTATAAGCAAGGACGTTTTTGGGGGAGGGGGTGTTTTTTGTTGTTACAGTTATTTATATCCCGCCTTTCAGGATCCAAATCCTTCCAAGGCGGTTTACAGGTAACATTAACCTATTTTTTTTTTCAAAAAAAGATAACATAGTATAGAATCCCATCAGTATCCTGCCTACTGGGCAATGTCTGGCAGAATTATTTATTAGTTTATTTATTAATTTCATTCTATCCTACCTTTTTATCCAGAGACCTTGAGGGGGCGTACATGGCTCTCTCTCTTCTCTTTTTGTCCTCACAACTGCTCTGTGTGATAGGTTAGGTTGAGAGGCAGTGACTGGCCCAAGGTCACTCTGCAGGCATTGTAGCCGAGTGGAGATTTGAACCCTGGTCTCCCAGCTCTGTGTCCTACACTAACCACTACACCATTGTGGATCTTCAGAATGGCCCTGGAGGATGGGAGGGATTCAGCTGGAACAGACCCTGATGCATTATTTGGTTACTGTCCCCTGCGCAGAGTAGTTGATGGGAAATGATCATTTTGGGGGGTGGGAAGGGGATATCCAGTAGGAGCAAGCTCCGAGGTGGCTTTTGCCCTTGGCACCCTCTCTCCTGGAATTTCGTTGGCATCCATCTGTGCTGCATAACAGAATCACACCTTCCTTCAGCAGGACCTGGTGTACCGTCAGCAGCTCAACCCACAACAACACCTGCGGCTTCATTTATGCCTCCATCTTCAGGATCTCCATCTCCGTCAATGATGAACGATTATCATGCTGTGTCGCCAACAGTACTTCCACATGTGTGTTCTCTGTGTAAAATAGAATGTGCAGATATGACGGTGAGTTCTTTGTTTTTGCAGAAAAAAGGGCACACAGTTGTATTGAGCCCAGGATGAGTGCATTTTCCACTCTGGCTTTCAAGCAGATCTTATGCTATGAGGAGTGATGTTATCCTGGGGCAGTCAACATGGTGGCTTCCAAATGTTGTTGGACAGCATCACTGCAGCATATCTCCCCTCCCCTAATCCCCAAGGAGACATCTCTGCCACCTCAGGGCATCATGAATCCCCACGTCCAGAACGCCCATTTGACATTGGTGGGATTCAAACCTGACACCATGTCTGGAGACACTTGTCTTATCTAACTTTGAGCTGCTGTTGTCTATTTTAATATTAAATGCATTGTACAATATTGAATATTGTCCAGTGTTAAACTCATACACAGGACTGAAGGTCAAGTGAGTGTGTTTCTACTCTGCTGTAGAAACTCAGATATATAAGCTAGGTGACAAATGGCTTTTTAAACCAAGGTGTCAGTTGCCAAAATGGAATGTCTAGTTACAATTCTGGGGCCAGATGGACCTAAAGCCTTATTTTTCCAATGATGGACTGACTGTAATTGATTCTCAGTTAAACATCCGGCTAGTTCAAGCGACAACCTTGAGCCAGGTTAAGAAGTTAAAGAAGATAAATCACTTGGTGCAGGGACATTCCACCTATATACCGGCCTATTCCTACCTCCTTTTCTGAATGGTGTCTCGGATCAAAATATAACTGATAGAATTCTACAGGATGTGGTGTTAGTGTGCGAAAACTATCGCGATCCAAGGATCCCCAGGCATTCACCTCCGGGTTGTGGAGACGTCAGGCGCCATCCTGGCACCCAGGCATCTCCACTTGGTTGGAAGTGTCTGGTAGCCAGGTGCAAAATGTGCTTGGCCCCTGGCTAGTTTTGAGCACTGCCACGGACTCTCATGACCTTAAATGATGAGATTATGCAGTTTTATAGGCAGAAGCCCCATCAATGGGTATTGGGCATATCACTAAGTGGAACTTAGTGTTTTATTGTTATAAAAAAATGTATATACCGCTATGTTTTTTTTAAAAAATACAGTTGCTGCTGAGAGAAGCAGCAGCAGTAGCAGCAGCAACAACAGAGGAGGGCCCTTCTGTGGGTTTCTCAGAAGCATCTGGCTGACGGCCGCAGGAGACGGGATGCTGGACTAGGTGACGCTTTGTTCTCATCTAGCAGCCAGGCTTTTTTGTGTTCTCATGCTGATTTCTTCCCTCCCTCCCTGTAGGGCTGGAATCTGCACGTGCGCACTGCTGCACACTCCGAGAAATGTGATGAGCTACGCCAGCGGTAAGGCCTTTCATTTTAATTTATTGGGAATAGATTGAGGATTTGAAATGGTTTGGAAATGACTGCCTGGACACCTCAGGGCTTTGCTAAAAGCGGCAGAGCCGTTGCTTACATGCCTTGCCACAAACCTCAGCCAAGGAAGTTGTGGGAGCTCACCTTTGAAGGAACGGTGCCTGCTCTAGGTTCTGTTTTGCCTGAATTTGTATAAGTGGTCTGTAGGCCGATTATGGAGCTGAACCAGGGAAGAAGGCAGAAGCTCAGAGGCATCTCATCTTGCGTTCTGTGGAGCATGAGCAGAGTTTTACGAGGGGTGGCTTCAGGACAAACCAGTTCTTGGAGGAGCTGGGACCTGAGTCTCATTCCAGGGAGCTTTTGGAATACAGGGTCCAAAAGTCAGGGAACCCTCATACAATCACCTTTAAACTTCCCCAGAAGATCAGTAGTAAGAGATTAATAATTTGGACAAAAGAGAGAGAAATAATTTTCAGTTTTAGATACTTGCCTGACTGATAATGGAATGAAGTACATTTACTGTGTCAAAGGAATAACACAGCTGTTTTGCTGGCTTTTCTTGAAACAGGCATCCTGACTGGAATCCAGAAGACTGCCGTTCGTTACAGAGGTAACCTTTCAATCTCCACATGAATACTCAGTAATGAGATTAGGCTGCAGTAATCTCATTTCCCTGTTGTCCCCGATGGTGTGGGTTTTTGGAGACATTTTGAATGGGAAATTGTGTATAAGGGTATTCTGCACTGGGACATTTTCTGATGCCCAAGAAAGTGACCTGTGATCTAATTCTGGTCCTTCATTGTATTTAGTAGAGAAAACTCAAAAATGTAAAACTGCCAAGTATCTGCAGTTAGCCCCCGTTCACTGCTTCTTAGGAACTATGTAACAAGAAACACTTCTGCAGAAAAAGTAACCCCCCCCCCCGATAATATTTTCCACCCCAGGTTACTGGTTGTCACTGACCGCGTACATGTAGGAGCTGCTTAACTCAGACTGCAGGTCTTCATTCTAAGGCTCCAGGGGCCAGCTGGCTGAGCAGCTGTGGTTTGCACTGCAGCTAAGCCACTAGCAGGCAGGTAGCCATTGCCAGTGCAGGTGGCAGCCATAATTTTCTGGTATGAAGCTGGGCATTCTGTTCCCAGCATCTGAGTTCCTTTAGTCACTGGATGCTGCAGGCCCATCAGCCGTATTCTGTAGACTTTTGATGCTTTTACCTTTAACCCTGAGAGTTCTTACTTCTAGTTGATTTCCGTTTGCAAAAATAACATCTTGGCTGATCTGATTTCTGCTTTTACATTTGAAAAAGAGAAGTCTTTCAAATCCTGTTTTTTCTGCCTTTTGCAGAAATGAAGGCGACAAGAAGGAAAAACATATTCCAATGCCATGCTCTACCAGTTCTAACCCAAGCACTTCAGAGCACTCAATATCTGGCCATGCCTCGAGTCAGACTCGGTCACGATCTAGGAGCCCTGGGCCCCACAGCAGAAAACGGTCACGATCTAGGAGCCCTGGGCCCCACAGCAAACGGTCACGATCTAGGAGCCCCAGATGTAGGTCCAGGTCTTCAGAGCGACCAAGCTCCCCCAGCTCGAGTTCTCAAAGCTCTTTTAGCCAGAAGAGAGAACTGAGAAAATCAACTAGATTTCCAGGTAAGATGGATGTTACAGATGCTTCAGTAACTGGCCTTAGGTTTTTTTGTAAGCAGGATTATGTGTGTGATATTGGCAGGCGTGTTGCAGTGGCTTTGGCTCAGTGAATACCGTATTTTTCGCACCATAGGACGCACCGGACAATAGGACGCACTTTGTTTTAGAGGGGGGAGAACAAGAAAAAAAAATTCTCCCCTTCTCTGCCCAGCGCCCCTTCAGTGAAGCGGCAGGAGGCGCTGCACAGAGAGGGGGAGAACTTTCCCTCTCTTGTTTTCCCGCTCTAAAACAAGGTGCCGTTCAGGCAGCTACCTTGGAAGCCTGGAGAGCGAGAGGGGTCGGTGTGCACTGACCCCTCTCGCTCTCCAGGCTTCAGGTTCCTTTCAACCTGCTCTTTGGGGCTGGCGGGGGGAAGCCCACCACCAGCCCCAAAGAGCAGGTCAGCGAGCAGTGGAAAGGCGCAGCGGAGAGGCTCCTGCCATAGCCGCACGTCACCTCTCCATCCGGGATTGGGTTGCGGAGCTATGGCGTCTTCGCTCCATAGGACACACACACATTTCCCCTTCATTTTTGAAGGGGAAAAAGTGTGTCCTATAGAGCGAAAACTACGGTAGTTTGTTCTGTTCTGGGGTTTTTCTCCTGGCTTTGTCACTGTGTCAATATGATGCCTGCCAAGGAGACCAAGCTTGTTCCTATATTGGATTGTGTGAGTGACTCTGCAACCCATTTCAAAATAGGTTGTTGGTTGATCTCAGCCATTTCACTCCTCTGGAGTTTTCCCCACCCACTTGGTTTTTTTTACAGTTGCTTAGTACAATGACCTTCTTGCACTCATGCTATGCAGGATAGAACCTTGTTGCAAATTCACCTGTGACCGAGGATCAGGGGAGATATTCTGCTGCTTCCCTGCAGTATTGTTGCCAAAGGTAGACCTGAAGTTGTTGCAATAGAGCGTTGATGAACTGCAGGGGGGCGGGTATTGGTTCCTGTACGGATATCAGGGTGTTACTCGAGAGCAATCAGGCAAGTGCCTCCCTGGTCGGATGTAAAGCCTCGGTATTGGTGCCAAAAACCCTTCACCATGCAGAGCGCCACTATTCCATGGCTCGCTCATTCACTGGCAGAATCTGTGAGTGGGCAGTCCTTAAACCTTCCCCAGCAGAGCAGTCTCTTGACACCCAATCTGCGCCTCCCCTCTCAGCGCAGAAACCTACTGTGCAGAGAGGGCGTGGGTAACGGAGGATCTCTCTCCTCCCTGCTTTCGCCAGGCAAGGTGTCCTGGCACCGCCTCGCCTCCTCTGAGCCCTGAAGCTCCTCTACACTGGAGGCGTGGTTACTCTCCTCCGCTGAGGAGGTGCTGCTTCCCACGATCTTTGGGGGATCTCTGTAATCCATACGGCTTTTCCCCTCTCGCCCCTGAGCCGATGGCAGTTCCTTGACAGTTCCATTTTGTTCTTTTTATTTTGTATCTTTTGGGTTTTTCATCTTGTATTTTTATGTTGTGAACCACCCTGAGATGTATTGATGGAGGGCAGTATACCAATTTAATAAATGCTGCTGCTAATAATAACAATAATGATCCACTTGCTTTTTCTCCCCCTCTTTAACGTCATCTGCAGAAGCAGGAAGCTCCAAGAAACCTCCAGCCGAATCTGCTCTCCCAGGTCTGTGTCTGACACACTAACCACTACACCAGAGTGGCTCTTCATAATGGCCCGGGAGGATGGGAGGGGCTCAGCTGGAGCAGACCCTGATGCATTATTTGCTTACTGTCCCCTCTCTACTGGTCACCTCACTGTGTAGAGTAATTGATGGGAAATGATCGTTTTGGGGGGTTGGAAGGGGGGGGGTATTGGTTCCATTTTGTATCTTTTGGGTTTTTAAATCTTGTATTTTAATGTTGTGAACTGCCCCGAGATGTATGGATGGAGGGCGGTATACCAATTTAATCAATACTACTACTACTACTACTACTAATAATAATAATAATGAGCCACTTGCTTTTTCTCCTCCTCTTTAGCGTCGTCTGCAGAAGCAGGAAGCTCCAGGGAACCTCCATCCAAATCTGATGTGGCAGAACAACCACCCAACAAGTCGGAGCATCCACTGCAGACAAATCCTGGCCACCAGGAGCCGCCCAAGAAGGAGGCCGCAATGGAGGAACAAGCAGACCGGCAACCTCCAGGCAAATCTGATGTGGCAGAACTCGCACCCAAGTCAGACCATCCACCACAGACAAATCTCGGCCATCAGGAGCTGCCCAAGAAGGAGGCCGCAATGGAGGAACAAGCAGACCGGCAACCTCCAGGCAAATCTGATGTGGCAGAACTCGCACCCAAGTTAGACCATCCACCACAGACAAATCTCGGCCATCAGGAGCTGCCCAAGAAGGAGGCAGCAACGCAGGAAGAAGTAGACCAGCAAAAGGAGACCACGAAGACCAGGACAAGGAAAGGAGGAAAAAGGAGACCAGCCAAATCTAATGTGGCTAAACCTCCAGCCAAATCTGATGTGGCAGAACAACCACCCAACAAGTCTGACGGGCCACTGCAGACAAATCCTGACCATCAGGAGCTGCCCAAGAAGGAGGCAGCAACGCAGGAACAAGGAGACCGGCAACCTCCAGGCAAATCTGATGTGGAAGAACAACCACCCAACAAGTCGGAGCATCCACTGCAGACAAATCCCGGCCACCAGGAGCCGCCCAAGAAGGAGGCCGCAATGGAGGAACAAGGAGACCAGCAACCTCCATCCAAATCTGATGTGGAAGAACAACCACCCAACAAGTCGGCCCGTCCACTGCAGACAAATCCCGACCATCAGGAGCCGCCCAAGAAGGAGGCAGCAACGCAGGAACAAGGAGACCAGCAACCTCCAGCCAAATCTGATGTGGCAGAACAAACACCCAACAAGTCAGAGCATCCACTACTGACAAATCCCGGCCATCAGGAGCTGCCCAAGAAAGAGGCAGCAACGCAGGAACAAGGAGACCAGCAAAAGGAGACCTGGAAGACCAGGACAAGGAAAGGAGGAAAAAGGAGACCAGCTAAATCTAATGTGGCAAAACCTCCAGCTAAATCTGATGTGGCAGAACAACCACCCAACAAGTCTGACCGGCCACTGCAGACAAATCCCGGCCACCAGGAGCTGCCCAAGATGGAGGCAGCAACGCAGGAGCAAGGAGACCAGCAACCTCCAGGCAAATCTGATGTGGCAGAACAACCACCCAACAAGTCTGACCGGCCACTGCAGACAAATCCCGGCCACCAGGAGCTGCCCAAGATGGAGGCAGCAACGCAGGAGCAAGGAGACCAGCAACCTCCAGGCAAATCTGATGTGGCAGAACAACCACCCAGCAAGTCAGACCATCCACCACAGACAAATCTCGGCCATCAGGAGCTGCCCAAGAAGGAGGCAGCAACGCAGGAAGAAGTAGACCAGCAAAAGGAGACCTGGAAGACCAGGACAAGGAAAGGAGGAAAAAGGAGACCAGCCAAATCTAATGTGGCAAAACCTCCAGCCAAATCTGGTGTGGCAGAACAACCACCCAACAAGTCTGACCGGCCATTGCAGACAAACCCTGGCCATCAGGAGCTGCCCAAGATGGAGGCAGCAACGCAGGAGCAAGGAGACCAGCAACCTCCATCCAAATCTGATGTGGCAGGACAACCACCCAGCAAGTCAGACCATCCGCTGCAGACAAACCCTGGCCATCAGGAGCTGTCCAAGAAGGAGGCCGCAACGCAGGAGCAAGGAGACCAGCAACCTCCAGCCAAATCTGATGTGGCAGAACAACCACCCAACAAGTCTGACCGGCCACTGCAGACAAATCCTGGCCACCAGGAGCTTCCCAAGAAGGAGGCAGCAATGCAGGAACAAGGAGACCACCAACGTGAAGATCAGTTGCGCTCGTCGTTGACGCCTCTTGTAGAACAAAGTGTCTTGCAGGCCCTGTCGCTGCTGCAGCCTGGAGGCGCAGTGGGTGCTGGACTCACCCAAGGAACAAGCTTGCCCCCTGTTGTGCAGATCGATCCAGCATCCCTTGTCTCCATGATGCAGCTGGTTGCAACCCAGGTGGTGCAAGCTGCCTTAGCCTCCAAGGAGGCCTCAAGTGTGCAGGAAAGCCCAAGTGTGGCTGGCCCAAGCCCCCAGTTAAGTATTCCTGCAGGAAGCAAAGAAAAGAAGCAGGAGAGCAGTCAGGAAGTGGTGCCAGGAGTCGTTCCTCCTTGCTCAGGTGAGGAGTTGTCGGGAAGGGGCTGAGGGTGGGTCTGGCTGTAGAGGGAGGTTGTTCTGTGTTAGAGATATCCGTCAAGACTTGCATTGGTGATATAATGCACTGCCCCTGCTCAGGTTTAGGACTGCCCTGAGATCCAGCCGGCTTCTCTGGTAGTGGTGAACACACCTGTGCTGTTGCTTCTAGGGTGTGTGGAGTTTGGAACTGACAGGGTTAAAACTCCGAGGTGTCCTGTATCTGGGAGGAGCTTGATGCAGGGAAGTGTGTCAGAGTCTGTGTATGTTCACAGACTTGCTTTCGATTCTCCAGAGACGAGATGCAGCTAAGGCTGCAGAGAGACAGTGTGTACTTTTGGAGAGCACGGGAGAAAGATGCTGGAAAGCTCTGATGGATTTATTGCTTTGTAAATAAACGCTTCTAGAGATAAGAACTGATCTGTCTTTGGACTTGATTTATCCCTCATCTCACACGGATGCAGGACCGCTGCTACTCTGCTATTCCTGCCAGGTCAGCTCCCGAACATAGTTGCGCAGGGGAAGCCCGACTGGACGCAGGATTAATTTCCCCAGAGGGTGCAGGGATGTTTTCTGCAATCCGTTGGTCCGGGCGACTGGTTTCTTTTGTGGCATACCAAATACACAGTGGTATGTGATTTTACTGCTTTGTGGCTACATTTCTATCCTCCGATGAGAGAACGTGGCATACATGATTCTTCCCCTCCTCATTTCACCCCACAACAACCCTGAGAGCCAGTGTGGTGTAGTGGTTAAGACCAGTGGACTCATAATCTGGTGAACCGGGTTTGATTCCCTGCTCCTCCACATGCAGCTGCTGGGTGACCTTGGGCTAGTCACACTTCTCTGAAGTCTCTCAGCCTCACTCAACTCACAGAGTGTTTGTTGTGGGAGAGGAAGGGAAAGGAGAATGTTGGCCGCTTTGAGACTCTTCTTCTTCTTCTTCAACATCACCCACTGAGTTTAAAGCTGAGTGGGGATTTGAACTCGGGTCTCCCTGGCCCTAGTCCAGCACTCTCACCACTTCACTACGCTGGCTCTTGGGCCAGTGAGGAAAAATGCTAGTTAAGGCTTCAAGAGCTGTGCCAGGAGAGCTGGCGCATTGCTGTTTAGGTGTTCTCATTGCTGTGGATGGATCTCTTGTGATTCAAATACAACAAGCGATTCTCAAGGAATCGGAAGTAATGAAGTCAGATCAGGGTTGTGTCAGAGCACATGTTGCTTATATTGTGGTTTGAGGTTTTGCCGAACAGCAAGCTACATGTGTTCCAAGTATGTTAACTGAGTATGAAAGGCTTGCGAGAATTTATTAATCCTCCAGTTCTCTTGAGCACATAGTTTGTGGATAGTATCAAATCTAGATATTTTGCTAAGGGTCAGGGTTGATGGGAGCTGGGAGTCCTGCATTGCAGGGGTCGGACTACAGGACTCTTGGGGACTTCTCCAACTCTATGATTCCATTCACAGCACCTGGATGGCACCAGGATCCTCTATTCTTGACATAGGCCAACACTGCCATGGACAAGAGGGGTGTCAGAGATTTGCTTGCAGGGCACCAGTCTGGGTGATTGAAGAGCAGCGGTGGGCAACCAAAGGCCCAGGGGCCGGATGCAGCCCAATCGCCTTCTCAATCCAGCCCTCGGGTGGTCTGGGAATCAGCGTGTTTTTACATGAGTAGAATGTGTCCTTTTATTTAAAATGTATCTCTGGGTTATTTGTGGGGCATAGGAATTCTGACTCCCCCCCCCCCCCCAATATAGTCCGGCTCACCACACGGTCTGAGGGACGGTGGAATGGCCCACTGCTGGAAAGGTTTGCTGACCCCTGTTGAAGAGGATTGTAAATGCACCAGAGATCAAGAGCCTCATGGCCTACCAACTGAGCTATATAGACTGCACACAAAGGGGTACGTGGTGGCATCACGTTGACTTTGTTTCTGTTTAGTTGCAACCCCTGCAAGTAAGGTTTTCTGGACACAGTTGTGTGCTGTGCAAGGAAGCGCATGCTGGCGTCCGGGAGAGAATCCCACCTTGGTCTGGGTCACCGGCTGCATGTCGTGTGGCTAGGTTAGGAGGGCATGCATGATTTGGGAGCGGCTGGTGCCTCCAGATGTTATCCTCCTGCAGCTGGGCAAGAATAACTTGGGCACACAGAAAGGCATAGAGCTCAACTCTTGGCAATGTTGGATCCACCTGAGCTCAGTATTTTCTATACCATTATTCCTCAAACTTGAATTCTCAGCTGTTGTTGGACTATAACTCCCATCATCCATAGCTAGCAGGACCAGTGATCAGGGATGGTGGGGGTTGTAGTCCAATGGCAGCTGGGAATTCAAGTTTGAGAAAAAATGGTCTGCAGGGACTGGTGGCTTCAGGCAGGGAGTCTCTCCCAGCCCTTTTTGGAGATGCTGGGAACTGAACCCGGGACCTTTTGGTGCTGGAAGCTGCATCATCCTGAGTCAGACCACTGGTCCATTTAGCATAATATTGCCTCATTGACTGGCAGAAGCTCTCCAGGGTTTCAGGCATGGAATGCCGCCAGCCCTGTATACCTGAAGGAGTGGCTTCACCCCTGTTGCTCGGCCTGGACATTGAGGTCCAGCTCTGAGGGCCTTCTGGCAGTCCACTCATTGCTGGAAGTGAAGTTACAGGGAAACAGGGAGAGGGGCTTCCCGGTAGTGGTGCCTGCCCTGTGGAACACCTTCCTGCCGCTTGTCAAAGAGAGAGGAATTCTGAAGGCAGCCCTGTATCGGGAAGCTTTTAATGTTTGACACTGTATTTTTGTTGAAGCTGCACTGAGTGGCTGGGGCAACCCAGTCAGATGGGCAGGGTAGAAGAAATAAATAGTTGTTGTTTCGTTGTTTTTGTTTTAATTACTTATTTGTTCTTTTATCTTGTGAACCATACTGAGATCATTTGTTAAAAGGCAGTACAGTGGTACCCCGGGTTAAGTACTTAATTCGTTCTGGAGGTCCGTTCTTAACCTGAAACTGTTCTTAACCTGAAGCACCACTTTAGCTAATGGGGCCTTCTGCTGCCGCCGCGCCGCCAAAGCACGATTTCTGTTCTCATCCTGAAGCAAAGTTCTTAACCCGAGGTACTATTTCTGGCTTAGCGGAGTCTGTAACCTGAAGCGTATGTAACCCGAGGTACCATTGTATATAAATATTATTATTATTATTATTATTATTATTATTATTATTATTATTATTATCTGGAGATGCTGCTGGGGATTGAACCTGGGAACTTCTGTACACAAAGCAGGTGATCTGCCACTCCATGGCATGGGACTTCAGGTGTGAGGTTGGTGGGTGAGACTTGGGGAAAACAGTGTCACAGGTCAAACTGAGGCCTGTGCCAGAACAGAATAAGCTTGTTGGCTGGAAATTTCCTACGTCAGCCGTAAAAGGAGCAGCGAACGGCCCAGCAAATCCAGCAGGCTGCTGTGAAGCTCTGTATGCAACTGCTATAGGGACTTGAATTCAGGTGGCACAGATTTTGGGAATACAGTGGTGCCTCGCAAGATGAAATTAATCCGTTCCGCAAGTCTCTTCGTCTAGCGGTTTTTTCGTCTTGCGAAGCAACCCTATTAGCGGCTTAGCGCTATTAGCGGTTTAGCCGCTATTAAAGGCTTATCTGCTTAGTGGCTAAAAGGCTATTAGCGGCTTAGAAAAAAGGGGGGAAAGCGAAAAAAATTGCAACACTTGCAAGACTTTTTCGTTTTGCGAAGCAAGCCCATAGGGAAATTCGTCTTGTGAAGCGCATCGAAAAACGGAAAGCCCTTTCGTCTAGCGGGTTTTTCGTTTTGCGAGGCATTCGTCTTGCGGGGCACCACTGTATAAGGGTTCCTTTCTGAAAGGAAAGGAGCAGATTTCTTGACTATTGGTAACCTAAGATATTTGGGCAGGGAGGGTGGCTGGCTGGCTAAGCTGGCCTCCCCTGATGAAGCTCAATTGCAACTCCCACCATCCTCGCTTCTTAGCCTTGCTGGACAGGGCTGTTGGGACTTGAAGTCCAGCAACCTTTGGGGTGCCAGAAATTAGCTACCCAGGTTTAGGGCCACGTCTGTAATGTAGGAATTCTTGGAACAGCTAGGCACCTGCGTACAAACCCCTGACATAAAACTAAAATGTGAGAGAGGCCACTTGCTCTTCATGCAAAAGGCCTCAGGTTAATGTGTAATTATCCAGTTTGTTTGTGGGTCGGATTAGGATCTGTGTATGCCCCCTCCTTCAGTTACGTGCATAGTAGAGGCATTGTGATGGCATCTTGAGAAGGGAGCAGGAGGCAAGGAAACCAAGCTCAAAAGCAGCCCACCAAAGAGCCTCAGGATTCTTCTTCCAAACAGGAGGGAGGTCCAGACATGAGGTCCGCTGGAGGCCACGGAGTGGGTAGCGAGTAAGAAACCTTCCAAATCTAGTAGAATGGCTACTAAACCACCTTTGCTTGATATTGCAGCCTGCGTGGAAAGATCGGAGGCTTCGGGTAGTAAAGGGGACTTGTTCACTCCGAGCTTGTTCACCGTGCCATGGCTTCAGAAGGAAGATGCAAGACCTCCAAAGCAGAATCTTCCAGCGGCGATATCCGCAGGTGAGAATCTGGCACCTACCTTCACAGTGGTGGGGTTGGCTGGCTTGGAGCTGGGTTTCACCACGGGGCTCCTCTTGTGGGGTTGAAGGGGTTACGCAAATTTGGCCATTGCCACTGCCAGTTTAGGGGGAGGTACCAAAGGATGGGACAGAGCTGACGGAAGACCTCACACACACACACACACACACACACACACACACAGAGACATTTTAAATATCTATATTTAATTATTGGTGGTCTCCATATTTAGGGAAGCAGAACAAATAAATAAAATCAAAGGGAATGTGAATGAGAAGATAGAAAAAGATGTATAGAAATTTATTTATTAAATTTGTATGCCACTCTTCCTTCAAAGATCAAGGGCAGCTCACAACATAAGAAATACAAAATGAGAATGCAAAAGAGAAAAATGAGTCAACCTGCCCAGCAGGATTTTTGGCACCTGGTGGAGCGACATTGGAGACACGGCCCAATTAAGGAAGAGTCCTGATGAAGGACATGGGCATAATATTGAGGGCTTGTAATGAATTTGTATGTGGAGTATGGTGAGCCTTCCCAATCAAGAAGAATGGCTACTAAACCACCTTTGCTTGATATTGCAGCCTGCGTGGAAAGATCGGAGGCTTCAGGTAGCAAAGGGGACTTAACTCCCTCGACCTTGTTCACCGTGCCATGGCTTCAGAAGAAGGAAAATGCAAGACCTCCGAAGCAGAATCTTCCAGCGGAGATATCTGCAGGTGAGAATCTGGCACTTACCTTCACAGTGGTGGGGCTGGCTGGGTTTCACCACAGGGCTCCTGTTGTGGGGTTGAAGGGGTTATGCAAATTTGGCCATTGCCACATCCAATTTATGGGGAGGTACCAAAGGATGGGTCACGAAGAGTCGGACACGACTAAACAACAAAACCAAAGGATGGGACAGAGCTGACTGAAGAGACGTTACTGATGCAGCCAGGAGATGTGCGAGGAGAACTTTGTGTAGCTGCCCAGACCGACAGTCAATTGGGTGCAGTCAGGTAAGGAGGTGGACACAGTTATGAAAGGTATCGCATACGGGGAGGCCTCAAGTTGGCCTGGATATCCTTGATTGCCTGCAACCAATGAGCAAATATGAAAAGGGGAGTTTGTGGATGTGTTTGTCCTTTCTTGATTTATTTGTTCTTTTTATTAAACGTATTCGTCACTTTCTTACCAAAATAATTAAAAGCAGATTGCAATACTTTTAAGCAAGCAAGCAAACAAACAAACAAACAAACAAACACACACACAGAGAGACATTTTAAGTATCTATAGTTAATTATTGGTGGTCTCCATATTTAGGGAAGCAGAACAAATGAATAAAATCAAAGGGAATGTGAATGAGAAGATAGAAAAAAGATGTATAGAAATTTATTTATTCAGATGGAGGATGAATGATGATTTGTTGAGGAATGGGCAAATAATAAGGTCCAAAAGACTCTAAATGACTATTTTGAGATGACTATGACTTTTGGAATGGAAAAAAAGAGTCATTTGAGACGCAAGTAAAGTAGTAATGAGAGGATTCCTCATTCAACAAAATTCAATTAAGAGAAAGATACAAAATGAAAAGAAAGATAAAATTTTGGACCAATTAAAAGAAAGAGAAGAACCTTAGAAGTAATCCAACGAATTTGCAGATACAAAAGAAAATTAAAGCCTTACAGATCCAGTATTCATAGATTATAAACCAAGAAATAGAATGGAAATTAAGACTGATGAAACAAAGGAATTTTGAATTTGCATATAAATGTGGGAAACTCTTAGCTTGGCAGTTAAAAAAAAGACAGAAACAAAGTACTATTACAAATACTGTATCAGAAGGAAAGTCTGTGGAGACCCCTGTGGAGATAAGAAGATGCTTCCAGAAGTATTACAAACAAATGTATAAAAATGGTAAAGAAGACAAGGTCAAAATTGAGCAGTTTATTAAAACTAATGGCTTGCAGAAGATTCCTGAAGGTAAAAGGATCCTACTAAATGGTTTAATAACACGGCAGGAGGTCGAAAGTGCAATAAATTCAATGCAACTTGGCAAAGCCTCAGGACCAGATGGATTGTCAGCAAAATACTATAAGACTATGAAAGATTGGCTTATTCAGTCATTGGTAGAAGTTTGCAATAAGGTAATAGGAGGGGACAACGCACCCGAAACCTGGAAGGAGGCTTATGTAACCCTGATTCCAAAACAAGATCAAGATAGATCCAATGTCAAAAACTATATGAAAGATAATATTAGGAATATAGTTGATATTTTGGAAAAGTTAGAAACAAGAAAAAATGTAAAGCAATGTTAATGTTTATTGATGCGGAGAAGGCCTTTGACAACGTGTCTTAGAGTTCTATGATACAAAATTTAGAAAGTATTGGGGTTGGACAGGAGTTTTAAAATGGTATTAATGTGGTTTATCATGAACAAAAAGGCGCAGCGAATCCAGCAGGCTGCTGTGGAGATCTGTATGCAACTCCTAAAGGGACTTGAATTCAGGTGGCACAGATTTTGGGAATACAAGGGTTCCTTTCTGAAAGGAAAGGAGCAGATTTCTTGACTATTGGTGACCTAAGATATTTGGGCAGGGAGGGTGGCTAAGCTGGCCTCCCCTGATGATGCTCAATTGCAACTCCCATCATCCTCGCTTCTTAGCCTTGCTGGCCAGGACTGTTGGGACTTGAAGTCCAGCAACCTTTGGGGTGCCAGAAATTAGCTACCCAGGTTTAGGGCCACGTCTGTAATGTAGGAATTCTTGGAACAGCTAGGCACCTGCGTACAAACCCCTGACATAAAACTAAAATGTGAGAGAGGCCACTTGCTCTTCATGCAAAAGGCCTCAGGTTAATGTGTAATTATCCAGTTTGTTTGTGGGTCGGATTAGGATCTGTGTATGCCCCCTCCTTCAGTTACGTGCATAGTAGAGGCATTGTGATGGCATCTTGAGAAGGGAGCAGGAGGCAAGGAAACCAAGCTCAAAAGCAGCCCACCAAAGAGCCTCAGGATTCTTCTTCCAAACAGGAGGGAGGCCCAGACATGAGGTCCGCTGGAGGCCACGGAGTGGGTAGCGAGTAAGAAACCTTCCAAATCTAGTAGAATGGCTACTAAACCACCTTTGCTTGATATTGCAGCCTGCGTGGAAAGATCGGAGGCTTCAGGTAGTGAAGGGGACTTGTTCACCTCGAGCTTGTTCACCGTGCCGTGGCTTCAGAAGGAAGATGCAAGACCTCCGAAGCAGAATCTTCCAGCGGAGATATCTGCAGGTGAGAATCTGGCACTTACCTTCACAGTGGTGGGGCTGGCTGGCTTGGAGCTGGGTTTCACCACGGGGCTCCTCTTGTGGGGTTGAAGGGGTTACGCAAATTTGGCCATTGCCACTGCCAGTTTAGGGGGAGGTACCAAAGGATGGTACAGAGCTGACTGAAGAGACATTACTGATGCAGCCAGGAGATGTGCGAGGAGAGCATTGTGTAGCCGCCCAGACCGACAGTCAATTGGGTGCAGTCAGGTAAGAAGGTGGACGCAGTTATGAAAGGTATCTCATTCGGGGAGGCCTCAAGTTGGCCTGGATATCCTTGATTGCCTGTCACCAATGAGCAAATATGAAAAGGGGAGTTTGTGGATGTGTTTGTCCTCTCTTGATTTTTTTGTTCTTTTTATTAAACATATTCGTCACTTTCTTACCAAAATAACTAAAAGCAGATTGCAATACTTTTAAGCAAGCAAGCAAACAAACACACACACACACACACACACAGAGAGAGAGAGAGAGAGAGAGAGAGAGAGAGAGATTTTAAATATCTATATTTAATTATTGGTGGTCTCCGTATTTAGGGAAGCAGAACAAATGAATAAAATCAAAGGGAATGTGAATGAGAAGATAGAAAAAGATGTATAGAAATTTATTTATTAAATTTGTATGCCACCCTTCCTTCAAAGATCAAGGGCAGCTCACAACATAAGAAAAAGAATGCAAAAGAGAAAAATGAGTCAACCTGCCCAGCAGGATTTTTGGCACCTGGTGGAGCGACATTGGAGAAACGGCCCAATAAAGGAAGAGTCCTGATGAAGTACATGGGCATAATATTGAGGGCTTATAATGAATTTGTGGGTGGAGTATGGTGAGCCATTTAGGATGCAGGTAGGCTTTGGTGGTAGTTTTGATATGGGATAGCACAGTGTTCGAAGCTCCCATTGTTCTAGGCGCATTTTGCGACAGGGAATTTCATTAGCGTGATCAGTTTCTCAGCTCTGGGTTCAATACTTCGCCTAAGATTTCAGATTAAAACTGCAGAGTGGAAGGAAAGGAGGACCTTTTTCTGCCTCCCCACATGAAGACTGGAGAGGAGACCCTCTTAATATTAGGGAGGTGAGCAGGAGAAGCACTAGACTGTGATAAACTGACATAATATTCTACCGTATTTTTCGCTCTATAACACGCACTCGACCATAACACGCACGTAGTTTTTAGAGGAGGAAAACAAGAAAAAAAAAATTCTAAACGAAACAGTGGATGTATGATTTTTGTGGTTCATGCTGTGGCCACAGACATGTGATCTGACAGTGAGTTTGGAGTAGCCCAATGCAAAAATCATGTGGATCCATGCTTTGTAACCATGTTTTAAGTGGGGAGGAAAGGAAAAGCACTCAAGGGACAAGGAGCAGGATGCTGCTAATAATGCAGGAGAGGGGTTTAAGGGGAGAAGGAGCACGCGTGGGGTGGGTGGAGAAGGATGCTGCTAATAATGCAGGAGAGGGGTTTAAGGGGAGAAGGAGCACGCGTGGGGTGGGTGGAGAAGGATGCTGCTAATAATGAAGAGGGATATAAGGGGAGAAGGCTCCTCTCCTCTCCCACTTTGCTCCTTTAAAGCAAGCAGGCTCTGCTTTTCTCCCTCCTCCCCACTCATCCCCGGCTTAGCGAGCTGAAAAACTTTGCTGCTATGTAGCGAGCTGAGTGGGGAGGAGAGAGGGACAGAGAGCCTGCTTGCTTTAAAGGAACCAACCGGAAAGGAGCCGGTTACGCTCCTCTCCTCTCCCGCTTTGCTCCTTTAAAGAAGCAGGCTCTCTGTCCCTCTCTCCTCCCCACTCAGCAGCTCTTCTCCCGCTTTGCTGTTTCAAAGCGAGCCACGGAGGGGGGAAGGAAGGGGAACCATGGATCCTCTGCTCACGACTGCAGCAGATCCCCCCGCCATCCGTAGGCATTCGCTCCATAACACGCACAGACATTTCCCCTTAGTTTCTAGGAGGAAAAAAGTGAGTGTTATAGTGCAAAAAATACGGTATTTTTGTTATTTAAAAAAGTGTGCCTAGACATTCTGTTGTGCCCATAGCCTAGGTCTAAGGTGCCATTGAGCTCCTACCTTCCATATCTGCTTCCAGCACTGGATAGGCAGGAGACTGAGCTCTGTTACAATGTGTGTTAGGGTCCAAGTAAGTCACTATCATTGCTAGGTCCATCTGTGAGCCTTGGGTGAATAAGCCAACAAAACGTCCACACGGCTCCTCAAAGTATGAGGCAGCTGCCTGCTCTTTTGATTCTGGTCCTTAACACAACGCAACTGATTGACCAAGTTGAAATACTGGGAAACTTGGGAGGATGTGATCATGTCCTCCTGGGTTTCATGATCTAGAAGGAAGGGAAAGCAGAGTATAGTCAGACTTTAAGAAGACCAATTTCATAAAGCTTAGGGAGTTACTGAGTGAGATCCCAGGGTCAGAAATATTTAAAGAGAAGGGAATCCAAGATGGATGGGAATTTCTGAAAGGTGAAATATTGAAGGTACAAAGACAGACAATTCCAACAAGAAAGAAAAGTAGGAGGCATCTAAAGAAACTTGTGTGGCTGCATAAGCAGCTTACAGGTGAGCTCAGATTTAAGAAGGGCATGTATACGAAATGGAAGAAAGGAGAAATCACGAAGGATTAGGGTACACAGTAGCCAACAGTTGCAAGGAGAAGGTAAGGCTTTTGACCAAGTCCCCTGTGATAGTCTTGCAGAGAAACTGGTAATAATTTGGGTTGGACGAGCAGTTTGAAAGCATGCCAGTGCAAGTAGATAAATGGGTACTGCTGTGGCAGGAACGTAAATGGCGTTTCCGTGCACCCTAGATTTTGTCACGCCAGAAGCGGTTTAGTCCTGCTGACCACATGACCTGGAAAACTGTCTGGATAAACGGCAGCTCCCTCAGCCTGAACACGAGATGAGCGCCGTAACCCCATAGTCGCCTTTGAGTGGACTTAACTGTCCAGGGGTTCTTTACCTTTTTTTACTTTACCTTTAGGTGGGTTGGTAGCTGGTTGACTGACTGAACCCAAAGAGTGCCCATTAATGGTTCCTTATCATCCTGGAAAAAAGTGACAAGTGGGGTGCCACAGGGTTCTGTCCTGGGTCATTGTTGTTCAACATCTTTATGTATGACTTGGATGATGGAATTATGGGGATGCTCATCGAATTGGCAGATGACACCAACCCTGGAGGGGGAGCTAATGCTGCAGAAGGCACAATTGGGATTCAAGATGACCTTAACAGATTGGAGAACTGGGTCCAAACTAACAAAATGAGTTTTGATACGGGCAACTGTCAGGTTCTGCAGTTAGGCAGGAATAACCAACTTTACAAATATAAGACAGGAAATACTTGGCTTGCCAGTAAGACATGTGAAAAGGATCTAGGGGTCTTGGTGGTCCACAAGCTTATCATAATTCAACAGTGTGCTGCAGCAGCAAAACTAGCTAATGCTATTCTTGGCTGCATCAAGAGAAGTCTAGTGTCCAGATACAGGGAATTAATAGTCATCTATTCTGCCTTGTTCAGACCATACCTGGAATACTGTGTCCTGTTCTGGGCACCCCAGTTTAAGAAACATGATTGATAATCTGGAAAGTGTTCAGAGAAGGGTGACCAAGATGATCAAAGGTCTAGAAGCCTTATGAGGAATGGTTGAAGAAACTGGGTATTTTTTGCTTGGAAAAGAGGAGGCTGAGAGGAGATACGATACCCTTCTCTACATACCTAAAGGACTGCCACACAGAAGATGTAGCCAGCTTATTCCCCCCCCCCCCCTCTGCAGGGTAGGACCTGAACCAGTGGCTTCAAGTTAGAAGAAAGATTCTGACTCAACATCAGGAAGAACTTTCTGACAGGGCGAGCTGCTCAACAGTGGAAGGGTCTCCTTTGGGAGGTTGCAGACTCTCCTTCCTCGGAGGCTTTTAATCAGAGGTTGGATGGCCATCTGTCATGGATGCTTAGCTGAAATTCCTGCATTGCAGGGTTGGACTAGTTGGCTCTTGGGGTCCCTTCCAACTCTACTATTATATGATTCCATCAGTTTTCAATGTTCAGATTAGGGTAGGGGTGGTAACATATATGACCTATAGCTGTTGAGCAACTTGGGGAGTAGAACTTGCATATTAGGCGACAGGACTACTAGTTGGAACGTTAATAATAATAATAATAATAATATAATTTTTTATTTATACCCCGCCCTCTCCAGCCAAGGCTGGGCTCAGGGCGGCTTACAAGCAATAATAAAAACAAGTTGAATCATTACAACTTAAAAACAAAATTAAAATGCAACATTAAAATATTGAAATATTAAAATGTAGCCTCATCACAGGAGGAGAAGGAAAATAAAAAAGAAAAGGAGGGAGGGAATCAAATTGGCTCCAAGCCAAAGGCCAGGTGGAACAACTGTGTCTTACAGGCCCTGCGGAAAGAAATCAGATCCTGCAGGGCCCTGGTCTCATGAGGCAGAGCGTTCCACCAGGCCAGAGCCAGAGTTGAAAAGGCCCTGGGCTCTGGTTGAAGCCAATCTAACTTCCTTAGGGCCCGGGACCACTAGGGTGTTGCTATTTATGGACCTTGAGGCTCTCTGTGGGGCATACCGGGAGAGGCGGTCCTGTGGGTACAAGAGTCCTAGGCCGTGAAGGGCTTTTTATTTTTCATTTATAATAATATTTATTAATGTTTCACAAACAATAAAAACAAATTCCAAAATTTAAACTACAAAAACAAAACACATAAAAATGCACAATAAAAACAGTTAACAGAAGAAAAAAAGAAAAAAGAAAGAATAAAAACAGAGAATAACCAAAAATCAAAACAGAAAATAGATTAATGTTTTCAAATCTTATATTTCCTTCACTAGTTTCTTTACCTCCTCACACCTCCCATTTTGTATTCCAGTTCAAATATTAAATTCAGCAAATCCTTACCCTCTAGCATTTATCCTTACTCCATATATTAACCTATTATAAGTATCAATTTCCAATTATCAATCCCTATTTACATTTTCTTAAGCATCTTTTTACCAGTACCGCTTATTTTCAATCAAACGTCATTTCAACATTCCTTAATTTTACAGTGCTTCTGCAGGTAGTCTTTAAATTTCTTCCAATCTTCCTCCACCGACTCTTCTCCCCGGTCACAAATTCTGCCAGTCATCTCTGCCAGTTCCATGTAGTCCATGACCTTCACCTGCCATTCTTCCAGTGTGGGTAGCTCCTGTGTCTTCCAATATTTCGCAATGAGTAGTCTTGCTGCTGCTGTTGCATACATAAAGAAAGTTCTATCCTTCTTTAGCACCAATTGGCCGACAATGCCCAGGAGAAAGGCTTCTGGTATATTTAAATACCTTTTTCAATTCATTATATATCATTTCCCAGAAGGCCTTAATCCTTGGGCACGTCCACCAAAGGTGAAAGAATGTACCCTCAGTTTCTTTACATTTCCAACATTTATTATCAGGCAAATGGTAGATTTTTGCAAGCTTGACTGGTGTCATGTACCACCTATAAATCATTTTCATAATATTCTCTCTAAGGGCATTACATGCCGTAAATTTCATACCTGTGGTCCACAACTGTTCCCAGTCAGCAAACATAATATTATGACCAACATCCTGTGCCCATTTAATCATAGCAGATTTAACCGTTTCATCCTGAGTATTCCATTTTAACAGCAAGTTATACATTCTTGAAAGTATCTTGGTATTGGGATCTAACAATTCTGTTTCCAACTTTGATTTTTCCACCTGGAAGCCGATTTTTTTGTCTAAATTGGATACCTCTCTTATTTGAAAATAATGAAGCCAATCTCACACTCTATCTTTTAATTTCTCAAAACTCTGCAATTTCAATTTGTCTCCTTCTTGCTCTAAAATCTCCCAATATTTTGGCCACTTGGCCTCCATATTGAGGTTTTTTTTTTAGCTTTTACCTCCATTGGTGACAACCACCTTGGGGTTTTGTTTTCAAGTAAGTCTTTGTATCGTATCCAGACACTAAACAGTGCTTTCCTGACAATATGGTTCTTAAATGCCTTATGTGCTTTAACCTTGTCATACCACAAGCATGCATGCCACCCAAAAACATTGAAGGGCTTTAAAGGTCAAAAGCAGCACCTTAAAATAAAATAAAATAAATAAAGGTCAAAAGCAGCACCTTAAATCTGACCCTCTACTCCACCGGGAGCCAGTGCAGCTTGAAAAGCAATGGGTGAATATGCTCCCATGGCAGAGACCCCTTGAGGAGCCTCGCTGCAGCATTCTGCACCCGCTGGAATTTATGGGACAGCTTCAAGGGCAGCTCCGCGTAGAGCGAATTACAGTAGTCAAGCCTGGAGATGACCGTCACATGGATCACTGTGGCCAGGTCGGGGCGGGAAAGGTAAGGGACCAACTGCTTGATGTGGCGAAGGTGGAAAAATGTCGCCTTGGCTGTTGCTGTAACCTTGCGCCTCCTTGGAAAGGGAGGTGTCAAGGATTACACTCAAACTCTTAACGGAAGGCAATGGCACTAATTGGGCCCCTGCAAGAGAAGGGAGTTGGTCCCTCATCCCCATGCCATCCCGACCCAGCCATAGGACCTCTGTCTTCAAAGGATTTAGTTTTAATCGGCTCCCACGAAACCATCCAGCCACAGCTTCCAAGCATCTGGTCAGTGTGTTCGGGGCCGAGTCGGTGTGGCCATCCATCAACAGACAGAGCTGAGTGTCATCAGCATATTGGTGACAGCCCAGCCCAAAGCTCTGGATAATCTGGGCAAGGGGGTGCATTAAGATGTTAAAAAGCATCGGGGAGAGAATTGCGCCCTGCGGCACTCCACACACCAAGGAGTGGCGCGACGACATTTCCCTCCCTAGTGCCACCCTCTGTCCCCGACCAGAGATAAAAGAGCACAGCCAGTTACGGGCTATGCCCTGTATCCCCACGTCTGCGAGGCAGTGGTCCAGAAGATCATGATTGACCATGTCAAAGGCTGCTGACAAATCTAAAAGGATCAGCAGTCCTGACCCGCCTCGATCCAGTTGTCTACGGAGATCATCTGTTAGGGCAACCAGAGCCGTTTCGGTCCCAAAACCAGGACGGAAATCGGACTGAAATGGATCTAAAGTCGATGTTTCCTCCAGAAACCTACCAAGCTGTTCAGCAACCGCTCTCTCAATTACCTTACCTAGATATGGAAGATTTGAAACTGGGCAGTAATTAGATAGGTCTAAGGGATCTAGTGAAGTTTTCTTTAAGAGTGGACACACCAGTGCTTCCTTCAGTTCCCCTGGGAATGTCCCCGTGTCAAGAGACAAGTTGATGATTTCAACCAGGGGGGTCCGCGCGACATCTGGACACTCCCTAATCAGCCAAGATGGGCACGGATCAAGGAGGCAGGTGGTGGGCCTACCAACTTGGAGGAACCTATCCACATCAGCAGGGAGTATCCGATCGAAATGGTCCAACACTGGACCTGAAGTCAGTCGAGGGGCCTCCAGTTCAGTCACTGTATCTAAATTGGCAGGGAGGTCACGGCGGAGCAACAGGACTTTCTCTGCAAAAAAGCTTGTGAATGTCTCACAGCTGTGGGTCGAATTTATCCTTAAATTTGGTTGTCCTCCTGAGGACGTTATTGACCTAATTATTCTAAAAAGTTGTGCCGGGCGAGAGCTAGCGGATGCAATGGAAGCTGCAAAGTAAGATTTCTTAGCAGCTTTCATAGCCATCTCATAGGCTTTCATAAGCATCCTATAAGATGTTCTTGAGGCTTCGTCACGAGTCCGTCACCATACTCGCTCTAGCCATCAAGATCCCGCTTCATTTTCCGGAGCTCCTCAGTAAACCAAGGGGCCCGGTTTCGACGGGGTCACAGAGGGCTCTTAGGCGCGATCTCATCAATGGCTGCCAAGAGCCAGTTGTTCCAGTCCTCTACAAGGTCATCTAACGAGTCGCCAAGAGGAGCGGGGTCCCGCAAGGCTTGTCGGAATCTATCAGGATCTATCAGTTTTCGCGGGCAAGCCCAAATAGGCTCGCCACCCGAGCAGGGGAGGAGCGGGAAGTCAATCTTGGCTTTCAGAGCGTAGTGATCAGACCATGGGACTTCCAAGGGGGGAGCATGATCACATCTATGCCAGCCCCAAAGATCAGATCCAGCGTGTGGCCTGCTTGATGAGTGGGGCCCAAAACAAACCGGGAGAGCCCTAGTGTTAAAAAGCGGTAAGAGTTAAGGTGTCTCCTTGTATTTACTGGTTCAGGCCAAAATGCTTGCAAATGTTTCATCTGACTTTAGGCTTAGGAAAATGGCGGGATGGGAGAAGGAATGCCCCTCCCAGCCATCATGGGGAAGCACTCTGTGTCTCCAAATGAGGCTGCATTATTCAGTGCATAATCTATGGGAATCATTTCCGCAAGTGGCATTGTTTCTCTTATTATTTTCTAGTAATAGGTTTGTTTTGTGGATTTTATAAGGAAATCTGTTTTTAAGGGGATAGGTTCAGGGAGTGAGTCCTAGCCAATGGGATGGCTTGGGCAGGTTCTACGGGGGGGAGGGGGGATTTATTGGGACACCCGATTTCCGTGATCGTGGGCAGGAGGAGGAGTTACGCTAGGACCAGACCATGTCATTACCGAGGGGGCAGGTTTACTCGTCGTTTGGAGACTATCCCTGCCTCCGGGTCTGGTCCTGACCAGAAGGTTACAGGTATCAACAAGGGTGTCCCACATGACCTTCAGGTGCTGCTGTGTAATGCCAGGTCAGTGATCCAGAAGACCACTGCCGTCCATGACTTGATCATGGATGGAGAACTTGAACTGGAATGTGTAACAGAGACTTGGTTGGACGAGGCATATGAACCTGTTCTTGCTGGTGCTTGTCTGCCAGGCTTCCCTTATGCACAGCAACCCAGGTCCTGTGGGTGGGGAGGGGGGGGTTGCAGTGATTTTTAGGAAGTCCTTTGTTTTCATTGGGCGTCCTTATTAGGAAGACCCACTTCTCTAAAGTTGGGCAATAGGGGCAGTACAGGATTGCTATTGGTGTACCAACCTCCCCGCTGCACCAAGGATTCCCTGCTCACACTGCTTCAGGTCACGTCGGATGTTTTCCTGGAGCCACCCATCTTGGTCCTGGGTGAGTTTAACATCCATGCCAACATGACCTTACATGGCGCTGCTTGGGACTTTGTGGAAAGCATGGCCTTCATGGGGCTGTACCTGAATAAGTTTGATCCAACTCATAGTGGCAGACATGCCTGGTGTTCACCTCTATGGATGTGGGTGATCTGACACTAAAAGTGAAACAAAAGAAGTGCTATGTCGGATCACTTCCTGTTGCAACTAGACTTCTCCGCTACCATCCCCTGCATAGGGAAGTGGGACTGATTAGAATGGTCCGTCACAGCCACTTAATGGATCTAGATAGTTTCCAGAGAGTGGTAGGGGATGTTTTATCCCATGTTGATGGCCTTTCAGCTGATTTACTGGTGGCTCGTTGGAATGCGGTGTTAACTAGGGTTGTTGACTTGTCTGGTTCCGAAGTGCCCACTCTGATTGCATGGAGTCTGGATGACCCCTTGGTTCTCCCCTGGGCTGAGGGCAATCAAACGATGGCTAGAGTGCCAGTGGCAGAAAACCCACTCTGAATCAGACTGAACACGGGTTACAGCTCAACGTTGAGTCTACCAAGTTTTGATAATGATGGCAAAGAGGACCTTCTTCACCGCCTCTATTGCATCTGCAGAAAATAGTTCCAGGAGACTTTTCCAGGTGGTCTGGAGTTTTACAGATCCACCTTTACCAGCTTGAGTCCAGCACGGACTGCAAGGTCTCCTATGATGACTTCACAAAGTTTTTTGCAGGTAAAAATCAGATTCGGAGGGAGGTAGACCTCACAATGGGGCAGGGTTGGGGTGGGAGAGTGCCAGAGCTCTGCCTAGTCATGTCGCATGGGAACAATTCCAGTCTGTTACATCTGAGGATGTGGAGACAAGTGAAACTGACCACCTATTTCCTTGATCCTTGCCCATCCTGGCTCATAAAGAGAGCTGAGAAGGGGTGGGCGATGAGCTGTGCGGGGTGGTGAATGCTTCCCTCTGTGTGGGAATCTTCCCATACCCACTTAAAGAAGCAGTTATTAAACCTCTTCTTAAAAAGCTATCTTTTGAGCCTAGCCATCATGACCAACTATCGCCCAGGCTCATTCTTGGGCAAGGTGATTGAGCAGGTGGTTGCTGAACAACTCCAGGCACGCCTGGAAGATGCGGACCATTTGGATCCCTTCCAGTTGGGATTCAGGCCTCATCATAGGACTGAAACTGCCTTGGTCACACTGGTCGATGATCTCCGGCAGCCTAGGAGCTGTTTCCTAGTTCTGCTGGATCTCTCAGCAGCCTTTGACACCATCGACCATGACATCCTTCTGGACCGTCTATAGGGGCTGGGAGCTGGGGGCACTGTCATACAGTGGTTCCTCTCCTTCCTCCTGGGCTGTGTTCAGAAAGTAGTGTTGAGGGATGAATGTTCGGATCCCTGGGTGCTCACTTATGGGGTGCCTCAGGGTTCCGTCCTCTCCCCGATGCTTTTCAATATCTATTTGAAGCTGCTGGGAGAGATCATCAGGGGGTTTGGGCTGGGTGTTCATCAGTATGCCGATGATACCCAGCTCTACCTCTCCTTCAAATCAGAAGCAGTGAAAGTCCTGTGTGAGAGGGTTGGAGGATGAACAGTGGCTAACGCTGAATCCTGACAAGACAGAAGTATTGTTTTGGGGGGACAGGGTGGGCAGTTGTGGGGGACTCCCTGGTCCTGAATGGGATAACTCTGCCCCTCAGATATGAGGTGCGCAGCCTGGGTGTCATTTTGGACTCACAGCTGTCCATGGAGGTGCAGATCAATTCTGTGTCCAGGGTGGCTGTCTGCTAGCTCTATGTGAGATCCTCTCTGCCTGTGCCCTGTCTCGCAAGAGTGGTGCATACTCTGGTTAATTCCCGCTTAGACTACTGCAATGCCCTCTACATGGGGCTAGCTTTGAGGGTGACTCAGAAACTACAACTAATCCAGAATGCGGCAGCTAGACTGGTGACTGGGAGCAGCCGCCAAGACTATATAACACCAGTCCTGAAAGACTCACATTGGCTCCCAATACACTTCAAAGCACAAAGTGTGGGTGCTGAACTTTAAAGCCCTAAACAACCTCAGCCCAGTATACCTGAAGGAGCGTCTCCAGCGCCAAGGCCCTTCTCGCAATTCCCTCACTGCGAGAAGTGAGGTTACAGGGAACCAGGCAGAGGGCCTTCTCAATAGTGGTGCCTGCTCTGTGGAACACCCTCCCATCAGATGTCGAGGAGATAAACAACAATATGTTTTTTAGAAGACATTTGAAAGCAGTTCTGTATAGGGAAGCTTTTAAAGTTTGCTGGTTTACTATGTTTTTATGTGTGCTGGAAGCCTCCCAGAATGGCTAGGGAAACCTAGTCAGATGGACAGGGTATGAATAACAAATTATTGTTACTATTACATGAAATGGGGAGGCTTTGCCACTGCCACTCCTGTGCCTTCTGAGATCGCACATCTGTGACTACCAGGTTCCAGCGAGAGATCCCAAGAGGTCTGTGAGATCTCCCTGGAATCCGGAAGCCACAGCCGCTTTTCGTTGCTTTTCTGGTGGAGCACTTCTTTGCCACAGGAGAAGTGAGGAGACGCTGGGGCCGTGGCGAGATCTTGCGAGTGTTCAGTAGGAGCAGGTGGGGTGCCTTTGCGGGATTCCAGTGCCCGAGGAGGCTGCCTCAGTCCGCTTCATGTGTGGTCCGGCCCTGCCTGTGATTTCTCAATCTGGTGTTCTTGGAGGTTGGGGTTCTACTGAGGACGCGGTTCAATTCTGACCGAAGAGCTCGATGGTGCCGGTAAGCCCACGCTTGGAGGCTGATCCCTGAGCAGTGACTGTCCTCGAGGAATATGCAGAGCATAGGGGCAACTCTCCAGGGATCTTCATGCCTCGTTCGCATGGCCATCTTCTTACGAAGTTTCAGTTCTGGACAGGAACTAAGAAAACACTTGAGCAGCTGGTGCTGGGTGTGTTGGAGGTACTCTGGGCCTGCTCATTTAGGATTACGGTCGCCCCAACTGCAGTACACCTGGAGACACCTTTGAGAGGCATACAAAACATAAACAAGTCATGTTTAGCATCTTACCAAGCACCGATTGGCATCTGAAAAGCCAGGGGAAAGAAAACTGTCCGGAGTTGCAATTTACTGATGATATTTTTTGTTGACAGATGGCTGGGATGGAGGCCAGCGTGTCCAAGTCCTCATCGCAGGCCACCGTACAGTTCTTCAGGCCAGACGTAGTGCGATACGTTCCAGTCTGGGAACTGACTTGGGTCTGAGCCACATGGCCTCTGTTCAGTGGTTGGGCAAGAAGAGTTGCAGGTGGAGTCATCTGTTGCACAGAATCTTCCATGACAGGGTGGTCTGGCAGAAGCTGGACATTGTGGTTCTGCACTTGGACGACTTTGAAATGAAGTTTATGAAGAGTGAGGATATAGTTTCTCAAGTGGTAGCGGATTTGGAGGCATTTAGGCAAACGTGGCCGGGGATCCTTATCCTGTGGTCCAGCATCTTGCCCAGGAGTGCCTCATGCACTAGAGCGTTCATGCAGCGATTGCGCCAAAAGCGGCAATATATTAATAGAGAAGTGAGAATGGCGCTGTTTGCAACGGGGGGTGGAATGATATCTCACCCCCAATTTAATCCCAATAGGAACGAACTTTACGGAAAGGATGGGATTTCCTTGTCTCCTGCTGGGAACGATGTTTTCCTCTCTAATCTCCACAGAGAAATAAAAGCACATATTCTGCGGTGGTGGGGGAACATGGACTAAGCCGAGCTTTATCCTCCTGTGAAAGGGGAGAAGTTGGCAAAACCGCGAGTACCCCAAATCCCTTTTCAGGTTGCTAAGCGGCTCCAGGGGGACCTGTGGGGCAGGAAAGGGATCTCTCTTGATGTTGACCCGTGTCACTTGCCTGGATTTGTGGGGCTCCAAGGGTGCATGAGTCAGCCAGAGCTCACCTTAAGGGGTGCGGTGGGGGGAGAGGAGGGCAATGGAGACCACCTTCCTCCCTGCAAGATAGGCTTGGCCATTCACGACAGGATTTGGAGTCTCAGGAGAGACTTGGACTCCTGCCCACGCGTCTCCTCCTTTCCTGCCTGCCGTTTGTAAGTTACTCTGCTGTAGTTAATAAAGTGACCCTCTTTAAATCCCACACTTTGTGTCTTGCCTCTTTAGTCCTGGCCACCTCGTATGGCTGTCTTCAACTGATCCAGACCCAAGACCTATCTCTGAATAACAACAAAAACAACAACAACTATTTTATTTTATTACTTGTACCCCATCCATCTCGCTGGGTTGCCATTCTGGGTGGCTTCCAACAAATATCAAACATAATAAACCATCAGACATTAAAAACTTCCCTATACAGTTCTGCCTTCATGATACCTAACTTTATTTTTTGTTCATACTTAATAGTGCTAACCATATGTATTATTAATCACACAGAGCAATATACATTGTCCTACCTTAGCGTTACTTTTAAATAAGAACCCATGATTTTTATACTTTGCCAAAAGACTGGAAAGCATTTTAAAACCGGCTCTTGATATATTTGGAGATGGCTCTCTGAACTTCTCATTGTCTCCTCTTGTCCAGACTAAACATGGCCAGCTCCTTCAACTGTTCCTCATAAGGCTTGTTTTCCAGACTCTTGATCATCTTGGTTGCTCTCCTCTGCACATCCTCCAGCTTGTCTATCTATCTGGTGCCTAGAATTGGACACAGTATTCCAGGTGTGGTTCAGCTAAGGCAGAATAGAGTGAGACTAGGACTCCCCTTGATCTGCACCCTGTACTTCTGTTGATGCAGCCTAGAAGAGCGTTATTGCTGAATTTCTTTTAGTTTGCCATTGTTCACTGCCTCGGGCTGCAGGAAATGTTGTTCATGCCCTACATACAGTTTGCATTTTGGTCAGGCAAGCAGGCTGAGATCCTGACCTTGCCTCTTGGATGTGAAATCTGCAAAAGGGCAGAGGGCTCTTTTGCTGGAATCCTATAGGTATCTTGTTGGCTACTGTGAGAACAGGATGCTGGACTAGACGGGACACTGGCCTCATCCAGCAGGCTTCTCTTATGCAGCCTTAGCAGCATCAACACAGGGAGCATTTACAACAGGGCAGTTGGCAGCTAAATTGGACATTCTGAGTGTGCCTTGCAATCAGGGGTGGTGTGTCCTATTTCTCCGCCTGAGATGAAATGGGGAGGCTTTGCCGCTGCCACTGCTACACCAAGGACTCGCTTTATGGAATCGCACGTCTGCACGTTCAATGAGATATCCCAAGAGGTCTGTGAGATCTCCCTGGAATCTGGAAGCCACAGCCACTTCTTGCATCTCTGGGGGGCACTCCTTTGCCACAGGAGAAGTGAGGAGACGCTGGGGCCGTGGCGAGATCTTGCGAGTGTTCAGTAGGAGCAGGTGGGGTGCCTTTGTGGGATTCCAGTGCCTGAGGAGGTTGCCTCAGTCCGCTTCATGTGTGGTCTGGCCCTGCCTGTGATTTCTCAGTCTGGTGTTCTTGGAGGTTGGGGTTCTACTGAGGACGTGGTCCAATACTGACCGAAGAGCTCGATGGTGCCGTTAAGCCCACGCTTGGAGGCTGATCCCTGAGCAGTGACTGTCCTCGAGGAATATGCAGAGCATAGGGGCAACTCTCCAGGGATCTTCATGCCTCGTGTGCATGGCCATCTTCTTACGAAGTTTCAGTTCTGGACAGAAACTAAGAAAACACTTGAGCAGCTGGTGCTGGGTGTGTTGGAGGTACTCTGGGCCTGTTCATTTAGGATTGTGCCTCAATTTGGAAACACCTCTGCGAGGCTTCTGTACCGTTGGGTTTCTGAAAAGCTGGGGAAAAGAGAACTGTCCGGAGTTGCAATCTACTGACGATGTTTCTTTTTAACAGGAGGCCTGGCTGGAGGCAAGCGTGTCCGAGTCCTCATCGCAGGCCACAGTATTGTTCTTGGCGCCAGTCATAGAGCGAAACACTACAGTCCGGGAGCTGACTTTGGTCTGAGCCCGGTGGCCTCTGTTCAGTGGTTGGGCAAGATAAATTTGAAGTGGCGTCAACTGTTGCCCACAATCTTCCAGGATGGAGTGGTCTGGCAGAAGCCGGACATGGTGGTCCTGCACGCAGGTGGCAATGACCTCGGGTTGATGCCGTATAACAAGTTGCTTAAGAAAGTGATAGAGGATTTGGAGGAGATTAGGCAAAGGTGGCCGGGGGTTGTTATCCTGTGGTCCAACATCTTGCCCAGGAGAGCCTGGATTAACATCCCAATCATGAAGCTATTGTGCAAAAAGCGGAAACGGTTTAATAGACAAATGAGAATGGCGCTGTTTGCAACGGGGGACGGAACGATATCTCACCCCCAAATTAATCCCACTAGGAACGAACTTTACGGAAAGGATGGGATTTCCTTGTCTGCTGCTGGGAACGATATTTTCCTCTCTAATCTCCACACAGAAATAAAAGCACATATTCTGCGGCGGTGGGGGAAGAAGGACTAAGCCGAGCTTTATCCTCCTGTGAAAGGGGAGAAGTTGGCAAAACCGCGAGCACCCCAAATCACTTTTCAGGTTGCTAAGCGGCTCCAGGGGGACCTGTGGGGCAGGAAAGGGATCTCTCTTGAGGTTGACCCGTGTCACTTGCCTGGATTTGTGGGGCTCCAAGGGTGCATGAGTCAGCCAGAGCTCACCTTAAGGGGTGCGGTGGGGGGAGAGGAGGGCAATGGAGACCACCTTCCTCCCTGCAAGATAGGCTTAGCCATTCACGACAGGATTTGGAGTCTCGGGAGAGGCTTGGACTCCTGCCCACGCGTCTCCTCCTTTCCTGCCTGCCGTTTGTAAGTTACTCTGCTGTAGTTAATAAAGTGACCCTCTTTAAATCCCACACTTTGTGTCTTGCCTCTTTAGTCCTGGCCACCTCGTATAGCTGTCTTCAACTGATCCAGACCCGAGACCTATCTCTGAGTAACAACAACAACAACTATTTTATTTTATTATTTGTATCCTATCAATCTGGCTGGGTTGCCATTCTGGGCGGCTTCCAACAAATATAAACCATCAAACATAATAAACCATCAAACATTAAAAACTTCCCTATACAGTTCTGCCTTCATGATACCCAGCTTTATTTTTTATTCACACTTAATCGTGCTAACCATATGTATTGTTAATCATACAGAGCAATACACATGGTGCTACCTTACTAGGGAGGAGACCCTGGGGCTCGTAGGGGGTAGCCTGAAGAAGGTGTCAGTGGAGTGAGTTGCGGCTGAAAACTGCAGATTCCATCCCAGAGATCATTACTGAAACGGAAAAAATCTGGGTGCATGGTTGCACTGCCACCCAGCTCGTCGGACAGAGTCCGCGGGTCCCTGCGGAGAAGAAAGGAGCTCAGCCGGACACAGGAGCAAACTACGAAGATCCGAGTTTATTGCACAACAGGTTCAAAATGGCATTGAACCCTGAGAATGGGGTGACATAGGCTTTTAAAAGTTCCCTCCATGCCCCATGATACATTGCAAAAAACGTCATGAATACATTATGGAAGGGTCGGGTTTCTTTGGGTTACATCATGAATATGTTACAGAAAGGTGGGACTTTGTGGATTAACATTTCAGAGAAGGGAGGGGAAGTATGCAGAGTGAGAGATATGCAGAGGTAAACACTTTCTAAGTACCGGTGGTGATGAAACAATAGTTCAGATATGCATCGTCTGTCACCTGGCATTGCCCAGGGAAAGGGCTAGGCAGAATGATCTGACAGGATTAGGGTCTTCCTGAGTACGTGACCTGTCGTTCCGGGGATTATGGAGTCGGGGGTAGTATCATGGAGTCCGGGAAGAGCTGAGTTGAACAATGCCAAGATGAGGGAAATCGGAGTTACGGTTGATTTTATATTAATTTCCGAAGGTTTCAGCCCTTTGCCGGTCAAACGGGTATCAATGGATACATTGTAGCAAGAATGGATACATTGTAGCAGGATTTTGACAGTTTTGCGAGGTCGCTGGTTTCAGTTCCATTGTTCTCACCGTGGGGGGCCGTCATCGGCTTGTCAGGGGGTTAAATGAGGCGTGCAAGAGCTACCTGAGCTAGTCCTGCAAAGGGAATGCATTTTCCTGATTGGCTAAAGCGCGGCCATAGGAATAAGCGGGGATACAGTCACACACGGTCTACTCGTTATAAGTATGGAGCGCGAATAGACATAGCAGAGAGATAGGGATATATATATATATTTGAGCTTATTTCGCTCGTGGAAGAGAAGGGAAAGGAGCGTTTCACCGGGGTCTGGGAAAAGTGTGGTGCTTATGCAACGGTGAGGGGGAGCTGAGGGTGAGTGTACTGTGGGCACCCTCGAGGTCATCGCCTCGGATGTTCCCAGAGGAAGGGGGAGAGAAGGCACCCCCCCTTTCCGTATCAATTACGAAAAGTGTGGAAAATAGAATTGCTGCTATCATAACACTCTCATGCAGATCTGCAGTGCGAATGTGTCTGGAATATTGCATACAGTTCTGGTTGTCTCATCTAAGAAAGGATGTTGTAAAGATGGGAAAAGTTCAGAAGAAGGGGAACAAAGGGTTCCAGTGGGGTGGATGGCATTTGGGGCTTTTCAGTTGAGAGAAAAGGTGAGGAAGAGGCAACATGATAAAAGTTTATGAAATGATGCAGGGCATGAAGAAATTGGATAGGGAAAGGTTTTTCTCTCTCTTACAGCACTGGAAGTAAGGAAGCAGGATAATGGTAGAATCAGGACAGAGAAAAGTAAGTGCCATCCAGTCCAACCCCCTGCAATGCAGGAATATTGGCTAAAGCATCCCTGAGAGATGGCCACCCAACCTCCGATTAATAACCTCTAAGGAAGGAATCCACAAGCTCCCAAGGGAGACTGTTCGACTGTTGAAGCATTCTAAGTTCTTCCTGCTGTTGAGTCTGAATCTCCTTTTTTGTAACTAGAATCCTACCCCCCCCCCCCAGAGCAGGAGAAAACAAGCTTGCTCCATCTTCCATGAGAAATTTGAAGATAGCGCTCTTATCTCCTGAAGAAGTGTGCATGCACACGAAAGCTCATACCAATAACAAACTTAGTTGGTTTCTAAGGTGCTTCTGGAAAAAAAAATATTTTGTTTTGACTACGGCAGACCAACATGGCTACCTCCCTGTATCTCTCTTATCTCCTCTCAAGTCTCCTCTTTTCCAGGCTAAAGATATGCAGCTCCTTCAAGTGCTCCTCATAAGGTTTGGTTTCCAGACCCTTGAACATCTTGGTTGCCCTCTTCACACCTTCTAAGTTTGTCAATATTTGTCAGGCTCCCTCTTCCCCTTTGGCTGTGCATCAGCAGAAAAAAGCAATTAAGAGTCCCTTACCAGTTTAAGAGTGTTTAATGATCATAGAGAAATAACACCGCAGCCATTCTTGGAGTGTAGGTACTCCCTTCACTTGCTGGATCATTACCTTGTCATGGTGAGTGGGCTTGCACGTTCCTATGACCCTTGTGAGCGAAATAAAAAATTATTATTATTATTATTATTATTATTATTATTATTATTATTATTGCAGCATCGGATGAGTGAAATTGCTAACACTTAGTCTAGTAAGAAGGGCACGCTCCTGAGATGCTTCTGCAGCCTCTGTCCTCTCCTCCTCTGCAACATTTGCTGAGTCTGAACCGCTTTCTGCGCCTGGCTCTTCCGGCTCGAGAAAGCCTGCTGCCTCTTCAGCACCCCACCATTCCTCTCCTCCTCCTCTCTGCCCCACCACCACTCCCCAGGCTCTGAGCCTTCCTCCTCTGCCTGGCTGGTGCCCCCCAGCTAACCCCCCACATCACGACAAATTGGGACTAATAATAATAATAATAATAATAATAATAATAATTTATTATTTATACCCCGCCCATCTGGCTGGGCCTCCCCAGCCACTCTGGGCGGCTTCCATAAAAACCAAAAATACAATAAAATATCACACGTTAAAAACTTCCCTGAACAGGGCTGCCTTAAGATGTCTCCTGAATGTCAGAATGTCAGATAGTTGTTTATCGCTTTGACATCTGCTGGAAGGGTGTTCCACAGGGCGGGTGCCACTACCGAGAAGGCCCTCTGCCTGGTTCCCTGTAGCTTTGCTTCTCGCAATGAGGAAACCGCCAGAAGGCCCTCGGCACTGGACCTCAGCGTCCGGGCAGAATGATGGGGGTGGAGACGCTCCTTCAGGTATACTGGACCGAGGCCGTTTAGGGCTTTCAAGGTCAGCACCAACACTTTGAATTGTGCTCGGAAATGTACTGGGAGCCAATGCAGGTCTTTCAAGACCGGTGTTATATGGTCTCGGCGGCTGCTCCCAGTCACCAGTCTAGCTGCCGCATTCTGGATTAGTTGTAGTTTCCAAGTCACCTTCAAAGGTAGCCCCACGTAGAGCGCATTGCAGTAGTCCAAGCAGGAGATAACCAGAGCATGCACCACTCTGGCGAGACAGTCTGCAGGCAGATAGGGTCTCAGCCTACGTACCAGATGGAGCTGGTAAACAGCTGACCTGGACACAGATTTGACCTGTGCCTCCATGGACAGCTGTGAGTCCAAAATGACTCCCAGGCTGCGCACCTGGTCCTTCAGGGGCACAGTTACCCCATTCAGGACCAGGGAATTAGCAGATAGAATGAAGTCCGTTAGGAGATGGCATTCCAGGGCACACCTGCACCCCTGAACTTACACTGTCTTGTTTATTTTCTTGGTTTTTTGAGGATTGGCCACCAAGAAGGTATGGATTTGCGGGCACAGCGTTGTGTATTGGGCTGAAGTCCGCGCAGTTTCGTCCAGGTGGGGCAGCAACCTGGGCTTCCCTTCGAATATAGAGCTGTCGTGGATCAGCCAGAGGGGAATGAGGTGGCATCAGCTCCTACCATTGCTGACTGCTCGGATCTCTACGGTGGGCCCACCTGATATCATCATCTTTCACCTGGGTGAGGAGGACATGGGCCGACTAAGGATTTGTTACCTAGTCAATGCTATCACTGAAGACTTGGAGACCTTGCACTTTCAATACCCACGGACCAGTCTCTGTTGGTCGGAGCTACTGGAGAGGCAGCGCTGGCCTATTATTCCGTTGCCTGGCACCCCGGAACCTCAGCAGGCATCCGTGAACAAATCAAGGGAGAGAATAAGGAAGAAAGTGAACAATGCCGTAACGCACAAGGTGCAGCAGCTGGGTGGCTGGGTGATCCGACACCCTGACATCACAGTCCAACGAGAGGCCTTATTCCGGCAGAATGGGGTAGACCTCTCCGATGAGGGACTTGATGTTTGGTTGACTGACCTGGTGGGAGGCCTAAAGTATTGTTTTCAGATGTGAGCGGTTTGGCGGCAAGCATTTCCTTGAGGGCCGGTTGATGCATTGGATAGGCGTAGTCTTGGATTGAGGGGAGGCTGTAACCTCTGCCTACCCCTCCGGAAAAGGGATCCGGGAGAGATGCTTCTGCCCAGGTGGGGGCTAGGGCCATAGCACTCCCCAGGTGCAATCCAGCAAGGGACTTACTCTTTGATGCAGGTCACTTCCAGTTGACCCCAAATTAAGTCCTTCCGGCAGACGGGCCAGAAATTGTTGGTTCTCCCTGATGCCTATGTGAAACCTCTTACACCAGTAGCTAATAAAGCCATGACCTGATTTTACCCAAATACTACTTGCCTTGTCTCTTTATTCATTGAATTTAAGGGGTGGGGGTTTCCGTAGGACAGGGGATGCATGGTCACATAATTCCGCTCCCTGTCCTTGGTTGGCGCCATTGAGTGCCGGCACGTCCTCCACCATGAACAATCTGATGAGGGAGGCCCCTTGGGTGACTTTGTGGGCAGCAAAGGAGGTCCTTGGGCTGAGCTTGCTGCTGGGGAGGTGGATCCTGGCTGCTTGCTCAAGCGAGGGGGCAGACTCAGTCTGGTCCCTGGGCATCTAACCAAGGCCCCTGGCTTGCCTTAACAGCCACTTCCTTATTTTAGGATGCTCTTTGGGGTGGGGATTTCTGAAAAGGTGGGAAGGTTGGGGTTTGCTGCAAGGCGAGTTGGAAGTTAGGGCTCACCCCCACTGATTAATTCTCCCTGGGGTCTGAGAATTTCTCTCCGTGCCTTGCAAAAGCTCAATCTTATGTGCTGAATTGGATCTTACCAGATTGTGTGGAAAATCAGAAGAGAGGTTTTCCATAACCCGAGCTTCAGTGCAGAGGCGAGGAGGGGAAGGTGATAACTTCAGCAAGCCTGGCACTTCTTCAGGAGCAGCAGGGAATTTATGCAGTGAAGGAGAGTTCAGTGTTTTGGTTTTGATAAGGGTCTGCAGCGTAACCAGGAACTTGAAGGCTGAAGTTAGAAAAACAAGTTTGTCTTTTTCTGCTGCATCCCCTCTCTCAAATTGGGAGGCACACTATCCTGTCTACTGCCTTGGCAGCAGGACACGATGCAAGATCTGACGTGCTATTATTTTGCTATGGTTTAAATGGGTAATAGTCTTGTGCCATCTCAGACTGCATCATGTGTCATGGTTCACATGGTCGAAAGCTTTTCCATTTCCTACAGAGAGAAAATGAACACATTGGGGGGACGGCTAGGCTTCAACCCGTCCCTGACATGCTTGTTTTCTACAAGCAGGGATATTTTTTTAATTGCCCAGGAAGTAGACTGCCTGTGCCAGCTTCTGCCTTTGACAATATGGGGGCTGTGTAGTAGGTTGGATGGCTTCAAAAGGGATTAGACAAGTTTGTGGTGATGATTGGCTCTGGAGCAGAGCTGAGCGTCCTGGATTGTCCGTGATCTCCAGGCGGATATTTCTTCTGAAAAAACCACAGAGGGCTGTCCACAAGTGCCACAAGGGTTCGACATGAACCCTCAAAGCTTGCTAAATGACAGCTGGCGAAATCTAGTTAAGCTAATTTAATGCAGGGTAGTGGAGACACATATCAAGGGAGGCTTTCGACAATCGGAGGTCAGGCGGCAGAAGCTGAATGGGCCAGTGTGGAAACAGGAGCATTGGAAGTGAGCGCATGAATGGACATGCAAGATCCTCCCAACCCTATAATGACATCTGTTTTTGTAATTAAATTTGTAATTTTGTAATTAAAGGCAGCATTCGTTCCATTATTTTATCCTTTGCCAACTGGTGCCCTCCAGCTCTTTTGTGCTGCAGTGCCCATCAGTCCAGTTTGGTGAATGCTGCATTGATTATTGCCTAAGAAGAGCCTGCTGGTTAAAAAGACTGAAAATTGTTTACTGAATGTATAGGAGAAAATTGTGTAAAACGCTGGTAGCATTAAGATAAATTTAACAGTGTAAATAAGTTTTGATGGATGTAGCAATGGATTACTAATGGTTTAGTTCATGTGCAATATGCAGGGATTTATGATATGCAAAATGAACCATGGAAGGAGAAGAAGGGAAGTCATAGATGTAAGGTTATTTAAATGCATATTTGAAATGTAATTTAGAAAAGTTAATACAATTTATTTATTTTTTTAAAAAAAGAAGAGTCTGTTGGATCAGCCTTAAGGGGGCCAATCTAGTCCAGCATCTTCTGCGTTCACTTCATTATGCGTTACGTTTTCTTTTGCTAAAATAGCTTTTGTTGCTCTTCCTGTGTGCTGGGCTTCCCCTCCTGGGGTAATGGCGCTCCAGGACCTGACTTTGGCGTCTGTCAAGTATGCAAAACAAGATTTACAAGCGGCTGCAGGAAACAGACCAGTGCGAATTGTCCAGGCAGTTTCTTTTGGCATTTCTTGAGATGATGGCTCGGGATAAGAGCTCTTTCGCTCACAGGCTGTTTCCCTCTTTTTCATCCCCTTAAAGACTTCGGTCGCGGAAGCGCCAGTGGATTGAGCTGGGTAATAATGGTGGCCAAAAGGCAATAGTGTGTGCAAATTGGGCAGAAACCTGCCATGAGTCATAGCTAGTGTTTCCATCCCACTCACCCAGCAGACTTCTGCTTCTGCGCTAGAACTACTTCCTCCTCCTCTCCCCTCTCCCATGGTCTTCTGCACTCAAAAACTGCTCCAAAATGTTTGTGGAGTCTCCAGATCATTTTTTTTTGGGGGGTGCACAGTGAGAGGAAGCAATCCTGCTGCACAAGTGGAACTCCATTGGCGAACCATTTGAGACAACCCATTATTTTGATGATGATGATTTGGCTTACGCCCCAGGCAGGTCACTTTGGTGTTGCTAGCGCACTGTTAGTCTTCTCCCCTGGAGGTGTACTCCATTGTCGCTTGGTGTAGACTTTATTGATACTAAGCCGCGCTCCCTGGTTCATGCTGCCCATTGTAGGCAACATTGATTGGTGTTGCTGCCAGTCTGTGAGGACAATATTTGATTCAGGCGGGCTGCCTGCCAGTGTAGACATTATTGACCTCAGTGGTTTGCAATCTTGTGTATACGCAGCTGTCTTTTATCGTTTGCTATGCCTGCCAACAAGAAGCAAGCTTCTGGTGCTTCTCCCCCACGCACTAGGCACAGGACTGCTAGAGTATCTCAGTACTCTGCTCCTTTGTCCTGTTGTGTTTGGGTCTGAACATCGTTTTCCCCACCAAATTTATCCCGGGGGTTAATAACAACATGGCTGACGCATTATCTCAGTTCCAGATGGATAGTTTTCCATTTTTAGCGCCCGAGCCCCAGCAGTTACCAGAGCATTTTTTGGAAGCTTGACGTGATGCAGGGAGTATCTGGCTCTTGCACCATCCATGCTTAGATCCTACAAAAAGGCGTGGTCCGATTTTATTGCTTTCCGCACAAAATCTAACTCAGACCTTGCCAGCCTCCTGCGGAGGATCACGTATTGCCTTGTGCACCTCTGGAGGCTAGGTCGCATGGCTAAAACATTATCCATCCAATCTGCTGCTCTTGCCTTCTTCAGCAAATGTATTTTCTGTTGAACCCTGCACAGCATTTATGGTATGTAGGGCGATGAATGTTGGGGTAGACTTCAACCACCAAACACGGAGAGTAGAAAAACGATCACTTTTGACCTCCTTTACCATATCTGTAGGGTTTTAACAGTCATTTGCTGGTTAAAATACAAGTCTCGCCTGTCTTGGCAGTATATGTCATAGCATTATTTGGGGCCCTCAGAGTGGGCGAAGTTGTCAATGAGGGTGAGCCAGGCATTTCCTCCAGGGGGTTACTGTTAGAGGACATAAATTTGTCTTAGAATTGGTAATATGCATCCAACAATCTAAAATCAGGGAAAGGAGCCCTTATCAGACTCTCGGCATCAGAGCACAAGGGCCCGTGTCCCGTAAAGGATGCCAGGAGATACCCCTGCTTCAGGCGTCCTGGTCCGGGCCCCTTCCTTATTCACCAAGATCGCTCTCGCCTGGCTCAACACCAGTTTACCCGCGTGATGCGGAAAGCTCTCCAGGCCTGTGGTCTCCCGGCTGTGGATCTTGCTGTGCATTCCTTTAGGATTGGTGCTGCCATGATGTCTGCCCATTGGGGTGTGCCAACCGACAGAATCAAGGATATGGGATGCTGGAAGTCTGATGCATATAGAAGGTATATCTGCAAGAACCCATGGTAATCATGCTCTGCACTCCTTTATTTTCAGGTTGCCCCGAGATAAACATATGGATCGTAGGACACTGTATTATCCACTGGGCCCATGTGCGTGCCATCAATACTGGCTTGGGTAGCTGCCTAGGGCTTCCTGAAAATGTCAGTGTCTCCTGGGTCACAAGGTGTGACTTGAAATGGGAGGAGCTTATGCCAATCGTGATGGCCAGAGCTGCCTTGCATGGCCCCCCCAACGCTCTGATTGTTCAACTTGGAGAGAACGACCTGGGTCAAAGGAACGGCAATGACCTAAACATAAGCATGAGAGAGGACTTTGCTAAACTGGCTGTTTTGTTCCCAGACATGACCTTAATCTGGTCTGAAATGCTGGTGAGGCGGTATTGGCGAGATTGCTCCCGCCCGCACAGAATCGACAAGGCCAGGAAAGCTATTAATCGTAGGGTGGGATATGAGGTGCAGCTCTTGAATGGACGGGTGATACGACACCCCAACATTACTTACAAGCAGGAGGAGTTGTTTCATAATGACGGCGTTCACCTTTCCGATTTGGGAAGTGATGTTTGGCTGGTTGATATCGTCAAGGGCATTAGGGATTGGCTGCAGGTGTGAGGGTGTTAGCAGCGATCCTTTGGGGCTTGAGTGGCGGTTAGGCATTGGGTAAGTCTTGTTTATGGGAGGGGAGATTGTAGCCTCCGCCTGCCCCTCCTCGTTAAGGGTATCCCGTTAAAGGGATCCGGGTGTGTGGTGCCTGTCCAAAGCCTGGGCGTGGGCTAAGGCCATGCCACAACCCCTTCAGGGACCCTGGGGGTGCCACGATTTGATGTATATCATAGGGCTCCCTCTACCGGTGGTTTATTCTTAGGAGGCTCCCTGCAGATGGGCAGGAGTCATGATATAGTCTTCTTTCACCCAGTGCCTAAGACAAACCGCTCACGTGTGTAACCAATAAAGTTGTGGCCCATTTTATCCCATTAACCTAAATATTTGTGTCTGTTTTTTTATTATCTAAGGGGGCTTAAGGGCCCGGGGCCTCGACACGCAGTGAGACCAGGCTTGATTTCTGTTTGAATCCAAGACCATGGTAGGCAGTAGCCCCCAAGCTGTGGGGTCATCCTGGGGTTCCTTTTGCCCGTGGGGAAGGCCACTTCAACCTGCTGCTCCCACCACCACCTGTAAGTAGTAAAGAAGTAAATTTTTATCTATACCCCGCCCTGCCCGGCCAAGACCGGGCTCAGGGCAGCTAACATCAAATATCAAATACATTAAAACACAATCAAACAATTGATTAAAATACAGTTTAAAAATTAGAATCAGGATAAAATTAAGTAACTGCCCATGAATTACAACCATAGGGGTTGGGAACCTCAAGTATTCATCAGGGCCAGCTATCCATGTTGATCCCACATGAGCCAATAAAAGGGCCAAAGAGGTAACTTACAGGGTTCCATAGAGGGAGGTCAAATTGGGCCCGGACCGAAGGCCATGCAGAACAGCTCCATCTTACAGGCCCTGCAGAAGGATGTCAAGTCCTGCAGGGCCCTGGTCTCCCGCAATAAAGCATTCCACCAGAATGGGGCCAAAGCCGCAAAGGCCCAGGCCCTGGCCCTGGCTGAGGCCAGTTTAACCTCTTTGAGACCTGGGACCTCCAAGATACTATTATTTGTGGACTGTAAGGTCCTCTGCAGGGCATACCAGGAGAGGCAGTCCTGTAAGTACGAGGGTTCTAGGACGTATAGGGCTTTAAAGGTTAAACCCAGCATCTTAAACCTGACCCTGTACTCCAGCGGGGGCCAGTGCAGATGGTATAGTACTGGATGAATGTAGTCCTATGGCAAGGACCCCGTAAGGAGCCTTGCAGTGGCATTCTGCACCTGCTGGAGTTTCTGGGTCAGCTTCAAGGGCAGCCCTGTGTAGAGCGAGTTACAATAATCGAGCCTGGAGGAGACCGTCACTTGGATTACTGTGGCTAGATCAGGGCGAGAAAGGTAAGGAACCGGCTGCTTAGTAAGGCGAAGGTGAAAAAATGCTGCCTTTGCTGTAGCTGCAACCATAGAGAGAGGAGTCAAAGGTTAAACCCAAACTCCTGATGGAAGGCGCTGGCACTAATTGAGCCCCCGCAAGAGATGGGAGTTGGCCTCCCAACCCCATGTCATCTCGACCCAGCCGGAGAACCTCTGTCTTTGAATGATTTAACTTCAACCGGCTCCCACTCAACCATCCAGCCACAGCTTCCAAGCATCTGGTCATTGTGTCCGGGGCTGAGTCAGGATGGCCGTCCATCAACAGATAAAGCTGGGTGTCATTAGCATATTGATGACAACCCAGCCCAAAATTCTGGACAAGGGGGTGCATAAAAATGTTAAAAAGCATCGGAGAGAGGATTGCGCCCTGCGGCACTCCACACACCAAGGGGTGCCGCGACAGCTCCCCTAGCGCCACCCTCTGTCCCTGACCTGAAAGGAAAGAGTGCAGCCATTGTAAGACTGTGCCCTGAATCTCTACGTCGGCAAGGCGGTGGTCCAAAAGTTCGTGGTCGACCATGTCGAAGGCTACTGACAAATCTAAAAGAATCAGCAGTCCCGACACACCTCGATCCAGCTGTCTACGGAGGTCGTCTGTTAGGGCGACCACAGCAGTCTCAGTCCCATAACCAGGAAGGAAGCCAGACTGAAATGGATCCAAAGCCGATGTTTCATCCAGAAACCTACTAAGCTGTTCAGCAACCGCTCTCTGAATTACCTTGCCTGGGTACAAAAGGTTCAAAACCGGGCGGTAATTGGATAGATCTAAAGGATCTGATGATGTTTTTTGTTTAAGAGCGGACGCACCACTGCCTCCTTCAACTCCCCTGGGAATGTCCCCAAGCCGAGGGACAAATTGATGATAACCCAGGGGGATCCGCACCTCATCTGGACACGCTCTAATCAGGACGGGCACGGGTCAAGGAGGCAAGTGGTGGGCCTTCCAGCTAGGAGGAGTCTGTCCACATTGGCTGGGGGTATCCTATCGAAGTGGTCCAATACTGGACCAGAGGACAGTCGAGGGGTCTCCAGTTCTGTTATTGTATCCAAATTGGCAGGGAGGCCACGGCGGAGCAGCAAGACACTCTGCAAAAAGGCTCGCAAATGCCTCACAGCTATGAGTCAAATTCATATTTAAATTTGGCTGTCCCTCTGGGGACGTTAACGACCTAATTATTCTAAAAAGTTGTGCCAGTCGAGAGCTAGCGGATGCAATGGAAGCTGAAAAGTAGGACTTCTTAGCAGCTTTCACTGCCATCTCATAGGCTTTCCTAAGTGTCCTATAAGATGTTCTTGAGCCTCTGTCGCGAGCATGCAACGTTGAAGTCTCCCAAAACCAATAGGTTAGGAACTCCAAGTCCCAGTCTGCCACCACCTCCAACAGGCCTGACAGGGTGGCTGCCGGTACGCTATGTGGTTGGTACACCAGCCAGACAGCCAAGCTCTCCTTGGTGCCCCACACCAGGCCAACACATTCAATTCCGGACATCGATGGTGCTGGCAGAGCCCTGAAAGAGCAATCCTCCCGAACTAACAGTGCTAGCCCTCCCCCTCGACCTACAGTCCGTGACTGGTGAAGGACGGAGAAACCCAAGGGGTGCCATCTCATGGAAGGCAACTGTTTCACCTTCGTGCACCCAGGTCTCTGTCACACAAGCCAGGTCAACACCCTGCAAGGTGAAAAAGTCTCGTAGGGTAGCGGTTTTATGGCCTATAGACCTGGCATTGGGCAACACCAGTGACAGAGGTAGGTAATCCCTGCTCACCCTACCTTCATCTCTAAAGGATGGGGCGCAGATGGGAAGGGGTTCGAGCATCTCTGCATCTCAAGCTCCTTCGCCTATTGTATCTGCCCCCAAAGCCATACCTGCCTCGCTCCTCAAGAATGGTGATCCCAAGCCCAGTGTTAGCCTTCCTTATAAAAGAAAGATGTCCCTTTAATGATATATTTAATCCCTGGTCCAGGTCTCCTGAATCAAAAGGTGTGATGTTGAGATAAAAAGTCAGTGGGACAAGTATCCCTGACGGATGCAGCCCATCCAGCTACATTCCAGGTAAAGAGGGTGGCCTGTTGGTTGTCAGTCCCTCTTTCCCTCATGGGATGGTTGAGAGGCTATTAATTCCTTCTGTGCCTTTGGGAGTATTAAGGAGGCATGTGCTGCAAAGTGGGGATCACTGGTTAGCGAAGAACCAACTTCATAATCAGGGACCTCATTTGTCCTGTTTTGCCAGGGGTGTAGTAGGGAAAGTTGGTCCTCCAGTGTAAGGGTAAGTATCTGGGCACCAGTTGAATCGTAAGTTTTAGGAGCATTAGGCAAATGTCCGTGTATAGCCTGGGTACTATTGTGTAGTTTCAGCTGTCTATCGGGGACATGTGGTTCTTTGAACAGCTTAGGAATGTCAGGGTTATCAGATTCCCCCTCTTCATCCCTGTTGCTTGGGAAGAGAGGATGAGCTGGGACAGCTGAGACCCCTTCCCACTAGGGACTTTCCTGGGAGTATTACAGGACTCTCTTTCCTTTGCAATTTTTTTTTTAAAGTGGGAATGGAATTAGTATGTTGTGATTTTTGAAGGTGGGTGGGTTTCATTTGGCTTCGTGAAGCACCATGTCACCTGGAAGAGGAGGAGGAGGAGGAAGAAGAAGAAGAAGAAGAAGAAGAAGGAGGAGGAGGAGGAGGAGGAGGAGGAGGAGGGGTTTGGATTTGATATCCCGCTTTATCACTTCCCAAAGGAGTCTCAAAGCGGCTAACATTCTCCTTTTCCTTCCTCCCCCACAACAAACACTCTGTGAGGTGTGTGGGGCTGAGAGACTTCAGAGAAGTGTGACTGGTCCAAGGTTACCCAGCAGCTGCATGTGGAGGAGCAGAGACGCGAACCCGGTTCCCCAGATTACGAGTCCACTGCTCTTAACCACTACACCACGCTGGCTCCTCTTCTCTTCTTGGCCTTGGGGGGTGGGATGGCTTACAGAGGGAGCCTCAGCTGGTGCATGGAGGTCAGGAAGGGGGAGAAGCTGCAGCCAAAGAGCACTGTGGGGCTGTCTCTGCTGAATGCAGGAGGGCTTCCTGGGCTTAGCCCTCACTCAGCTGCTGTTTCTCCACCTTCTGCACTCACCCCCGCCCTGTGGTGAGGCACCATGAGGGTCTTTATGGTGACGTCGACATTCCTGCATGGCCAGGGGTTGGTCTGGATGACCCTTGGGTATGGTTACCATATTTTTTTCAATGAATCTGGGGACATTTTTTTTAAAAAAGACATGCTTTATTATCCATAATTACATCTATAAATCAAAGATGTATCTTCCTTATTTTACATCAATTTTGTCAAAGCAAAAATCCAACAAAAGAATATAAGTCTTCCTACAATAATTTTGTACATAAACTTGACTTCCTATCCTTTCCAAAAAAAAAATTAAAAAAATTACGTTAATAAACCTATTGTTTCAACAAGAAAACTCCATGGACAAAAACAACAGGCATATAAAAGTTATGACGCTGGAAGATGAGCCCCTCAGGTCGGAAGGTGTTCAACATGCTACTGAGGAAGAGCGGATGACATTAGGTAAAAAAGAAAAATGGGAGGGGGGAGGGACTGAAAAGTATATTTTTAAATAATATATATGTATATTTTTTGTAAGAAAGGGCAGACAAATGCAGACCACTGGCAGTCATCTTTGAGAATTCCTGGAGAACAGGCGAAGTCCCGGCAGACTGGAGGAGGGCAAATGTTGTCCCTATTTTCAAAAAGGGGAAAAGAGAGGACCCAAATAATTACCGCCCAGTCAGTCTGACATCAATACCAGGGAAGATTCTGGAACAGATCATTAAGCAAACAGTCTGTGAGCACCTAGAAAGGAATGCTGTGATCACCAATAGTCAGCATGGATTTCTGAAAAATAAGTCATGTCAGACTAACCTGATCTCGTTTTTTGACAGAATTACAAGCCTGGTAGATGAAGGGAACGCAGTGGATGTAGCCTACCTTGATTTCAGCAAGGCATTTGACAAGGTGCCCCATGATATTCTTGTAAAGAAGCTGGTAAAATGCGGTCTTGACTATGCTACCACTCAGTGGATTTGTAACTGGCTGACTGACCGAACCCAAAGGGTGCTCATCAATGGTTCCTCTTCATCCTGGAGAAGAGTGACTAGTGGGGTGCCACAGGGTTCTGTCTTGGGCCCGGTCTTATTCAACATCTTTATCAACGACTTGGATGATGGACTCAAGGGCATCCTGATCAAATTTGCAGATGACACCAAACTGGGAGGGGTGGCTAACACCCCAGAGGACAGGATCACACTTCAAAACGACCTTGACAGATTAGAGAACTGGGCCAAAACAAACAAGATGAATTTTAACAGGGAGAAATGTAAAGTATTGCACTTGGGCAAAAAAAATGAGAGGCACAAATACAAGATGGGTGACACCTGGCTTGAGAGCAGTACATGTGAAAAGGATCTAGGAGTCTTGGTTGACCACAAACTTGACATGAGCCAACAGTGTGACGCGGCAGCTAAAAAAGCCAATGCAATTCTGGGCTGCATCAATAGGAGTATAGCATCTAGATCAAGGGAAGTAATAGTGCCACTGTATTCTGCTCTGGTCAGACCACACCTGGAGTACTGTGTCCAGTTCTGGGCACCACAATTCAAGAAGGACACTGACAAACTGGAACGTGTCCAGAGGAGGGCAACCAAAATGGTCAAAGGCCTGGAAACGATGCCTTATGAGGAACGGCTAAGGGAGCTGGGCATGTTTAGCCTGGAGAAGAGGAGGTTAAGGGGTGATATGATAGCCATGTTCAAATATATAAAAGGATGTCACATAGAGGAGGGAGAAAGGTTGTTTTCTGCTGCTCCAGAGAAGCGGACACGGAGCAATGGATCCAAACTACAAGAAAGAAGATTCCACCTAAACATTAGGAAGAACTTCCTGACAGTAAGAGCTGTTCGACAGTGGAATTTGCTGCCAAGGAGTGTGGTGGAGTCTCCTACTTTGGAGGTCTTTAAGCAGAGGCTTGACAACCATATGTCAGGAGTGCTCTGATGGTGTTTCCTGCTTGGCAGGGGGTTGGACTCGATGGCCCTTGTGGTCTCTTCCAACTCTATGATTCTATGATTCTATGAATTTTCTATGGGAACTGATGGTTCTGATGCACAAGAGAAACAACTCTGTAAATAAACAGTGTGTTCTTTGATATCCAGGATTATTTTATCATTTGTCTGGACTTATTACAAAGCCACAAGCTTTTTATATTTTCCTTGCCAGTTTGTTTCAGCATAAATGCTGATGGTAAAGAGTTGCATTGGGAATGCAGAAAGTTTGCAGGGGAGGGACGGACTTGGAAATATTTTCACTTACAAATGTTTAATTTGTTTTAAATATTTTTTTAAAGGGGATGGAAATGGAAAATTGAAGCGGGAACAGCCTTGGTGCATTTCTATGGATGGCATTGTACAGTTAAAAATAAATCTAATTGAAGCTATTGTGGGGCGTGAGGCACTGAGGCAAATGGCTGATTAATTAGGGATGCGGGTGGCGCTGTGGGTTTAACCACAGAGCCTAAGACTTGCCGATCAGAAGGTCGGCGGTCCAAATCCCCGCGACGGGGTGAGCTCCTGTTCCTGCCAACCCAGCAGTTCGAAAGCATGTCAAAGTGCAAGTAGATCAATAGGTACCGCTCTGGCGGGAAGGTAAACGGTGTTTCCATGCGCTGCTCTGGTTTGCCAGAAGCGGCTTAGTCCTGCTGGCCACATGACCCGGAAGCTGTATGCCGGCTCCCTCAGCCAGTAAAGCAAGATGAGCGCTGCAACCCCAGAGTCGGCCACAACTGGACCTAACGGTCAGGGGTCCCTTTACCTTTACCTGTGCTGAAAGCTGCTCCCTTCTGGCAGGCAGGGAGCATCTGCAAAGTCCTACCCACAAGGTTTGGGAAGACCTGGGTATGCCCGATCCCACCGCGCATGTGGGTGGCTTTCCCCTATTTTTAACGACCTCCTAAATTGGCGCTTTGGGAAAGATGGAGGGCGCAAGGAGAAGGGGACGACAGAGGACGAGATGGTGGGACAGTGTTCTCGAAGCTACCAGCATGAGTTTGACCAAACTGCGGGAGGCAGTGGAAGACAGGAGTGCCTGGCGTGCTCTGGTCCAGGGGGTCACGAAGAGGCAGACACGACTAAACAACAACAAAACATGGAGGGGGAAAAGCTAAACAACAACAACAACAATTAGTGCCTTTCCCCCAGTCCCTGGAGGAGGGGAGTGGGAGACACGTCTCCCACATGCTTTTACACTCCCGGTGAGTCTGAGGCTGGACCGAGACACAGGATACGATCATCCTTATAGTCATTGTCCCATACAGAACAACGAAATGGAAAAAGTCTACATCAGACATTCAGAAGATAGATAGATAGTTTATTACGGCCATAGGCCCATATTCAATACATCATACAGCAACACAGGTATAACAAGATAAAATTAATCAATTAAATTACGTTTAAATCAAGTACATCTCAGACCGTAAGTTTCTAAATTCCATTAAAATAAGAACAATATAGCACTTAGACATTCAGAAACCAACAAGCCTGCTATCCCAGCCTGGTTAACCCCCCCAAACTCTGATACCCCATAATTAAATACAATATACTCCCACAGAGACTACCTTACACTGCGTTTAAAACCAAAATCGCATTTGGATAAAAAGTGTTTCTCAGGCGGCTAGTCTAGGAGGGGGGAAGGAAGCAAAGAAGGGCGAGAGGCCCAAGCCATAGCTGCCAACGTTTTCCTTTTTTAAAAGGGAAATTCCCTTATTCTGAATAGGGTTCCTCACAAGTAAAGGGCAAAGTGGGCAGCTCTGCTCAAAGCGGGGGCTGCAAAGACCCCCTCAGCGACCGCGGCGGGGAATCTCCCCTCATTTTTGAAATTCTTAGTCCCCCAAAATTGGGGGAGTCTTATACAAGGCATTAATAAAAGTACGGTACTTTCTGGGCCCGCTCTCTCCGGTCAGGCGCTCCCTCTCCTCAGAGGCTGCAGCGACACAGCGGGGCCGGGGGTTCTCTTAAACCTCCTCTAGCGGAGGCCGCGAGCCAAAAGGAAGTTCTCCGGCTGCCGCCTCAGTTTAAATACCCCCCCTCCCCGCCAGCGGATTGGCTGGCTGGAATGCTCGCTCGTCCCCATCCGGGAACCACCCGGGCGCGCATGCGCAGCCCGGCGCCGCCGTCCGTGTCGCTAGTTCCCCTCAGAGCAGGGGCCGAGGAGGAAGAGGAAGGAGCGGCAGCAGCTCGAGCGTCTCTCCCTCCGCGCAGGCGGGACCCGAGGCCCAGCCCGGCGGAGGTGAAGCGGCGGCGGGGGGCAGGAGGAGCGGGGTCCCGGCGGGGGAGGAGGAGGAAGGGGAGGGAGGCCTCGGCGCCCGCGAAGAAGCCGCTTCTCAGAGTCCCTCAGGCCTCGGGCTCCGCCGCCAGGGCCCCCCTCCCCCCCAATGCGTGAGGGGAAGCCGTGAGGGGGGAAGGGAAGGCGTTCGGGGAGCTTCACATACCGTTAAACATAGGGCCAGAACAGGACCGGCTTTGGTTATCAACATGGGTCTGGTGCTCCTAGTACTCCGTTTTTAGCATATTATACTGTACAGAAAGGCCATAGCTTAGGAATAGAGCATCTGCCTTGTATATCCCTGGTATTTCAAGATAGGGCAGGAAGACAGCCCTAGCAAGCCATTGCTAGTTATTATAGGCAATACTGCACTAGATGGATCAGCTCTCTTGACTCCATATAATTTACTATGTTCATAGTACAGTCCTGCAAAATCTGCCAAGCTAAGTTAAGAGCCCATAAAATCTGTGAAGAAATTTCCTGTGGCTTCTAGGGTGTAACTGAATGTTTCACTTCTTGGCATGTGGTTTGCACTCCCCAGATCAAAACCTCATTCGCTAGTGGAAATGGGTCTCAAGACCTTCATTTTCAATGTATGGTAACTTACTGAATTGAATCATAGAATCCTAGAGTTGGAAGAGACCACAAGGGCCATCGAGTCCAACCCCCTGCCAAGTAGGAAACACCATCAGAGCACTCCTGACATATGGTAGTCAAGCCTCTGCTTAAAGACCTCCAAGGAAGGAGACTCCACCACACTCCTTGGCAGCAAATTCCACTGTCGAACAGCTCTTACTGTCAGGAAGTTCTTCCGAATGTTTAGGTGGAATCTTCTTTCTTGTAGTTTGGATCCATTGCTCCGTGTCAGCTTCTCTGGAGCAGCAGAAAACAACCTTTCTCCCTCCTCTATGTGACATCCCTTTATATATTTGAACATGGCTATCATATCACCCCTTAACCTCTTCTCCAGGCTAAACATGCCCAGCTCCCTCAGCCGTTCCTCATAAGGCATCGTTTCCAGGCCTTTGACCATTTTGGTTGCCCTCCTCTGGACACGTTCCAGTTTGTCAGTGTCCTTCTTGAACTGTGGTGCCCAGAACTGGACACAGTACTCCAGGTGAGGTCTGACCAGAGCAGAATACAGTGGCACTATTACTTCCCTTGATCTAGGGAATTTACAGAATAAAGAAAGACATTTCTGCATGTGCAGTCTGATCAATTCTAAAGAATTGAACTTCTTTAGAATTGGTCAACATTTGATCCTTGCGGTAACTTGGTTTTGCCTTGAGCACCTGTGTTCCTTTCCCTAAAGGTGTTACATTCATACAGAGACCTTCCCATATTTCCAGTGCTGTAGTGGGATATAACACAGGTTGAAATTTTGGGTTTAGAGAATAAAGAAAGACATTTCTGCATGTGCAGTCTGACCATGTCCTATCTCGGTGAGTTCACACGGTGAAAGAGAATGAACAAAGGAGGAAAATTAACTTCCTTCCAGGTGACCAACTGAGTCTTGGAATACTGTGGTCTCAACCCTTTCGTGCATTATCTAGTCTTAAACTTGCTAGTTATATTTGACTGCAATTTCCCACACTTCATTTCATTGGTTCATTTCACGAAATGTATACACCGCTTGATTGTGAGAGAATGCCACAACAAAAGCAAGCACCCAAAGGGATGCAGTGAAGGCACCTGCCTTATACCAGTCATGCTATTCATAGTTCAGTAGGTGGAAGTGGTGGCCATGTGGCAACTGAATGCTAGAAACAGGCTTATAAGGCAGCAGCGAAAGGCAGAAAATGAGTTCCCTTCTTTCCCTGGAACTGTGCTAAATGATGCTGTGGCTCTTTGGGTCTTAAAAGTTGAAAATAGACATCGCTAGATAAGAGAGGCAAGAGGTCATTCACAAGCAACAAAAAGACCTGTATGCTTTTCTCAGTGACGATAGCCCTCTGGGTGCAGAAATGATTCTTTGATTTGATTGTTTTTGTATGTCTTTAAATGGCCTTTAAAAGTCCTCAAACTGCATATTTTCAGACAACAAAATCTTGTCTTAAAATGCATTTGGCCCGCTTCAAAGGAGAGAGTAATTCATAGGATTTGATCGCCATCTTCCAATATCTAAAGGGCTTTCACATGGAAAATGGAGCAAGCTTGCTTTTTGCTGCTCTGGAGAGTAGGACCCAAAACAATTGCTTCAAGTTACAAGAGAGGAGATTCTGAATTAACACCAGGAAGAACTTTCTGGCGGTAAGCACTGTGGAACGGAATTCCTCAGAAAGTAATGGACTCTCCTTCATGGGAGGTTCTTAAGCAGAGGCTGCTTGGGCACCTATCGGGGATTCTTTAATTGAGATTACTGCATTGCAGGGGGCTGGACTAGATGACCCTCAAATGTCCCTTCCAACTCTACAATTCTGTGATTCTATGCTGTGTGTGGGAATGGAGTACAATGGTACCTCGGGATACATACGCTTCAGGTTACAGACTCTGCTAACCCAGAAATAGTACCTCGGGTTAAGAACTTTGCTTCAGGATGAGAACAGAAATCGTACTGTGGCAGCGTGGCAGCAGCAGGAGGCCCCATTAGCTAAAGTGGTGCTTCAGGTTAAGAACAGTTTCAGGTTAAGAACGGACCTCTGGAACGAGTTAAGTACTTAACCCAATGTACCACTGTATCCTAAAACTGGGTTAGAACACTGAACAGAAAGCACTACAGTGTTTTATTGTGTGTCCCCTTGGAAAATCCAACAAGTAGCTGCTACATGTTTCTTTAAAAAGTCTTGTTTCTGAGCTGGGGCTGATGCTGCAACTATGGTGGATATTTGAAGATAGAAGATCTGCAAATATCCACCATTGTTGCAGCATCAGCCCCAGCTCAGAAACAAGACCATGAATTTATGGTGGACTTCATTAAAATGAATAGTACTGCTAATTTAGGCCACAAGGTGGCAACAAAATTGTGCAGCTCTAATCCCAATACTAAGGGACGCGGTGGCGCTGTGGGTTAAACCACAGAGCCTAGGACTTGCTGATCAGAAGGTCGGTGGTTCGAATCCACGCAACGGGGTGAGCTACCATGGCTCGGTCCCTGCTCCTGCCAACCTAGCAGTTCGAAAGCACGTCAAATTGCAAGTAGATAAATAGGTACCGCTCTGGCGGGAAGGTAAACAACGTTTCCGCGCGCTGCTCTGGTTTGCCAGAAGCAGCTTAGTCATGCTGGCCACATGACCTGGAAGCTGTACGCCAGCTCCCTCGGCCAATAAAGCGAGATGAGCGCCGCAACCCCAGAGTCGGTCACGACTGGACCTAATGGTCAGGGTTCCCCTTTACCCTTAATCACAATTCTGCACAGGTCTAGAGGTGAATTTGCCCCTGCTCTGCATTCTTAAGCAGACTAACCCAATTCTCACGTCCCTGACTGAAACACAGATTGAAACATACTTATATACTTCAGATTTTGCATTTATCTGAATTTTATGGTGCAGTACCAAAACACATATGATAATAATAGTTTGGGAAAGTGTTAGTAGTATTGATTGGTGTTACCCAAAGGTCTCCAAGCATCTTAGAACACATTAAAAAATGTAAAATATGTTTAGAAATGGATACGTTGAGATAAAACACATTGGGTTATTGCGTTGGACTAGGATGGGAGGACCGAGATTAGCGCTGCTGTTTCTCCATGAAGCGCAATGGGTGGCCCTGGTCCAGTCTCTCTCTTGCTGCTTAACCCTCCTCATCAGCTTTCTTCGAGGAGAAGTGAAGGGGAAGAACAAAGGAGGCCACTTTGAGCTCCTTGTGGGGAATGCCTGATAGAGGTTCAGCATTTGATTCCTTAGATTGCTGGGGGATGTTGCACTGCTCTCAGCTAGGTGGTTATTTGCTTTGTTTTAAAACGATATGAATGAGTTTCGCAAAAATGCTGCAGGGGCTGAACATTTGGAGTGACAACTACTTTTGTTTCACAGAAAACTAGAAAATTTAGTTTCCTTTCCCCAACTCCCTTAAAAGTTGCCTGCTTTTTGTCAGCCAGGCCTACATTGGTTAGTATGTGTGTCTATCTTACGTTGGTGGTATCCAGCGTAATTACTTTTGTAGATGCATGGATTTTGGGTTAAACATTGGAGCCTATCTGTCAGGGGTTCAGGAGCAGAGACGCAGAGAAGGGAGGAGACAGAGAGCGAGGGGGAGGAATACGAAGGAAGGATGAGTGGGGATGACGACCCGAGATCACCGAGCCTGTCCAGTGAGTCCGAGGATTCCCAGAAGGGAGCGCCAGCGGTCAGAGCAAGGGGGGAAAGCAGGGGGACACCCCAGGAAGAAGGGTCCAGAGAGGGATCAGAGAGCAGCAGTTGGAGATCGGGACCCACGTGCCCAGCCGGGAGCAGCGGGGAGAAAGGGGACCAGACATCGGGTTCCGGAGGCTTTCAGCAGGAGGGAGGGCATGAGTCAGGAGTAGTCACGCCCACCTCGGGGAGCGACGAAACGATCAAGAGGAAGGTAGAGAGTTGGGCGCGCGCGCCAAGTTCAAATGCAGCAGAAGCTGGCGCAGTAAGCAGCCCGGAGAGTGAGCCAGGTCCCAAAGCCCGCCGCAAGGAGGCGGAAGGGTCAGGGGGGTCCGCGTCAGAAGAGAGTAGGAAAGAAGAGACCCCGGGGGGCAGAAGGACCCAGAGACGGAAGGAAAGGCGCAGGAGGTGGAGCAAGGCTAGGGTATTAAGCTGGTGTGCTAGAGGCGGAGACTCAGACGGGTCTTCGCCGGTCTGACATAGAAGACGTAGGGCTGCACATTGCAGTTTGGAAATGGAACCTGTAACCCAATAAAGACTCTTTTAACGTGAACGCTGGCTAACGTGGTCCTATGTGAGCTGGGACTGGGTAGCAGCCCTGACAGTAAGACCCGTCTGACGTAGCTTCGGACACTTGATACCTCGCAGCGGAGGCAGAAGCAGCGAGAGGAGAAAATTGGTGTTTGGGAGCAAGCTCACAAAGGTTGGCAGAGATGACGGAAGCAGAAAAAATTTCAGCGCTGCAACAGGCAGTGACCCAATTGAACGCAGAGGTACTGGCATCCAAGAAAAGGGAGCAGGATGCTGCGGCCGCCTACAGAGATCTCCACGCCAGGTTTGAAGCGTTGGTTAAGCAAGGGCAACCGGGACCCAGACCGGAGGGGGTTGGGTTGGCATGGAGAGCAGGAGGGCTTGTGGCTCACTTCGATGGGAATTTGCAACAGTACCCCAATTTTCGAGCAGACGTAATGTGAGCACTGCAACTGCTGGCAAAAGACTTTAGAGATGAGGAAGAGAAAGTGTGGTGTAGTGGTTAAGAGCGGTAGTCACGTAATCTGGGAAACCGGGTTCGCGTCTCCGCTCCTCCACATGCAGCTGCTGGGTGACCTTGGGCTAGTCACACTTCTGTGAAGTCTCTCAGCCCCACTCACCTCACAGAGTGTTTGTTGTGGGGGAGGAAGGGAAAGGAGAATGTTAGCCGCTTTGAGACTCCTGAAGGGGAGTGAAAGGCGGGATATCAAATCCAAACTCTTCTTCTTCTTCTTCTAAAGCGTGGCTGCGCAATTTGTGGAGGGATAAAGATCCGGCGCTTCAGAGTGCAGATGCCTTTATCAAAGCGATGGATGCGTGCTTTTTATCTACCATTGACGTGGATCTTGCTCGACGGGAGATACATGGACTGAGACAAGGGAGGGCGAGCGTACGGCAGTATCACGCCCGCTTTTTTGCGCTGGTCAGTGCCTTGGAATGGGACCGGGATTCACCTCCAGTCAGAGACCTGTTCTGGGAGGGTCTCAGCAGTGCTGTTAAAGACGAAATTGCGAGGGGGGAGAGGCCCCGGAGCACGCAGGAGGTGGTCCAAAGGGCGCTGACTGTGGGGGTGAGGCTGGAAGAACGTCCATGGTGCAGAGACGAAGGACGTGGAGGGCGCGAAGCAGCGAGAAGTTTCTCTTTCGTTCCCAGGGAAGCAGCGCGTGCGCAATCCACACCTCCGCCAGGAGGGGGAGTGGAACCTATGGAGGTGGGAGGCGCCAGGGCTCAGTCAGCTACCAGAGCCCCAGCACCGGGAGCAGTCAAGACTAAGCCTCCTAGAGGGAACCGGAAGTGTTACATCTGCGACAGCCCTCAGCACTTGGCGAGAGAGTGTCCCCAGAGGAACTCCAAGCACACTGCAGCCTCCGCAACGGTGATAGCAACCACGCAGCACAGCGAACCCCAGCAGAGAAACGACGATGTCTGGCTGGAGGCAGAGGCACTGGGGCCCAGCCAGACGAATCAGTGAAGCAGTCCCCAGTGATCTTGCAACCCACAGACCCCCTCCCACCCAAACCAGTAGTGCAGCTCACCGCATCTCTCCAGCTACCCAATGGCATCACTACAGACGTGCCTCTTTCTGTGGACTCTGGAAGCAATGCAGACTTTATAGCGCAGGATTTTGTGGAGCAGCACGCTATACAGCTACTGCCTGCCACTCTGCCCCTGCAAGTCGTCACAGTGGATGGCAGAGAGTTGCTGGGGGGGCAGGTGGTGAAGCAGACGCCGCCAATGGTGATGCGACTTGGTAACCACAGGGAAGTCATCAGTTTTAATGTCACCCGACTGTCGGACACGCCCATTGTGTTGGGCATGAGTTGGTTGGACAGGCACAGTCCGACACTGGCTTGGTACCAGCGACAGCTGATCTTCGGCTCTTCTTATTGTGCCGAGCACTGCATCCTGCCCAGACAGGAGGGAGAGGAGGAGGAATCACAGCTGCAGTTGGGAACGTTGCAAGCAGTCCCCCACAAATACGCGGACTTTCTGGAGGTCTTCTGCGAGAAGGAGGCGGACAAGCTACCCCCTCACAGGCAGTATGACTGCAAGATTGACCTCCTACCAGGGGCGACGCTGCCGAAAGGGAAGCTGTACTCCATGTCTGAGGACGAACTACAGGAACTCAAACAGTTCATAGATCACAATTTGGAGCGCGGTTTCATCCGGGAGTCCAAGGCAGTAGGGGGCAGTCCTGTTTTCTTCGTGAAGAAGAAAGACACGCCCCAAAAAAGACTTGTAGTTGATTTTCGCCTCTTGAACAAGATGACCAAGCCCTCTGATTTCCCCATGCCCAGGATTGACGACCTCCTAGCGACGGTGCGCAAGGGACGCGTGTTCACCAAGTTGGACCTGCGAGGGGCGTACAATCTCATCCGCATGAGGGAAGGCGAGTGGAAGACAGCCATGTTCACGCCTCTGGGCACCTACGAATACAGAGTGATGCCGTTTGGATTGCAAAACGGTTCTCACTGTTTTCAAGCTTTCATGCATCATGTGTTGGCGGGACTCCTCTACAAGAAGTGCGTCTGCTTCCTGGATGACATCCTGATATTCTCCGAATCGCAGCAAGCACATGACCAAGACGTTCGGGAGGTGCTGAAGAGGCTGCAGCAGCATAGACTGTACGCCAAACTGGAGAAGTGCCAGTTCGACACGACGGAGGTGGATTTCTTGGGCTACAAGTTGTCGGACAAGGGGCTAGCCATGGACAGCGCCAAGGTTCGCGCGGTGTTGGATTGGAAGAGCCCGCGCAACCGGAAGGAGGTCCAGCGGTTTGTGGGCTTCGCCAACTTCTATCGCAAGTTTATCAAGGGGTTCGCGATGCAGACGGCGGCTATTACGGACACGCTAAGCTCCAAGAAAAAGAAATTCATCTGGACGGAGCAGGCGGAGCAGTCCTTTCAGGCTCTCAAGCGTCTCTTCGCGTCGGAAGAGCAACTGCTGCATATCGACCCCAGCAGACCGATGCGGGTAGAGACAGACGCGTCCGATAGAGCCGTGGGAGCTGTCCTGCTGCAGAGAGACCCGCAGGGGGTCTGGAGGCCGGGAGCGTTCTACTCCAGAAAGCTCAGCAAGTCGGAGCAGAACTACACCATCTGGGACAGGGAGTTGCTGGCCATTCATGCAGCGTTCAAAGCGTGGAGGCATTTCCTGATCGGCGCCAAGCACACAGTGCAAGTCTGCACGGACCACAAGAATCTGGAGCACTGGCGCACGGCGCAGTTCCTGAACCAGAGGCAGATACGTTGGGCAGAGTTCTTTGCTGACTTCGATTTCCGAATAGAGTACGTCCCAGGCGACACCAACATCATGGCGGATGCACTGTCCCGAAAACCGCAATACCTCGAAGAGGCGACGCCAGCGGCAGCCATGCACATCTTCGCGCCAACAGCGTGGGCGTGCGCTTCAGCCACAGTAGACCTGGATGCGGTGCGGAGGGCGTTGCAGGACGACTCATTCGCGCAGGCGAAGATGGCCGAGGTGCACAAGGGCACGGCGAAGAGCGACGAGTTCCAGATACGAGACGGCTTGCTCTTACGTAAAGGGGCCCTGTACGTGCCGGGAGACGAACTTCGCGCCAAGGTACTGCAACAGTTGCACGACGCACCCACGGCCGGACACTTTGGCACAGAAAAAACGGTGGAATTAGTCGCAAGGGACTTTTGGTGGCCCAGACTGAGAGGGGAAGTCGCGGACTACGTCGCGAGGTGCGACACCTGCCAGAGGGCCAAGCCGGTGCACAAACCACCGGCGGGACTGCTGGAACCGCTGCAAACGCCGTTTGAACCGTGGGAGAGGGTGGCCCTGGACTTTGTCACGGATCTACCCAGCTCGAGAGGCAAGACAGCTGTACTAGTGGTGGTGGACTTGTTCACCAAGATGGCACATTTCATACCGTGTGCGAAGGTGGCCACGGCGGAACAAACAGCCAAACTGTTCATAGATCACGTGTTCAAAGTGCACGGGCTGCCGCGGTCTATACTGTCCGACCGCGGACGCCAGTTCATCTCGAATTTCTGGCAGAAGCTGATGGGCTTCCTGAACATCAAGATCAACCTGACATCAGCGAGACACCCGCAGACCAACGGGCAAGCGGAGAGGGTCAATGCCATCATGCAGCAGTACCTGAGATGCTATGCCAATCAACAGCCTGCGACGTGGGTGGATTACCTGCCGCTCGCCGAGTTCGCCTACAACAACACGAAGCACGTGTCCACAGGGGTGACGCCGTTCTTCGCCAACAATGGGAGGAATCCCAGAACCTTCCCGGGACTGGAGAGAGTGGGGGAAGGGGAACCGCAGACGGCGGACGCTTTCGCGTCTGAGTTGCAGGAGGTCCACGATCAACTCCGACGGCAGCTGGAGCTCGCGAAGCACGCATACAAGGTGCAAGCTGACAAGCACAGGCGGGTTGGCGAAGAGATTCGAGTGGGAGACTGGGTCTGGTTGGCAGCCCACGCAGTGCCGACCAGATCGTTAGCCAAGAAGAAGTTAGGGCACAAGCAACTCGGTCCATACCAAGTCGAAGCACAGATCAACCCAGTAGCTTTCCGGCTGGTGCTGCCGGAGGGTTCCAGGATGCATCCGGTGTTCCACAGGTCGGTGCTCACTCCCTACAAGGCACCTCACAGATTCCAGGAACCAGGAACGGCACCGAGTCCGTCTCAGGAGCGGACGGAGGCAGGGAGATTGCCACAGCAGGACCCCATCAACGAAGTCACGGAGATTTTGGACTCCAGATGGGGGGAAGAGGGAGTAGAATACCTCCTAGCCAGAGAGGGCACCCGGGCCAGTGCTAATAGCTGGGTGCCAGACTACGCTTTGGAGGAACCCCTGCTCAAGGACGAGTTTCATGCCCTTTTCCCACACAGACCCATGCCAGCAGGCTTCTTCGACGACTGGTTGTTCACGCCCACACTTTCCTCCAGCACGTTCCATGGATTCGACTCGGACGGGGAGCCCGCACCGGGCACCCGTTCCCCAGAGGGGTCACCGGAGGGTTCGGCGTCAGACACCTCGTATTGGTGGGACGATCGACCAGAGGAGCAGTGGCGCCGGAGGTGGCTGGAGATGCCAGGTCGAGCGACCGACGCAGAGACTGACATGGACGTGTTCGGGGAGGATCTTGGGTTCGAGCACGGTGGCACTGAAATGGAGGCGGAGCAGATCAACGTTGACGAACGCGAGGAGGAAGACTCGGAGGTCTTCAGTTGGCGGCCAGCGACGGGGAGCGAACTGTATCCGGCATTCACTCCCGTGATGATGGAGCACCCAGCACCCACACCTGAAAGCGGGGAGGGGGGAAGGGGGGCTTCGAGGGGGGGATGGATGTCAGGGGTTCAGGAGCAGAGACGCAGAGAAGGGAGGAGACAGAGAGCGAGGGGGAGGAATACGAAGGAAGGATGAGTGGGGATGACGACCCGAGAGCACCGAGCCTGTCCAGTGAGTCCGAGGATTCCCAGAAGGGAGCGCCAGCGGTCAGAGCAAGGGGGGAAAGCAGGGGGACACCCCAGGAAGAAGGGTCCAGAGAGGGATCAGAGAGCAGCAGTTGGAGATCGGGACCCACGTGCCCAGCCGGGAGCAGCGGGGAGAAAGGGGACCAGACATCGGGTTCCGGAGGCTTTCAGCAGGAGGGAGGGCATGAGTCAGGAGTAGTCACGCCCACCTCGGGGAGCGACGAAACGATCAAGAGGAAGGTAGAGAGTTGGGCCCGCGCGCCAAGTTCAAATGCAGCGGAAGCTGGCGCAGTAAGCAGCCCGGAGAGTGAGCCAGGTCCCAAAGCCCGCTGCAAGGAGGCGGAAGGGTCAGGGGGGTCCGCGTCAGAAGAGAGTAGGAAAGAAGAGACCCCGGGGGGCAGAAGGACCCAGAGACGGAAGGAAAGGCGCAGGAGGTGGAGCAAGGCTAGGGTATTAAGCTGGTGTGCTAGAGGCGGAGACTCAGACGGGTCTTCGCCGGTCTGACATAGAAGACGTAGGGCTGCACATTGCAGTTTGGAAATGGAACCTGTAACCCAATAAAGACTCTTTTAACGTGAACGCTGGCTAACGTGGTCCTATGTGAGCTGGGACTGGGTAGCAGCCCTGACACTATCGTTTTCCCTCTAGCCTCCTCTAATCTCCTTTGTGGGGTTAAGGGAACTCCTGGAACAGATTTAGGGGATGCACCAGGAGAGGAAAATTCTGCTCTGCTGCCCAAGGGGTCCTGGCTCTAGCAGAAGCACTTAGCTGCCTATTGCCCCCTCCTTCTGGTTCTGTCACGCAAGTCTAGAGATGCAAAGTTACGGGAGCTGTCAAAATTTGCCAAACTGTAACTTAATGTTTCATGAGCTTAAAGCAGGAAAGCTTTTTGCATAACGTGCAGTATAATAGCTTGCACATATTCTCAGATAACCTCAGCAGAAAATAATGTCATGAAGTACCAGCAGTAGATAGGTAGCCGTGTTGGTCTGCCATAGTCAAAATAAATTTTTTTTTTCAGTAGCACCTTAAAGACCAACTAAGTTAGTTCTTGGTATGAGCTTTCGTGTGCATGCACACTTCTTCAGATACACTGAAACAGAAGTTGCCAGATCCTTCTATATAGTGAGAAGGTGGGGAGGGGTGTTACTCAGAAGGGTGGTGGGAATGGGAGATAGGCAGATAGCTGAGATGAGCCTGTTGACGACTCTTAACGACTGTAATAGGTCTTGCAGGAAAAGGCAAGGGGTGAGAAGGTGAGAAATGGCTTAGTCATGTATAATGAGGTAAGAATCCAATGTCTCTGTTCAGACCAGGTCTCTCCATCGTTTTAAGTTTGGTAATGAGTTGCAATTCAGCAGTAACTCATTACCAAACTCATTACCAAACTCATTACCAAACTTAAAACAATGGAGAGACCTGGTCTGAACAGAGACATTGGATTCTTACCTCATTATACATGACTAAGCCATTTCTCACTTTCTCACCCCTTGCCTTTTCCTGTAAGACCTATTACAGTCGTTAAGAGTCGTCAACAGGCTCATCTCAGCTATCTGCCTATCTCCCATTCCCACCACCCTTCTGAGTAACACCCCTCCCCACCTTCTCACTATATAGAAGGATCTGGCAACTTCTGTTTCAGTGTATCTGAAGAAGTGTGCATGCACACGAAAGCTCATACCAAGAACTAACTTAGTTGGTCTTTAAGGTGCTACTGAAATTTTTTTTTTTATTTTGAAGTACCAGCAGTAACTCTGCATATGCAGTTAAACTTGGCCTCTTCAGATGTGCATCATTATACACAGGCATAAAATGTATGAAGTATTTATTAAGTTTGCACAAATAGAAATGGGTTTATCAACCTTTACATGTTTGTTCCTCGATTGTGTTGGTGTATTTTCCGATTCATCAGTTTGCGGAATTCACTAGATGCGGAAGCTGGAAGAATATTGTGTGTGAAGTAAACTGTTTTCTCATGGATTTTTATGGGCCTTCGCATTTCTGTTTAATGCCTGTTTGAAAACATTAACTGCTTGTAACATGCGCAGCAACTCTTATGGGGCTGAGGTGTCTTTGGCTCCCTCGAAATCTGTTGGGAGGGGGCCAGGCCTCCTGAATGTTGGGGTGGAGGAGGCAAAGCGCGAAGCCAAATGGGGTGCAGGCTCCTCCTGAGCGAGAGAGAGGAGGAATTGCTAGCCATTGAAGCCGCACTGTGCTGGGCTTCCCACTGGGCCCCTCCTGGTGACGCGACTTTGCATGTGTAATGCGTGTCACGTGCATGACCTCACATGAGCATGATGCGTTCTGAGCGCACAATGTCACACACACGCTAGGCCACCTCGATCTTGGGCACAAGTTGACACCTCTGGTGTGTAACACGTCCGGTCTAAGAAAGAAAAGCCCCCCCCTTTTGAGTTTTATTTATTAATGTTCTTATGTTACATTGGTAAACATCATATTACATTACAAGGCTCATTATAATATAATTATCTGCAAGTATACAAAGATTATATACCTAAAGAAAGAAAAAACAAGGACAAAATATTACAAAATCATATATGTACTAACACTTTGGACTTCCTATCTATCCTGTTGTATATTCCTTTTTTACAAATGAATGTAGTCTTATTATTGGATATTTCTTTACATTCTATCTAATACATTCCTATATCAATATGTACCCTTTGTCTTATTTCTCAACTCAGTCTCTCTCCAACGTCAATTGAATGCTAGCGTAGATAGCGAACCTTTACTGTATTTTTGAACATATATCTTATATCTATCCCACTTTTCCATAAATTTTTGTTTTAAATTGCCTCTCAGGCTATTTGTCAACTGCACAATTTTAGCAAATTCTTGTAGCTTTTTATGCCAATCCGTTATTGTTGGGACATTTTCTTCCTTCCACCCCTTTGCCACCAAAGTCCGAGCTGCAGCCGTTGCATATAAAAATACCTCCTGAAAGGCATTTGGGATGTCCCTGCCAACAATACTTAACAGAAATGCCTCTGGTCTTTTTAAAAAAGTTATTCCAAATATTTTTTTTAACTCATCATAAATTAAGAAAGAAAAGATTTTGGGACATATCAAGGCTAGAATCTCCTGATGGAAGGCTATGAAATTATATTAGATAACAGTGGTAGGTAAACCTTCAGAAGAATTTTCTAAAGACTGGTAAGTCACCAATATAGCAGGCTACTGAGACTGATGGTAGTTTGACAACTTACTTGATGGGGGTCCTGCCAGGGAAATGGACCAGGTGGTCTGTTAATGCACTTTACTTGCTGCTCTGTGATTTTCCCCTGCCCACATAGTATCTTTAAGCAATTTCTGTGTTGAAATTGTTGAAGCCATTTAGTTGGGAAATTGTATGTAGCTCTTGCCACAAAGTTTCAAACATCCTCTAGTTTTGTTACTTGATGAGGTCACATAAATAGTGGTTGTAGCACATCTTCATTGTCAAATACATTGTTTTATAGGACAATCCTTTACCTAATTACTTGGAAGTTGGAAGTTGGACGCAGGTGGCGCTGTGGGTAAAAGCCTCAGCACCTAGGGCTTGCCGATCGAAAGGTTGGCGGTTCGAATCCCTGCGGCGGGGTGCGCTCCCGTCGTTCGGTCCCAGCGCCTGCCAACCTAGCAGTTCGAAAGCACCTCCGGGTGCAAGTAGATAAATAGGGACCGCTTACCAGCGGGAAGGTAAACGGCGTTTCCGTGTGCGGCTCTGGTTCGCCAGAGCAGCGATGTCACGCTGGCCACGTGACCCGGAAGTGTCTTCGGACAGCGCTGGCCCACGGCCTCTTGAGTGAGATGGGCGCACAACCCTAGAGTCTGGCAAGACTGGCCCGTACAGGCAGGGGTACCTTTACCTTTACCTTTAAGTCACATTGAATTGAATGGAACCTGCTGTCTAGTAATAATAATAATAATTGAACTCTGCATATCGTTGTAGTGTAAATTATTATCTTATTTTTCTAACGGCTTAATTAAATTACACTTGATATGTGGCTAGAATGCATTAAAATCACATGGGTTTTCAATTGAAAGTGCTTGTTTGCATGGTTGGTTTAGAGTGGGATATAAAGCCTTTTAAATTCAAAAGTTGTAGTGCGTTGAAACACATATGAAATAACTTTCAGTTGACAAATGAGTAAAACCCCCAACCCCTTTGCTAAAACAATTTGTTATTGAGAAAAAAACGAAACGGTTGTGTTTTTCAAACAATTTACTTATAGGCAGTAGAACCATTTTAGAAAGTAGGTTAAAAATAAATGTAATCTAATTTTTGTGTGTTTAACTTTCAGCTTTGTGGTGTTCTTGGAAAATTTTGCACCTTTTGTGAATTCTCTGAACCTTGGCATTGCCGGCCCACTTCTGTTGGGCCCTCCTTCTCCTTTGCAGCTTGCTCAGATTAAGACACAGTTGGCTTTTTACCAGTTGAACTCGGTAGCTTCAACCCATTCTATAGCATCTTACGCTTTGTTAAATGAAGCATTTCTGAAAATTGCCATGTTTAACCCTAGAGGAAACATGCCTCCAAGGCCAAGGGGACCCAATGCACCTGGTCCAATGCCGCGTGGCCCTTTTCTGGGGCCAGGACCAGGACCTAGACCGGATGGTCTTCAAAGGCCACACCCGTCTGCTCCTCCCAGAATGCCTCAAAGGGTCATGGAACCAGAAATGAGGGCAAGATTCCCAATGCCAAATGTTCAGGTCACGCAACATGGAATGGATCCTAGATTAGAGCGGCACCAGAAGGAAGAGGGATGTGCTACTCACTTTCCGCTTGTAAGTAGTAGCCAGATCACTTCAGGAGAGTTTGCACAACAAGCCACACGTATCCAGAACCGTTTTACAACTGAGAATGCTTCCAGCATCTTAGCAAACTTTGGCTTATCTAATGAAGACTTGGAGGAACTTAGTCGGTATCCGGATGATCAGCTGACACCAGAAAACATGCCTTTAATTTTGAGGGACATCCGAATGCGCAAAGTGACTCATCAGTTACCAAGTTTACCTTTTCAGAGCAGAGAAAAGGAAATGTTTCACAGTGACGATGGTCGTGGTAGCATGGTGAAGTGCAAGGTAATTGACTACGGGCATAAAAGCAAATATAAATATACTGAAACTCTTCCTGAGGTCAAAGACTATAATTCTGATGCATCAACTGAGGGGAACATGAAAGGATTTCCAACACAGCAGACGACTCTCGTGTCTTCGGCGCCCTTTGGTGTAACCAGTAGTCAAATGAAGGCGGTAGAAGAGCTGTTACGAAAGATGGGATTCCAGAGAAGCACATCAAGTACGCAGTCCTTTCCCCCCATGGATGCTTCCAACAAGGGGCCAGGGCTAGGCCTCCCTCCAGCAGGAGCCGAGATACCACCTGGACCTGCCAGTGGCCAGAAGAAAATCCATGAGAAACCTCAGCATCCTATTGAGTCACCTTTTGTTGTGGTGAAAGCCTCTTGGCTTCCAGTTTTTTCACAGGCAGATGTCCAGAAGCTGAAGAGATTGCCAACTCCGTCGATGATGAATGATTACTATGCTGCATCTCCAAGAATATTTCCACATGTGTGTTCTCTGTGTAATGTAGAATGTGAACAGTTGAAGGTGAGTCACTCCCCCCCCCCCCGTTACATACATTTGTACACAATGTGTTCTATGTACTGGGTTTAATTGACTTCTGGATATCTGTAGATTTTATTCCCGTAAGATGTCCAACAATCAAGAAGCTTGGGAATAAATACTGCGTGTGTCTGATTTGCACAATGTGACTGGCTATTTCTGCAGGTTTCACCTGTAAAAGCTGCCTTATGATAGACAAGTTCTCAATTGACTTTGGATTCCCAGTTCCCTCTACTGCTTCCTCTGTTTATAATTAAACTTGCTCTAGTAGCTTCTGGGATCAAAGGAAGTTGGACTTAAAGTAGACAGTGGATTAAGGTTGCAGTCCAGTCAGAAACATTGGTAAAGAAAGCATTATAGCGTTAGAATGTAACATACGAATGATAGAAGACTCTGTCTTATCTGACTTTGAGCTGCTGTTGTCTGTTTGAATATTAAATGCATTGCACAGTATTGAACATTGTCCAGTGTTAAACTCATACACAGGGCTGAAGGGCAGGTGAGTGTGTTTCTACTCTGCTGTAGAAACTCAGATATATAAGCTAGGTGACAAATGGCTCCTTAAACCAAGGTGTCAGTTGCCAAAATGGAATGTCTAGTTGCCATTTGGGGGCCAGATGGATCTGAAGTCTTATTTTACTAATGATGGACTGACTGTGATTGATTCTCAGTTAAACATCCGGCTAGTTCAAGCGACAACCTTGAGCCAGGTTAAGAACTTTGACTATCACGATCCCAGGATCCCCAGGCATTCACCTCCGGGTTGTGGAGACGTCAGGCGCCATCCTGGCACCCAGGCATCTCCACTTGGTTGTAAGTGTCTGGTAGCCAGGTGCAAAATGTGCTTGGCCCCTGGCTAGTTTTGAGCACTGCCACGGACTCTCATGACCTTAAATGATGAGATTATGCAGTTTTATAGACAGAAGCCCCATCAATGGGTATTGGGCATATCACTAAGTGGAACTTATGTATATACCGTTATGTTGTTTTTTTTTTTAATAGTTGCTGCTCAGCAGCAGAGGAGGGCCCTTCTGTGGGTTTCTCAGAAGCATCTGGCTGACGGCCGCAGGAGACGGGATGCTGGACTAGGTGACGCTTTGTTCTCATCTATCAGCCGGGCTTTTTTGTGTTCTCATGCTGATTTCTTCCCTCCCTCCCTGTAGGGCTGGAATCTGCACGTGCGCACTGCTGCACACTCCGAGAAATGTGATGAGCTACGCCAGCGGTAAGGCCTTTCATTTTAACTTATTGGGAATAGATTGAGGATTTGAAATGGTTTGGAAATGACTGCCTGGACACCTCAGGGCTTTGCTAAAAGCAGTAGAGCCATTGCTTACATGCCTTGCCACAAACCTCAGCCAAGGAAGTTGTGGGAGCTCACCTTTGAAGGAACGGTGCCTGCTCTAGGTTCTGTTTTGCCTGAATTTGTATAAGTGGTCTGTAGGCTGATTATGGAGCTGAACCAGGGAAGAAGGCAGAAGCTCAGAGGCATCTCATCTTGCGTTCTGTGGCTTTTAGATGCCTGTGGAGCATGAGCAGAGTTTTACGAGGGGTGGCTTCAGGACAAACCAGTTCTTGGAGGAGCTGGGACCTGAATCTCATGCCAGGGAGCTTTTGGAATACTGGGTCAAAGAGTCAGGGAACCCTCATAGAATCACCTTTAAACATCCCCAGAAGATCAGTAGTAAGAGATCAATAATTTGGACAAAAGGGAGAGAAGTATTTGACAGTTTTAGAAACCTGCCTGAATGATAATGGAATGGAGTACGTGTACTGTGTCAAATGAATAACACAGCTGTTTTGTTGGCTTTTCTTGAAATAGGCATCCTGAGTGGAATCCAGAAGACTGCCCTTTGTTACAGAGGTAACCTTTCAATCTCAACATGAATACTCAGTAATGAGAATTGGGCTGCAGTAATCTCATCCCTGACGGTACCCCCCCCCCCACTTCACCCACGCCCGGAATATTTTCCACCCTAGGTTACTGGTTGTCACTAACCAGTATATGTAGGAGCTGCTTAACTCAGACCTAACATTGATTGGGCAGCGGGGGGGGGGGGGATTTTCACTCCGCTGGAACCCTTGTGTCTCCACACTCCCGTGGAGGCTTTTTGGGGCTGCGCCGAACTCTAGCGCTGCCCTCCAAGCCTCTCTGCCGGCTCCGTGTTGTGGACGACACTCAGCACACCGCCATTGTCCTCCGCAGCAGACCGGAAGTCAGGAGCTGCTCATCTCAGACTGCAGGCCCAAGTTCATTCTAAGGCTCCTGGGGCCAGCTGGCTGAGCAGCTGTGGTTTGCACTGCAGCTAAGCCACTAGCAGGCAGGTAGCCATTGCCAGTGCAGGTGGCAGCCATACTTTTCTGGTATGAAGCTGGGCATTCTGTTGCCAGCATCTGAGTTCCTTTAGTCATTGGATGCTGCAGGCCCATCAGCCGTATTCTGTAGACTTTTGATGCTTTTAGCTTCAGCCCCGAGAGTTCCTATTTCTATTTGATTTCAATTTGCAAAAATAACATCTTGGCAGATCCGATTTATGCTTTTACATTTGAAAAAGAGAAGTCTTTCAGATCCTGTTTTTTCTGCCTTTTGCAGACATGAAGGCGACAAGAAGGAAAAACATATTCCAATGCCATGCTCTACCAGTTCTAACCCAAACGCTTCAGAGCACTCAATATCTGGCCATGCCTCGAGTCAAATTCGGTCACGATCTAGGAGCTCTGGGCCCCACAGCAGAAAACAGTCACGATCTAGGAGTTCTGAACGTTGCAGGAGAAAACGGTCACGATCTAGGAGTTCTGAACGTTGCAGGAGAAAACGGTCACGATCTAGGAGTTCTGAACGTTGCAGGAGAAAACGGACACGATCTAGGAGTTCTGAACGTTGCAGGAGAAAGCGGTCACGATCTGGGACTTCTGAACGTTGCAGGAGAAAACGGTCACGATCTAGGAGCCCTGGGCCCCACAGCAGAAAACGGTCACGATCTAGGAGCCCTGGGCACCACAGCAGAAAACGGTCACGATCTAGGAGCCCTGGGCCCCACAGCAGAAAACGGTCACGATCTAGGAGCCGCAGACATAGGTCCAGGTCTTCAGAGCTACGAAACTCCCCCAGCTCAAGTTCTCAAACCTCGTCTAGCCAGAAGAGAGAACTGAGAAAATCAACTAAATCTCCAGGTAAGGTGGATGTTACAGATGCTTCAGTAACTGGCCTTCGGTTTTTTCTAAGCAGGATAATGTGTGTGATAATGGCAGGCGTGTTGCAGTGGATGTGGCTCAGTGAATAGTTTGTTCTGTTCTGGCGTTTTTTTCCTGGCTTTGTCATTGTGTCAATATAATGCCTGCCAAGGAGACCAAGCCTGTTCCTATATTGGATTGTGTGAGTGACTCTACAACCCATTTCAAAAGGGGATGTTGGTTGATCTCAGTCATTTCACTCCTCTGGAGTTTCCCCCACCCACTTTGTAGTTTTTACAGTTGCTTAGTACAATGACCTTCTTGCACTCATGCTATGCAGGATAGAACCTTGTTGCAAATTCACCTGTGACCGAGGATCAGGGGAGATATTCTGCTGCTTCCCTGCAGTATTGTTGCCAAAGGTAGACCTGAAGTTGTTGCAATAGAGCGTTGATGAACTGCAGGGGGGCGGGTATTGGTTCCTGTACGGATATCAGGGTGTTACTCGAGAGCAATCAGGCAAGTGCCTCCCTGGTCGGATGTAAAGCCTTGGTATTGGTGCCAAAAACCCTTCACCATGCAGAGCGCCACTATTCCATGGCTCGCTCATTCACTGGCAGAATCTGTGAGTGGGCAGTCCTTAAACCTTCCAGCAGAGCAGTCTCTTGACACCCAATCTGCGCCTCCCCTCTCAGCACAGAAGCCTACTGTGCAGAGAGGGCGTGGGTAACGGAGGATCTCTCTCCTCCCTGCTTTCGCCAGGCAAGGTGTCCTGGCACCGCCTCGCCTCCTCTGAGCCCTGAAGCTCCTCTACACTGGAGGCGTGGTTACTCTCCTCCGCTGAGGAGGTGCTGCTTCCCACGATCTTTGGGGGATCTCTGTAATCCATACGGCTTTTCCCCTCTCGCCCCTGAGCCAATGGCAGTTCCTTGACAGTTCCATTTTGTTCTTTTTATTTTGTATCTTTTGGGTTTTTCATCTTGTATTTTTATGTTGTGAACCACCCTGAGATGTATTGATGGAGGGCAGTATACCAATTTAATAAATGCTGCTAATAATAATAATAATAATAATGATCCACTTGCTTTTTCTCCCCCTCTTTAGCGTCATCTGCAGAAGCAGGAAGCTCCAAGAAACCTCCAGCCAAATCTGTTCTCCCAGGTCTGTGTCTGACACACTAACCACTACACCAGAGTGGCTCTTCATAATGGCCCGGGAGGATGGGAGGGGCTCAGCTGGAGCAGACCCTGATGCATTATTTGCTTACTGTCCCCTCTCTACTGGTCACCTCACTGTGTAGAGTAATTGATGGGAAATGATCATTTTGGGGGGTGGGAAGGGGATATCCAGTAGGAGCAAGCTCCAAGGTGGCCTTTGCCCTTGGCATCCTCTCTCCTGGAATTTAGTTGGCATCCATCTGTGTTGCATAACAGAATCATGCCTTCCTTCAGCAGGACCTATGGTACCTTCAGTCGCTTCGTTTATGCCTCCGTCTTCAGAATCTCCATCTCCGTCAATGATGAATGATTATCATGCTGTGTCACCAACAGTACTTCCACACGTGTGTTCTCTGTGTAAAATAGAATGTTCAAGTATGATGGTGAGTTCTTTGTTTTTGCAAAAAAAAAGTGCACACGGTTGTATTGAGCCCAGGATGAGTGTATTTTCCACTCTGGCTTTCAAGCAGATCTTACGCTATGAGGAGTGGTTGATGTTATCCTGGGGAAGTCAACATGGTGGCTTCCAAATGTTGTTGGACAGCATCACTGCAGCATATCTCCCCTCCCCTAATCCCCAAGGAGACATCTCTGCCACCTCAGGGCATCATGAATCCCCACGTCCAGAACGCCCATTTGACATTGGTGGGATTCAAACCTGACACCATGTCTGGAGACACTTGTCTTATCTAACTTTGAGCTGCTGTTGTCTATTTTAATATTAAATGCATTGCACAGTATTGAACATTGTCCAGTGTTAAACTCATACCCAGGGCTGAAGGGCAGGTGAGTGTGTTTCTACTCTGCTGTAGAAACTCAGATATATAACCTAGGTGACAAATGGCTTCTTAATCCAAGGTGTCAGTTGGCAAAAAACGTATATACCGTATATACCATTAGGGTTTTTGGTTTTTTTAATAGTTGCTTCTCAGCAGCAGAGGAGGGCCCTTCTGTGGGTTTCTCAGAAGCATCTGGCTGACGGCCGCAGGAGACGGGATGCTGGACTAGGTGACGCTTTGTTCTCATCTATCAGCCGGGCTTTTTTGTGTTCTCATGCTGATTTCTTCCCTCCCTCCCTGTAGGGCTGGAATCTGCACGTGCGCACTGCTGCACACTCCGAGAAATGTGATGAGCTACGCCAGCGGTAAGGCCTTTCATTTTAATTTATTGGGAATAGATTGAGGATTTGAAATGGTTTGGAAATGACTGCCTGGATAGCTCAGGGCTTTGCTAAAAGCAGTACAGCCGTTGCTTACATGCCTTGCCACAAACCTCAGCCAAGGAAGTTGTGGGAGCTCACCTTTGAAGGAACGGTGCCTGCTCTAGTTTCTGTTCTGCATGAATTTGTATAAGTGGTCTGTAGGCCGATTGTGGAGCTGAACCAGGGAAGAAGGCAGAAGCTCAGAAGCATCTCAGCTTGCGTTCTGTGGCTTTTAGATGCCTGTGGAGCATGAGCAGAGTTTTACGAGGGGTGGCTTCAGGACAAACCAGTTCTTGGAGGAGCTGGGACCTGAATCTCATGCCAGGGAGCTTTTGGAATACTGGGTCCAAGAGTCAGAATCCTCATGGAATCATCTTTAAATTTCCCCAGATCAGTAGTAAGAGATCAATAATTTGGACAAAAGAGAGAAATACTTGACAGTTTTAGAAACTTGCCTGAATGATAATGGAATGGAGTACATGTACTGTGTCAAATGAATAACACAGCTGTTTTGCTGGTTTTTCTTGAAACAGGTATCCTGACTGGAATCCAGAAGAATTTTCCTCGTTACAGAGGTAACCTTTTAATCTCAACATGAATATTCAGTAATGAAAATTCGGCTGCAGTAATCTCAATTCCCTGTTCTCCCCAATGGTATGGGTTTTCAGAGACATTTTGAGTGGAAAATTTGCATCAGGGCATTCTGCACTGGGACATTTTCTGATGCCCAGGAAAGTGATCTGTGATCTAATTCTGGTCTTTCATTGTATTTAATATAGAAAACTCAAAACTGCAAGTATCTGCAGTTGGCCCCGTTCATTCCTTCTTAGGAACCATGTAACAAAGAACACTTCTGCAGAAAAAGTAACCTAACCCCCCCCCCCCCCCAGATAATATTTTCCACCCCAGGTTACTGGTTGTCACTGACCCCGTACATGTAGGAGATGCTTAACTCAGACTGCAGGTCTTCATTCTAAGGCTCCAGGGGCCAGCTGGCTGAGCAGCTGTGGGTTGCACTGCAGCTAAGCCACTAGCAGGCAGGTAGCCATTGCCAGTGCAGGTGGCAGCCATAATTTTCTGGTATGAAGCTGGGCATTCTGTTCCCAGCATCTGAGTTCCTTTAGTCATTGGATGCTGCAGTCCCATCACCCGTATTCTGTAGGCTTTTGATGCTTTTACCTTTAACCCTGAGAGTTCTTACTTCTAGTTGATTTCTGTTTGCAAAAATAACATTTTGACAGATCTGATTTCTGCTTTTACATTTGAAAAAGAGAAGTCATTCAAATCCTGTTTTTTCTGCCTTTTGCAGAAATGAAGGTGACAAGAAGGAAAAACATATTCCAATGCCATGCTCTACCAGTTCTAACCCAAACACTTCAGAGCACTCAATATCTGACCATGCCTCGAGTCAGACTCGGTCACAATCTAGGAACTACAGACGTAGGTCCAGGTCTTCAGAGCGACCAAGCTCCCCCAGCTCAAGTTCTCAAAGCTCTTCTAGTCAGAAGAGAGAACTGGGGAAATCAACTGAATCTCCAGGTAAGATGGATGTTACAGATGCTTCATTAACTGGCCTTTGGTTTTTTGTAAGCAGGATTATGTTTGTGATAATGACAGGCGTGTTGCAGTGGCTTTGGCTCAGTGAATAGTTTGTTCTGTTCTGGGGTTTTTTCTCCTGGCTTTGTCATTGTGTCAATATGATGCTTACCAAGGAGATCAAGCTTGTTCCTATATAGGATTGTGTGAGTGACTCTGCAACCCATTTCAAAATAGGTTGTTGGTTGATCTCAGCCATTTCACTCCTCTGGAGTTTCCCCCACCCACTTGGTATTTTTTACAGTTGCTTAGTACAATGACCTTCTTGCACTCATGCTATGCAGGGTAGACCTTTGTTGCAAGAGGGGGTGGTATTTGTTTCATTTTGTTCTTGTTTCTATTTTGTATGTTTTGGGTTTTTAATCTTGTATTTTTATGTTGTGAACTGCCCTGAGATGGATGGATGGAGGGCGGTATACCAATTTAATACTATTGTTAATAATAATAATGAGCCGCTTGCTTTTTCTCCCCTTCTTTAGTGTCATCTGCAGAAGCAGGCAGCTCCAGAGAACCTCCAGCCAAATCTGGTCTCTCAGGTCTGTGTCTGACACTCTAAACACTACTCCACAGTATCTCTTCAGAATGGCCTTGGAGGATGGAAGGGGCTAAGCTGGAGAAGACCCTGGTGCATTATTTGCTTACTGTCCCCTCTCTACTGGGCACCTCACTGTGTATAGTAGTTGATGGGAAATGATCTTTTTGGGGGGCAGGAAGGGGATATCCAGTAGGAGCAAGCTCCGAGGTGGCCTTTGCCCTTGGCACCCTCTCTCCAGGAATTTCGTTGGCATCCGTCTGTGATTCATAACAGAATCATGCCTTTTTTCAGCAGGACCTATGGTACCTTCAGTGGCTCAACCCTCAACAACACCTGCGGCTTCGTTTATGCCTCCGTCTTCAGGATCTCCATCTCCGTCAATGATGAATGATTATCATGCTGTGTCGCCAACAGTACTTCCACACGTGTGTTCTCTGTGTAAAATAGAATGTTCAAGTATGATGGTGAGTTCTTTGTTTTTGCAGAAAAAAAGTGCACACGGTTGTATTGAGCCCAGGATGAGTGGATTTTCCACTCTGGCTTTCAAGAAGATCTTACGCTATGAGGACCATGGCACCCAGGCATCTCCACTTGGTTGTAAGTTTCTGATAGCGAAGTGCAGGATGTGCTTGGCACGTGGCTAGTTTTGAACACTGCCACAGACTCTCATGACCTTTAATGACCAGATTTGCAGTTTTATAGACGGAAGTCACATCAGTGGGTTTTGGGCATATCACTAAGTGGAACTTAGTGTTTTATTTTTTATAAAAAAATGAATATGCCGTGATTTTTTTTTTAAAAAATAGTTTCTGCTGGGAGAAGCAGCAGCAGAGGAGGGCCCTTCTGTGGGTTTCTCAGAATCATCTGGCTGACGGCCTCAGGAGACGGGTGCTGGACTAGGTGACGCTTTGTTCTCATCTATCAGCCGGGCTTTTTTATGTTCTCATGCTGATTTCTTCCCTCCCTCCTTGTAGGGCTGGAATCTGCACGTGGGCAGTATTGCACACTTCAAGAAATGTGATCAGCTACGCCTACAGTAAGGCCTTTCATTTTAATTTATTGGGAGTAGATTGAGGGTTTGAAATGGTTTGGAAATGACTGCCTGGATACCTCTGTCAGGATTCACAGAATGCTGTGTGAGATAGTAAGTCTGCAGGCTTGAGTTTGCTAGCTGATGCAACCAGCCTGCAATACTTTCTATGGAATTGCTGGGTCAGAATGACTCAGCAGTAATGTGCTGTCAGCTGACTGGCTGTCATCGGTTTAAAAGGGAAACCTGTCCAGCAGTAAGGTGGTGGTGTAGAGGTGTGTGGTCAGATAGAATTAGAGGTCTTCCTATTTGCCTTAAGGTGCAGCCAGGTACTCTGACTGACTGTATGAACTGCTCGTGTATTATAGCCTGTAAATATTTGTGTATATATATCTCACAATAAATTTACTGCACTGAAGCGCCACAACGAATTCGCGATAGGGTTATGGACCCAGCATGCTTCTGCTGTGCAAGAGTACAGGTAGCAGTTATCTAGCTGTGGGGAGCTGGAGGTGAGGTGCAGGTATGGAACAGTCCAGAGCTGGCATGTTGCTGGAGAAGCTGATGGCCACGAACTACAGCATCTGGTCGGTCCGCATGCAACACTTCCTCAAGCGTGAGCGCCTGTGGAAAGTGGTGGAAGCCCCCTGAGGAGGATGAGGACGATGATGAAAAGCTGGCAGAAGCAGAGGCCCAGCTAGAAAAGGATGAGAAAGCCTTGACTACAATCATCCTTAGATTGGACGACAGCCAGCTAGTCTACGTAACTGATAAGGTGATGGCAAGTGAGGCGTGGAATGTGCTCAAGGCTGTCCATGTGCGAGACAGCTGGCTCTCTGATAACCCTGACCAGGAGAATGTACCGGTGTTGGAAAAAAATGGGTGACTCTCTGGTAAACCACCTAAAATTCCTAACAGGCTGTTTCCAGGAGCTAGCCTTAAGAGGGAAGCCTTTGGGTGAAGAGAACAAAGTCTTTATGGTCCTGAGTTCCCTTGACAACAGCTATGATATGCTGGTAAATTCCCTCAAGTCGGTAGAGAATGATAAGCTGACTCTGGAATACGTTACTGGACAGTTGTATGCAGAGGAGGACATGCATGCAGAGTGAAAGACGACCTCAGCCCAGCTGTTGAAGCATCCCAGAGAGAACAACAGCCAGGAAGAGCAGAGGTGTCGGGAGCCGGAGAACAGTCAAGAGGAGCTGCTGCAGACCAGCTGGTGGTCAACAATGTAAAAAGGTGTTTTTGCTGCAAGTCCAGTGGACATCTGCTTCGGGACTGCCTGAGAAAACAACAAAAACAGCAGGAGGCAGCAGAGAGAATCTACCGCTTGGGTGTCTCCACATGGCCAAGAAAATGAAGAGCTGTGGTTCTGGACAGTGGAGCTTCTCAGACTTTTTGTAAAAGAAAAGCATTGCTGACTGATGCTAGGGCTTTGAACGAAAAGCATGTAAGTCTTGCTACAGGCCAGAAAGCTAATGTGATCTGTGTGGAGGAGATTGTGTTCCCATAGCTGAGACACACATTCAGGAACGGGTTGTGTGTGCCTAGTTTGCAAAACAATCTCCTCAGTATTCCGGACTTGGCGAAAGTAGGCTTTGAAGTAACCTTCGTGGGAGATGAGTTCCAGATAAAGCAAAATGGGGCAGTGTTGGCAAATGCTAACCTTAGAACTAATATGTATGTACTGCGGTGTGAGTCTAAGGTTGCGAATGTGCAAAATGTCCCAATCCACAATATGTGTATTCATCTCCTGCACAGGCATCTGGTTCATGCTAGCTTTAAGGTGCTGAACAAAACTTTGGAGTTGTGGGGGGGGATGAAAAACATTGAAAGTTGTGATAATTACTTAGACTGCAATATTTGCAAGAAGGTTAAAAGCAGGGCTTACCTAGTAGCAAGAGCAAGCCAGAGAGAAACCAAAAAACCACTGGAGTTTGTTCATGCTGATGTAGCTGGTCCTCTTCCACCAAGTGTCTCCCGTAACAAGTATTGTTTAATCCTAGTGGATGACTATTCTAGGGTCTGCTGGGTCTACCCACTAAAGCAAAAGTCTGAAGTTGCCCAAAAGGTGTGCTCTTTTCAGATGGGCAGGGGAGGAGAATTTATGGCTAGCTCCCTAAGAAACATATCCCAAGGGATTAAACATAGGCTTACCAATGTGGCAACTCCTCAGGAGAACAGAGTAGCAGAGCGTAGGGGAGGTGTCTTGAAGACACAAATGAAAGCATTGTTAGCAGATGCAAATCTTCTTAATATTGGGCTGAGAGTATTAAGACAGCCAATTATATTGGAAATGGTTTGTGGTCAAGGGTATTAGACGACATACCTTACAAGATTCTCTATAACAAAAGTCCCAGTTTGCAACATTTGAGAATTTTTGGGACAAAGGCATGGGTTGACATACCTGTAAAAAACCCCGAAGAAAAGGTGGAAAAAGGGCACAGCAGGTGTTATTTCTTGGGTATGAAAGCAGAACGAAAGCCTATAAGTTTGAAGACGATAAAAATCTTTTGAGTTCTAGTCGGTCAGCCAGCTTTAATGAGCAGAGAAATTGGCCCAAGATACATGCAAACCAACTGCCAGAAAAGGTTTTACTGCCGAGCATACCTGATAAGGGAGTTGAAACAAAGCTAAGAATTGGTAGCATTCCCAGGGAAATTGAAAGGGAGCAGGTAGAGACTGAGCATTTTTCTCCAGCTACTCGCATGGAGCAGGGGGAAGAAGAAAGTGCAACCAGGACAGGAGGAGGTAAATCTCCAGAGTCAATCCACCCCAAAAGCAGTCCTGAAGGTAACCTGGGGGGGGGGGAGATTAATGACCCAAGGAGGTCTGAAAGAAGTAATAAAGGTCAACTTCTGGTCCGTTATGAGTTCCCAGTCACCATAAACCAGGTTTATGTAACTGAGCCAGAAAACTTTGAAGTGCAAGAGTTACCTACTCTAGAGAAAGAGGTGTGGTTAAAGGCAATGCAGGCAGAGTATAACTCTCTGCTGAACAGCCTAGGACCCTCGTACCCACGGGACTGCCTCTCCCGGTATGCCCCACAGAGAGCCTCAAGGTCCATAAATAGCAACACACTAGTGGTCCCAGGCCCTAAGGAAGTTAGATTAGCCTCAACCAGAGCCAGGGCCTTTTCAACACTGGCTCCGGCCTGGTGGAACACTCTGCCTCATGAGACCAGGGCCCTGCAGGATCTGATTTCTTTCCGCAGGGCCTGTAAGACAGAGTTGTTCTGCCTGGCCTTTGGCTTGGAGCCAATTTGATTCCCTCCCCCTATTTCTTTTTCCTTTCTCCTCCTGTGATGAGGCTTCATTTTAATATTTTATTGTTTCAATATTTTAATGTATTTTAATCTTGTTTTTAAGTTGTATTCATTCAACTTGTTTTTATTATTGCTTGTTAGTCGCCCTGAGCCCAGTCTTGGCTGGGGAGGGCGGGGTATAAATAAAAATTATTATTATTAAACAATGTGTTTGTACCTACAGAATTGCGTGAAGGTAAAAAGCCCATAAGCTGTAAGTTTTTAAAGTGAAAAAGCTGGCTGATGGTAGTTGTCAAAGGAAAGTCAGGTTTGATCGCAAGGGGCTTTACACAAAGGAAAAGGATACATTATGATGAAATGTTTCTCCTAACAGCAAAGGCTGAAACAGTAAAATAAGTTTTAGCAATGTCAAGTCTGAGGGGGTTGAAAGTTAATCATTTTGATGTTGCCTCAGCATATTTAAATGCTCCTATTGACACCAAGGTGTACTGACCGCAAATAGCAGGTTATGAGCTGGAAAAAGACAGCATGGTGTTAAAGCTGCAAAGGGCACTATATGGTTTACACCAAAGTGCACATCTATGTCATGAATGCATAGACGCAGCTTTGAAAAAGATGGGATTCAAACAAAGCCTGGCTGATTCCTGTTTATATATAGCAATGGTGCAAGGAAGCATTTGTTATTTACTTTTGTATGTTGACAAGATCTAATAACAACTGCACAAAAGCAAATGTCTTGGTTTATGATCAACCGAGGTAACAAATACACACTGAAGTATTTGGGTGAGATTCAAAATTACTTAGGAGTAGCGATTCAGAGAAATGAAGAGGGCGTCAACTCTCTAAATCAAAAAGACAAGGTCAAAAAGTTACTGAAGACATATGGAATGGAGAAGGCAAATGAGGTTGACACTCCCATAACTAAACAGTACAAAAATGAACCAGAAGGAAGGACAAAAATGTGAGAGTGCAATAGCGTTTCATTCTTTGTTAGGTTCTCTGTTATATTTAAGTTGCTGGATGAGACTTGACATAACATTGGTAGTGCACATGTTAAGCCAAAGAAGTGGAGACCCGGCTCAGAGAGATTGGGTAACACTTAAAAGAATCCTAAGGTATCTGAAAGGCACAAAAGATTACAAACTGGTACTGAATACAGGATATGATCAGCAAGTGTATACATATGCTGATGCCAGCTGGGGAGAAAGAGAAAATGGAAAGTCTATCACTAGTTATGCTATATATATTGGAAATGCCCTGGTTCAGTGGAAATACCAGAAACAAACATTGTTGCCACAAGTACTTGTGAAGCAGAGTACTCTGCCATAAGCGAATGTGTGTCACAAATAGAGTGCTTTGCTTGCCTAACAAAAGAACCAGGAATACCTCCTGAAATGCCAATCACTGTGCTCAGTGATAACATGGCAGCACAACAGCTTGCCAACCAACAGAACTTTAAGAGCAAAAGTAAACATATTGCGATAAGATATGGCAATGTAAAAATGCTTTGGAAAGAAAAGTACAGCATTGTAACAGAAGATGTAACGTGGCAGATTTATATACAAAATGTTTGGATGCTCCTAAATTTCGGGACTTAAGAGAATTGTTAGGTCTCAAGCCTTTGACTTAAGGAGGAGTGTTGGGATTAACAGAATGCTGTGTGAGATAGTAAGTCTGCAGGCTTGAGTTTGCTAGCTTAAGCAACTGGCTGATGCAATCTGCCTGCAACACTTTCTATGGAAGTGCTGGGTCAGAATGACTGAGCAGTAATGTGCTGTCAGTTGATTGGCTGTCATCGGTTTAAAAGGGAAACCTGTCCAGCAGCAAGGTGGTGGTGTAGAGAAGTGTGGTCAGAAAGAGTTAGAGGTCTTCCTGTTTGCTTTAAGGTGCAGCCAGATACTCTGTTTGACTGTATGAACTGCTTTTGTATTATAGCCTGTAGATATTTGTATATATATGTTGTTGTTTAGTCGTGTCTGACTCTTCGTGACCCCATGGACCAGAGCACGCCAGACACTCCTGTCTTCCACTGCCTCCTGCAGTTTGGTCAAACTCATGCTGGTAGCTTCGAGAACACTGTCCCACCATCTCGTGCTCTGTTATCCCCTTCTCCTTGTGCCCTCCATCTTTCCCAACATCAGGGTCTTTTCCACGGACTCGACTCTTCTCATGAGTTGGCCCAAAGTATTGGAGCCTCAGCTTCACGATCTGTCCTTCCAGTGAGCACTCAGGGCTGATTTCCTTCAGAATGGATAGGTTTGATCTTCTTGCAGTCCATGGGACTCTCAAGAGTCTCCTCCAGCACCAGAATTCAAAAGCATCCATTCTTCAGCGATCAGCCTTTTTTATGGTCCAGCTTTCACTTCCATACATCTTATATACATATATATATCTCACAATAAATATACTGCACTGAAGAACCTGGAGCTCTGAGCATTTCTGCTACAGCGCTACGAAGAATTTGCGGCAACCTCGGGGCTTTGCTAAAAGCAGCAGAGTCATTGCTTATATACCTTGCCATAAACCTTAGCCAAGGAAGTTGTGGGAGCTCACCTTTGAAGGAACGGTGCCTGCTCTAGGTTGTGTTTTGTCTGAATTTGTATAAGTGGTCTGTAGACCGATTATGGAGCTGAAACAGGGAAGAAGGCAGAAGCTCAGAGGCATCTCATCTTGCGTTCTGTGGCTTTTAGATGCCTGTGGAGCATGAGCAGAGTTTTACGAGGGGTGGCTTCAGGACAAACCAGTTCTTGGTGGAGCTGGGACCTGAATCTCATGCCAGGGAGCTTTTGGAATACTGGGTCAAAGAGTCAGGGAATCCTCATGGAATCACCTTTAAATTTCCCCAGAAGATCAGTAGTAAGAGATCAATAATTTGGACAAAAGAGAGAGAAATAATTGACAGTTTTAGAAACTTGCCTGAATGATAATGGAATGAATAACACAGCTGTTTTGCTGGCTTTTCTTGAAACAGGTATCCTGACTGGAATCCAGAAGAATTTTCTTCGTTACAGAGGTAACCTTTTAATCTCAACATGAATATTCAGTAATGAGAATTAGGCTGCAGTAATCTCAATTCCCTGTTCTCCCCAATGGTGTGGGTTTTCAGAGACATTTTGAGTGGAAAATTTGTGTGAGGGCATTCTGCACTGGGACATTTTCTGATGCCCAGGAAAGTGATCTATGATCTAATTCTGGTCTTTCATTGTATTTAATAGAGAAGACTGAAAACTGTAAAATTGTTAAGTTATCTGCAGTTGACCACTGTTCATTGCTGCTTAGGAACTATAACAAAAAACACTTCTGCAGAAAAAGTAACCTGTCAGATGCTGCTGGTGGTTGCTCGCGAGTAACCAGGCAGGACTCCAAACCTGTCTTTTACAGGTTTTATTGTGCAAACTATTTACAGTGCAGATCTCCAAAGTTCATGTCCATCTTAGTCACTTACAGAATCTGGGAGTGGCCGCTTCCGGCTTCTCCCCCAACATAAGAACTTTGACACCCCAAGCCCCCCCTCCCCTCCTTGCGTTTCACCCTTCTGTGCAAGCTGGGCGGCGGAAGTGGCATGCGTCCCTCCTGGCAAGCTTGGCGAGTTGAGGCGCTGGGGCTCTCCGCAGCATCCTTGAGCCCATTCCTCACTTGACTGGCCCCTTCCCTCTCTTCTCCACTGGAGGTGTGGCTTTTCCCACTACTGGAAGAGGAACTGCTTCTCAGGAGTTTTGGAAGCTCGCTGTATTCCAACGCCCCCCTGCCTCCCTCCCTTGTTCTGATAGCAGTCCCCTGACATCCACCCCCCTTCAAAACCTCCCGCCCTGTTGGTGGGGTCCAGAGCTGCTTCCCACTCACTGGTGTCGCCAGGAGGGGGGGTGGGAACCTGAGGAAGGAATCGCCGTTCTCCTCTGTGGAGTCAAAAACTGCCCCCCCGACAATTCCGGCTCTGGCGGGAAGTCCCCAGAAGGTTCCTCCTCATCAGAGACCTCGGCAATTTCGTCCTCTATTTCCTCCCCAGGAATCCCTCAAAGTCCCCCTCATTCTCTGTGGGTCCAAACACTTCTCCAAATAACAACTTTGGGGGTTTGGGCTTGTGCAGTAAGAGAGCGTGGAACTCCTCTACAAGATACTCCTCGGTCACGCGCCCTGCCGGAATCCACACGTTTTCCGAACTAGGAGCCCCCTCCCAGACAACTAAGTACTCTAGTTGATGTCCGTTCCACCCGGAGTCAAGTGTCTCTGTCACTTCATTACAGACTTCCCTTCTACGTTTGGCGAGGTGGGCATCCCCTGTTCTCTCCCCGGGAAGCTGTGGCCCTCCCTGTAAGGCGACAGCAGAGACCTGTGAAACTCTGGATGTATCCTCATGTTATCCAGCAACTTCAGCCTGAATGCTATTGGGTTGACCTGCTGTGTCACCTCAAAGGGACCAACCCTCCTAGGCTGCAGTTTCTTGCACCCCCCTCTCAGGGGCAGCCCCTGAGTATGACAACCACACCTTGTCCCCCACCCTGATAACCTCCCCTGGTCTCTTATGTTTGTCTGCCGCCTTCTTGTAGGCCTCCTTGGCTCTTTCCAGAGTCATCTAGAGCTGTTGGTGTATGGCCTCCATCTCTTCTGCGAAATGTTTTGTGGCTGGTACACTCCATTCCTCCTCCTTCTGCCCTGGAAAGGCCCTGGGATGACACCTGTAATTGGCAAGAAAGGGACTCATCCCTGTGGACACGTGTTCAGCATTATTGTACACAAACTGCCAGTGCTAGCTTCTCCACCCAATTGTTCTGCCGCTGATTGACGTAGCAGTGCAAGTACTGATGCAAAATGGCATTTGCTCTCTCTGCCTGTCCATTAGTCTGTGGGTGCCAGGCTGTGGAACTTTGACACCCCAAGCCTCCGCCTCCACTCCTTGCATTTCACCGCTCTGCACAAGCTGGGCGATGGAAGTGGCGTGCGTCTCTCCTGGCCAGCCCGGCAAGGTGAGGCGCTGGGGCTCTCTGCAGCATCCTCGAGCCCTTTCCTCACTTGGCTGGCCTCTTCCCTCACTTCTCCACTGGAGATGTGGCTTTTCTCACTGCTGGAAGAGGAACTGCTCCTCAGGAATTTCGGAAGCTTTCTGTATTCCAACGGGCCACCCTGCCTCCCTCCCCTGTTCCAATGTAAGTCCCCTGACAGTAACCCCCCGGGATAATATCCCCCCCTCCCAGGTTACTGGTTGTCACTGAGCAGTAAATGTAGGAGCTGCTTAACTCAGACTGCAGGTCTTCATTCTAAGGCTCCAGGTGCCAGCTGGCTGAGCAGCTGTGGGTTGCACTGCAGCTAAGCCACTAGCAGGCAGGTAGCCATTGCCAGTGCAGGTGGCAGCCATAATTTTCTGGTATGAAGCTGGGCATTCTGTTCCCAGCATTTGTGTTCTTTAAGTTATTGGATGCTGCAGTCCCATCAGCTGTATTTTGTAGGCTTTTGATGCTTTTAGTTTCAACCCTGAGAATTCCTACTTCTAGTTGATTTCCGTTTGCAAAAATAACATTTTGACAGATCTGACTTTTCCTTTTACATTTGGAAAAGAGAAGTCATTCAAATCCTGTTTTTTCTGCCTTTTGCAGAAATGAAGGAGAGAAGAAGGAAAAACATATTCCAATGCCATGCTCTACCAGTTCTAACCCGAACACTTCACAACACTCAATCCCTGGCCATGCCTCGAGTCAGACTCGGTCACGATCTAGGAGCCCTAGGCCCCACAGCAGAAAACGGTCACGATCTAGGAGCCCTGGGCCCTACAGCAGAAAACGGTCACGATCTAGGAGCCCTGGGCCCCACAGCAGAAAACGGTCACGATCTAGGAGCCGCAGACATAGGTCCAGGTCTGCAGAGCGACCAAGCCGCCCCAGCTCGAGTTCTCAAACCTCTTCTAGGCAGAAGAGAGAACTGGGAAAATCAACTAGATCTCCAGGTAAGGTGGATGTTACAGATGCTTCAGTACAGTGGTGCCTTGCAAGACGAAATTAATCCGTTCCACGAGTCTCTTCGTCTAGCAGTTTTTTTGTCTTGCGAAGCAACCCTATTAGCGGATTAGCGCTATTAGCGGTTTAGCGGCTATTAAAGGCTTAGCGGCTATTAAAGGCTTAGCGGATTAGCGGCTAAAAGGCTATTAGCGGATTAGCGGCTTAGAAAAAGGGGTGGGGAGCGAAAAAAAATCGGAACACTCACAAGACGTTTTCGTCTTGCGAAGCAAGCCCATAGGGAAAATCGTCTTGCGAAGCAGCTCAAAACCCTTTTGTCTAGCGGGTTTTCCGTCTTGCGGGGCACCACTGTAACTGGTCTTCGTTTTTTTCTAAGCAGGATTATGTGTGTGATATTGGCAGGCGTGTTGCAGTGGCTGTGGCTCAGTGAATAGTTTGTTCTGTTCTGGGGGTTTTTTCCTGGCTTTGTCATTGTGTCAATATAATGCCTGCCAAGGAAACCAAGCCTGTTCCTATATTGGATTGTGTGAGTGACTCTGCAACCCATTTCAAAAGGGGATGTTAGTTGATCTCAGCCATTTCACTCCTCTGGAGTTTCCCCCACCCACTTTGTAATTTTTACAGTTGCTTAGTACAATGACCTTCTTGCACTCACGCTATGCAGGGTAGAACCTTGTTGCAAATTCAGCAGTGACCAAGGATCAGGGGAGATATTCTGCTGCTTCCCTGCAGTATTGTTGCCAAAAGTAGACCTGAAGTTGTTGCAATAGAGTGTTGATGTACTGCGGGGGGGGGGGGAGTTATTGGTTCCATTTTGTATCTTTTGGGTTTTTTAATTTTGTATTTTTATGTCGTGAACTGCCCTGAGATGGATGGATGGAGGGCGGTTTCGCCGCATGCACAGATGCTCAAAATGATGTCGCTTATGCGCGGAAGCGCCAAATCGCGACCCGCGCACGTGCGGACGCAGGTTGCATTCGCTTCAGGATGCAAACAGGGCTCAGGAACAGATCCTGTTTGCATCCAGAGGTAGCACTGTATACCAATTTAATAAATATTACTATTAATAATAATAATAATAATAATAATAATAATAATAATAATAATGAGCCACTTGCTTTTTCTCCCCCTCTTTAGCATCGTCTGCAGAAGCAGGAAGCTCCAGGAAACCTCCAGCCAAATCTGATGTGGTAGAACAACCACCCAAGAAGTCGGAGCATCCACTGCAGACAAATCCTTGCCACCAGGAGCCGCCCAAGAAGGAGGCCGCCATGCGGGAACAAGGAGACCAGCAACCTCCATCCAAATCTGATGTGGCAAAACAACCACCCAACAAGTCAGAGCATCCACTGCTGACAAATCCCGGCCATCAGGAGCTGTCCAAGAAGGAGGCCGCAACGCAGGAACAAGCAGACCGGCAACCTCCAGCCAAATCTGATGTGGCAGAACAACTACCCAACAAGTCAGACCATCCGCTGCAGACAAACCCTGGCTATCAGGAGCTGCCCAAGAATGAGGCAGCAACGCAGGGACAAGGAGACCGCCAACGTGAAGATCAGTCGCGCTTCTCATTGACACCATTTGTAGAACAAAGTGTCATGCAGGCCCTGTCACTGCTGCAGTCTGGAGGCACAGTGGGTGCTGGACTCACCCAAGGAACAAGCTTGCCCCCACTTCCTGCTTTGCAGATCGAAGCAGCATCCCTATCCCTTGTCTCCATGATGCAGCTGGTTGCAACACAGGTGTTGCAAGCTGCCTTAAGTGTGCAGGAAAGCCCAAGTGTGGCTGGCCCAAGCCCCCAGTTAAGTATTCCTGCAGGAAGCGAAGAAAAGAAGCAGGAGAGCAGTCAGGAAGTGGTGCCAGGAGTCGTTCCTCCTTGCTCAGGTGAGGAGTTGTCGGGAAGGGGGCTGAGGGTGGGTCTGGCTGTAGAGGGAGGTTGTTCTGTGTTAGAGATATCCGTCCAGACTTGCATTGGTGATATAATGCACAGTCCCTGCTCAGGTTCAGGACTGTCCTGAGATCCAGCCGGCTTCTCTGGTAGTGGTGAACACATCTGTGCTGTTGCTTCTAGGGTGCAGGGATGTTTTCTGCAATCCGTTGGTCCGGTCGACTGGTTCCTTTTGTGGCATACCGAATACACAATGATATGTGATTTTTACTGCTTTGTGGCTACATTTCTATCCTCCGATGAGAGAATGTGGCATACATGATTCTTCCCCTCCTCATTTCACCCCACAACAACCCTGAGAGCCAGTGTGGTGTAGTGGTTAAGACCAGTGGACTCATAATCTGGTGAATCGGGTTCGATCCCTTCTCCACATGCAGCTGCTGGGTGACCTTGGGCTAGTCACACTTCTCTGAAGTCTCTCAGCCTCACTCACTTCACAGAGTGTTTGTTGTGGGAGAGGAAGGGAAAGGAGAATGTTGGCCGCTTTGAGACTCCTCTTCTTCTTCTTCTTCAACATCACCCACTGAGTTTAAAGCGGAGGGGGGATTTGAACTCGGGTCTCCCTGGCCCTAGTCCAGCACTCTCACCACTTCACTACGCTGGCACTTGGGCCAGTGAGGAAAAATGCTAGTTAAGGCTTCAAGAGCTGTGTTAGGAGAGCTGGCGCATTGCTGTTTAGGTGTTCTCATTGCTGTGGATGGATCTCTTGTGATTCAAATACAGCTTGATGGAGAAGCAAGCGATTCTCAAGGAAATGGAAGTAATGAAGTCAGATCAGGGTTGTGTCAGAGCACATGTTGCTTATATTGTGGTTTGAGGTTTTGCCGAACAGCAAGCTGCAGATATTCAAGTATGTTAACTGAGTATGAAAGGCTTGCGAGAATTTATTAATCCTCCAGTTCTCTTTAGCACATAGTTTGTGGATAGTATCAAATCTAGATATTTTGCTAAGGATCAGGGATGATGGGAGCTGGGAGTCCTGCATTGCAGGGGTTGGACTACAGGACTCTTGGGGACTTCTCCAACTCTATGATTCCATTCACAGCATTTGGATGGCACCAGGATCCTCTATTCTTGACATAGGCCAACACTGCCATGGACAAGAGGGGAGTCAGAGATTTGCTTGCAGGTCACCAGTCTGGGTGATTGAAGAGGATTGTATTCTCTTTATTCAGTCATTTAGGGTGGGGCGAACGTTATTTAACAGAATCACAGAACCTTTGAATTGTGGAGTTGGAAGGGACCCAAAGCGTCGTCTAGTACAGTGTTCCCCAACCTTGGGCCTCCAGCTGTTTTTGGACTACAATTCCCATCATCCTTGACCACTGATCTTGCTAGCGAGGGATGATGGGAGTTGTAGTCCAAAAACAGCTGGAGGCCCAAGGTTGGGGAACACTGGTCTAGTACAACCCCCTGCAAGGCAGGACTTGCATGGATGCTTTCTAGGTCTCATGGGGTTGCCTCCTCAGCTGCCTGGGGTGGGGCTCCCAAAAGCCAGTAGCACAGTGCCAGGGAGGTGCTAGTCATTTCCCTACAATTATAGAATCATAGAAGTGTAGAGTTGGAAAAGACCACAAGCGTCATCTAGTCTAACCTGCTGCAATGCAGGAATCTTATGCCTAACGTGGGACTTGAACCCATGTCCCTGTGATCCAAAGCCTCATGGTCTACCACCTGAGCTACAAAGGCTGCACTCAATGGGGTACTTGGAGGCATTAGTGGCGGTATCACTTTTTTTGGGGGGGTTATTAAACATATTTATTAAACATCCAATTAACATATCAAATCATAATCCAATTAAAATAAGAAACTAAAATATAAAAAGACCAAATTACCATCCAAATTATTATTAATTTTTCGGGGCTTCCCATAGTCTGGACCTTGAAGCATGTCCAAATCTCAGTCCTGCCTCTCCTCGTTGTTTCAATATTTTCCACATCTCGATTTTAACGCTTTAAAGTTCTCCTCTGGCTCTGTGATTCTCAGTCATGTCAGACATCATATATCCTTGCATCCATCGAATACAGCTTTATTTGTATATATATCTTTTTTCAGCTGTCTTTTTGCCCACGTAGCTTTCTCTGATTCCAGATTCCATTCCAATCTAAGCTGTTATCTGAAGTTTCTGAAATTTAATGACGCAGCAACTCCCAAATTGTTAATCCTTCCAGTCTGGGCTGTTGTCCAAACCTTCCTTTTGAGATTTAATAACGCGGTACCTTCCACATTATTGAGTTATTCTTAATAATTGTTGAGCAGACTGTTTGCAATATTGTAAGATAAATAAACTGTATTCCACAAGTATCAGTCACCTGGCGATCGATCAGCCTTCCTGGAGACACAGTCCCCCTCCGGGCCCTAGAGGGGGCCTGCTAGGCATCCATCTAGCCTTCGCTCTCGCTCATAATGAAAAAACCTTCTGCAAACAGCTGCACTGTATGTTATCCAAAATATTGTCTCAAATCATTGTAATCAGCCAGTAAATAGTTCCTGTTTCTCTCAAAGAAAGGAGGATTTCACATTTTCCCGTGCTGCATAGTACTGACAGGCGCCATCTTATTTTTTCTTCTATCTTTAGGAAGCATTTCAAGTTTTAAGTAAAGGTGTGCAGTTGAATCCCCAATTTTAAATAGAAGTCCATTTGTACTCTTTTTTTCTTTCTTTCTTTTTTAAAAATTTAGTTCTTAATGAGGCTTGGCATGGAAAGCCAATTGTAGATGTTAAGAAGAGAGAGAAAAGAACATACCAAACACCTCCACAATCCACGCACCAAAATGTGTATCTCTTTGAAATCCAAGCTTGTGCACCAGAGACTATACAATTCTGCAGGTTTTTTCTTAAGCTTCTTCGGTCCAGACAATGTCTGTTTATTGTCCAATTCTAATCATTTCTTCAAATAGATATTCCCGGCTATGAGAATGACATCGGAGAGTGCCAACCTTCCCTTGCTCTGCGACCCAGTGTCCTGCCGCTTGCCCCTTGATGCAAGTTGGCAATCTCAGACAATCTGCGGGTCTACGAGACAGTCCTCCTCCAACCTGGGGAGGCTGCCAGGGCTAATTACCCCCATATCAGCCCTGAATTACCGGGACGGCTGGGGTCCGGTCATATGGGAGTCAGTCATCACATTGACTTTGTTTCTGTTTAGTTGCAGCCCCTGCCCATAAGGTTTTCTGGACACAGTTGTGTGCAAGGAAGCGCAAGCTGGCGTCCGGGAGAGAATCTCACCTTGGGCTGGGTCACCGGCTGCATGTCGTGTGGCTGGGTTAGGAGGACATGCATGATTTGGGAGCGGCTGGTGCCTCCAGATGTTATCCAGCAGCTGGGCGAGAATAACTTGGGCACGCAGAAAGGCATAGAGCTCAACTGGAACATGCAGAGGAACTTGGTCTGGTGCACTGAGCAGTTCCCAGCAGCCGAGATCATCTGGTCTGATCTGTTGCAGAGGCTTTGTTGGAAAGACATCAGTGCGCCTGCAAAGATTAATTGCGCACGGGGGAAAATCAACAGGACGATCACGTTCTTTGTGAAGTCCCGTGGCTGGGGTGTCATTCAGCAGCCAGGCATTTATTTTGATCGCTCAGAACTACACGGAAGATGGCTATAAATCTCTCAGACAAGGGCATTGGCAAATGGCTGAAGAACATCTGTTCTGGTCTTTTGGAGCTGGTGTAGTTTCCATCAGTGAGGCGTCAGTCCAGCTTGGACATTGGCAAGAACTGTAGTGGTGCTGCTGGGTATTGTGCATAGGGTACCTGAAGATGCCAAGGGAGAGGGATGCTTCCTTAAGGAGCCGTGGCACTTTGAGTCCTCAGCTGGTCAGCACTGGAGCCTTTCCTTGGTGGCTGCAGGCACATTGAACAGTCCACATTGTCTGCTGCTTTGAGCTACTCCTCAGGTTATCCATCAGTCATTTTTCTCTCATGCCAGCAGCCGTCTCTGGACTTTCGGTTCCCTCATCTAATTGTCACCACGTGAGGAAGAGCTGGGATTTGTTGCCAGCATCCCTTTCTCCGTTGCATCCTCTTACTGCCCTGCTGCACTTCCATGCGTTGGGAAAGTGAACAGCCGCAGTGAGGGCATCACAGAGAATTCTGAATCTCTGAAGTCTGATCTTGTGGGAATACAAATGGAGCTAATGTTTGGGCTGCCCCTGCCAACTATGTCTAGGAAGCTGCCAACGGGGAAAACATGGCCTGTTCCAACTCAGCTGTGTGCGTGGATTCCTGAAGTTGGTGTGAACGGTTGCAAAAACTGAAGCCATCAGAACAGAAAATTCACAGGATGGCAAAGTGCAGGAGAACATGCTGTCTCCTTGGAGAGTACTTTCTCCTTGGAGAGTATTTTCTATACCCGTGTTCCTCAAACTTGAATTCTCAGCTGTTGTTGGACTATAACTCCCATCATCCATAGCTAGCAGGACCAGTGATCATGGATGGTGGGGGTTGTAGTGTAGCCTTATTGGAGTTCACCGATTGGGTCTGCGTTGCTCCGGGACAGGAGGAAGGAAGTCAAAATGACACCGAGGTTGATGCCAATAAAGTTTATTCTGCTCTCCGGATAGCAGAAGGCACTTGCGTGATCAAGTCCACAGCAAGTCCAAAGAAATGACAAGTTTCATGCAGTATATATATCCTCCAGGCACCCTCTCCCTCCTTCCCATATAAATCCAACCACGTCAGCCTATGTACGCAGGTTGACATCACATATGTTCTTGCTCTGGTATTCTTAACCATAAAAGGGAATTCCTTCCTGTACTTCTGACCATAAAAGGATCTTCCTCTTCCTACTCTTATCCGGGAGGAATAGGCCATCATCTCCAGGAACACGCTCTGGCGCTGTTCCCAGATTGGGTCTGTGCGTCTTTTGTGGTCAGCACATAAGATAAGGCACACACGCATCATCCCTGCTCTACTGGAACTTGGCAAGGTCACTCATTGCCGCCACGGACTGATAAGGTAGAGAGCTTCAAGCACAGAGCTCAAGTTAATGGATTTTAGCTAAGGAAAAATCAGGATTTTGGTGCAGTTTTCAAACTGCCTTCACAGTCAGTTTTGGGTTTGGGAAACCCATTCCTTCAGTAGTCCAACAGCAGCTGGGAATTCAAGTTTGAGAAAAAATGGTCTGCAGGGACTGGTGGCTTCAGGCAGGGAGTCTCTCCCAGCCCTTTTTGGAGATGCTGGGAGCTGAACCCGGGGCCTTTTGGTGCTGGAAGCTGCATCATCCTGAGTCAGACCACTGGTCCATTTAGCATAAAATTGCCTCATTGACTGGCAGAAGCTCTCCAGGGTTTCAGGCATGGAATGCCGCCAGCCCTGTATACCTGAAGGAGTGGCTTCACCCCTGTTGCTCGGCCTGGACATTGAGGTCCAGCTCCGAGGGCCTTCTGGCAGTCCACTCATTGCTGGAAGTGAAGTTACAGGGAAACAGGGAGAGGGACTTCCCAATAGTGGTGCCTGCCCTGTGGAACACCTTCCTGTCGCTTGTCAAAGAGATAGGAATTCTGAAGGCAGCCCTGTATCGGGAAGCTTTTAATGTTTGACACTGTGTTTTTGTTGACGCTGCACTGAGTGGCTGGGGCAACCCAGTCAGATGGGCAGGGTAGAAGAAATAAATAGTTGTTGTTTCGTTGTTTTTGTTTTAATTACTTATTTGTTCTTTTATCTTGTGAACCATCCTGAGATCACTTGTTAAAAGGCAGTATATAAATCTATCTATCTATAACTATTATTATTATTATTATTATTATTATTATTATTATTATTATTATTATTGTTATCATTATTATTATTATCTGGAGATGCTGCTGGGGATTGAACCTGGGAACTTCTGCACACAAAGCAGGTGATCTGCCACTCCATGGCATGGGACTTCAGGTGTGAGGCTGGTGGGTGAGACTTGGGGAAAACAGTGTCACAGGTCAAACTGAGGCCTGTGCCAGGACAGAATAAGCTTGTTGGCTGGAGATTTCCTATGACAGCCGTAAAAGGAGCAGGGAAGGGCACAACGAATCCAGCAGGCTGCTGTGAAGCTCTGCATGCAACTGCTGTAGGGACTTGAATTCAGGTGGCACAGATTTTGAGAGCACAAGGGTTCCTTTCTGAAAGGAAAGAAGCAGATTTCTTGACTATTGGTGACCTAAGTTACTGTATTTTTCACAATATAGGACGCACTTTTCCCCCTCCAAAAATGAAGAGGAAATGTGTGTGCGTCCTATGGAGCGAATGCAGGCTTTCGCTGAAGCCTGGAGAGCGAGAGGGGTCGGTGCGCACTGACCCCTCTCGCTCTCCAGGCTTCAGGAAGCTATCCGCAAGCCTTGGGAGCCCAGCAGGAACTCCCAAGGCTTGCAGATAGCAGCCTGCAGCCCAAAGCCCGGGGAGCGCAGCGCTGCGCACCCCAGGCTTCGGGCAGCTATCCGCAAGCCTTGGGAGCCCGGCGGAAGTTCCCAAGGCTCAGAAGGCTTGTGGATAGCAGCAAGCTCCGGGAGCGAAGGCGAGGTTGTGCGCAACCTCGCCCCCGCTCCCGGACCTGTTCTGGGGTCGGGGGAAGCTCGGGCTTCCCCCGCCCCAGCCCCGCGGCTAAAAAGGAAGCCAAGACAGCGAGCGGGATGAATCCTGCTCGCTGTCTTGGCTTCTGCCAAAGCCACGTGCAGCCTCTCCCGGCTGGAGAGGTTGTGCATGGCTAAAGAGGAAGCCAAGACTGTCTTGGCTTCTTTGCTCTTTGGGGCTGGGGGGGAAAATATTTCCCCCCCTTTATTCCCCCCCCAAAAAAACCCTAGGTGTGCCCTATGGTCCGGTGTGCCCTATAGAGCGATAAATACGGTATTTGGGCAGGGTGGCTGGCTGGCTAATTTGGTCTCCCCAGATGATGCTCAATTGCAACTCCCATCATTCTTGCCTCTTAGCCTTGCCAGCCATGGCTGTTGGGAATTGAAGTATTCCGGGTGTTATCTGACCAAGGCAGAATAGAGCAGGACTATTCCTTCCCTTGATCTGGACACTAGACTTCTGTTGATGCAGCCTAGAAGAGCATTGTTGATGAATTTATTTTAGTTTGCCATTGTTTGCTGCCTGGAACTGCAGGAAAGGTTGTTCATGCCCTACATCTAGTTCGCATTTAGGTCAGACAAGCAGGCTGAAGTCCTGACCTTGCCTCTTGGATGTGACTGATCCCAACGCTAAGAAAACAAACCTGACCCTGTGTGTGCCAGCGATCCTCCCCCAAGATTCTTGGCCTCATGTCCAGCCAGCTGGACTTGAGTGACAGGCAGCTCTGCCTTTGGACAGCGCATTCCAGGGACAGCTAATGAGACCCTCTTGGCACAGGCAGACGACTGAGTACAGCGTGTCCCTTGCCCAGAGGTGGCTGAGCTGTCGTTTTCCCTTCCTGCCATGCGGAGAACGTGGGACGCTTTTCTCCGGTGGATGGTCCCAGCGACCGGCATAAAGAGGAGAAGGATGGGAGACAGCAAGAGGCAGGCAAGGTCCAAGGGCGACCCGGACCTCTAAGGAGTTGTGGGGGGAGAAGGACCTGGTGTCCCCTGCACCCTTGTGAAAGGAGAGTCTCCTGTGTCCTCTCCCGTCTTCCAGCATCTTAGAAGGAGGACCTGTTTTCAGCATAAGCTACCCTTTGGCCAAGGAGTTTCTCTCCTCCGTTGATAGAGGAGCAGAGGCCAATGTTGACCGAAGAATCTGCTTGGATTGGATACCCTTGAGCCAAATATCTCATGCTTAGCCTTCACCCTTTTGCACTTCTCCCAAGAAGCCCTGGGGGGAGGAAGTTTTTGCCTGGGTTCCTGCCGATCTCGCTGATGGGAAGATGCAAGACGGGAAGAAAGCAGCAAGCACCAAAGGGAGCAGGGCTCCGTCCGGTGAAGCGGCTGCTCAGCACCCTCTAGATCAATTGAGACGGTAAGTCCATGCTGGACCAAGGCGGTCTAATCTGGAGTCACTGTTAGTAGCCCAGAGATAAGCTTTCTGCCCATCCATTGTCAGGATTCTTAAAGGATTTCGAGGGTCATCTCGTTCAGGCTCATAATACCATGACTGCAATGCCTGTATGCTGGTCCAACATTTCTTGGTTTCAGGGACAGAGACCCTCCCTGTTTCTGGGACACTTTGATCCCTTGTTAATTCATGCTTTTGTGAAAGGACTGGTTGGTTCTCTTACCTGGGTATGCAAGGGCTTTCAAGTTGACAGGCCTCCAGCGGATGTGCTCTGTAAAGAAGAATGGAAGGATCTAGGTATAGTAAAGCAGAAAGAGCAATGGCTTTCGGCTGTGCAAGAAAAGAAAGAAAGTTGGAATGAAGCAATGATTTTAAACCACCAGAGGTAGATTTAAATATGAAGGAAGAGGTGAAGTGAAGTCTTTCTAGGTTAAATACACACATACATATACATGAGCCAGAGAGAGAGAGTATACACACTCCACTTTGGGAGAATTGAAGCAGGACCGTGAATAAGTTATCTATAATACCCAAGTAAAAATTGAGTAATGACTGCATAATGGAAAGGATGTTTGTGTTGAGAGCCAGTGTGGTGTAGTGGTTAAGAGCAGTGGACTCGTAATCTGGTGAACTGGGTTCGATTCTCCGCTCCTCTGGTGACCTTGGGCTACTCACACTTCTCTGAAGTCTCTCATCCTCACTCACTTCACAGAGTGTTTGTTGTGGGGGAGGAAGGGAAAGGAGAATGTTAGCCGCTTTGAGACTCCTTAGGGTAGTGATAAAGCGGGATATCAAATCCAAACTCTTGTTGTTGTTTTATCAGTTTTTTAATAGAACAGATTGCTAACGTAGAAAGTGTGTGAAGTATCCTCTGAAGCTTTCCGAAGGGTTGAGCAAGGATTGTGAAGTGGAGCCCATCTCAACCTTATCCTTCCAAAAGAGCTGCCTTCCCCCAGTTCTGCTTGTGCCTCTCCTTGCACACAGGAGTCCTCTTTCTGTCGTTGCTCAGTGGCAGAAGGCAAGCTTTGCGCATGCAAGGTCCCAGTTCTCATCACTGCCATTTCCCTTAAAGATGAAAAGCCCTGCTGGGAAGGGCTTCTCCCTCTTCCGAAGTCCCTAGAGAACTTCTGCCACTCTGAGTAGGTAGCACTGGGCAGGCTGATCAGCGGACAGACTCGGCACGGCATTGATGTACGTTCCTTAATGGAAGTCAATTAAGAGAGCAGATTGAGGCATGTGCTGCTGTATAATTCTGTGCCAGCTCTTATGGCCGCCTCTCAGCTGTGATTCCTGCATTGCAGGGGGTTGGACTTGGTGATCCATGGTGATTCCTTCGAACTCTACACTTCTGATTTTATTGTAGTTGTTGCAGGCCTTTCTAGCAAAATGCACAGCAGAAATGTGTTTCGATACTATAAACGGCCCTGTAATCCTCGAATGAAGGGTGGTGCGTAAAATTAATATTTCCCCCCCTTTAAAACAGTGAGCTGAAGTTGGTCATAGCGCTGAAGAGGATGCATCTTTGGTCTCAATGACTCCAGGTGCATTGCTGAGACTGCTCAGCGGCTGATGGGGGTAGATGGGGGGTATGGATGAATGGACTGTTTTGTCCTGCTTGGGCTGCAGTGTAAAGGCCAGTTGCTGGCCAGACAAGAGACTGCAAAAAACCCTGTGTTGATTGTGTCCTCTCAGCCGTCTTGACTGTGGGGTCTAGGCCAGTGGTTACATGGCAAGCTATGGCTCAGGCAACTACAGATGCGGGCATTTCAGGCCTGTGGCCTAAGCCTGGCTTCCTACAGTCAAAGCCCACTGAGCATAAAACACAAGGAGCTGCTCCTGCAAAAGCCCCACTGAAATGGGCATGGGTATTTCACCAGGACATGCATTGCACCCTGTTTCTTGGGCACTAGAAAGGAAGGGAACAAGAAAGAGCAGGTTTAGGAGGGCAGCTGTTCCCTCTGTGATACCATAGGAGGGAGATGACTCCGCAGGATTCTGCTGTGAGACTGAGAAGACCCTGATATGAGATCCTCCCTGGAGGTCATGTGCAGGGTTTTGTTGCCCTCCTTTCTCAAAGCTCAGTGCATTCTCCAATCTTTGAACAGCTTTCAAAGAGGACCAGGCAGGAGGAGAAAGGGCTGTTTTCAGTAGGGTTGCCATATTTTAAAAGGTGAAAATATGGACAACTTTTTTGGGCAAAGTTATTGAACTTTTTTTGGTTTTGCCCAAAGTTGCTGAGCTTTTCTTGCAAAAATCTCAAAATGAGATTTTAAGTAAATTTGGCGAAATCTAGACTTCCGACATGGGTTGCCATGCGTCCGGATTTCCCCTGACATTTCCATGATTTCTGCCCAAATACTGCTCTCGACTTCCGTATTCCATCCATGTCTAGGAAATTCTGGACGTATAGCAACCCTATTTTCAGCTACTGGCCACCGTGGAGCTGCTCCACTGTCAGATGCACCATGCCTCTGAATACCATGCCTTATGAATTAAGGTACTTTTGATAAATAAATGCCTTAGCCCGGGGCTGGTTCCCCACGGCCTGACATTTTACCAATCACTCAGCAATAACATACATTAGAAAAAGAAACCAAAATATACCAATTGCAAAACAAGTGAAGGAATTTATTTGAAAAGACCCAAGGTGAGATATGGCAGAGGATAAGTATTAAGGGATTTGTTAACTGAAATGGTGACTGTACTCTAAATTTCATGGTAGGTTCTTAAGGCAATCTTTTTCTAATGGATTAAGATGCTGTTGGTTTCATGGCATAGTATTTTGCTATGATGGAGGGTGGCAAGGGAGGTCCAGGAGAAAGCTGGTTGGTATGGATTAAGCACAGGGGTCAGCAAACTTTTTTAGCAGGGAATCGGTCCACTGTCCTTCAAACCTTCGGGAGGGCCGGAGTATATATTGGGGGGGGGGGCGAATTCCTATGGCCCACAAATAACCCAGAGATGCATTTTAAATAAAAGCACACATTCTACTCATGTAAAAACACGCTGATTCCTGGACCGTCTGCAGGCCGGATTTAGAAGGTGATTGGGCCGCATCCAGCCCCCAGGCCTTAGATTGCCTACTCATGGATGAAGGGGAGGGATCGTTTCACAATCCAAGTATTTCTTGAAAATTGTCTTGGAGAGTCTGAAGTGCAACCCTCAGCACCTCCACTTTGGAACTCCCTGTGTAGTGATATTAAGCAGACGCCTTCGCTGTGCTTTCCCCCCCAGTCTGCTAAAATCATCTTTGTATATAGGCAAGCCTACCTGGATGTTCATAAAGATGGTGCGAGTTTTAATTCGTTTCCGTTTGAGCTGTGGTGTAGTGGTTAAGAGCGGTAGACTCGTAATCTGGGGAACCGGGTTCGTGTCTCCGCTCCTCCACATGCAGCTGCTGGGTGACCTTGGGCCAGTCACACTTCTCTGAAGTCTCTCAGCCCCACTCACCTCACAGAGTGTTTGTTGTGGGGGAGGAAGGGAAAGGAGAATGTTAGCCGCTTTGAGACTCCTGAAGGGGAGTGAAAGGCGGGATATCAAATCCAAACTCTTCTTCTTCTTCTTCTTCTTCTTAAATTGTTAGTAATTCTTCTTACTGATCATTTTATCGTTATACCTTTTTTCGTAAACTGCTTTCCAGTTTGTTTATTGGTTCATACAATCAGACACTGTGTAATTTTTATGAAACAGATAATAAAAAGATTGTGTGGTAGCTGTAACTGGGGAATAGTGTGTCTGACCAAAAAGCAGCAGCAAAGTTAGTTGGTGAGGAGGTTTTATGCACCCCAAAATTGCCATGGGCAGATGTGTTGCTGAGCTGAGGGGGACGGAGTCAGAGTTGTGAATGACAACCCTGAACTGTAGCCCAGTGTGACTCTTCTGTTGTGTTCCTATTGTAGTAGCATTGCACATTTGGACCAAGGTGTTCAGGGACCGTCGGGTCTGCTTCTGGTCCGATAACCAGGCAGCGGTGAGCGTTTTGGCAAAGCAGTCTTCACGTTCCAGCAGAGTCTCGGCCCTCTTACACCCTTTCATTCTGCACTGCTTAAGGTTCAATATTGTGTTTTCTGCCCGGTTAATTCCGGGAGCTTCTGACGACATTGCTGGTGCTCTGTCCTGCTTTCATCTGGAGTGCTTCAGGTCCCTGGCTCCGGATGCACAGCAGCTTCCTGAGTTTCCCCCCGGATCATCTATGGAACCTTGGCAGCATTTAGTTTTACAGGGAGTAGCGGCTTCCGCTTCCCCTTCTACACTTAGGTCTTATAAGAAGGCCTGGACTGACTTCTTAGCCTTTCGCTCGCAGTTCTTGGCTATTGATAGGAGTTTGTCTCCATCTACTGAGCAGGTGCTGCAGTATTTGGCGCACCTGTTGCAGCTTGGTCGTGCCACTAAGACTATCAGGATTCAGTCGGCTGCAATTTCGTTTTTTAGCAAATCACTATTTTCTAAAGACCCTTGCACTACGTTTATCGTGTGCAAAGCCTTGGAGGGCTGGAGTAAGCTTCAACCTCCCAGAGCATTAGGGAGGAAACCTGTCACATTTGACCTTCTGTGCCGCATTTGCAGTAAGTTAAGACTTATCTGCAGGACAAAATACGAGGCTAGAGTTTTTTCAGCTGCATATTCCATTGCATTTTTCGGAGCACTACAGGTTGGTGAGGTGGTGCTGGAATCTGCCCAGGGTCGAGTTACCAGAGGTCTCTTGCTGCAGGATGTATCCTTATCAGCAGCGGAACTCGTCATTACTGTCAGGAACCCCAAGACTGACCAATTGGGCAGAGGCGCCACGGTTAGGCTGCCTGCCACTGGTAGGGAAGGCCCTTGCCCAGTTAAGGATACCAGGAAATATATGGCTCTTCATCCCCCTGGGGCTAGCCCATTCTTAGTGCATGAGAACGGCACCCCATTAGCTAGGCATCAGTTTACGCGGGTGATGGGTAAAGCTATTTCAGCCTGTGGCTTGTCAGCCACTGAATATGCGCCTCATTCTTTTCGCACAGGCGCTGCCACAACAGCAGCACCTTGGGGCCTGTCAGTTGACAGGATAAAAAATATGGGATGCTGGAAGTCTGACGCTTACAAGGGTTATGCCAGGAAGCGTCACCAGCAGTGTGTGTTCTGATGCCTGCTTGTTATTCCCTTCTTCTCAGGTCTAGCAGCCGTGCGTATTTGGATTGTTGGCCACAGCATTGTGCACTGGGCCAGTCTGCGGGCTGCGGAGTCTGAACTGGGGCACTGTCTTGGCCTTCCCAACCACGTGAGCGTATCCTGGATGTCCAGATGTGGAATGCGATGGGATGAATTACTCCCAATGGTGCGGGCGAAGGTGTCCTGTGAAGGACCTCCCGCAGCGATGGTGGTGCAGCTGGGCGAGAATGATTTGGTGTTGGTACACAGCTTAAGTTTGCGTTCCCGCATGCAAGAGGACTTGGAAGAGCTGGCGGCCGCTCTCCCTGGACTCAAAATATTTTGGTCACAATTGCTACAGCGACGTGCGTGGCTTGGTAGCAACAGCCCAACTGGCACCGAAAGGGCCAGGAAGCGCACGGATAGTGCCGTGTCCAAGAAGGTTGTTGCTCTGGGAGGCGCTGTTATCCGCCATGAGGGCATTAACATCAAGGATGCTTCCTTGTACAGGCCAGATGGTGTAAATCTTTCCAATGCTGGAAATGATGTTTGGCTGAGCAATGTGTCAGTGGGGTTGATGGGCTGGTTGCAGGTGTGAGTAGTTTGGCAGATATACCCATTTTAGCACAGAAATTTGGTCTTCTGTTTCTAGTTTTTCTGCTGCTTTAAACAAATACATTCAGATGCCTACCAAGCCATCAGATAATGGTGAGTGCCTCTTCAGCACTGAGATACCCATTGGCAACAAGATAACTATTGGCCAGGACATTCATAGTCATTGATTGATTGGTTCATTGGTTAATTATTATACTTACACATTATTTTAAAAATGTCATTTTATCAGCTTCAAACAACATGGTATTTCAAGTTTGCTGATGAATGGGTCTTTCTTTCTTTCTTTCTCTCTCTCTCTATATTGCACCTTCTTCCCTGATGGAACCTAAGGCGGTGTACAGATAAAAACAGGAACTGCTTATAACCCCATTCACAGTCAGTCAATGGATATTGAATGTACGTTGGCAATGAGAAGAGAGATCACATGCATCATCCATGTCAAATCTGCACACATTCATTTGATTGGGAGAACAGAGTGTACACTCATACAAATCTGTGTGTCAAGGGAGCTAGCCTTCCCCCCCCCCCCCGGGAACAAGAATATTGCTATTCTCAAGTGAGCTAATTCGATAACAGAGTATGGCTTCATCCACTCACGCATTCAACGTTGCTGGAATGTTTATCTGAAAAGAGTTTAAAGTTTTATATAATGTGACCTTGATATGAGAATCCAGGATTTGACAAAAGGATGTTAGTGCTTCTGTATTAGTACCTGTGGATGTTTCCTAAATAGGCAATAAATAGACTGGGGAGACGAGTTGTTGGCAGATGCTATGTGAAAGCCAAACTACAAGTTTAACAACGTACTTATGATGGACTATTTATTCCTCCTTAATAAAAAGTAGCTAGGTGCCCCCAGTCTGGAATGATACCAAGGGCAGTAGAGTGGCATTAACCTTGCATTGTTTTTCTACTGAAAATTCGCCTCTGAAGCTTCTATTTAGCTCCAGTGGTACTATTTGCAGCAAATGGTGCTACATTACCACTCAGGGCTTATTCACACTTCCATTTGCCCTGTTTCTTCCCTACAGGGAAGCCCATTCTTTAGCGATGAATTGGAACAAATAGCAATCGGGTTTTGGGTGGATTGCGGTTTGTTCCAATTTCGCACTAAAGAGTGAGATGGGAAAACACCATCCCTAGCTGCTACTACTACCTAGAGCAAAGTCAGATGTATGAGAGGGTAGAACATATGGAGAATTCTGCTAACTGATATTTAGCATGAGCCTCCTATGCATAAACCATCAGCCTTCACTTGACTTGCTCTCTTGATTATAGCTACAGCTTGCCTCTTGAGCAAGTAGTAGCTACTATTCTTAGAAGGAGTTGTGTAATGGGACCTAAAAGTGTAGCAAATTCAGTTATATTTCAAGCTCCACGCTTTGGCTTCCTATGCAAATGATTCCATGTCCAGTGCACTCAAGATTTTCAAATACTTTATTTGCAGTATGTTAAGAACCTGGTGAAATAATTACAACTTTCCCTCAACTTCCTTTCATTACACTGTGTTTCAGTTAGACGCCCGAGTTGGACAGCACTTATTTTTGGGTAATGGCAAACTAATGTACCTTTCCCTGGACTTCAGCTCATTAGACCATTCTTCCATTAGACTGTGCTGATTTCTTTATACTTTCAACCTGTATTCAAACTCCCACTGCAACAATTTTATGTGAAATTTAGAGCTAACAGATTGTAAAGTTAGGCTATCCACTACTATCTGAGATGATGTATAGTGTCCTTCCACCTGCTCTTGTTAACAAGGTCCTCAGAAATTCATACTTGGATCTTCCATTCATGTGTTCAACCAGCATTTGCCCTCAGACTGAATCTTTCATGTGCTGTGCTGGCAAAGTGAAACAAGGGCTTTAAATCGTATCAGTACTCTGTAAGCCAGGTTTTGTGGAAAGTTTATGAATGTCACTTTGTAAATACAATCAGCACCATTTTGAAGATTTTGTGTGGACACATAACATACGGATCAACAGCTCGTATGGATCAATGTTTTTTTCCTGGCAGATCATTAAAACAGGTAGGTGGCACTTATAAATTTTGTACATTTAAAACCCTATTGTCCTGCAACTTAAAAAAGATTGTAAGGAAAGTTGAGCAAAAACTATTCCCCTTGCTTTGCTTTTGAGTCACAAAAAACTCCTGTTTTCCATCATTTTTGGGAGGAAGTACCTGAAAGTGATTCAATGAAGTTAATTATGGGCCGGAGGGAGTCTGGGAAAACGGTCTTGGTGGTGAGTGGAAATGCGTATTTCCAGCAACTGGCATTCGGAAGCATTTCTGCCTTCAGCCGTGGAGGCAGAGCCATCTTGGTTAGCAGCTGTCAACAGCCCTCTCCTCCCCAAGGGGGAAGCCTTCCACCTGACCCCTCAAGACTTTCTCTATGGTGTGAGGCTAAGGCTGTAATCCTCACAGCACTCGGCAGGGCTTATTTATGCCTCCACGCCTGCGAGGGTCACATGATATGTTTTGAAGCAAACAACACGTCTTGCGTGCGCTCAGTTTCGGATGCGGCTGGGACACTGGACTGCTTTTTTGTAAAGGAGCAAATGAAGACATCTGAAACTGGGGCTGCCGTCACAACAGTTTGGTCACTTCTTGCACAGCTGACCTTTGGCATCATGTGTCTGCCGCACACCAGCTGCCTTGAAGGCGAAAAACAACATAATCTCCCTGCTCCGGCTGGCAACCATGGGTGGGGAGCAGAGGCTGGTGAGAGGGGACCAGGATGGTTTGGAGACATTGATGGGTGAGGGGGCGACGTGCTTTGCAGCATTTTAGAGAGCCACCCCCTGAGATCCACATAATGGTCACCGCCTTGGCCAGAAAGTGCTGGACCACTGCCAGCGTGCGTTGAGCGCAGTTATGCTCTTACTTGGAGGTGACGTTCTTCAGGAGTTGCCAGCCTGCCCACGATCTCCAAATGCTTGTAATTCAGTACCCTGGAGATGTATTAGCTAGTCCTGCCACCCTCCTGCCACCTTCATTTATGGCTCTGCAAAACAGACAGCTAAAAATAGCCAGGGGCTGGCGGTGATGAAATTGTAATTGCTCATTGCATGAAATGCCAGGGTATTCTGCCAAGGCGCTGAGCGCCCCTCGGTTCAAGACCCGGGAAAACCATTTAGAGGGAAGGGTTTGCAATAGGATGAGGCGTCTGGCCCCTGCTGGGTTATTTTTCTTTACTAAGGCATAGCCAAGCAGGCAGCACCATCAAAGAAACTGAGACGGCCTGGAGACTCCCAAGTTGGTCACAATGCTGAGTTCTTCTGCAAAGCTGCCTTTTAGGTTTTTGGTTTTCAGCTGAAACTAAAGCAGAACAAGGCATTCTTCATCTGCAGTTTTTGAACCCCTCTGCAGGCAGCTAGGTAAATTGCATGTTAGGTTGGCATCCGGGAGACAATGGAGGGGGTGAGGTCAAACTGTTGGCAGGTTGCAGCGTCTGCTGTGGCCGTAGAAGCCGATGCAGGAGAGACATGTTTTGTTGCAGCTGGGGCAGGTGAAGGCATCTGGCAGATGCACCAAGGTGTTTCTTCTCTCTCTGCTCCTCCCGGCAGTCATTCCTCCTCTGATCACTGCTTTGGATACACTACTGCCTGTCTCCAGTCACTGCAGTTGTATCTCTTGATGGTGGCAACTCAAGGAACTCCCAACGGCTTCCTCCTGGTGGGTGGGTGGGAATCGGGGAGGTGAGGAATCTGTTCTTTGTTCTGCAAGCCCTCTGTGTCCTTGTAGATAAGGGGGTTGGGGAGCTTAGTGTTGGAAAACGCTCTGGGGGTGCCAGCAAGTCCCCAGAACTCCGAACATCCTCTGGTACGTGCAGCTCTGGAAAAGGCATCTCTCTTCTCTTCCAGTGCTCTTCTAGCGACATCATAAGGATATATGCACACTAATCTTCTGGCAAAACACAGCAAGAAGTGTAAGACATCGTGGAGCTAATCTACTATCTATTTACACGCTTTGTACAGACAAAAGCATAACAGCGTCCATTCTCTTTAGGACACTTAGTCCAGTAAGAAGGGCAACCTCCTGAGATGTTTCTGCAGCCTCTGTCCTCTCCTCCTCTGCAACATTTGCTGAGTCTGAACCGCTTTCTGCACCTGGCTCTTCCGGCTCGAGAAAGCCTGTTGCCTCTTCAGCACCCCACCATTCCTCTCCTCCTCCTCTCTGCCCCACCACCACTCCCCAGGCTCTGAGCCTTCCTCCTCTGCCCGGCTAGTGCCTCCCAGCCAACCCACACATCACGACAAATTGGGACTTACCAGCAGATAGAATTAAGTCCCTCAGGAGATGGCATTCCAAGGCACACCTGCGCCCCTGAACTTACACTGTCTTATTTATTTTCTTGGTTTTTTGAGGATTGGCTACCAAGAAGGTATGGATTTGTGGGCACAGGGTTGTGTATTGGGCCGAAGTCCGCACAGTTTCGTCCAGGTGGGGCAGCAACCTGGGCTTCCCCTCAAATCTAGAGGCCCAGGTGGGGGCTAGGCCCATAGCACTCCCCAGGTGCAATCCAGCAAGGGACTACTCATTGATGCAGGTCAAGAACTCGCTCATTTCCAGTCGAACCCAAATTAAGTCTTTCCTCCAATAGTCAATAAAGTCATTACCTGATTTGACCCAAATACTAGTTGCCTTTTCTCTTTATTCATTGAATTTAGGGGGGGTGGTTTCCGTAGGACAGGGGGGTGCATGGGCACCTAAGTCCGCACCATTGAGTGCCGGCACTTCCTCCGCCATGAACAATCCAATGAGGGAGACCCATTGGGTCAGTTTGTGGGCAGTAAAGGACGTCCTTGGGTTGAGCTTGTTGTCCAGGAAGTGGATCTTGGCCGCTTGGTCCCTGGGCATATAACCAAGGCCCCTGGCTTGCCTTAGCAGCCACTTCCTTGTTATTTTAGGATGTTCTTTGGGGTGGGGATTTCTGAAAAAGTGGGAAGGCATGGCGTTTGCTGCAGGGCGAGTCAGACGTTAGGGCTCACCCCCACTGATTAATTCTCCCGGGGGGCCGAGAGTTTCTCTCCGTGCCTTGCAAAAGCTCAATCTTATGTGCTGAATCGGGTCTTACCAGATTGTGTGGAAAATCAGAAGAGAGGTTTTCCATAACCTGAGCTTCAGTGCAGAGGCGAGGAGGGGAAGGTACCAACTGCAGCAAGCCCGGCACCTCTTCAGGAGCAGCAGGGAATTTATGCAGCGAAGGAGAGCTCAGTGTTCTGGTTTTGAGGTCCTTAGGAGGATAAGGGCCTGCAGCGTAATCAGGAATCTGAAGGCTGAAGTTAGAAAAACAAGTTTGTCTTTTTCTGCTGCATCCCCTCTTTCAAATTGGGAGGCACACTATCCTGTCTACTGCCTTGGCAGCAGGACACGATGCAAGATCTGACGTGCTATTATTTTGCTATGGTTTAAATGGGTAATAGTCTTGTGCCATCTCAGATTGCATCATATGTCAGGGTTCTCATGGTCGAAAGCTTTTCCATTTCCTACAGAGAGAAAATGAGCACATCGGGGCGATGGCTAGGCTTCAACCCCTGTCCCTGACATACTTGTTTCCTACATGCAGGGATATTTTTTTAATTGCTCAGGAAGTGGACTGCCTGTGTCAGCTTCTGCCCCCCAAATGTACCCCTTTGACAATATGGGGGTTATGTAGTAGCAGGTTGGATGGTTGCTTTCAAAAGGGATTAGACAAGTTTGTGGTGATGTTTGGCCCTGGAGCAGAGCTAAGTGTCCTGGATTGTCCGTGATCTCCAGGCGGATATTTCTTCTGAAAAAGCCACAGAGGGCTGTCCACAAGTGCCACAAGGGTTCGACATGAACCCTCAAAGCTTGCTAAATAACAACTGGCGAAATCTAGTGCAGCTAATTTAATGCAGGGTAGTGGAGACACAAATCAAGGGAGGCTTTCGACAAACGGAAAGCTCTTCAGGCCTGTGGTCTCCTGGCTGTGGATTACGCTGTGCATTCCTTTAGGATCTGCCCATTGGGGTCTGCCAACCGATGGAATCAAGGATATGGGACACTGGAGATCTAATGCATACAGAAGGTATATCTGCAAGAACCCATGGTAATCACGCTCTGTCACTCCTTTATTTTCAGGTTACCCCGTGATTAACATATGGATCGTGGGACACTATATCACCCACTGGGCCTTTGTGCGTGCCAGCAGTACCTGCTTGGGTAGCTGCCTGGGGCTTCCTGAAAGCTTCAGTGTCTCCTGGGTCACAAAGTGTGACATGGAATGGGAGGAGTTTATGCCAATCGTGATGGCCAAGGCTGCCTTGCATGGCCCCCCCAAAGCTCTGATTGTTCAACTTGGAGAGAATGACCTGGGTCGAAGGAGCGGCAAGGACCTAGCCGTAAGCATGATGAAGGACTTTGATAAACTGGCTGTTTTGTTCCCAGGCCTGACCTTAATCTGGTCTGAAATGCTGGTGAGGGGGCATTGGCAATATTTCCCCCACCCGCAGGGAATTAACAAGACCAGGAAAACTATTAATCGTAGGGTGGCAGAGAAGGTGCAGCTCTTGAATGGACGGGTGATACGACACCCCAACATTACTTACAAGCAGGTGGACTTGTTTCATAATGACGGCGTTCACCTTTCCGATTTGGGAAGTGATGTTTGGCTGGCTGATCTCATCAAGGGCATTAAGGATTGGTTGCAGGTGTGAGGGTGTTAGCAGCGATCCTTTGGGGCTTGAGTGGCGGTTAGGCATTGGGTAAGTCTTGTTTATGGGAGGGGAGATTGTAGCCTCCGCCTGCCCCTCCTCGTTAAGGGTATCCCGTTAAAGGGATCCGGGTGTGTGGTGCCTGTCCAAAGCCTGGGCGTGGGCTAGGGCCATGCCACAACCCCTTCGGGGACCCTGGGGGTGCCACGATTTGATGTATATCATAGGGCTCCCTCTACCGGTGGTTTATTCTTAGGAGGCTCCCTGCAGATGGGCAGGAGTCATGATATAGTCTTCTTTCACCCAGTGCCTAAGACAAACCGCTCACATGTGTAACCAATAAAGTTGTGGCCCATTTTATCCCATTGACCTAAATATTTGTGTCTGTGTTTTTATTATCTAAGAGGGCTGCAGGGCCCGTGGTCTCGACACGCAGTGAGACCAGGCTTGATTTCTGTTTGAATCCAAGAGCATGGTAGTCAGTAGCCCCCAAGCTGTGGGGTACCTCTTGTCCGTGGGGAAAGCCACTTCATCCTTGTCAGGGCGGTGTGTTCCTCTCTCCACAAACAAACACCTCCGGAGACTTCTGGCGCTTTAATGGTCTTTATTTACAATATTTACAATGGTCATCAAGAGTTCATTATCATTCATTAGAGTCACTCAGTTCAGATACCGGTAGAGGCCTCCGCTTACACCGCCAACACCTCATGAAATTCGGGAATTTATCGCCCCGCCTTTCAAGTTCCCTCTTGTCCATGCACCTCATGAGAGCCGTCATAAATCTCTCTCCAGTCTCCGATCCAGAACTTAACCCTTGTCCCTGTGGAGCTGTTGGCTCACTAGCAGCCTCTTCCTGGCTCTCTACGCCTGAAGACACTGCCCTTCCTTCGCCTGCTCCTCCAGCTCCCTCTCCCTCAGGCACAGTGTCCTCTTCTCTACCCTGAAGTTCTATCCCGCATCCGGGGAACTCGAACGTACTGACTCAGCCCTGACAATCCTGCTGCTCCCACCACCACCTGGAGGATGAGCTGGGACAGCCGAGGCCCCTTCCCACACAGGATTTTTTCTGGGAGTGTTACAGGACTCTCTTTCCTTTGCAATGTTGTTTGGGGTTTTTTAAGTGGGGATGGAATTCACACTGAGGTCCAGCTCCGAGGGCCTACTGGCAGTTCCCTCACTGCGAGAAGCCAAGTTACAGGGAACCAGGCAGAGGGCCTTCTCGGTAGTGGCACCCACCCTGTGGAACGTCCTCCCACCAGGTGTCAAAGAGAAGAACAACTACCAGACTTTTAGAAGACATTTGAAGGCAGCCCTCTTTAGGGAAGCTTTTAATGTTTAACAGACTACTGTATTTTAATACTTTGTTGGAAGCCGCCCAGATTGGCTGGGGCAACCCAGCCAGATGGGCGGGGTATAAATAATAAATTATTAAATTATTATTATTATATGTTGTGATTTTTGAAGGTGGGTGGGTTTCATTTGGCTTGGTGAAGCACCATGTCACCTGGAAGAGCTCCTCTTCCTGGCCTTGGGGTGGGGGTGGGGGTGGGATGGCTTGCAGAGGGAGCCTCAGCTGATACATGGAGGTCAGGAAGGGGGAGAAGCTGCAGCTAAAGAGCACTGTGGGGCTGTCTCTGCTGCCGCTGCTGAATGCAGAAGGGCTTCCTGGGCTTAGCCCTTGCTCAGCTGCTGGTTTCTCCACCTTCTGCACTCACCCCCATCCTGTGGTGAGGCACCGTGAGGGCCTTTATGGTGACGTCGTCATTCCTGTATGTCCGGGGGTTGGACTGGATGACCCTTGGTCCCTTTCAACTATTCAATTCTGTGATTTTACGACAATGAGAGAAGCAAGGCCTTCTGGGTGCTGATGCTGTGAGCCACTCCATTGTAGGATCGGTGTGTGTGTGTGTCTGTGTAAATAAACCGTATATCCTAAAGACACCACAGTCTCTGCTGTGCCTCATTTCCAAAGGAAACGCGAACCCTGGGGAAGCACCTGGAACCTCACACAGCTCGGACCTTGGGGAGGCATGCTGCATACTAAAATACTTTTTAAAAGGGGTATTAAAAATCGGATATCTCCTTTGATACATGTTGTGAAATGTGTCTCCAGACACCTGCTTTGGACCTTCTTGAAAGTACCAACAAGTGGGGAAAGGAGTGCCTCTTAGTGCCACTTTTTATAGTTATTTCAAATTCCCCATGCAGGAGAAATGTAGGCACTTTGTGTTAGGATATTTCCGTTCCACCTTAAAAGGGAGCAGGCTGTGAGTCACAGAGTCTGCTATTCTTTGTTCTGATCAACGCTGAATAAAACTTGTAAATAATGCTCCCCTGAGTGCGACTTTTGCTGTGCATTATCTGCTGACGGAGTGTGCATGAGCTCTGGAATGTGGCAAGATATTTTCTGGAAACTCATGTTACTAATTGCTGATACTGCGTGCCTACGGGAGATCGATGGATCGTCCGGCAGACGGCTTGGGGCCATGATGGACTTTGTCTCCCTGGCAGTATCCCAACACTTTGGATGCGCAGCACACAAAGCAACGAGCCTCTTTGGGCAAGCTGACAACCTCGATGGCTTTAAAAGACGACTGGAGGAACGGATGGAGGAGATGGCTCCTCGCCAGGATGGTTGGAGGCAGCATGGCTTCTGAATGCCCGTTGCTGGAAGCCGCAGGAGGAGAGAGGGCTCTTGCCTTCACGCCCCGTTTGCTGGTTTCCCCCAAGCATCTTGTTGCCCCTGCGAGAATAGGATGCTGAACTAAATAGCCCATTGAGCTGACCCAGCAGCGTCTCTGACTTCACCCCCAGAGGCGCACTCCATTGTCTCTTGAGACGGAAGGATGCAAATAACTATGAATGAAGCTCAGGGGGGACAAATCCTGGTGTGGAAGGTGGGAAGGGGACCGAGGAAGAGTGTGAGCCGTGAGGATTCATAGTGTTCCTTCATCTAAGGTGAGCCTGACGTTTTCATGCCTGCCTATCTCCATATTCAGCAGCTGCTGAGCTAAGCCTCTTAACCTTGGCATTTAGCAGGCAGCGAGAAAACAACTGAGGGGATCTAACCTTGGCGCAGTTTATATTTTAGGAACATTTTACGTTGCAGTTCACAAAGCCTCCCTTTCTCCATTTAAAAATACATGCATACATGCCTGAAGCTATAAAAGTAGCAGGTTAGGCTACAAATAAACCAATGAATAAAATGAAAGGCTTTTTTAAAAATAAAGCAATCCATTTGGAAGTGGCCTCTCAGGGGTCCGGCCTGCCAAGCGGGCTTTTCATTCTGCTGTGCTTGAGCATTCTGAAGGAGAACTTGGGCTCCCTTGGCATCGGCTCTCCAGGTCCCCAAACCACCTGCTGCTTACAAATTCCCTGACTTTGCTGCAAGGTGTCTGGCATGGAAACAGAGGTGGGGTGAGGGGCTTTAGCTAAGCGCCCATCCCTGTCAAGGAGCATGACAAAGGCATGGTTGCCCCCCAGATGCTATGGCACTCCCACGTTTTGGAAACAGGCAAGTGACCGGTTTGGGATGCGGTCACACTCCCTCTGAAGGAGCAGGCTTGCTGGTACACCTTTGTCACTAGGATTGCACACAAATCCAATGAGTTTTCAAGAGTTCTGCATTCTGATTCCTGGAGCTAAGAAAGAAGGAAAAGGAGTTGCGAAAGGAAAAGGGACCTCATTGTTTGGGGATAAGCTGAGGCTGACTCCCTTCAGCACCAGGCTGGCAAAACTAAAAAATGCTAGAAAGTGCTGTTGTGCCGACTTCTCTGAATCACGCTGGGGAGAAAAGATGAGCTGTGCAGGATTTGTCTGGCAGGGCAAAAAGCCCAGAATAAAACTTAAAATTCTTACTGATGCTAAAGACAGAGGGGGGTGTGCCCTGCCAGACTTTAAACTTTATTATGAGTCAGCAGCTTTTTGCTGGCTGAAGGAATGGCTACTTCTTGAGAATACAGATATTTTGGATCTAGAAGGGTATGACAACATATTTGGGTGGCATGCATATTTGTGGTATGGCAAGGTAAAAGCACATAAGGCATTTAAAAACCATATTGTTAGGAAAGCATTGTTTAATGTCTGGATAAGGTACAAAGACTTTTTGGAGAGTAAAACCCCAAGGTGGCTATCACCTAAGAGAAGGTGCGAGACTGGTTACATTATTTTCAAATAAGAGAGGTTTATAACTTGGATAAAAAAATGGTTTCCAGGTGGAAAAATCAAAGTTGGAAACAGAACTGTTAGATCCTAAAACCAAGATGCTTTCAAGAATGTATAACTTGCTGTTAAAATGGAACACTCAGGACGAGATGGTTAAATCTGCTATGATTAAATGGGCACAAGATGTTGGACATAACATTATGTTTGCTGGCTGGGAACAGTTGTGGACCACAGGTATAAAATTTACGGCATGTAATGCCTTAAGAGAGAATATTATGAAAATGATGTACAGGTGGTACATGACTCCAGTCAAGCTTGCAAAAATATATCATTTGCCTGATAATAAATGTTGGAAATGTAAGGAAACTGAAGGCACATTCTTTCACCTATGGTGGACGTGCCCAAGGATTAAGGCTTTCTGGGAAATGATCTATAATGAAATGAAAAGGGTATTTAAATATACTTTCCTGAAGAAACCAGAGGCTTTTCTCCTGGGCATAGTTGGATAGAACTTTCTTTATGTATGCTACAGCAGCAGCAAGAATTCTTATTGCAAAGCACTGGAAGACACAAGAGTTACCCACCTTGGAAGAATGGCAAATGCAACTAATAGACTATATGGAGATGGCGGAAATGACTGGCAGAATCCGAGACCAGGGAGAAGAGCTTGTGGAAGAAGATTGGAGGAAATTTAAAATTTATTTACAGAAACATTGTAAAATTTCTGAATGCTGATGACGTTGAAATGAACTGAAGGGGTTCTAGCAACAAGGTAAAATGTAAGATGGGATTGATAATAGATAAGCTAAATTGGATATGAATTTGCTGAACTAATTTTTAAAAGGGATACAAAAAGGGAGGCGTGAGGAAGTCAGGAAAATAAGTTAACTAAAGATGAGAAATAAAAAAAGAGGGAGTTTTGTTTTCTTTTATATGTGTTTTTTCCTTTTCTTTTTTGTGTTTAATGTTTGTATCTTTGTATTTTGTAATTTTGTATTTTTCTGTTTTTGTATTTTTCTGAATTTTTCTATTGATAAAACATAATAAAAGATTATTAAATTTAAAAAAAATAGATGAGCTGTGCAGGCAGAGCAAAGCCAGCTTAACATAGCCAAGATGCAAACCCTCTCTGAGACACTCTCTATTTAGTTTCTAGTTCTAGCCAGTGCAAGTTTTGCATAGCTAGCACTTTGACCCTAAGGAAGCACCCAGCAATTTGGGATGCATAATATTCAAAAGGTTGAACAATACAAATTACGACAGCGCCTTAACAGATTTTAACTTTTGTAATCTGTTGTGGCAGATGCACTTTATAACACTAAAAACAGGGCGCTGGTTACTCAAAAGTTTGCAGGTATAATTTCATTAAGTAAAGGTAAAGGGACCCCTGACCATTAGGTTCAGTCGTGATCGACTCTGGGGTTACGGCGCTCATATCGCTTTATTGGCCAAGGGAGTCGGCATACAGCTTCCGGGTCCTGTGGCCAGCATGATTAAGCCACTTCTGGCGAACCAGAGCAGCACACGGAAACGCCGTTGACCTTCCCGCTGGAGTGGAACCTATTTATCTACTTGCACTTTGACATGCTTCCGAACTGCTAGGTGGGCAGGAGCAGGGACCGAGCAACGGGAGCTCACCCCGTCATTGCGGGGATTCAAACCGCTGACCTTCTGATTGGCAAGTCCTAGGCTCTGTGGTTTAATCCACAGCGCCACCCGCGTCCCTAATTTCATTAGAAAACTGTAAAAGGCTACAGCTGCTATTAGCCCCTCTGAAGCAAAAAGGCAAGGCAGATCACTTTATGTAAAATAAACAATCAGATGCATTTTGATCATGGGTGATCTTCCTCAGTGGCTTTTGGGATCTGTGTTGGGGGCAAGGACCAAATAGGCATCTAGAAAGGAGAATTCCCTGGATGCCAAGATCCAAGTTTGGGACAAGTGCTCTTGGTCAGTTTGCATTTCTTGGTACAGAAAGTATTGATCCGATGTCTTTCCTATTCTAATTAATTCAAGAGGGTTCTGGAGGTTTCTCTGTGTGAAAGAAACAAGCAGAAGGTTCCTGATGTTTGGGTTGTTGCTTCAGAGAAGCTGAGTACAGCTGGCTTAAACTGAGCCTGTTATCTCTTCTTCAATGCAATGCTGACTATAATAATAGGCCAGAAGGAGCCTAGGTTTTGCTCTCTTTTCTATCTTTCCTTCTGGTGTGGTGTTCTTTATATAGTGTTAAGGTTTTTGTCTTATTAGAAATTTAAGTTAAGTCTGCTGCAACTAGATTTTTTATGAACATGACCAATCCTGAATGTATGGAATTTGTGACCATTATGCTCGTTTGCCTTCAGTAGCAGTAAAGCTCTCTTGGATGAAATATTAATTGCCTCTGGTCTCTTTTTGGGGAATCCTGCAGCATGTTTAAATTTTTACTCTGCTAACTATACGTTGGAGTTCTGCTTTGGATCAATACTGAGTAGAATTCATGACACTCTTTGGTAAGAGAACAGCAATTTAAAATCACAAAACACGCAGCAAAAATAAAGCATGGAAATATGGGCTGCTGGACCTTTTAAATATGGCTTTGTGAGTTCCACAACGTCCCACCTCCCTTAGCATGTTTGTTGAGTTAGAAATGGTTTACAGTGGTGCCCCGCAAGACGAATGCCTCGCAAGACGGAAAACTCGCTAGACGAAAGGGTTTTCTGTTTTTTGAGCTGCTTCGCAAGACGAATTTCCCTATGCGCTTGCTTCGCAAGACGAAAAACGAAAACGTCTTGCAAGTTTGTTTCCTTTTTCTTAACACTGTTAATACAGCTGCGACTTGACTTCGAGGAGCAACTCATAGAATGCAGTGTGGTAGCCTTTTTTGAGGTTTTTGAAGACTTTGGTGATTATTGAAGCTTTTCCAAAACTTCTTTTAAACTTTTAAAACTTTTTTGGGGGGTTTTTGGATTTTGGGTTGGGGTGTTTGGAATTCAAGGACTTGGTGTTGGGAAGGGGTTTGCAAGAATCTGGAAGCTTGTGTTTTTTTCTGCATTTTTATGATTTTCTGTGACCATTGGGCCACTCTGCTGTTTTTTTAAAAAAAAATCTGGATTTGAATTTCTGTGTGGTGGGTGGCTGGGGGAACAGTTGAGGAGGGGGTTGCAAGAATCTGGAAGCTTGTTTGGTTTTTTTCTGCATTTTTATGATTTTCTGTGACCATTGGGCCACTCTGCTGTGTTTTTTAAAAAAATCTGGATTTGAATTTCTGTGTGGTGGGCGGCTGGGGGAACAGTTGGGGAGGGGGTTCTTCAGCAAGAAGCAAAGAGTGGAAGAGGAACCTTCTTTGAGTTGTCCCCCAGAGTCTTAGAAAATGTACTGTACACTTTGTTGATTTTTAAATGTTTTTCTGTCATGTTTAGAAACTTAATTTATTGTTCCTTCAATTTTTGAAATGCTCTTTACAGTATGTGTGACTTTAAAGAGCACTTAATAAACTCTTCTTGTACCAAATTTGGCTTTGTTTGGGCTTTTTTTGACCATAGGAACGCATTAATTGAATTTCAATGCATTCCTATGGGATTTCGTGCTTCGCAAGACGAAAAAACTCGTGGAACGAATTAATTTCGTCTTGCAAGGCACCACTGTACTTCCAAACTCTCCAAAGATCAGATTCATGTGCTTTTCCATACAGCATTCAGAAAACACAAAGGCAGTAAAACTTGGCTTAGTGATGAAAGTTCCTAAATTATTGGTATAGGGCAGGGGTCTGCAACCTTTAAGACAAAAAGAGCCACTTGGACCCGTTTCCGAAGAAAAAAAAATCTGGGAGCCGCAAAACTCGTCATTATAAAAATAACTTTTTTGTCACTTTTTTATTATTTCTTTGTTTGACCCCTTAGAATTACTCCTCCTCATAGAAATAAATGTTAAATTAACAAGTTACCTTTTTTGGTGTGTGTGTTCTTCACTCCCCTTCAAAACAGTGACCAGCATACATGCCCCCTTTCAATGCAGTGACCAGCGTACATGCCCGTTACAATGTAGCAGGCGGGCGGGCAAGTGATGTTGGGACGGTGTGTGACGAACGTACGCAACGCCCCCATGCGACGTCACAGCCAGTACAGCGCCCACCACAGTAGGGAGTGTCGGGGCGCACAATGCGCCTCCTCCCCTCGCTAGTATCCACCCTGGAGCCGCGGCAAAGGTGTAAAAGAGCCACATGCGGCTCCGGAGCCGCGGGTTGCAGACCCCTGCTATAGGGACACAAGAATGACTTGTAGGAGCCATGCGGTCTGAGCTGCAATAACCGGCTCAAAATCACTTTACATGTTGAGCTGCTCTGGTAGACTGAAAAGGAACAAAAGCTTGGATTACCTAATTGAGCTAAGCCTGGCAGGACAGTTGACTCTCTGGCATTAACCCCTTTGTGCATTAATTAGCATGTTGGTTAGATCAGTGTTTCCCAAACTTTTTTGGGCAACGGCACACCTGTTTACTGAAAAAAAATCTCGCGGCACACCACCATTAAAGCCCCGCCCCGTGACGTCAGTGCGCAGCGTCACGCCGGGAGGGACGCACGAAAGTGAAAGTTTTTTCCCTCCCCCTTGCCGGGGAACCTCCAAGCTTTGGGGGTGGGAGGAGGCAGCAGAGCGAGGGACTGGGGGACGGCGGCAACTGAGGCGGCGGCGGCTGTTGTAGTGGTGGCGGCGATAGCGGGCGGAGGAGGGGGCGGCGGCGGGGCTTGAGGAGCCGTCGCCGGGAGTTGCTGCTGCTGTTGTTGCTGCTGCTGCCCGGACATGCCGGCCTCCTCCTCCTCCGCTGTCTCGCGCTCCTCCCTTTTGCACGCCCTGCCCCGCCGCTCGGCACCACCACCGCGGAGCCGCCCCCGGCTCGACGCGGATCCTCGCCGCCGCCGCCTCTCACCGCCCGACTCGCCCGCCTCCCTCCCGCGGCACACCAGCCAATGTCTCACGGCACAGTAGTGTGCCGCGGAACACCGGTTGGGAAACACTGGGTTAGATGAGGCTGTTTCTCCCAGAATCTGACGGATCCCAAAGCCTATGCCTGGTTTAGATTGTGGGTGTGTTTATTTCCACGTACGAATCGTGTCACCTTGACCATGCGGGGAACATCTTTTTCTTGTCATGTTAAGAAAAGAACGGCACCCCACGCCCCCGCAATATCTTGGGTGAGGACAGATGGAGTCTGCCTTTCATCTTCTGGTGAAAAACAGGAGGAGGCTGTTGCAGGGGATTTGCACGAGGCTCAGTTGGGAGCTGGGCAGGTGAGCTTTACTGATTTTCATGCTTTTAGAATAGAAACCTTTGCAAACCTAGATTCAGTTAGGTAGCCGTGTTGGTCTGACGCAATAGAAATATATATACCGTATTTTTCGCTCTATAACACGCACCCGACCATAACACGCATGTAGTTTTTAGAGAAGGAAAACAAGAAAAAAAAATATTCTAAACGAAACAGTAGATGTATGATTTTTGTGGTTCATGCTGTGGCCACAGACATGTGATCTGACAGTGAGTTTGGGGTAGCCCAATGCAAAAATCCTGAGGATCCATGTGGATCCATGCTTTGTAACCACGTTTTTGCACCACTGCGGCCCCAGGCAATAGTGGGTGCGTGATTTTTTTGGAGCAAGCTGTAGCCATGGACATGCTATGTGATCTGCTGGTGAATTTGGGGTGACCCGTGTAAGCGGCTCCTCTCCTCTCCCGCTTTGCTCCTTTAAAGCAAGCAGGCTCTCTGTCCCTCTCTCCTCCCCACTCAGCGGCTCTTCTCCCGCTTTGCTGTTTCAAAGCGAGCCACAGAGGAGGAAAGGAAGGGGAACCATGGATCACCTGCTCACGACTGCAGCAGATCCCCCCCGCCATCCGTAGGCATTCCCTCCATAACACAGAGACATTTCCCCTTAGTTTCTAGGAGGAAAAAAGTGAGTGTTATGGTGCAAAAAATACGGTATATATAAAAATTGTCCAGTAGCACCTTAGAGACCAACTAAGTTTGTTCTTGGTATGAAATACAGTCCTACCTCGGATTAAATATGCTTCAGGTTGAGTGTTTTCAGGCTCCACTCCACGGCGACCCAGAAGTAACGGAATGCATTACTTCTGGGTTTTGCCGCTCGCGCATGCGCAGATGCTCAAAATGATGTCACACGTATGCGCGGAAGCGGCGAATCGCGACCCGCACAGGTTGCATTCGCTTCAGGATGCGAACGGGGCTCCGGAACGGATTCCGTTCGCATCCAGAGGTACCACTGTACCCTGACAGGTATCTGAAGAAGTGTGCATGCACACGAAAGCTCATACCAAGAACAAATTTAGTTGGTCTCTAAGCAGAGACATCACTTTGCCAACAAAGGTCCCTACAGTTAAAGCCATGGTTTTCCCAGTAGTGATGTATGGAAGTGAAAGCTGGACCTTAAAGAAGGCTGATCGCCGAAGAATTGATGCTTTTGAATTCTGGTGCTGGAGGAGATTCTTGAGAGTCCCATGGACTGCAAGAAGATCAAACCTCTCCATTCTGAAGGAAATCAGCCCTGAATGCTCACTGGAAGGACAGATCCTGAAGCTGAGGCTCCAAGACTTTGGCCACCTCGTGAGAAGAGAAGACTCCCTGGAAAAGACCCTGATGTTGGGAAAGATGTTGGGAGGGCACAAGGAGAAGGGGACAGAGGACGAGAAGGTGGGATGGTGTTCTCGAAGCTACCAGCATGAGTTTGACCAAACTGCGGGAGGCAGTGGAAGACTGGAGGGCCTGGCGTGCTCTGGTCCAGGGGGTCACGAAGAGGCGGACACGACTAAACCACTAAACAACTAGTTACAGATAGGTAGCCGTGTTGGTCTGCCATAGTCAAAATTAAAAAATTCCTTCCAGTAGCACCTTAAAGACCAACTAAGTTAGTTCTTGGTATGAGCTTTCGTGTGCATGCACACTTCTTCAGATACAACTAAACAACTAGGTTATTCGTGGGGCCTGCCTGGTGTTTTTACATGAGATGGTGGGACAGTGTTCTTGAAGCTACCAGCATGAGTTTGACCAAACTGCGGGAGGCAGTGGAAGACAGGAGGGCCTGGCATGCTCTGGTCCAGGGGGTCACGAAGAGGCGGACACGACTAAACGACAACAACTCTCTCTCTCTATATATATATATACATATCCCTTTGCATATGGCTGAGCCATAAGCAATATATATCGGAGCAGCACCAATCCTCGCAGCAAAAACCCCCACAAAGTTAGAAGGCGGCGTTGTTGCATTTTGACCCCCGGTTTTAGCCCCTGACGAAGAGACCTGCGGGATCCGGAAGCCTCCGGGGGCCTCTTTGCGGTCTCTCCGCCTGCGCGTGCGTGGCTTTTTTCCCCGCGCATGCTCCGTCCCTTTCCCGCCTCTGCCCGGCGGCTCCTTTCGCCCTTCGCGCACGCGCAGCGGCCCTTTCCCCTCGTCCCCATCCGGGAACCCCCGGGCGCGCATGCGCAGAGCCGCGCCGCCCCCCGCGTCGCTTGTTCCCCTCAGAGCGGCGGCCGCGTCGGAGGCGAGGCGGGAGAGGAAGGAGCAGCGCGGCGGCCTTGGCTTGAGTCTTCTTCTCCCTCCGCGCAGGCGGGACCCGAGGCCCAGCGCGGTGCCGACGAAGGTGAGGCGGAGGCGGCGGGGGGCAGGAGGAGCGGGGTCCCGGCGGGGGAGGGGAGGGAGGCCTCGGCGCCCGCGAAGAAGCCGCTTCTCAGGCCTCAGGCTCCGCCGCCAGGGCCCCCCTCCCCCCCCCAATGCGTGAGGGGGGAAGGCAAGAATATTATTCGTGGGAATCAATAATAACCAGTAACTACACAGTGGGTTTTCGGGGGGGGGGGGCTGCGCATACCGCCAAAGAGGGCCGCCTTGAGGTTGGAGGAGGCCCTCAGCGCCTGAAGGTAACGGGGCTCTTTGTCAAAAACAAATTGTCGCCGTTTTTTTGTTGAATAGATGCAATATGGTAATTTATAGGCCTAGCAGGTATCCAAAGCCGTTTGGACAGAACAAATAGGAGACTACACAACACAAAACGCCGTTGCTGTATGTCGGTTTCATTTTTTTTGTTTTTATCTTATATTTTGGAAATGTACATCCAATTTTTCCACCCTTTAATTTTTTGGGGGGCCCCGCAAGAGAGTGGGACGTTAAGCTACAGCTTGTTTAGCTTATATGTAAATCCAGCACTGCCTCTAAACATTTTGCGAATCCAAGTTGGGCCTCATTGAGGGGCAGTGTTTCAATATGAGTGGGAAAATGAGAGTACTCCTAAACATTATTTTTTTTTTAGAAAAAAAAGCACTGGCCCTTTGCTTGAATTTTGAAGATTAAAATCTTTGGGTAGAGGCAGCCCATTCTTATTTTTTGCATTGTGCTTAGTATACTTTTAGATGTTTAATAAATTGCATACTTATATACAGTGGTTTTTTCTGGGGGGGTGTAGGGGTACGCATACCTCTAAACATGTTGTGAATCTAAGTTTGGCTTCATTGAGGGGCAGTATTTGCATATGAGTGGGAAAATGAGAGTACCCCCTAAACATTTTTTTTTAGAAAAAAGCACTGATTATTATTAATAATAATAAGTCTCCACCGAAACCCTCCCCTCTTGTGGGGGGGGCAAGTGAGTGCCTCGTGCGATGTTACATCTCCTCGTTGCCCTGTGAACAACACTACGTTATTATTATTATTATTATTATTGGTTTCCATCCTTGCCTCGCCATTGCAGCTTCCTCTGGTTCTGCATTCTTCTCACACTGTCACATCCCCAATCCACCTCCCCTTTGCAGGCTTTGTTTTGGGCTCCCGTGTCACGTGCGACATGAACTCCCTAGCCAGGATCCATGCATATCTTGCAGAAAAGACAAAGAAAAAACTATGACTCTTGCCCCTCGTGAAAGTTGCCTGTCGCCTAAGGCGCCTGGGGGAAGGTGGCAGCTGGGGAAAGGCAGCTATTGGAGAAGGAAGCCAGGCGGGAGAGGGAAATCTCTGGGCTTCTTGGTCCTTCCTTCCATATGTTGCCTACCTGAGAATTGTGAGGGGGGGGGAGAGAGTTGCCTTTGCTTCTCCTTACAGGTCCTGCCTGTGGGTTTCTTCACATTGGGGCATCTAGTGGAGAGCGTGAGGCTGACCGAGATGGGGCCCCTTTGGCTGCTTTTCATTAAATTTATGTACCGCCCTCCGTCCAAAGATCACGGGGCAGTTTGTTCAGCTTTTGTTGTGTCCCTAATTCCCATCACGCTGGTATTTCCAGGGACGAGTCTAGAGTCCACTCGCCCTACATGCTGATATTCTGCACAAACTGGATGGTGCTTGTAACTTCTTTCCCCCCAGGTATTTAGCCCTCACCCTTCTGCCAAAACAGCTCCCAGGCCAGCTTTCACAAATCAGGACTCTTAGCTGTAGATTGAAGTGACAAGAGCTGCTTTACTACTGAGCTTCGGTGGTTTTTCTGTAGTGCCTTCAATACGCATGACATTTTACAGCAAACGTATAAGCTGTCTTAGTTTCTTACATTAAGGAAGCTGCAAGGTTTGTTTCTGACAGGCCAGAACAGGACCAGCTTTGGTTATCAACATGGGTCTGGTGCTCCTAGTACTCCGTTTACTCTTTAGCATATTATACTGCACAGAAAGGCCACAGCTTAGGAGTAGAGCATCTGCCTTGTATATCCCTGGTATTTCAAGATAGGGCAGGAAGACAGCCCTAGCAAGCCATTGCTAGTTATTATAGGCAATACTGCACTAGATGGATCAGCTCTCTTGACTCCATATAATTTACTATGTTCCTAGTACAGTCCTGCAAAATCTGCCAAGCTAAGTTAAGAGCCCATAAAATCTGTGAAGAAATTTCCTGTGGCTTCTAGGGTGTAACTGAATGTTTCAGTTCTTGGCATGTGGTTTGCACTCCCCAGATCAAAACCTCATTCGCTAGTGGAAATGGGTCTCACATGCTTCCCCCCTCCCCCGCTGAATTTCAACATGTTGAAATTTTATTATCATGGTGGCAGCATCCCATGCGCGGAGCTGAGGTGAGGGAGGCTGGAGGGTGGACTTGTTTGGTGTGGGAGCTGCTGGCTGGCTGCTTCTGGGTTGAGGCTGTGGCGCTTAAGGGGTTTCTCTCGCCACTTGGATGCTTTGAGCCAGGTACGACTTCAAAAAATGGCATCTTCCTTTTTTTTAAAAGAATATTTATTGAGATTATACAAAAAAATACACATAAAGAAAAAACAAACAAAAACTAAGAAACACAAGCTAACAAGAAAGTTGACAAAAAGGCAACATAGAAAGAAGGAAAAAAAGAAATAGGAAAAAGAAGAAGAAAAAAGATATTTAAAAAAGAATAAATCCATTTTTCAGCATCTTTGATCTCATTTTCTTATTTCCTTGACCTCCTCATACCTCCCCTTTTGTATTCCCGTTTTCCAAGTCTTTTCAGCAAATCCTTACCCTCTTTCATTTAACTTTGCTCTATAACTTAACCTATTATAACTATACATTTTCATCCGTATAACTATCTATATTTACCTATTCTTATTAACCTTATTACCAAAGCCACTTCTTTTCAGTCCAACATCATTTTAACATTCATTAATTTTACAGTATTTCTGCAGATAGTCTTTAAATTTCTTCCAATCTTCCTCCACCATTTCTTCTCCCTGGTCTCGGATTTTGCCAGTCATTTCTGCCAATTCCATATAGTCCATCACCTTCATCTGCCATTCTTCCAGAGTGGGTAAATCTTGTGTCTTCCAGTACTTTGCAATAAGTATTCTTGCTGCTGTTGTAGCATACATAAAGAAAGTTCTATCCTTCTTTAGCACCAATTGGCCGACAATGCCCAGAAGAAAGGCCTCTGGTTTCTTCAGGAAGGTATATTTAAATACCTTTTTCATTTCATTATAGATCATTTTCCAGAAAGCCTTAATCCTTGGGCACGTCCACCAAAGGTGAAAGAATGTACCTTCAGTTTCTTTACATTTCCAACATTTATTATCGGGTAAATGATAGATTTTTGCAAGCTTGACTGGGGTCATGTACCACCTATAAATCATTTTCATGATATTCTCTCTTAGGGCATTACATGCCATAAATTTTATACCTGTGGTCCACAACTGTTCCCAGTCAGCAAACATAATGTTATGTCCAACATCTTGTGCCCATTTAATCATAGCAGATTTAACCGTCTCGTCCTGAGTGTTCCATTTTAACAGCAAGTTATACATTCTTGAAAGCATCTTTGTTTTAGGATCTTACAGTTCTGTTTCCAACTTTGATTTTTCCACCTGGAAGCCATTTTTTTTGTCTAAATTATAGGCCTCTCTTATTTGGTAATAGTGAAGCCAGTCTCGCACTTTATCTTTTAGTTTCTCAAAACTCTGCAATTTCAATTTGTCTCCTTCCTGCTCCAAAATTTCCCAATATTTCGGCCACTTGGCCTCCATATTGAGCTTTTTCTGAGCCTTTGCCTCCATCGGTGACAACCACCTTGGGGTTTTGTTTTCAAGTAAGTCTTTATATCTTGTCCAGACATTAAACAATGCTTTCCTGACAATATGGTTTTTAAATGCTTTATGAGCTTTAACCTTGTCGTACCACAAGTATGCATGCCACCCAAAAATATTGTTAAAACCTTCTAAATCCAAAATGTCTGTGTTCTCAAGAAGCAGCCAATCTTTCAACCAGCAAAAAGCTGCTGATTCATAATAGAGTTTAAAGTCTGGCAGGGCAAATCCCCCTCTTTCTTTTGCATCAGTTAATATTTTAAATTTTATTCTGGGCTTCTTGCCCTGCCAGACAAATCTGGAAATGTCTCTCTGCCACTTCTTGAAACAGTCCATTTTGTCCAGAATTTGTAGTGATTGAAACAAAAACAGCATTCTTGGCAATACATTCATCTTTATAGCAGCAATTTGACCCAACAAGGAAAGCTTCAGATTTGACCATATTTCTAAATCCTTTTTGATATCCACCCAGCATTTTTCATAGTTATCTTTAAATAAATTCCCATTTTTGGATGTCATATTAATCCCCAAGTATTTCACCTTCTTAACCACCGTTAAACCTGTCTCATTCTGAAACCTCTCTTTCTCAAACGTTGTTAAGCTTTTTTCAAGAACTTTAGTTTTTAACTTATTCAGCTTAAATCCTGCCACATGACCAAATTCTTGGATCAATTCTAATACTCTTTTAGTACTAGATTCTGGCTCCTGTAACGTCAATACTAAGTCATCTGCGAAGGCTTTCAATTTGTATTGTTTAGAATATTTTAATGTTCCATTATTTTAATGTTGTATTTTATTTTTGTTTTTAAATTGTAATCATCCATCTTGTTTTTATTATTGCTTGTAAGCCTTGGCTGGGGAGGGCGGGGTATAAATAAAAAATTATTATTATTATTATTAGCTCCGACCTTTATACCCTTGATCAAATGGTTCCTTCTAATCATATTTAACAAAACCTCAAGGACCGAAATAAAGAGCGATGGGGAAATTGGGCAACCTTGTCGTGTCCCTTTCACAATCTTAAATTCCTCTGTCACCACATTGTTAACTATTAGTTTAGCCTTTTGTTCTGAGTAAATTGCACTTATACCATTTTCAAACCCTTGACCGACCCTCATCCCCTGAAGATTTTTCTTCATAAAACTCCAAGAAATATTATCAAAGGCTTTCTCAGCATCCACAAAGATTAAAACTGCTTTAGTGTTAATGTCCTCTTGCAACTTCTCCAAAATGTTGATTATATTCCTCGTGTTATCAGACAAGTGCCTGCCTGGGAGAAAGCCAGCTTGGTCCTTATGTATCTCTTCCCCTAATACTTTTTTTTAGCCTTTTAGCCAAAATGTCAGCAAATATTTTGTAATCCACATTTAACAGGAATATGGGTCGGTAGTTCTTAAGTTGTTTCTTTTCAGACTCCGTTTTCGGTATAAGTGTAATATATGCTTCTTTCCACGACTCTGGCGCTTTCTCCCCCTCCAGAATTTCATTGCAAACCTCCTTTAGTGGTTGAATTATCCAGTCCTTCAAAGTTCTATAGTATTTTGAGGTTAATCCATCCGGCCCTGGAGATTTTCCCAACTGCATACTCTGAATGGCACCTTCTACCTCCTGTTCTGTAATTTTATAGTTCAACATTATCTTATTTTCTTGGGAAATTTTTTGCAATCCATTTGTTTTCAAAAACTGGTCTATGTCAAATTCTTTCTGAGGCCCTTGTGTATATAATTGTTTGAAATACCTCTGGAAACATTTTCTAATTTCCACTGGATTCTGAATGTTCTTTCCATCCACCTCCAAATTAACAATAGTATTTAACTTTTGTCTTTTTTTATCTGCCAAGTTATAGTTTTTCACATTTATTTGCCGATTCAAAAGTTCTTTGTCTCATTTGTTTAATTTCCCATTCAATTTCCTGATTCATCATCTTCATGTATTGCACTTGATATAACTTTATTTCTCTCAGAATCTCTTGTGAATTGGGTTTCACTCTCAGTTTCTTCTCGCCCTCTTTTATTTTTCCCAATTTTTTTTCTTTTTTCTCATTTTGAGCTCTCTTCTTTAATGAATTCTGTTGGATCAGAAACCCCCTCATAACTGCTTTACTTGCGTCCCAGATTACTCTTTTTTCCACGGTAGTGTTCAAGTTTATCTCAAAATAGTCTCTCAGAGCTTTTTGGGCCTTTTTAATGATCTCTTGATCTCTAAACAAGGTGTCATTCATCCTCCATCTGAAGGAACCAATTGGTGTTAGTTTCATCTTCATTTTCACAGCGTTATGGTCGGAGCACGTCTTAGGGCAGATCTCTACCTTTCGAATCTTAGGTGCCAGACCTCTCGTTATCCAGATTTGGTCAATTCTTGTCCATGTCTTTTGGGCTTCAGAAAAGAAGGTTCCCTCTCTGCCCAAGGGATTCCTAATTCTCCAAATATCAATCAAATCCTTATTGACAGTCAATTCAAAAAAAGTTTTTGGTAGTCTACCATCTTTAGTAACTACCTGTCTCTGCGACTTGTCCATGTTTGTGGATACCACTCCATTCATATCTCCCATCAAAATAATGTTATAGTCCATATAATCCAACAAAGTCTCATGCAGCTTCTTGTAAAATTCAGATTTCCCCTCATTCGGTGCATATATTCCATCTATCAAAAAATTTTCTCCTTGTGTTTGAATTTCAATTGCTTTAATTCTTCCTTGTTCATCTTTAAAGACAAATTTCGGTGATAGGCTCTCTTTTGCATAAATAACTACTCCTCGCTTTTTAACCTTGTCCAATGAAATAAATTCTTGGCCCAATCTCTTATTAATCAGTATTTTTCTGTGTAGCCTTATCACATGTGTTTCCTGTAGGCAAATTAGGTCCAATTGTTCCTTTTTCAATACGTGAAAAACTTTTTTCCTTTTCTCCGGAGAATTAAGTCCATGAATATTCCAACTTAATAGTTGCAGAGACATAGTGTATTTATATTATTTTTCCTCCGACTGCTCCCAATAGGTCCTCTTGTTCTGACGGTGGTATCACTTTCTGTAGCTTATCCAATCCCAAAGGTGGTGGTACCTTGTCTAATGTCCCTGGTCGTAAGGCTTTTGGCTCTTTTTCTCCTCCTTTTTGCAGGTCTTCTTCGTGATCTCTCAGAAATTTTTCTTTCTCCTCCACTGATCTTATTTTGAATTTTTTTACCTTTAAAGGTAAAAGATAAACCTTGGGGGAATTCCCACCTGAAGATGGTTCTATTACCTTTCAACAGGGTCACCAAATCTCCGTAATTAGACCTAAGGTCCAAAAGATGTTTCGGTATATCCTTAAATATCTCCACTCTTCATTCGTGTATTATCAAAGTATTCTGGCAATGCAGGCTCAATATTTTATCTCTCTCCTCTTTTGATCGAAGGGTGATCAAACAGTCTCTCACCCTGTTCTTTCTCCCTCCTCTTCCAAGTCTGAAAGCATTTATTATCTTAAAGTCTTGCTTATCGTCCAGTTTCCAAAAGTCTGCAAATTCCTGAGTCAAAAAGTCACTTAGATTGTCTTTCTCAAGTTCAGGTACCGCCCTGACCCTCAAATTGGTTTGTTTCTCCTTCAATTCAATCATAGACAAAAGTGCCTGGTGGTCCCCAAGCTGTGACTGGTGGTCTCCAAGCTACCTACATATCGGTGTTATTTTTTCCTCTGCAGCCACTGCTTTTTCTTTCGCTTCCTCAGCTGTCTTTTGATTTAATGCAGATTCTTGCAGCAATTTTTCAATAGATTCTGTGTTTGAGTTTACCTTCTGCCCCAAATTATTCTTATAGTGTTCTGGTCAATTTTATTTGTCGCTTCAGTAACTTGTTTGCTTAATTTATCTGAGGTTTCATAAATTTTACTTAAAACTGAAGTAAATCCTTCTTCCGTCATACCTTTTGCCCTCGCTTGCGCCGGGTCTTCCCCTTGTGGAACAGGAGGGCCAGATGCAGATGCTCTGCGCTGTTGCAGTGCTGCGCTGGTCTGTTGGACTCTAACTTTGCCCGATCTTGTTGTCTTTTCCTCCATAACACTTTATCTATGAGTCAAGGCCACTTCCACGGTCAGGCTTGTTTTGCAGTGGAAAGTTCCCTTGCTAGTTGAAGGTGGAAAATTCCCCAACCAATTGTAACAATTCAGTGAGCCTCTAGGGGGACACAGTAACAATCAGTAATGATACAATAAATTATCTTCTCAGCTCCTCCAGGGTCCCTCTGCAGCAAATTTAATAACAGTTTCTAGTCCAATGTATCTCACATGCAGAGTTGGCTATCAAAAAGTTAAATAGTGTGTGTAAATAGTGCAGTTCTCAGAGCAACTGTTCTATTAGTCTTGGCAATCCATTCCCAGGGATTGAGTGGTGGTCTTCAAAAAAATGGCATCTTCCAGTGCTACTTCCACACCTGCCTGGTTATATGTCCCTGAAGCACATGTGCTTTTGCCTTCCGTGCAGACCAGGAGAAAGGAGCCTTACCATGGCTCTGCAACTGAGACGTGCAGAGCAAAACAAAATGTTAGTCACCTGGTGAACTTGAGGCTGGACAGGAAGCCAGAGTTCATGCCCTCTTTGGCAGATCTTGAGCCTGGAAGAAACCTTGGGCTTTCTTTGCTTGCCAGATCCTGGCTGACCTCTCACTGTGACGGAGGTGGTCCAGATTGTCAAACGACGTTCATTGTCAATGTAACTTACTGAATTGAACTTCTTTAGAATTGGTCAACATTTGATCCTTGCGGTAACTAGGTTTTGCCTTGAGCACCTGTGATCCCTTCGCTAGCCGTGTTACATTCATACAGATACCTTCCCAGATTTCTAGTGCCGTAGTGGGATATAATACAGGTAGAAATCTTGGGTTTACAGAATAAAGAAAGATATTTCTGTGTGTGAGGTCTGAGCATGTCCTCTCTCGGTGAGTTCACACGGTGAAAGAGAATCAACAAAGCAGGAAAATTAACTTCCTTCCAGGTGGCCAACTGAGTCTCGAATACAATTCTGTGGTCTCAACCCTTTTGTGCGTTATCTAGTCTTAAACTTGCTAGTTATATTTGACTGCAACTTCCCACACTTAATTTCATTGGTTCATTTCATGAAATGTATACACTGCTTGATTGTGAGAGAAAGCCACAAAGTGGTTTACAAAAAATATAAAACAATAAAATTGTTTATTAAAAAACCAATCATGTAAAACATTCAGAAAACTAAAATCACCCTAAAACTAAAAACATATTAAAACATGTTTCAGCATCACTTTAAATATTGGGCAGGCTTGTCTAAACAAAAGCTGGCGCCCAAAGGGATGCAGTGAAGGCACCTGCCTTATACCAATCATGCTATTCATATTACAGATAGGTAGCCATGTTGGTCTGCCATAGTCAAAATAAAAAAATTCCTTCCAGTAGCACCTTAAAGACCAACTAAGTTAGTTCTTGGTATGAGCTTTCGTGTGCATGCACACTTCTTCAGATACACTGAAACAGAAGTTGCCAGATCCTTCTATATAGTGAGAAGGTGGGGAGGGGTATTACTCAGAAGGGTGGTGGGAATAGGAGAGTGGTGGAGCTGTCGTCATCATGAACAAAACTGACTACATTCAGGAGGCTCACAGACAACTTTCCAATACCGCCTTTTACACAAAATTGGACTCAGACCCCCCACAAGAATACAAGAAAGAACTGAACAAGATTGTTAAGGAGCTACCTCCACACATCCAAGAACAGATCCTCACCAACACACCAACAGAACCTCGACCAGGAACTTTCTATCTTCTACCTAAAATACACAAACCAGGAAATCCAGGACGCCCCATCATTTCAGGTATTGGCACTATTACAGTGGGTGTCTCCGGTTATATGGACTCTGTTCTGAAACCATATGCCATCAGTGCTCCCAGCTATGTACGTGACACCACAGATTTTCTGAGGAAAATACAATCTTTAAATAATCTTCCCAACAATACTATACTAGTTACTATGGATGTGGAATCTCTGTATACCAACATCCCACACAACGATGGTTTACAAGCTATAAGGAACACCATTTCAGATAAAACCACAGCGGACCTTGCCACCAAACTCTGCCAATTTGTCCTTAGCCACAACAACTTCAAATTCGGTGATGACCTGTTCTTTCAGATCAGCGGCACAGCAATGGGCACCCGCATGGCCCCACAGTATGCCAACATCTTCATGGCAGATTTAGAACGTTTCCTAAACTCCTACCCACTCAAACCTCTCTTGTACCTGTGATACATTGACGATATTTTTATCATCTGGACACATGGTCAACAGACCCTGGACACCTTTCACCAGAAATTTAATGATTTTCACCCCACAATCAACCTTACAATGAATCAATCTATGCAAGAAATACATTTTTTGGACACTACTATAAAAATACAGGATGGGCGCATAGACACCACCTTATACCATAAACCAACTGACCGCCAAACATATCTACATGCCTCTAGCTACCATCCCAAACATACCAAACAGTCCATTGTATATAGCCAGGCACTACGTTACAGCCGCATCTGTTCCAATTCTACAGACAGAGACTCTCACCTAAGAGATCTACAGCAAACCTTTTCAGAACTAAAATACCCAGCAGATGAAGTTAGACAACAGATCAACAGAGCCAGACTTATACCCAGAGAGAACTTGCTGCAAGACAGACCCAAAAAAGAAAATAACAGAACACCTCTAGTCATCACATACAGCTCCCAAGTTAAAACAGTACAACGCATCATCAGAGATCTACAACCTCTCCTGGACAATGACAGTTCTCTTTCTCAAGCTCTGGGAGGAAGACCTTTCATTGCCTACAGACAGCCACCCAATCTTAAACAACTCCTAACCCACAATAATACTACAACCAGACTTAACACGGACACTGGCACCAGAGCCTGCAATAAACCCAGATGCCAACTTTGCTGCCACATACACCCGGACAACACCATTACTGGCCCCAACAACATCACACATACCATCTCGGGGCTATTCAATTGCTCATCGTCTAACATTGTGTACGCCATCAAATGCCAACAGTGTCCTTCAGCTCTCTATATTGGACAAACAGGCCAAACCTTACGCCAAAGAATAAATGGACATAAATCTGACATCAAGAATCACAAAACAGAGAAACCAGTAGGAGAACACTTCATTCTCCCAGGACATTCTATACAAGATCTCAAAGTAGCTGTTTTACTACAAAGGAATTTCAGAAATAGACTGGAAAGAGAAGCTGCTGAATTGCAACTCATTACCAAACTTAAAACCATGGAGAGACCTGGTTTGAACAAAGACATTGGATTCTTATCCCATTATACATAACTAAGCCTTTTCACCCCTTGCCTTTTCCTGTAAGACCTATTACAGTCGTTAAGAGTCGTCAACAGGCTCATCTCAGCTATCTGCCAATCTCCTATTCCCACCACCCTTCTGAGTAATACCCCTCCCCACCTTCTCACTATATAGAAGGATCTGGCAACTTCTGTTTCAGTGTATCTGAAGAAGTGTGCATGCACACGAAAGCTCATACCAAGAACTAACTTAGTTGGTCTTTAAGGTGCTACTGGAAGGAATTTTTTTATTTATGCTATTCATAGTTCAGTAGGTGGAAGCGGTCGCCGTGTGGGAACTGAAAGATAGCAATGGGCTTTTAAAGGCAGAAAATGAGTTCCCTTTCCCTGGAACTGTGCTAAATGATGCTGTGCCTCTTCTGCTCTTAAAAGTTGAAAATAGACATCGCTAGATAAAAGAGGCAAGAGGTCATTCACAAGCAACAAAACGGCCTGTATGCTTTTCTCAGTGATGATAGCCCTCTGGGTGCAGAAATGCATCTTTGATTTGATTGTTTTGTATGTCTTTAAATGGCCCTAATGCTTTAAATGGCCTTTAAAAGTCCTCAAATGCATATTTTCAGACAACAATATCTTGTCTTAAAATGCATTTGGCCTGCTTCAAAGGAGAGAGTAATTCATAGGATTTGATCGCCGTCTTCCAATATCTAAAGGGCTTTCACATGGAAAATGGAGCAAGCTTGCTTTTTGCTGCTCTGGAGAGTAGGACCCAAAACAATTGATTCAAGTTACAAGAGAGGAGATTCTGAATTAACATGAGGAAGAACTTTCTGGCAGTAAGCATTGTGGAACAGAATTCCTCAGAAAGTAGTGGACTTCTTTCTTGGAGGTTTTTAAGCAGAGGTTGATTGGGCACCTATCGGGGATTCTTTAATTGAGATTACTGCATTGCAGGGGGTTGGACTAGATGACCCTCAAATGTCCCTTCCAACTCTACAATTCTGTAATTCTATGCTGTGTGGGAATGGAGTATCCTAAAACTAGTTTAGAACACTGAACAGAAAGCACTGCAGTGTTTTATTGTGTGTCCCCTTGGAAAATCCAACAAGTAACTGCTACATGTTTCTTTAAAAAGTCTTGTTTCTGAGCTGGGGTTGATGCTGCGACTATGGTGGATATTTGAAGATCTTCTAAGCCATGAATTTATGGTGGACTTCATTAAACTGAATAGTACTGCTAATTTAGGCCACAAGGTGGTAGCAAAATCGTGCCGCTCTCATCACAATTCTGCACAGGTCTAGAGGTGGATTTGCCCCTGCTCTGCATTCTTAAGCAGACTAACCCAATTCTCACGTCCCTGACTGAAACACAGATTGAAACATACTTATATACTTCAGATTTTGCATTTATCTGAATTTTATGGTGCAGTACTTGGCTTAAAATACTAAAATACATATAATAATAGTTTGGGATAGTATTAGTATTATTCACTGGTGTTACCCAAAGGTCTCCAAGCATCTTAAAGGCAAAGGTAAAGGTACCCCTGTCCGTACGGGCCAGTCTTGACAGACTCTAGGGTTGTGCGCTCATCTCACTCTATAGGCCGGGAGCCAGCGCTGTCCGCAGACATTCCGGGTCACGTGGCCAGCGTGACAAGCTGCATCTGGCGAGCCAGCGCAGCACACGGAATGCCGTTTACCTTCCCGTTGGTAAGCGGTCCCTATTTATCTACTTGCACCCAGGGGTGCTTTCGAACTGCTAGGTTGGCAGGTGCTGGGACCGAACGACGGGAGCGCACCCCGCTGCAGGGATTCGAACCGCTGACCATGCGATCGGCAAGTCCTAGGCGCTGAGGTTTTACCCACAGTGCCACCCGCGTCCAAGCATCTTAGAACACATTAAAAAATGTAAAATATGTTTAGAAATGGATACGTTGAGATAAAACACGTTGGGTTATTGCGTTGGACTAGGATGGGGGGACCGAGATTAGCGCTGCTGTTCCTCCATGAAGCGCAATGTGTGGCCCTGGTCCAGTGTCTCTCTCTCACTGCTTAACCCTCCTCACCTCCTTTCTTCGAGGAGAAGTGAAGGGGAAGAACAAAGGAGGCCACTTTGAGCTCCTTGTGGGGAATGCCAGATAGAGGTGCAGCACTTGATTCCTTAGATAAATAAGCACACATTGCTGGAGGGTGTTGCACTGCTCTCAGCTAGGTGGTTATTTGTTTTGCTTTAAAATGGTATGAATGAGTTTAGCAAAAATGTTGCAGGGGCTGAACATTTGGAGCGACAACTACTTTTGCTTCACAGAAAACTAGAAAATTTAGTTTCCTTTCCCCAGAGAATGTATGCAGTATTTATTAACTTTGCACAAATAGAAATGGGTTTATCAACTTTTACATGTTTGTTCCTCAATTGTGTTGGTGTATTTTCCGATTCATCAGTTTCTTTCATTAAATGCAGAAGCTGGAAGAATTTTGTGTATGAAGAAAACTGTTTTCTCATGGATTTTTATGGGCCTTCACATTTCTGTTTAATGCCTGTTTGAAAACATTAACTGCTTGTAACATGCGCAGCAACTCTATGGGGCTGAGGTGTCTTTGGCTCTCTCGAAATCTGTTGGGAGGGGGCCAGGCCTCCTGAATGTTGGGGTGGAGGAGGCAAAGCGCGAAGCCAAATGGGGTGCGGCTTCAGTGGCAGGCTCCTCCTGAGCGAGAGAGAGGAGGAATTGCTCACTCATTGAAGCCGCACTGCGCTGGGCTTCCCACTGGGCCCCTCCTGGCGACGCGACTTTGCATGTGTAACGCGTGTCACGTGCATGACCTCACATGAGCATGATGCGTTCTGAGCGCACAATGTCACACACACGCTGGGCCACCTCGATCTTGGGCACAAGTCGACACCTCTGGTGTGTAACACGTCCGGTCTAAGAAAGAAAAGGTTTTGGGACCTATTAAGGCTAGACTCTCCTGATGGAAGGCTATGAAATTATATTGGATAGCAGTGGTAGGGAAACCTTCAGAAGAATTTTCTAAAGACTGATATGTCACTAATATAGGAGATTACTGAGACTGGTGGCAGTTTGACAACTTACTTAATATGGGTCCTGCCAGGGGGATGGACCAGGTGGTCTGTTAATGCCCTTTCCGTGTTACTCTCCTGTGATTTCCCCCTGCCCACATAGTATCTTTAAGTAATTTCTGTGTTGAAATGGTTGAAGCCATTTAGTTGGGAAATTGTATGTAGCTCTTGCCACAAAGTTTCAAACATTCTCTAGTTTTGTTAGTTGAGGAGGTCACATAAATAGTGGTTGTAGCACATCTTCATTGTCAAATACATTGTTTTATAGGACAATCCTTTACTTAATTACTTGGAAGTAAGTCACATTGAATTGAATGGAACTTGCTGCCCAGTAACTCTGCATATCGTCGTAGTGCAAATTATTATCTTTCCAATGGCCTGATTAAATTACACTTGATATGTGGCTAGAATGCATTAAAATCACATGGGTTTTCAATTGAAAATGCTTGTTTGCATGGTTGGTTTAGAGTGGGATATAAAGCCTTTTAAATTCAAAAGTTGTAGTGCGTTGAAACACATATGAAATAACTTTCAGTTGACAAGTGAGTAAAACCCCCAATCCCTTTGCTAAAACAAGATGTTACTGAGAAAAAAACGAAACGGTTGTGTTTTTCAAACAGTTTACTTACAGGCAGTAGAACCATTTTAGAAAGTAGATTAAAAATAAATGTAATCTAATTTTTGTGTGTTTAACTTTCAGCTTTGTGGTGTTCTTGGAAAATTTTGCACCTTTTGTGAATTCTCTGAACCTTGGCATTGCCGGCCCACTTCTGTTGGGCCCTCCTCCTCCTTTGCAGCTTGCTCAGATTAAGACACAGTTGGCTTTTCACCAGTTGAACTCGGTAGCTTCAACCCATTCTATAGCATCTTACGCTTTGTTAAATGAAGCATTTCTGAAAATTGCCATGTTTAACCCTAGAGGAAACATGCCTCCAAGGCCGAGGGGACCCAATGCACCTGGTCCAATGCCGCGTGGCCCTTTTCTGGGGCCGGGACCGGGACCTAGACCAGATGGTCTTCAAAGGCCACACCCATCTGCTCCTCCCAGAATGCCTCAAAGGGTCATGGAACCAGAAATGAGGGCAAGATTCCCAAGGCCAAATGTTCAGGTCACGCAACATGGAATGGATCCCAGACAAGAGCGGCACCAGAGGGAAGAGGGATGTGCTACTCACTGGGACAATCCATTTCCGCCTGTAAATAGTGGCCAGATCACTTCAGGAAAGTTTGCACAACAAGCCACACGTATCCAGAACCGTTATACAACCGAGAGTGCTTCCAGCATCTTAGCAAGCTTTGGCTTATCTAATGAAGACTTGGAGGAACTTAGTCGGTATCCGGATGATCAGCTGACACCAGAAAACATGCCTTTAATTTTGAGGGACATCCGAATGCGCAAAGTGACTCATCAGTTACCAAGTTTACCTTCTGAGAGCAGAGAAAAGGAGATGTTTCACAGTGACGATGGTCATGGTACCATGCTGAAGAGCAAGGTAATTGATTACGGGCATGAAAGCAAGTATGAATATACTGAAGCTCCTCTTGATGTCAAAGTCTACAATTCTGATGCATCAACTGAGGGGAACATGAAAGGATTTCCAGCACAGCAGACGACTCTCGTGTCTTCGGCGCCCTCTGGTGTAACCAGTAGTCAAATGATTGCGGTAGAAGAGCTGATACGAAAGATGGGATTCCAGAGAAGCACATCAAGTACGCAGTCCTTTTTCCCCATGGATGCTTCCAACAAGGGGCCAGGGCTAGGCCTCCCTCCAGCAGGAGCCGGGATGCCTCCAGCAGCACCACCCATGATGCCTCCCGTGGTACCATCCATGTCTGGGATGCCAGCATTGCCTGGGATGCCTCCTGTTGCCCCGCAGACTTTGCCTCCACCAACTGTTCCTCAGCCCATGATGCCGCCTGTGAACCAACCACCTCCAACTATGAACCAGCCGCCACCTCCTTTTGCACCTGAGATGCATGATAGGATTCACCATGAATCCAGGGCTCATCCTTCTGATGTTCCACCTGGACCTGCCAGTGGCCAGAAGAAAATCCATGAGAAACCTCAGCATCCTATTGAGTCTGCTTTTGGCGTGGTGAAAGCCTCTTGGTTTCCAGTTTTTTCACAGGCAGATGCCCAGAAGCTGAAGAGGTTGCCAACTCCGTCGATGATGAATGATTACTATGCTGCATCTCCAAGAATATTTCCACATGTGTGTTCTCTGTGTAATGTAGAATGTAGACATTTGAAGGTGAGTCACTCCCCACCCTCACGATTACATACATTTGTACACAACGTGTTTTATGTACTGGGTTTAATTGACTTCTGGATATCTGTAGATTTTATTCCCGTAAGATGTCCAACAATCAAGAAGCTTGGGAATAAATACTGCGTGTGTCTGATTTGCACAATGTGACTGGCTATTTTCAGGTTTCACCTGTAAAAGCTGCCTTATGATAGACATGTTCTCATTTGGCTTTGGATTCCCTGCTCCCTCTACTGCTTCCTCTGTCTATAATTAAACTTGCTTTTGTAGCTTCTGGGATCAAAGGAAGTTGGGCTTAAAGTAGACAGTGGATTAAGGTTGCAGTCCAGTCAGAAAGCATTTATTATAGTCTTAGAATGTAGCATAAGGATGATAGAACAAAATAAGTTATACAGAAGCATTAGTTAAATTTTCTTAGCTGATGCATCTAACTACTTGTTTGACCCTTGGTACCTTAAGTTCAAATAATAATAATAATAATAATAATAATAATAATAATAATAATAATAATAATAATAATAATTTATTATTTATACCTTGCCCATCTGGCTGGGCTTCCCCAGCCACTCTGGGCGGCTTGCAAAAGAATATTAAAATACTATAATACATCAAACATTAAAAGCTTCCCGAAACAGGGCTGTAAGGTTTGAAAGCTTCAGGTTAACACAACTACATTTAAGTTGTCTTGGGCTGCAGTCCTGTACATGCTTACCTGAGATTATCTCCCAATTAACTTGGCACAAATTGTTCTTGAATAGGCCTGGATAAAAGTTTAAAGAGGAATCTAGCAGTATGGGCAGAGCTCCTGAGTTGACTACACATTGCCCATGAGGAATCGTTCACTGCGAGAAGGAAAGCCCAGCTAGATTTAGAAAAAGAAGACAATGGGATTCAGAGCAAGTTCCTTTCTGTCTCATTGAAATCAAAAGTCTTAAGTTATTAATAATGCTACAGATTGATTTCACTGGACCTAAGTGAGACTTCCTTGCTCTGGATCCAACCCAGGGATTTCCTGCAGCTTTGAGAATTTCAGTGACCATAATCTCTGTATGAAATATTATCCTCCATATCAAAGAAGATACTCTCACGAATGTCTGATAGTATCTTTTCCTGACAGAGAACCAAATGACAGGGTGGGAGAGGAGAGCCAAATATCATTTACAAGTATGGGATTCTGACAATAGTTTCTTTGTGGGCGGGGGATCACCCCACAACACAGAGAATATTAGTCAGACAAAGTGAGATATGTACAGTATTGATTTGACTTTGATTTCCAAACCTCTTTTTTATTTCGCTTAATTCTGAAATAGATTGCACTAGACATTATCACAAAATTCAGTGTCTTTCTCCGGCTCTTCCCCTCTTCCCCTAAGCATCTCAAGGGCCTAGCATGGGTTGCATTCATTTGTTCCTCCCAACAATCATAAGAAGGCTATAAGTACTTAGTGCAGTGTTTTGCGTTTTCAAATTCCAAAGGATTGAAGGCCGGCCATAGGTAATTTACTGATGTGCAGTTACAGTGGTGCCTCGCAAGACGAAAAGAATCCGTTCTGTGATTTTCTTCATCTAGCGGTTTTTTCGTCTTGCGAAGCAAGCCCATTGACGGATTAGCGCTATTAGCGGCTTTTAGCGGCTTATCTGCTGATCGGATCAGCTGATAAGCGGCTTAACGGCTTAGAAAAAGGGGGGGAAGGAAAAAAAACCCCCGCATTTTCTTGCGAAGCAAGCCCATAGGAGATTCATTTTGCGAAGCACCTCCAAAACGGAAAACTCTTTGGTCTAGCGAGTTTTCCGTCTTGCGAGGCATTCGTCTTGTGGGGCACCACTGTACTCAAAAATATGTCCCACTGAGTTAAGAAGGAATGTACTGTTAGTGTGATTATAATTTTGTCCTTAGGGGATTACTCAGTTACAGAGTTTTTAAACTTTTCTTCTGTATCAAATTTCTGTTTCTCTTAATGTGCTTCGTGTCCACCTCAAACTGTGTGTTACTATCCCAACCAATTCTAGATTTTTGTTCATAGAATCTTAATCCATTAGCTCAGGCTGTGTAATAAATTGAGTTTTGTAAATTGTGTTTAACTGCACAATGGTGGGGTTCTGAATTATATGCATTGCAGATGTTCATGTCTCCAAGTTTATATTTCTTACTTACTCAAAATCCTTTTAAGGGCGTGAGAGTGTGGAAAATAAGTCATACAATCCTAAAATTGTAGAATGGGAAGGGACCATGAGGGACCACCATCTAGTCCAACCCACTGCAGGGCAGTAATCTTTTTGTCCAACGTGGGGCTCGAACCCATGACCCTGAGATTAAGAGTCTCCTGCTCTGTTGACTCTGGATCAGTCTTTGCAGATGCCTAAAAACAGAATAAATACTGCAATATGGGAATTGGTTTGGGACAGAAAAACTTTGTACGAAATAAATAATTTTGTTGCCTGTTGCTTACTCTACACACTAAGCAGAACGTGAGTGTAATTTATTAAATGTTTTTCTATTCTCTTGCATTCTGCATACAAGTTAGTTGTTTACTGAATTGTTTAGGTTCCTTTCCCCGCCCATTCATAATTTTTTGGTGCAGAACATGAATTTTAGCCTCTTTTTAATATTTAATGGAATAATATAATAATGCTCTATGGGCAGCAAAGGACTTCTGAAGCAGGAGGTTTTGTGATTCCTGAGACAAAAGTTTGGGTTTTAAAAACATTCAGAGAAGGGAGCTTAACAGATGCGAGAGCCCAAAATAATGTTTCCATGTGAACACCACACTTTCAGGTGCTGCTGTTACTAAGATGACTGGTTGCTGTTTATGTTTTTAGGCTTATATTTTGGGGGGACTTCACGGCTCCCAGAAAAATATAAGCCTTACAGATGTCTGCAGACCACCGTAATGTAGCAGCACAGAATACTTTTATTGCGCAGCACTGCAAGCCTTCAAATGCATAGACCATTATTTTTATTATTTATTATTACCGTATTTTTCGCTCTATAACACGCACCCGACCATAACACGCATGTAGTTTTTAGAGGAGGAAAACAAGAAAAAAAATATTCTAAACGAAACAGTGGATGTATGATTTTTGTGGTTCATGCTGTGGCCACAGACATGTGATCTGACGGTGAGTTTGGGGTAGCCCAATGCAAAAATCCTGAGGATCCATGTGGATCCATGCTTTGTAACCACATTTTTGCACCACTGCGGCCCCAGGCAACAGTGGGTGCGTGATTTTTTGGGTGCAAGCTGTAGCCATGGACATGCTATGTGATCTGCTGGTGAATTTGGGGTGACCCGTGTAAGCGGTTCCTCTCCTCTCCCGCTTTGCTCCTTTAAAGCAAGCAGGCTCTCTGTCCCTCTCTCCTCCCCACTCAGCGGCTTTTCTCCTGCTTTGTTGTTTCAAAGCAAGCCACGGAGGAGGGAAGGAAGGGGAACCATGGATCCTCTGCTCACGACTGCAGCAGATCCCCCCGCCATCCGTGGGCATTCGCTCCATAACACGCACAGACATTTCCCCTTACTTTCTAGGAGGAAAAAAGTGAGTGTTAACGGTGCAAAAAATACGGTATTTTTATTTGTATACCACCCTATACCTGCAGGTATGTAGTTAAAAAGGGGGGGTGTCTTTGCAGCTCTTTATGTTGAAACACTTTTCTTTTACCTTTATTATAAAAATACCGATTGTAGTCAAGCTATATAGGTTGTGATGTCCTCCATTGTTCTTCCCAAGCCACTCCTGCTGACTTGCCCATGTAGTGCTATCCCAGTTGTCTGTATGGTGACTAATGCTGGGACAAGTGGGCAGAATAGTTCTACATTGCTCTTTTTTCCAGGAGAATGCATCACAACGCCATGGCAGCTGTATTTGGGTTTGCTTTTCTCTCTTCTTTCCCCTCTCTGAGAATTATGGCGTTTCTGTCCATATTTGGATCCTTCTGGGCCAATGTAAAGCAGTACTTGGAAGACCAAAATACCCTAATTCTGTTCTGTATGCAGTTCAGAGGCCATTAATTTGGCAGGTTTGAATTAACACAGAACAGCAACATATTGCATATCTTGACATCAGACGACACTACACTGTAGATCATCTTGACAGAAGAAATCTTAGGCTTGTCTTATGAGTTTTGGACAACCTGAGAATATAACACAACATGGTTATAAGGGCAAATGGTGGCAGAGGGCGTGAGAAATCCATGTATACTACCATGAGCTGCATGGAGGAAAGCGGGGGTGTAAATGTCATTCTAATAACAATAATAAAATACTTGTAACTATGATTTATGGCTTTTCCTTCTGTAGGACTGGATTCAGCATCAGAATACTACTGCCCACATTGAGAACTGTCGTCAGCTACGCCAACAGTAAGAATGCCCATTTACTTTGTACATTAATTATACGAAGATGGACTTGATTCTTGTACTTTCCTAAAGGGATACTAATAGTCAATAAAATGATTTCAGTGGGATGTGAATTTCAACCATAATACTTTTAAGCAGTATGTTCTGCTTAATCTGTATGTTGATCTGTTTGTTCCACACTGAAAAGCTCTAAATGCCATGCGCCATTCTGAAATGAGATGAATGGTTTTTCAATTCTAGGGAATTAGGGTTGATCTGAGACGGAATATAGCCACACAACTTTTAAGCAGGGCAGTGCATAAAAGGCAGAAGAACCAGTGGGTGGGCACAGGGTCAACACCACCATGATCAGGAAGGGTGAGGAGAACAGAACAAGCCAAGGACTCCAAGGGAGAGGCCCACCATTGGGGCAGTGTGGGAGGGGGTGAGCCAGGTTTCAGTGAGGGCAATTACGTGGAAGGATGAAAAGAGGGAAAGAGCAAGGAGGGCGGAGTGGTAAGCAACACGAGGATGAGATGCACAGAGAGAGCGAGAGGGTGGGTGCTTGAGCTGGGATCCAGACGCAGGTCTTGCTCTCAGGTACTTCTGGGGTTGGACCTGACTAATAATGTGACTATTTTTTAATTCTGTAATGTGGTCTTTCACTTAATTCAATTGCTGTGTTACATGTTCACCTTAAAAGCTCCCAAGCAGATTAGGACAACCTCTTAGAATATTTTTTAACACAGAGGCTAACTTGGGAAATTGACACACCTCTGCCAGTACCTGGCAGACATGCAAATCTCACTCTCTGCAGCACAGGAAAGGGAAGGAGGTGCTTCTTAGCAATAGATAACAATGAAAATAATTCAAAAAAACTTCTTGCATTGATAGTTTTATTCTTGAAACAGATTTCCTGACTGGAATCCAGAAGCCCACTCAAAAAGGTAATTTTTCAAATACGACTACTTCCCATAGCACTGATAAGGTGCAGTAATATTTCATCTCCCTTTTTCCTAAAGATATTATAATGGATTGAGTTCTCTGTGGTTGGGAGAATGTTGTTTAAATCTTGGAATTGTGGATGTCGCTTTGCATGTTGTCCCAGGGAGATTTTGCAGCTGCTTCTTCTGCTTCTGCTTCTGCTTCTTCACCACCCACCTTTCGCACTGATGTCCCAGGGCAGGTTGCAACAACTAAAACACAATATTAAGAACAGTTTAAAACAACTCACAATCACTGGAATAAGATGGGTCCTGAAAATGCATATCTCAAATGTCAAAAGGTAAGGTAAAGACATGCATCTTCAGTGTTCATTGCCAGCTGTGTAATGAAGATACCAGATGCTTCTCTGTGGAGATGGAGTTCCACAGTGTAGGGGCTGCCCCAGAGAATGCCCTCTCCCGGACCATCACCACCCTGAGCTTCTGAGGGTGGAGGAACAACCAACTATATAAAACTATATATGAGAGTTACCATAGTTACAGAGCTTATCATGGTTATAGAGCATCATATTTGTTTAAGTATGGCATTGCCTACCTGTTTGGCACTTGAAGGCTTGCATGAGTTTCTCCTGAGCCCAAGGAGTGTTACCAGCGCAGATACCAAAACGTTCTGTAGGTGCTGATGCTTTGCGAGAGTTCTCTCACCATGACTGAAATGGTACCACAGTGCAAGTCAGTGTCTGTCATAACATCAAACTGGGTTGTATCCCATGCAGTTTACTCAGTGTAAATCGGTTGAAATTAATGGATGTGACTAACATAGGTTTATTAATTTTGGTGAATTTACTCTGAGTTGGATACAGCACTTTGTGTGAAAGCTTCATTGCTTGGCTTCTTTCACTCCAGCTTTTCCTTGCTTGCAGGATGTCCCCCTTTCTCCTTTATACTGGGTATCTTGGTTCTTGAAGGGCTTGGTTGACGTACAAATCGGCTCCTGAACACTGCAAACCCGGAAGTTAGTGTTCCGGTTTGTGAACATTTTTTTCGAAGCCAAACGTCTGACGCAGCTTCCACTTGAGTGCCGGAAGCTCCTGCAGCCAATCGGCAGCTGCGCCTTGGTTTTCTAATGGTTTCGGGAGTCGAATGGACTCCCAGGACGGATTAAGTTTGAGAACCAAGGTACCACTGTATAGGTGTAATAAATCAGGGTAGATTGTTCACATTTCTTTGGCATTCCAGTTGTCTTGATGCAGCCCTGTTTTTCAAATCCACCTTTATTTTCACTCTGTACTACTTGGGGGACGTAGGAGTCTTGTTCTGAGGCTCACTCCTGGTCGTGGAATCCATGAAGCCAAATAACATCTGAATGCACACTTATCCTATTTAATACTGCCCTGTAGTTTTATTTCTTATAAGGAATAAAGTATTTTTTTTTTAATTAAAACATTTTAAAAACTGTCCAGTTAGATCAGATTACTTATTTCATATTAAATACAGAATGTTGGGGAAGAACAACCTTTTCTGTTTTTACAGACATGAAAGTGACCGAAAGGAAAACCATTCACCGAGGCGACGCTCTTGCAGTTCTAGTCCCAGACGCTCAAGACGCTCAAGCTCTGGCCATTCCTGGCGCCGCTATCGCTCGCGCTCTAGGAGCCCTGGGCGCCGTAGACCCAGAAGTCGAAGCCCAAGATATCTGCCTGGTCCCCGGTATAGGTCAAGGTCTCCACGACGCCCTCATTTCTTTTCTTCACGCTATCGAAGATCTTACAGCAGAGAAAGAGAAAGAGAAAGAGAAAGAAGATCAAGAAGATCCACCAGATCTCCAGGTAAAATGGAGGCTCCAGCCTGTGCACCTTCTTAAGCCTTGCAGTGGTCCTGATCTGATCTGCAAAGCCATTTCCATCAAGGCACACCCAGATATGAGGTTAGGTGGGAGGCAGATAAAGATGCAGCTGCAAAAGAACAATTTTTGAAATGTGCTTCCGATTGTTCCTGGACAGGTGTGTGAGAGAGAAAAGCAGGCACAAAGGACACAGATACATAGAGGGTGGCCCCATCATGTCTGGTCTGGTGTTAAGGGAAGGAGAATACAGTGGTACCTCGGGTTAAGTACTTAATTCGTTCTGGAGGTTTGTTCTTAACATGAAACTGTTCTTAACCTGAAGCACCACTTTAGCTAATGGGGCTTCCTGCTGCTGCCACGCCGCCGGAGCACGATTTCTGTTCTCATCCTGAAGCAAAGTTCTTAACCCGAGGTACTATTTCTGGGTTAGCAGAGTCTGTAACCTGAAGCGTATGTAACCAGAGCTACCACTGTATTGTGTCATTGGTTATGCCTTCCATTCATTCACTCGAGCTCAGGGGTAACTAAATTACTACAGTGGTACCTTGGCTTAAGAACAGCTTCATTTGTGAGCAACTTGGATTAAGAACGCTGCAAACCCGGAAGTAGGTGTTTTGGTTTGTGAACTTTGCCTTGGAAGCAGAACATATTCCGCTTTCTGTTGAGTGTGTTCCATTTGTAAATTGAGTCCCCCGCTGCTATGGGAAAGCATGCCTTAGTTTAAGAACAAACTATTTATTTTTTTCAAATTTTATGTTGCATGTACAACACCACAACATACCAACCTTGCTGTTCATGAGACTTAGATCATAGTCCTGTATTTTAGTCCAAGAAGATGGTGCCCATGGTGCCATGAGATTTTGGAGTTTCAGCCCAATCGGGGTAGTCAACCTTTTTATACCTACCGCCCACTGATGCACCTTTCTTGATGGTAACATTTCCTTACCGCCCACCAGTGCTCGACGGAAGGAGGATTCAGCTTGTGCCATAGAACCCCCTACAGCCCACCTAGAATCCTGAAACACCCACTAGTGGGTGGTAGGGACCAGGCTGACAACCCCTGGTATAAATAGTGCCCAGCTCCTTATTTCATTCGCTGCAGCTGCTGTGTGTGCCCTTGCCTTCTTTGTCCAGGATCAACAAGTAGCGGCATGCTTTTTCCACGTACACTGGCAAAACAGTGCGTTCAGTATCTCTCCCCCTCCATTCAGGTAAGGACTTGGAAGAAGCGGTGAAATGTTTGGGTCCAAGTTTTGTTGAAGAGTACAACAAACAGAAATCACTCCAAGCGCTCACCCAAGGGTCGGCTTTAAAGAGGATACCGCTTGAGCCAGAGAAGACTCCTGGAAGTGTGAAGAAGACCTTAAGTCATCCTACGGCTCCTCCAAAGTCTTCCAAGAAAGATTTACCTCCTCATGGCTCATCAGATATTGATGTCCCAAACAAAGACGGAGTCGTAGCTGAGGAAACAAATGTTTCTCAACCCATTCCCTGCAGTAAGGTCAGTAAGTCTTCTGTGAATGTGTTTAGGCTTAACGTGAGGTCTGGATCTGGATTTATGCAGGGTCAGTGCAGGGTCAGAGTTCTGGTGTCCTTGGCTCTCTGGTCCCTAGATGTAGATGGGCTTTTCTCTGTGGGACCAAACAGGAGCTTTTTGCTTATATGGGAGAAAGCTTCCTGCCTCTGATACAGTCATTAACAATCATGCCTGCCCCTGGGTTTGCAGCCACATCCCATCATCTTTCATACCCCATACTAAATCACGATGAAATATTGAGAAATGACTTTTATTTAGATAGTTTGTGAAGTCATTTCAGTGCTTTTTCAAGAGATGTAATATGCAGGTTTTTTAATCCATTCTTGCATTTCCTGCAATGCTCCTTTAAGTGCATTATACTTTACCGGTTTCTATGTGTCTCTCTGTCTCTCTCTGCCTGCGTACATGAGAGCGAGAGAGCAAGCACACAAATCAGTAACTGGTTTTAAATTTGCTTGAAATACTGTTTCATTTTCAGTTTTTGACAGACAAAGCCTTGAGTTGTGGTATGATTCTTCGAATATCTGATTTACCAGATGATGGCTATACAGATAACGATATTAAAAAAATTGTTCAGCCCTTTGGAAAAGTTAGTGATATCTTGGTGCTTCGTGCTAGAAATGAGGTAAGTACCTTATATGCCTAACAGAGTTTCTGCAAAATACCCCATCTTTTCTGTAAGTCACATTAGCTGGGGGTAATCCTAGCACCCAGTATGCTGACCCCAGCGGTCCTACGTATAGCCTCTGGTGTGGTTCACAGCAGCTCTGCACAACTGCTAGTAGTAAGCATGGCACACTGTGCATTCTTTAATCTATAAGCAATGTGCTTATTGATAGATTATTGACTGATTGCTGGAGTAAGGCTAGAATTTTGAAGACATCCCTTGGAGGTGTGCTGAGGTGAGCTGTAGCTAAACAGTCTAAAATTTCTGATCGTAGTAATGGAAAAAACCTATTTTAAACCTCACTTTAGAAACTTTAGACTGTTTAGCTACAGCTGTTTTGCAAAACCACTTTAAAAGTTTTCTGTGAACTTTGGCCACTTGGCTCCCATTCTCAATTCTCCTGATGCTCCTTCACTCAAATCTTAAAACCACAATGTAAAAGGTTAGAGCAAGATGTAAATGATGAGACTTTTCCTTTTTGTTAGGCCTTTCTTGAAATGAATTATAAGGAGGCGGTAACAGCAGCTGTCAAATATGGTGAAACATCTCCAGTCTTGGTTAATCGCAGGCATGTGAAAATAAGTGTTGCAGAAAAGTCCAAAGTGGATCCCAGCCTGGTAAGTTTGTGTAATTTAAGGTGCCTTATTTCCACAGCATCTGACAAGGTTTCTTTCCCCACCCAAAGATGGTGTATATGCTGCTTACTTACTTGAAGCATTTATATCCGCCCCTCATTATCGTCCTTTTATTATTATTATTTGTACCCTGGCCATCTGACTAGGTTGCCCTACTTACGATTCAGAACATTTTACAGCTGTATAAGAGTTCAGGACAGCCAAAATAATAATAACAGCAGCAGGGTTTTTTTTATCAAAATACTAATAAAATCAAAAACATCTAACTGAATAAAAATAATGAACAAAAATAATGTTTAAAAAAAACTTTAAAATAATGACATTTAAGTGATAGCTGTGTTAGGTGCCAGGCATGTCTTCTTAGGAGACTGGCTGTTGCATTGTTGATTCTGTTATCACCAGGTTGGGCACTGCTTTACTTTTGGGTGAAGACAGAGGCAAAGTAGGTGTCTGTCACCCAATAGCATTTCTCCGTCTACTTTTCCACTACTTTTTTGTCCTTCCTCTTGCTTCAAGTATAGCCTTTTTTATTAGTTTGCTGTCTCTTGCAATCCTGAGTTACTGCCTCCTGCCATGAAGGCAGATCATGGAGCCATCATGGCTAATAGCCATTGATGGCCTTGTCCTTTGTGAATTTATCTAATCGTCTTTTAAAGCCAATCCAGTTGCTGGCTATCACTGCCCCTTGTTGCAGTGAGTTCCACAATGTGTGCGGCATGAAGAAGGATCTTCTTTTGTCTAGTAGTGTTGGGAGAGAGGGTGAGGGGAAACCTCTCTCCATGCCATGAGATTCCTGCATTGCAGGGGGTTGGACTAGAAGACCCTCGGGGTCCCTTCCAACTCTTCAATTCTATGATTCTATGCTTAATGTTATAAATTGTTGCCATGTCACTTCTTACTCACCTATTCGCTAAATGTAAAAATCCCAAATGCTGCAACGTTTCGTCCTAGAGCAGTCGCTCCATCTCCTTGGTCATTTGGGTTGTCCTTTTCTGAACCTTTTCCAACTCTACAATACCCTTTTTCATTTTTTTTTTTAATAGAATTTTTATTGGTTTTACAAAGTTTTTAAATAACAAGCAAACACTTAAAGAGACAAACATACACGTATAGTTTCATAACATATTTTCATAAACCTCTTTTCTTGGACTTCCCCTCCCCCCCCCCTTTCTGCATCCCGATGTCCATAATTTTTAGCAACTCCCAATTGTTACTTCCAACCTCTGTCATCTTAGTCCTCTCTATGTTCTGACCTTATTTCACTGTATCCCTTTATTTCTAAAAACCACAACACTTTAACATTCATTAAGTTTATAATAGTCCTTAAGGTAGCTTTTAAATTTTCTCCATTCTTCTTCCACCGTCTCCTTTCGTTGGTCACGGATTCTGCCTGTCATCTCAGCCAATGTCATATAGTCCATCACTTTCATCTGCCATTCTTCCAGAGTGGGTAGATCTTGTGTCTTCCAATACTTCGCGATGAGTATTCTTGCTGCTGTTGTAGCATACATAAAAAAAGTTCTATCCCCTTTTAACACCAATTGGCCAACAATGCCCAAGAGAAAGGCCTCTGGCTTTTTAGGAAAAGTACATTTAAGTACCTTTTTCATTTCATTATAGATCATTTCCCAGAAAGCCTTAATCCTCGGGCACGTCCACCAGAGGTGATAGAAGGTGCCTTCAGTCTCTCTACATTTCCAACATTTATTATCGGGCAAATGATAAATTTTTGCCAGCTTGACTGGAGTCATGTACCACCTGTAAACCATTTTCATAATATTTTCCTTTAAGGCATTACATGCCGTGAATTTGATACCAGTGTTCCATAACCATTCCCAGTCAGCTGACATGATATTGTGCCCAACATCCTGTGCCCACTTGATCATAGCCGATTTGACTGTTTCGTCCTGTGTACTCCATTTCAGCAACAAGTTATACATTCTAGATAAAATCTTAGTATTGGGTTCTAATAACTCAGTTTCTAGTTTTGATTTTTCCACCTGGAAGCCAATTTTCCTATCCTGTTTAAAAAACTCCATTATTTGACGATATTGAAACCAATTTTGTACTTTATGTTTCAATTTCTCATGGCTTTGTAGTTTAAGCTTATCTCCATCCTGTTCCAAAATTTCCCAATACTTCGGCCATCCGACCTCCATATTGAGTTTCTTCACTGCTTTAGCCTCCACTGGTGACACCCATCTAGGGGTTTTGTTTTCAAACAGGTCTTTATATCTTATCCAAACATTATATAGTGCTTTTCTAACAATATGATTTTTAAAGGCACTATTAACTTTGTCATACCATAAATATGCATGCCAACCAAAAGCATTGTTAAAACCCTCCAGGTCCAAAATGTCCGTATTCTCGAGGAGCATCCATTCTTTCAGCCAGCAAAAAGCTGCTGCCTCATAGTACAATTTTAAGTCCGGCAGGGCAAAACCCCCTCTTTCTTTTGCATCTGTCAATATTTTGAATTTAATTCTGGGCTTTTTGCCCTGCCAGACAAATTTCGAAATATCTTTCTGCCACCTCTTGAAACATTCCATCTTGTCAAGAATCTGCAAGGTCTGGAACAAAAATAGCATTCTAGGCAATACATTCATTTTAATCACCGCAATTCGGCCTAACATTGACAATTTCAAATTTGACCATATTTCTAGATCTTTTTTTATTTCTGACCAACATTTTTCATAATTGTCCTTATACAAATTCACATTTTTAGATGTCAAATAAACCCCTAGGTATTTCACCTTCTTAACCACTGTCAGCCCTGTCTCTTCTTGGAATTTCTCCTTTTCCATGTCTGTTAAGTTTTTTCCTAAAACTTTGGTTTTTTGTTTATTCAACTTAAATCCAGCTACCTGGCCAAACTGTTGTATTATTTCTAAAACCTTTTTCGTACTAGTGATTGGCTCTTGTAAAGTCAATACTAAGTCATCTGCAAACGCTCTTAACTTGTAATGTTTAGCTCCGACCTGCACTCCTTTAACCTGCTGGTCATTCCTTATCATATTCAGCAACACCTCCAGAACTGAAATAAAAAGTAATGGGGAAATTGGGCACCCCTGTCGTGTTCCTTTTTCTATCTTAAGTTCCTCAGTTACTACGTTGTTTACAATCAATTTAGCCTTTTGATCAGAATATACTGCAGCCATACCATTCTCAAAACCTTGGCCTACCCCCATCCCATGCAGGTTCTTTATCATAAAGCTCCAAGAAATATTGTCAAAGGCTTTCTCCGCGTCCACAAAAATCAGTACTGCTTTAGTGTTTATATTCACCTCTAGCTTTTCCAAAATGTCTATTACATTCCTTACATTGTCTGCCAGGTGTCTTTTAGGGAGAAAGCCTGCTTGGTTCTTATGAATCCTTTCCATCAACACTCTTTTAAATCTTTTTGCCAAAATATCTGCAAAAATTTTATAATCCACATTAAGTAGTGATATTGGGCGGTAGTTCTTCAGTTGAGTCTTTTCAGTCTCTGTCTTTGGTATGAGTGAAATATATGCTTCTTTCCACGATTCAGGTGCCTTCCTTCCCTCAAGGATCTCATTGCAAACTTCTTTTAGTGGTTGAGTCAACCATTCCTTCAACGATTTGTAATATCTAGAAGTCAGTCCATCTGGTCCTGGAGATTTGCCCAGTTGCATGTTCTGAATGGCAGCCTCTATCTCTTGTTCTGTTATTCTCTGGTTCAGATCCATCTTACTTTGATGAGAGATTTTTTGTAATCCATATTTATCAAGGAATTTGTCTATATCTTCTTCATTTTGCGGGCCTTGAGTATATAGCTTTTTAAAATAACTCAGAAAACAGTTTCTAATTTCATTAGGTTTGGATATATTCTTTCCATCCACTTCTAGGCTTGTAACCGTATTTAATTTCTGCCTTTTCTTCAATTGCCATGCCAGAAGTTTGCCACATTTATTTGCTGATTCAAATGTCTTTTGTTTCATTTGTTTTATCTTCCATTCAATCTCTTGGTTCATCAATTCCATATATTGTGTTTGATATAACTTAATCTCTCTTAAAATCTCCTGGGACTTTGGTTTTGTTCTTAATTTTTTCTCTCCTTCCTTTATCTTTTCCAAAATCTTTTCTTTTTTCTCTTTATTGAATTTTGTTGAATCAAGAAGCCTCTCATCACTGCTTTACTTGCGTCCCAGATCACTCTTTTTTCCACGTCGGCCCTCAAATTTATTTCAAAGTAGTCTTTTAGGGTTTTTTGGGCCTTCATAAGGATCTCCTTATCTCGAAAGAGGGTGTCATTCATTCTCCATCTAAATTGACCATTTGTTGTAAGTTTCATCTCCATCCTCACGGCATTATGGTCGGAGCAAGTTTTTGGGCAGATTTCCACCTTCTTAACCTTTGGAGCCATACCACTAGTAATCCAAATTTGATCGATTCTGGTCCAGGTCATCATTGCTTGGGAGAAAAAGGTTCCCTCTCTCTCCAGAGGGTTCCTTGTTCTCCATATATCTATCAAATCCATGTTTTCCGTCATTTCGAAAAAAGTCTTAGGAAGTCTCCCTTCCTTGCTAACTGTTAGTCTTTGTGCCTTGTCCATGTTAGTGGAGACCACACCATTCATATCTCCCATGATTATCATATTGTAATCCAAATAGTCCATCAGGGTTTCATGAAGTCTCTTAAAGAAGTCAGATTTACCTTCATTTGGTGCGTAGATTCCCACAACTAAAAATTTTTCTCCTTGTACTTGTATCTCCACTGCCAGATATCTCCCTTGTTCATCTTTAAATATCATTTTTGGGGCCCATTTCTCTTTCACGTATATTACAACTCCTCTTTTCTTAACTTTATCTGATGCAATGAATTCTTGTCCCAATCTTTTATTTGTAAGTAGTCTCCTATGGGCTCTAGTTATGTGAGTTTCTTGTAGACATATCAAGTCCAGTTGTTCTCTGTTCAAAATATGGAACACTTGTCTTCTCTTCAGAGGCCCATTAAGTCCATTACAATTCCAACTAAGGAATTGCAGAGCCATCTTATTATTTTTCTGAAACTCCTCCAACAGCTCCAAGTTGTTGCTCTTCTTCTGATGGTGGTGGTTTTTGTCCAAACGAGAGATTCAGAATGTCTAGTACTCTCCTCTGTTCTGCAAGTACGTCCACTGTCCCCTTCTGCAGGTCTTCCTGATTTCTTGCCAAAAATTTGTCTTTGTCTTGAATAGTCTTTATCTTCACCTTCTTTCCCCTGTAGTCAAATGACAGTCCTTGTGGAAATTCCCACCTGAAGCGGATGGAGTTTTTCTTCAGCAGAAGAGCCAAATCCTTGTAGAAGTTTCTTAAATCCAGAATATATTTTGGAATATCTTTGAAGATCTGTATAGCTGAATTTCCAATTTGCAAGGCCTTTTCAAAGTGTAGTCCTAATATTTTGTCTCTTTCGTCCTTGGATCTAAATGTAATCAGGCAATCTCTCGGGGTCTTTCTGTCCTGCTTTTTGCCCAGTCTAAAAGCTGTTGTAATTTTGAATTCGTCTTCTTCAAGATCCCAGCAGTCAACAAACTCCCGTGTCAGATATTCCGCGAGATTGTCTCTTTCATTCTCTGGAATCAATCTTAATTTCAAGTTTCTCTCTTTTCTCTGTAACTCCCACAAGGCCAAAGTTGCGTCGTGCTCATAAACCTTCTTAGCGATCGGCTCTAATTTCTCTTGTGTCTCCCCAGCAGTAGCTTTAGCATCTTCAGCAATTTTACGCGTGGTAGCATTTTCCTCCACCAATTTATTTATTGATTCTGTGTTCTGGTTTAGTCTTACTGATATTTCTGTTAATTTTTGTGTATTTTCTGAAGTCTGTTTTGTCAGAGACTCCAAAGATTGATTTATTTTAAGCAGGGCTTCTGTCACGGCATCCATAGAGACAGCCGTCCCTTTTTCTTGACCTGTTGTTCCTGCAGATCCAGTAGTTACGCCTGAAATTGAGCCTCTTTTCTTTGTCTGTTGCTGCAGCTGTTGTTGTTGTTGTTGCTTGGTCTTGGCTCTTGTAACTATCTCTTCTTGTGAACCACTCATGTCAAGGTCGTTTCCCACGGGAGCTATTCCCCGTTGGAAAATTCCACTGTCCCAAGCTGTGCCAAATTTTACTTTACCCTCTAGGGGGAGCAAATCAAAATGGCCAAAAATAAGATGTCCAAGTACAAAGACAAAGGAGAATATCCAAAGATGTAAAAAGAAAAGTTTTTTAACACAGTTAAAACAAATATAGCTGGAGGCTTGTAGCTACAAATTGCCACAGTTTCCCAATATATACTGTTTCATCTTGTGATGTACTGTAGCCAGGCACTGTATAAACTTTGTATCGCAGTATCACTTTTACAGGAGAAAGTCAGTTCAGTGTCCTATTGTCCTAAAAGGCAGACCATTTCATACTTTTATTAACTGAGACAGCAGAGGATTTTTACTGTAAATAGATCGTGCAGTTACTAAAGTCTCTTTCGCCTCCCCTCTGCCCTGCTAGCTAGAGGGGAGATCTAAGGTCTGAGTGTCCGGTTTAGTTATATAAAAGCAAGTTTCAACGGATGCAGATTTAGAGTTCCGTTGCTTTCACTTTCATGCAGTCGGGGGGAGGCAGACTTCCTTGATTTAACTTCCCCGCTTTTAGTCCAATTTTCAAAATTTAAAGGGTCCCAATTGTTTTCAGCTCCTACTCACGGGAATTCAGTCCGAATTTTCTTTCAGGAAGGAATCGGCGCTCTCCGCTTATGGCGACGCGGCTTCACTCCGCAGGCTGGGTGACGACTCTCAGCACCGCGCTCACTCCCGATGCCGCTCCGTAGCCTTTAAAAAGGCTCTTTCGCAGTACCGGGGGGCGCAAAGGTGCCCACCGAATCTCCTTGTTCTCAGGCTTCAGCGCCTGAGATTTTAGGGGTCCCCCGCTCGCCGTAGCGGGTAAGACCCAAACTTGCGGAGCAGTCCTTCTCCGGAGCTCGGAGGTAGGACCGCCATTAAGCGCTGGCACCGACCGGAAGTCCCTACAATACCCTTTTTCAAGTGAGGTGACCAGAACTATGCTCTTTAATGCCTATATGAAGCTACTGGGAGAGCTGGGTGGGTTCTGGAGCAGGCCCTGAACACAGTGATGGGCTGGCCAGTAACAAAACTGACTCAGGACCAGGGGGAAACCCTGGGGATTGGTGTTTCCTCAAGTCTAGCAGTTAGTAAGGTAGCCAGCTATGGACAGGATGACAGTCCCATTGAAAAATGAGATACATATTCTTGGGGTACTCATTGATCCATTTTCTAGAGACCCAGGCAACCTCAGTGGCTCTGAACACCTTTTGGTTCACCAGCTACAGCCATTCCTGGACAGGTATACTTTTCCTACAGCATGCTCTGGGAACCTCCTGAGTGAATTAATTCTAAAGCACGGTATGTCAGGCTGCACTTGAAGGTGATCCAGAAGCTGCAAGTAATGCAGAATGTGCTAGTTTAGTGGTGGAGCAGTTGCACTGATGGATACCAGCATAGTGGAAATTGTAGAGCTGGAAAAGGTTGTAGAGCTGGAAAGGTTCAGAAATTGTGTGTCAGCCTGCTGAGTCTGTGTGGAAGAACTGTAGCCAGAGGACTGCATCCCAATATCTATGACTTCCATTTGTGACCTTGTTGAAACAGAAAACGTGCATGAAGGAACTGAAAATGGTAGATAGGTATTGAAAAGGCCATTAAGTCGAGTAATGTATGCCAGAGAATCAAAGTAGACCCCAACACAGAGTGTGTTGTTAGCAATTGCATTGTGAGGAGGAGGAGGAGGAGTTGTTGTGGTTCTCATCTAATACTGGGCACAAGGAGGCCAGTTTTCACTGGGACTACACCACATGTGGAGGGAAGGTTTGATCTCTCTCCTTCTCCCTGCCCCCTCCCCAGCAGTTATAACAGTGGCCCATTTATCTCTGCATCTGGTTTTCTGTTTATGCATTCAGCTGTTAGGACAGCAATGTGACTTTCTGCTCAGTCATTGGGGAAAGGTATTTCTGTAGCTTAAGGGTTTTTTGCACAGATTGTGCATGGGTATATTCATAAAAGAGAACATAGAGTGTTATCTTTTTCAGATCAAAGGAAATGAAAAGAAGCCATCACAGAGTATCAAGAAAGCTCCCCCAGGTACAGAGGTTGTTAAACCTCCCCCAGACTCTCAGAATGCCAAGAAAGCTCCCCCAAGCCCAAAGAATGTCAAGAAAGCTCCCTCAAGCACGCAGAATGTCAAGAAAGCTTCCTCAGGCACGCAGAATGTCAAGAAAGCTTCCTCAGGCACACATAATGTCAAGAAAGCTTCTCAAGGCGCCCAGAACGTCAAGAAAGCTTCTCTAAGCTCACAAAATGTCAAGAAAGCTCCCTCAACCTCACAGAACGTCAAGAAAGCCCCAGGTTCACAGGATGCCAAGAAGCCTCCCACAACCTCCCAGAATGTTAAGAAAGCTCCTTCAAGCTCACATAATGTCAAGAAGTCACTTGCAAGTGCATCGTAAGTATGACGCTACTTAGTCTGGCCTATCACATTCTTTAAATCAGCTTTTTAATAGTTTTCTGTTCCAACTTGTGATTTATTTTAATGGGATTGTATCCAGCAATTAACCCACGATTTTGTTCCTTTTTTCAGGAAAGATCAAACTGCTGCAAAAACATCCTCGGCAGCTGTGTCACTGGCCACTGCCTGTGAGTTCTGGTTGCTTTTCCTTCCTTTATGCTCCGTCTCCTGTAGTTTGGTGCATTGTGTGCTGAAAGTGGGTGAAAAAATTGAAGAAGACTCTTGCCTAGTCTTCCCATCATGCAGGCTTACTGATATATGTGGATCCCTGTCAGATGGAAATGTGTTGAAGAATGTGGTAGCTGCATGGAGAAGGGGGTAATGATTTTCAGGGGTGGCAAGTTCAGCAAAATGAGGCCTTGAACAATTACATTTTTGGATCACTGAAGCCTATTCATTTTCAATAAATACTTTCCCACCAAAATATGTCAAACTGAAATCCTTCTTACTAATCTCTTGGGCTGCATTTTTGTTAACGATACAGAGGAGAGTTATCTTTTTAATATACTTCTCGTTGGAAGTCCTGGGTTCTTTCAAACATTTACAGTGGTGCCTCGCAAGATGAAATTAATTCGTTCCGCAAGTCTCTTCGTCTTGCGGTTTTTTCGTCTTGCGATGCACGGTTTCCCATAGGAATGCATTGAAAATCAATTAATGCATTCCTAGGGAAACCGCCTTCTTCTGAAGGCTGGGGGGGACGGGGACAAGGGCTTTTCTTCCCACCCCCAGCATTTTAAAAAACCCTGGGACAGCGGAGGACTTCTCCGCTGTCCGGGGCGATCTTAAAATGCTGGCGGGCGGCATTTTAAAATCGCCCCGGACAGCGGAGGACTTCTCCGCTGTCCGGGGCGATTTAAAAGCCCCTGGGAAGGCAGGCAGGGGGGACAAAGACTTTCGCCCCCTGCCCGCCTTCAGAAGGTGTCCCCGCCCCCCGCCCCACTTCGGAACAGCTTTCCGAAGTGGGGCGGCTGGGGCAGCTGTCTCCGCCCCCCTCCCCACTTTGGAACAGCTTTCCGAAGTGGGGCGGCTGGGGCAGCTGTCCCCGCCCCCCCGCCCCACTTCGGAACAGCTTTCCGAAGTGGGGCGGCTGGGGCAGGTGACCCCGCCACCCCGCCCCACTTCGGAACAGCTTTCTGAAGTGGGGCGGCTGGGGCAGCTGTCCCCGCCCCCCCTCCCCACTTCGGAACAGCTTTCCGAAGTGGGGCGGCTGGGGCAGGTGACCCCGCCCCCCCGCCCCACTTCGGAACAGCTTTCCGAAGTGGGGCGGCTGGGGCAGCTGTCCCCGCCCCCCCTCCCCACTTCGGAACAGCTTTCCGAAGTGGGGGGGCAGGGGTCCCCGCCCCCCGCCCCACTTCGGAACAGCTTTCCGAAGTGGGGCGGCTGGGGCAGGTGACCCCGCCCCCCCTCCCCACTTTGGAACAGCTTTCCGAAGTGGGGCGGCTGGGGCAGCTGTCCCCGCCCCCCCTCCCCACTTCGGAACAGCTTTCCGAAGTGGGGCGGCTGGGGCAGCTGTCCCCGCCCCCCCTCCCCACTTCGGAACAGCTTTCCGAAGTGGGGCGGCTGGGGCAGCTGTTCCCGCCCCCCCTCCCCACTTCGGAACAGCTTTCCGAAGTGGGGCGGCAGGGGCAGCTGTCCCCGCCCCCCCGCCCCACTTCGGAACAGCTTTCCGAAGTGGGGCGGCTGGGGCAGGTGTCCCCGCCCCCCCTTCGGAACAGCGTTTTAAAATGCTGGGGGTCGGGAGCAAGCGCTCCCGACCCCCAGCATTTTAAAACCTTCCCGGGACACGGGGAGATTTTAAAATGCTGGGGGTCGGCAGCGCTTCGCTCCCGACCCCCAGCATTTTAAAACCTTCCCGGGACGCGGGGAGATTTTAAAATGCTGGGGGTCGGCAGCGCTTCGCTCCCGACCCCCAGCATTTTAAAACCTTCCCGGGACGCGGGGAGATTTTAAAATGCTGGGGGTCGGCAGCGCTTCACTCCCGACCCCCAGCATTTTAAAACCTCGGGACGCGGGGAGATTTTAAAATGCTGGGGGTCGGCAGCGCTTCACTCCCGACCCCCAGCATTTTAAAACCTTCCCGGGACGCGGGGAGATTTTAAAATGCTGGGGGTCGGCAGCGCTTCACTCCCGACCCCCAGCATTTTAAAACCTTCTCGGGACGTGGGGAGATTTTAAAATGCTGGGGGTCGGCAGCGAACGCTTCGCTCCCGCCCGCCAGCATTTTAAAATCTCCCCAGGACAGAGACTTCTCTGCTGTCCCTTGGAGATTTTAAAATGCTGGGGGTCGGCAGCGAACGCTTTGCTCCCGCCCGCCAGCATTTTAAGATCGCCCGGGGCAGGCGGGGGGGGGAGGCAGGCGGGGGGGAGCAAAGACTTTTGCCCCCCGCCGGCCTTCAGAAGAGGTCCTCTTCTGAAGGCCGGCTGTGGGCGAAAGTCTTTGCTCCCGACCGCCAGCATTTCCCTATGGGCTTTCGTCTTGCGATGCAAGCCCATAGGGAAATTCGTCTTGCGAAGCGCCTCCAAAACAGAAAACCCTTTCGTCTTGCGGGTTTTCCGTCTTGCGAGGCATTCGTCTTGCGGGGTACCACTGTACTCATTTTAATGTTTCCTTTATTCTATAATTCTGTTAGCAGAACTGAGTTCCTGTTTTGTTGATTTCTGAACCTTCTTAAGTTGTCTGAACATAGTCTCGGGGCCACTGTAGTCACTGTCTTTTTTAAGGTTAATAACTTAAACAGGAAGCCCCTTCTAACCAGATGAATGTTTTGTCTGATCACAGCAAAAGATGACAAAAAATCTGGAGACTCTCGAAAGGCTGGAGAGACAAAAGTGGCTGTAAAGCCAAAAAAGGCTGGAGATGTCAAAAAGACCGCAGGAGCAAAAACAGGTGTGAAGCAAAAGAAGCCTACAGATCCCAAGAAGCCTGAGGGGGTCCCGAAAGCTGCAGGAAGCAAGGACACAGCAGAAGCCAAGACAGCTGTGAAGTCCAAGGCAAACGAGACTGGAGGGACAAAGGCTGCTGTGAAACAGAAGAAGCATCACAGTGGTTCCAGGAAGCCTGAGGAAGCCACAAAAGCTGTAGAGAGTGAGAAGACGTCAGAACCCAAGGAAGCTCTAAAATCCAAAGCCAAAGAAACGAGCCCACCTGCAGAAGTGCCAGGTATCTTTGGAGACTCACTTCTGCCATCCTACTCAGAAGTCAGCCATAATAATAATAATAATAATTTATACCCCGCCCATCTGGCTGGGTTTCCCCAGCCACTCTGGGCAGCTTCCAACAAAACACTAAAATACAATAACCTGTTAGACATTAAAAGCTTCCCTAAACAGGGCTGCCTTCAGAAGTCTTCTAAAAGTTTGGTAGTTATTTTTCTCTTTGACATCTGGTGGGATGGCATTCCACAGGGTGGGCGCCACTACCGAGAAGGCCCTCTGCCTGGTTCCCTGTAACTTGGCTTCTTGCAGCGAGGGAACCACCAGAAGGCCCTTGGTGCTGGACCTCAGTGTCCAGGCAGAACAAGTTCATTGGGTTTATTCCCAGAAAAGGGACTATAGCAGCCTTTCTCAACCTGTGGGTCCCCAGAAGTTGTTGAACTACAACTCCCATCACCCCTAGCTAGCAAGGGATTATGAGTTGCTGGAGGGGCAAACGCAGGCCTCAGCAGAGATCTGAACTGAGTGACTCTGATGGATGATAACGATGTGCTAATGACCGGTTGTAAATACTGTAAATAAAGACTATAAAAAAAACGGTCAAGAGGCTCCTGTAGTGATTGCTGTGAAGAGAGGAAGAAGATAGAGTCGCAGTCCAACAACATCTGGGAACCCACAGGTTGAGAACCACTGGACTATAGGATTGCAGCCTTAAAAGTGTTGCTTTCATTGCGGTAAATGTTTACCTGTTCCATATAAGACAATAGTCTGGAACAAAAGGATTGGTTCAGTTTAAAATTGGGGTTTCCTTGTTCTGGGATTTGGGCTTTCAACTCCCCAAATGAACTCTTCATCAGTGACAGCCACATTACTTTTTCATCTTTTAACAAAATTATTTTTTAAATACAGATGTGACAGAAGCTGCAAAGAACATTGAAGCAAGTGAATCGGTCACCAAGGTGAGCTAAGATCCCGGTGGATGCAAGCAATTTTGTCCTTAAAATGCTTTGCAAACAAGGGAGAAACTATGGAAGAAAGATTTACAATCTACAGCATGCAGCACACTAAAAGAGAATTTTATGAAATTGTTATATAGGTGGTATCTGACCCCCTAAGTAGGTTAGCAAAGATGTATAAGTCAGAATCTGATATCTGTTGGAAATGTAAAGAGAAGGAAGGTACCTTTTTATCCTATGTGGTGGACATGCAAAATGGCTAAGGACTTTTGGGAGATGATCTATAAAGAACTGAAAAACATGTTTAAAAGGTCCTTTGTAAAAAGACCAGAAGCTTTTCTTTTAGGAGTAATTTTAGATATACCAAGCAATCAGGAAAAAAACTGTTCATGTACGGAACCATAGCAGCCTGAATAGTATGTGCTCAAAAATAGAAGGAGGGTTTAATAGCAACAAAGGAGGAATGGCGGATGAAAATGATGGAATATGCAGAAATGGCTAAATTAACTAGTAGAATAAGAGATCAGGAAGATAGAGTTTTTAAAGAAGATTGGAAAAGATTTGTAGAACATTTGAAAACTATTGTAAACAATTTAAGATGTTAGCAGGGTTAGAGTTACGAAACGGAGAAATATAAGAATACGGATTGATTAGAATAGGCAGCAGAAATTTGGGCTGGGTTTGGGAAAAAATAAGAAACAGCAGGCTAATGTTATGTGAAAATTCATCGATAATAAATCTAATTTTCCCGTTTTTGTTTTGCTTTTCTAGGAAGCAGAAGAGATGTGTGTGGTTTTGATTTCTAACCTGCCTGCTTCAGGATTAACTCCAGATGAGATTTCTAATTTAACCAAGCCCTTTGGAAAACTGAAAGATGTGTTAATTGTATCTTCACATAAAAAGGTATTGAGAAGCCATTTTTCACTGGACATGCAAATAAAGAGCAGAAATGCTCCATAAATGCTCCATAATGCTCCTTGGCAGGGGGTTGGACTCGATGGCCCTTGTGGTCTCTTCCAACTCTATGATTCTATGATAAAGCAGTATTTCCGTGAACGTTCATGGAAAACCACATAAAATTTCTGCATATTGTAACTTTGGAGGAGGCGATTATCTGGTTTCAGGTAGCTGATACAGATTTCTTCCTTCTTTTTCAAAAGGCATACCTAGAAATGAGTTGCAAAACTGCAGACTCCATGGTGCAATTTTATACCTGCTTTCCAATGTATGCGGAGGATAACCAACTGAGCATTACTTTGGCACCTGAATTCAAAGACATAAAAGATGAGGTTGGTAACTAAAACATTAAGAAAAATGGTGGGGGCGGGGGGAGAATGCAATGTGGTCTTGTGGTATTCTAAAGACGAACACGTTTATAATGCTGTCTATTTTATTTGTCTTTAAGGTGCCACAAGGCTCTTTGTTGCATCAACCGTTTGGGGGGCAAAGTGGGGATGGAACAGGGTATTTGCCGGCTTTTTCAATGGTGTTTCAAATATGGTCATCTGTCCTGGATGCCTTAGCTGAGAGTCCTGCATTGCAGGGGGTTGGACTCGATGACCCTTGGGTCCCTTCCAACTCTTAAGATTTTATGCTATGCGATTTCACTTAATCGCACGCTACCTTGGAACGTAACCCCTGCGTAAATTTGGAGTTGCCTGTGCTACAACCAATTAATGCAGTCACATCTTTGATCATTGGCAAATGGTCTGCTAGGAGCTGCTGTCCTCTGCTTCCTCACATTTGATTTAGTTGTGCTTCACTTTTTATTTAGGCAAATGTGTTGCAGGACCTGTTTCAAACCCTGCCCTCGGGCCTTTCTTTCTATAAACAACTTGCTTGATACCTAGACTGCAGAGGCAGCGGTGCCAATTAGGATGATCTGAGGTTCTGTGCTTGGTGTGTCTGGGCTGGTTTGCATGGCTCAGTGCTGTGTGCAGGAGCTGAGCCAAGTATCTGGGTCCACATGCTCTTCTGCTCCCACTGCCACCCAGCTGGGAGAAGGACTTTGCTAGGGTTTCCGTTCTGTTTCATAGGATCCTGGGTCAGCATTACACATGAACCAGAGAGTCACGGTTTGACTCAATCCCTGGTTGGTTAAGCAAGCCAGCTTCATAACTCAAGGTGTGGAGATTTGTTTAGAATCTGGCCAGTTTTTGGTCTGAACCACATTCTCTGGTTTGTGCCCAATGCCAAGATGGGATTCTGTGAAAATGAAAGTATATGCTAGCGAAATCCTTCTTGCTCCTCTACAGAAGAGGGAGGGAGCATGTAAACCTGAGAATTTGTTAGGCTTGTTTCAGCTCACCCACATAGTGCTAAACCATGGCTTACCATGAGGTGCAAAGTATTCGTCTGCCTGTTTAATCCAGTAAATAATCATGAATTAACAACTCCCTGGAGTTGGAAGACTAATGAAAGCAGTGCTGGAAAACAGCTATGAAAAATGAGTGTGCGTTCATGAGCCAGAGCCCCATTTGTCAGGGGCATGGAGTGATATTCCTGGGGGATAGGTATATATTCACCATGAGAATGGGGGGCGCGGGAGGGGGGAGAATGTGTTTGCAAAGTGGAGCCAAGGCTGAATGCTTTAAGAGGGTTATGGTGCTGAACACAAATCAAAATGAGACCCAGTGAAAATGGCTGTGATTTATGTATAATCTGTAAATCCGCAGACACCTTTAGTTTTCTTAAATAAATATTTTTGATCCCTTTTTCTTTAGGAAGCTATATTTGTTTCTATGATTAAGGATGTCAATCCAAAGGTAAGTAGCAGAAGCATTACGAATTGTTATGTAGTGCTTTTCCCTATAATCATTTTGATCCCGATCATGCTGGCGGCAAACCTCAGAATGGCCCAAGTGAAGTGCAGGTGTGAATAGCTGAAATACTGTTCTGTGGTCTCCACAGAATAGATGGCTTAAGGAAATGAATCCAAACCTCATGCTGCCGGAGAAGGCAGGAAACAGCCAGGCTCACTGGCCTAGCAGACCTGGTGAAAGAAAAAGTCAAACTCCAAATAGAAACCATCTGCTGTGCAGTCACTGCTTAACATGGGGTGTTATGGTGAAGGGTGGGCAGGAAATGGGGTACTGTAAATAGATAAAATTGATGCCTGCGTTTTCTTTAACTAGGTGAACACAGAAAATATCCATTCACAGTTTGTGCATTTGGGCAACCTGCCAGATAAGGGATATTCAGAACTCGAAATACTTTGTGTTGGACTTCGATTTGGACGCGTAGATCACTACATGGTGATAGCAAATAAGAACAAGGTGGCTGTTCTTGTTTTGGAAACTTCTTTTTGTAAGCAGACTTGTTACTTGATGCACTCTCCCCAGAGCACCATGACACAGTTTACTATTGTGGCACAGGAACCCAGTGGCAGAGGAAAGTTCTCACCCACCCCTCCCCAGCTGCCTTAAAGGACAGCAACAAACTCCTAGAAATAATGTCTTTCAGGAGGAAAAGCTCCATCTGGCTAATAAGTAATATTTACATGCGTATCACTGTACTGACTGCACAAAGGGTATACTTTAATGTTAACGTTATGCATATCTTAACTTCTAAGGCCATTCTCCAGTTGGATAGTGCTGAGTCAGCTGCATCCATGTGCCGCTTCCTGAAAAGGTATCCACACAACCTCGGAGAATCACGGTTGACATTCTCACGCTCACCACAGATTGAACCGTCGCCGGTAAGTGAGCTTCCTTTCTTTAAACGCGTCTCAGTTTTCCAGCTTGTTTGCGTCCGCGGTGGGTACTGAAGACTCAGCCTGGACATGGATGTTGGCTGTGAGTGCCGCTGGGCTGTTCTTGCCCGCTGGCATGGAAGGTTTGAAAGCTACGCAGTGGTCGGGAAACTGGACAAGAGCTCGCTTGTCTCTAGCAAGGACAAAGCAGGTGCAGGAAAGCCCTGACTCTGCCCACCCACAACTAAGTCTAGTGCCACCCAGTGACTAAACTATGTAACAGTTGTGGGGAAGCTTGAGGCAGCCCTATGTGGTGGCCCAGGCAGTTTTGGCCAAGCCCGACCCACCTGCCCTACCCATATAATGCCATTTATGATATGGTGTGTGGAGCAGGTAAAGATGAGGATGGGGCAGATTTGGAGTTTGCTGGCTCTGCCAGCCAGCTGATTGGCAGCTCCTGACTCTTTGTAAGCACTGCCTTGCGAAGGAAGGCTCCAACAATGGGTGTCCCCCGCAAAGCCCTGCACTTTGCAAGAACTGACAATCAGCTGATGCTCAGTTATACTCCAACACTCCCTCTTCCCCTGTTGTTTTTGTAGACTGATCAAGTTTCCAGCTAGGTATACGGTCCAGTCTTATTCCTTGACAGGGCTTAAAATTGGGCATTAGCATGGAGTCAGGTGTAATGGGCACAGCTTATAGTTAAGGTTGATTCCTGGGAAGTAGAAATCATGCGATTGAGCAGAGTCATGACATGAGTTGCCCTGTTTCCCATTTTTCACTCTCATTTCTTTTTTTGTTGTCTTACGCAAAAGTATTTAGTTTTGGACAACTGCAGAAAAGAGCCATTCATAGAGCCTCTTTTTCATTACTCTGAAAATTCTGTTGTGTATCTGTGGGCCGAAGTATTTCACACAGTTTTTTGTTAATTGCTTCAAGAGCTCAGAACTGGACATTGTTTTTGAACAGGCTGAAGTCACAAGAAAGGAGGAGAAGAAACAAGAACCAGGCAACGAAAGGTTTGTTTTTTAAATATTTAAATGAACTCTCTCTGTGTGTGTGTGTGTGTGTGAGAGAGAGAGAGAGAGAGAGTGTGTATGCATGCATGTGTGGCTTTTAAGATTTGTGATTGAATAAAGTAGACTAATTATCCACCTCACCTTTCCGTGGTAAGCCCAGTATTCTGATTTATTTAGGGTTGTCACTTCTTATGTGAAACAACTTGTTCTCTGTGTATCCCTCTCACCCCTCTGTCAAGTTTTGGACTTGTCGTGCAGTTGTAGCTGCTGAAGTCAGCAAGTGTGCCTGGAATGTGTGCGTACAGTTCATTTCCATTAATATCCATGGAACTTTACCATTGACTTTAGTGGGGTGTGGACTGAACCATACACAGTATTTGCAATTCAGATGACTACAGAAAAATGTCATTGGAATTAACCAGCTGCAGCAGTGCATGCAATTCTGTGTGACAAGCCGGTGTTTTTGAATCAGTGCTTTCAAGCTCTTTCCAAGTATATAAAGATATTTTGCTGTGCAATTCATTTTTTCAAGGAGTCTACAGTTGACCCTGAAGCTGGTCTATCATGTCACACTATTTAAGTGTAATAGAAAAGACCATTAGCAGTTTAAAGTATCCCAAGAACCATGTGCTAAATGCATAGTGCATCCTGTCAAGTGTTCACACAATATAAAATTATGGATGAGATACACAGAATTTTAATGACTGTATTTATAATTAATTTGCATCAAAGAGAATAGGTTAAAGTAACAAGGGTTTTTTTCTGTAAGTGGAAAAAAGAACATTTTTGTTTTCAAAATGACTTCTGCACCTCAAATTATCTTCCTAGATTCTTCTTAAAAGGGAAATGCATGCACAACTTTATAGCCTACAGATGTAGTTAAAATAATTGTACTCTGGCTAGCAAGTACATTTGAAAATTAACACCCGGGGTGTTTGTTACATCATAATGCTGATATGTTCCCTATTTCACATCTAATAAAACTGTGTTTTCCCCCCAAAGCTCTCATCTACACACGTGCAGCCTGCTTAGTTGTTGATGATATGCACCTGCAATGGAAGTATAACACACATTTCTAATCCGGTATACATACACTTGGTACATGCAGAACACCAGGCTCATTTGGTAACTCATTGTCTCCTTACTTGAGTGTAAACGTTGGGTCCTGAGATACTGCATCTGAAGGAAGCATTTAACATAACCGCTGTTGAGGAAGCCCATGTAACAGAGTGACTTTGCATGGGTCATACCTGAGTCAGCTTCATCTGCTGGCTTTTTGCGCAAAAAAACCCCCAAAACCAACAAACCACACACCCTTTTCTCTGTTACAAAGAAACCAGCAGCATGGCTAGTAGGCATAAAGCTTGTTCTTCACTGAATCATTTGCACTCATGATGGAATATGGCAAGAAGAAAAATATTTTAAATCGTGGAGTACAGAAAGAAGGCAGATTTTTCTTTTTACTTGCTCCCCTGACCTTACTCTGTTGGGGAACAAATGGACTCCATATGTTTTTATGGTTGATCGGACGTAATAGATGAAATCTTGATTAATAAACTGTGTGTCACTTCTTCACAATGGCTATCACTTCATCTTCTGGATGAGTTGATGGACCTTCTTGCTCTGAATGTACTTTGATACCTCCTCCCATGATGGTATGTTTCCGGCAAACAGTTTTTCCCCAGAACCAGATGGAGCTGGCTGAAGATGAACTGCGCTTCGGGTGAAGAACAGCTGTGTGTGGCTCTTTTGCCTCACTCACGTGTGGCATGCTTTTTATGGGTTGTCCTTTCCATTAGCTTCCTCAAGGGTGCGAGACTGCAACAGCAAGTGGGGTTGTGTGGTGCTTCCTAGACTTGTTTAAATTATTGCACCCTGTTGACAGAATCTTGATGTCACAACTCTATCATTCCTGAAAGCGCCATCTCTTTGGCAGGATGTTATTCCTGGCTGTGAATTCTGCTTTTTTTTTTTTTTTTTTTTGTCTGTGCTTTTCTTGTCTGACAGAAGGTCCTGGAACTCTTAAATCTCCCAAATGAATTGCTAAAGTTCACTACCTGCACCTAAAAAACACATTTTAAAGGACTGAATCATTGTGTGAGTAGCTTCTCTTCTTCAAGAAAGGCTCCCTCTTGGTTGAGTAGCATGACCAACCTCTCTATGGGAATTTTCCTGTTTAGATTCACCTGAAAAGAGTCACATGTGCAAGCTGTGTTGTTGAAAGCCCAAAGAGAAGGGGATATATGTGTTGAGCCAATCTCGGTTGGATATCTTCACAATTTAGAAACAGATTCTTTGCAGCTTACCTCTGAATTCATGCAGCTGTCTATCCAACCATACAGATGTGTATTACTCAGGAACTTTTTTGTTTCCCCCTGGAGTTCTGTAAATTCACTAATGCCATGAAGTTGAGCTGCGTCACATCACCAATCCCAGCTGGAAGGTCCCATCTATATTTGCCAAAAGTTGGAGGAACCATACTGTTTTTGCTTGGTTCGGTTCTGGATCCTGTTTGCTGTGCTTCATTATAGTGTGCCTTGCACTCCTTACTCTCCTAGTTTCATCTACTCTAATACGCATCAGCATCCCCTTTGCAAGTCACAAAATCCATGCCTTTTGTGCTTGACCATTTATTATTATTATTTATTAAATTTGTTTACCCGTAGAATCTCAGGCGATTAGCAGCATAAAATTGAAATATGAAAAAAGAGAAAATAAATAATAATAATAATAATAATAATAATAATAATAATAATAATAATACAAAGACAACCCAATAATCCACAACACAATCAGTCAGCCCAAGGCATGGTTGAAGAGGAACGTTTTCTCCTGGCACCTAAAGGTGTATAATGAAGGTGCCAGCCAAACCTCCCTGGGGAGAACATTCCACAAACGGGAAGCCACCACAGAAATGGCCCTGTTCTCTTGTTGCCACCCTCCTGACCTCTCGAGGGGGAGGCATAAGAAGAAGAAGGGCCTCAGAAGATGATCTCAGGGTCCAGGTAGGTTCCTGAGATCTCAGATTTAGTGATCTCAAATTTTTATTTCTGTTACTCAGCAAAATTTATATACTGATTGATTGGTGTAAAACCTCAAAGTGGTTTGCAAGAAATATTAAAATTATCAATGAGAACATTATTTTTGCATATATTTTACTGCTTTGTAGTCCTATTTTTTGAGGTTTGATGTTTCCTTTTGGAATTGCTCCTGCTTGGGCAAGACACTTTCCCCTCCTTTAATCAAGTGTGATAGTGGCAGTTCTTCTCCCATCAGTTGCCTGCACAGTTTACACGCCTCCCCTTTTCATTTGGTTCTGCAGAATACAGCACACTTCACCCTGCCAGTTGTGCTGTGTGTGGGGGGAGGTTGTTATGGAGCTTTTATTTTGCCCTCTTTCTAAGGGCACCTGACTCACTTCACATAACATGTAGAGCACCCAGTTTGGTGTGTGATCATCTTTCAGTTGTAATATGTGATATCTTAGCATCCTTTCCTAGGTCATCAAAGCAGAATTGCCATTACCCCATCTTTGAAATCATTCACCTCCAGGTGGAGATTATTCTAGAGACACACTAGAATGGGCTTTCAGGAGGCACCAGTTTGGCTGTTGCTGGAAGCTCAATGGACCAAATAGAGCCTTGATCTGATTGCAGCAGGACCGATTTTACATTCCTAATACTTATGTACTTGTAAGTGGAAGTTCTCTGAAATACTGTACATTGTCGCCTTGAATTTGGTTATTTTGGAATCTGTCAGAAAGCTGAAAATGGACTAAGGGCTCAGCGAGTGTGTATGTGTGGGCATTTCCACTCTTGTCTAACTCATTTCAGTTCTCTAGGTAACACCCCATTTAGCACCCATATTTCTGGAGCGGAACTGCAGGAAGGTGGATAAAAGATCAGGAGGGCTTCCTATTCTAACTTTAAATTGGTTTATATCCACAACCAGATCTATGCGTCCCTGTGTTCTGTCTGTCTTTCTCCCTACCTAAACTTAACCCTGACCTGTCAGCTCCAAGGTACACAGAGCACACATGCATATTGACTAGTACCATTAGAGAAATGCTAAGATGCCTGCCATGCTGAAGCAACTTAAGAGAAAGGTAAACTAGAATTTGGCTCATTGTGAAAACCAGTTTGGTTGTTAGGCTAGATTTCCTAATGCTAAGCTCTGTTGCATCAGGAAATCCCAACCGTTGGCGTCGAGGGGTTATTGATTACTGTGGAGTTCTCAACATAGCTTGATTTCTTCTGTCTTTTTAAATATATTTAGCCCTGACTTGAACACATTTCCCGAAGGATCAGGAGTGGTGCACCCAGCTGCTGTTCCTTCACCAAAGCCTCCTGAGGCCAAGGAAGAACCAAGTTCGGATCAGAAGCCTAGGATTCCAGAAGGGAAGACTGAAGAAGACTCAAGACCCATTGAGAAAGTGGTATGTGAAGTGGCATCAGAACCATCAAAGACAGAAGGGTCAGAAGAGGATTCTGGAACTGGAGCAACAACCACACCTACTACGCCAGTGGATTTAGGATCATCTGAAGTAAAATCCGAAGGAGTTCTTACTTTGCCATCCAATTTGGAGAAGGAAGAAAAAATTAGAGACACCTCTAATGATGAATTTCTGGAAAATGCACCTGCAGCTACTGGAGAAAACAAAAGTGAAGAATTAGCCACTCCTCCTGGTAAATCACCAGAAGAATTACCCAGCACGACTGAAGCGGAGAGCATAGGAGTAGACTCTGTCACGACCGTGGAAGGAGAAGACACAGTTGCTGCCACCTCTGAGACATTTCCAGTGGACTCTGCAGAAGTTGCCGTGGAGGAAGTGTCAAGTGGCAACGTACAGTCAGAGAACAAGCCAATAACCCAAGAGGCAGATAGTACTGAAGCATTACTCAATATATCAGAAATACCTACATATCAGGTGATTGGGGGGGTGATAGACAAGGAATCTGAAATCCCCTGTTCCGCAGCTGAAGCTAATATAGTGATGGAATCTAAGGCAGCGGTGCTGGAAGCTGTGGAAGTCACAGAGAAGAAACCTGAATTAGTCAAACCTGAACATGTAGTCAAGACGGAGACAACTTTAGAGAAGCAACCTGAAAGGCTGGTATCAAATGATGGACCAACCAAGGAGGAGAAACCTGAAAAGATTACAGACGCCAAGAGTCCTGAACAAATTCTACCCAAGGCACAGCCCAGTAAAGGACCGGGACAAGCGGCTGAATCCATCAATCTTGCATCAGAATCAGCATCCAGTGCGGAGACTACTTCTGTTGGTGAAAGTATGCTAAAGGCTCCGATGTCTGTCCCAAATGTATCCAAGACGAAAGCTTCGACTCTGAGAAAAGAGAAGCAGAAGACTCCCGCGAAGCCGGCAACCAGGAGCCGCACAGTCACTGAAAAGAAAGTGGTGTCAAAAGAAGCGAGTCAGCAAAGGCCTCCGAGCGGCAGGTCAAATGTGACAGATGGCGGCAAGTCTAAGCCCAACGTATGTTCTCTTGTTGTTAAGTTAGGCATTGGGAAGAGTTCATCGCTGCCAGACAAGGACTCCCCAGTGGAAACTAAGGGTAGCTCAAAGCAGACCCCGGAGCGGGAGAGTAGATCATCCAGTGTGAAGCGAGACAGCGGCAGCAATAAGGTGAGAAGGGCTAAAGTGCTGGCTCCTTGTGACTGGCTGGTAACTAACGTTGACGCTTCTTCCAGATCCTGAACCAGTGCAGTGGTAGCCTGGGCCCAGTTCCCTTTCCCTTCCTCTAAGCGGTTGCATTAAGCGGGGCAAACAGGCAGGCGGGGATCTTGCCGTCTCTAGATTCATGGCACACACAGCTGGAAAGCGGCTCACTCGGAAGCACTCGGTGGACGGGAACTTCTTCTGGGTAAACCTGAGAGTAGAGCACCAGCTCTTCACGGTGCAGTTCTGAATGGGCGGCAAGTATTGTTCATTCTTTCCCTTGCTGTCGCTGTCTCCTCTGCCATGAGGAGAGGCTTTCTGTGTCGAATCCTGACGGTTTTGCACATACTGGCTGCTGAGAAGGGACCACTTACTCACGAGGTGGTTGGTGCGCTCAATACCCGGATCTTAAAAATTATTGCCACGGTCTTAACTTTCTTAGCGTGTAATGAATTTCATCCAAGTTTAAAGGGGGAAGTCATGTATCGGTGAGCTTGCAATTCTGTTGTTTTGATTCTTGTTCCCCTTTCTAAATTTTCTTCAGGTATCTGCTGGGAGAACTACTAGAAGTTCTAAAAGCTGCACAAAACCAAAAGAGGTAAGGAAAGAAACAAAGCGAGTGACAGCATTAGAATTACAATCACTTCAAGAAGCACCTGAAATAAGGTCTCTGCAGTGAGTTTTTGAAGGGTTATTTTTTCTTACCACTTTCCTGTCGACTAAAAAATTATTATAATGCTTGTGGTCATATAATACCACAACCGGAGAAAGCGGCTATGGCTCAGAACTTAAGACTCTAGATTTCCTTAAGGAAGATGGGCACTGTATTATTATTATTATTATTATTATTATTATTATTATTATTATTATATTAGGAAACAAGGTGAGGGTCATTTTTCTGACCTATTCTGACCTTTTGTTTGAACAACTGATGGAATTGAACACAGTTCCACTTAAATTTTGGATTTGGATTACTTGGGTTGTGTTTCCTGCAGCGGAGCAAGGGGAGAAAAGCAGCCTATGCCGTTGGTGTGATTCGAGAGATGAGAGGGGGAAAGTGTGAGGTGGGGGAGATTCTGAGTTTTTTCTACAAACACAGCAATTGCTTCATAGCAGTAACAATAATATCCCAGTTTTTTCTTTTCCTTTTTTAAAAAATGGGTTACCACATTTCTTCTTCAAAGTTTGGGTTCCTAGGAACTTTGGTGGGTAAAGGGTAAAAAAGCTGCTGCATTTAAATTATAGAATTCCCTTCCGCAAGATGTAATGGCGGTCACCAGCTTGGAGGACCATCCAAGCAGATGAGACACATTCACAGAGGACAAGACGCTCATCTACGGTTGCTCACGGCGGCTATGTTCCACCTCTCCCGTCAGGCAGGATGCCTCTGAATACCAGTTGCAGGGAGGGTGTAGCTGTTGCACACATGTCTTGCTTGTGAGCTTCCCCATGGTGCCTGGCTGGCTGCTGTGGGAACCGGATTCTGGACTGGAGGGGCCTTTGCCTTGATCTAGGGTTTGGTTTGGTTTGTTTGCTTATAAAATTTATATGCGCCCCTTCATCCATAGATCTCAGGGCACTTTACAACATAAAATTGCAATATATAAACCGCAAAATACCTAGTCTGTGTTCTTTAGTCATGCTAAGCTCAAAAGCCTTTACTTACACCCCCATTTTAGGGCAAAGCCCCTCCAGATAGCAGCTTCTATAAACAGTAGTTAAAGACACAAATCCTGTGTTTGTGTGGCCATGGTAAATTTCTGTTTCTATGTTCACCTCTTTGGTTTAGAACTGCCGTTACTGGGTTTCATTGTCACCATACTTCTGCTGATTTCTCTTGCTCGCTAAAGCTGAGCTTTGTTTTTCTTTTGTAGGAAGAAGAGCTTTCTCCATTTAACTTGGATGAGTTTGTGACCATGGATGAAGTTCTAGAGGAAGCGGACTCTCCCACTCAGCCCAGGAGAAACCCCGTACGAGGCAAAAGGAAGGATCACACCAAGAAAAGCCTTCCTTCCGAGCCGAGTTCCAAGAAAAGGAAGGGCAAGAGCTCTGCGCACGTTGATGAGAATGAGCTTTCCTTTGTTACTCTGGATGAGATTGGAGAAGATGAAGGTGGAATGTTGCAGGCTGAGCTTCTGAACTTGGAAGCCGTGCCAGATTCCCAGACTTTGGTCACGGTGGATGAAGTGAACGACGAGGAGGAGTTGATTGATGAAGTGATCAAAGATCCACAGTCACTTGTTACTTTAGATGAGATATCAGAGCAAGAAGACCCTAAGGATGCGTTCGCTTTAGGGGATAATGAGTCAGACCTTAAAGCAGAGCCCTTAGTCACCGTGGATGAAATTGGAGAAGTGGAAGAGATGCCGCTAAGTGAGCTGTCACATTTCAAGGTTGGCAAGGCCATAAAATCCAGGGAGGGTGAGAAGCAGGTTGTTGAGGATCCTGGAGAGGATCCTGGAGATTTCCTTTCTTCTCAGATCCCAGAAGATCCCAGCACTCTAGTTACCGTGGATGAGATCCACGAGGACATCGATGATCAGCATCTGGTGACTTTGGATGAAGTGGCGGAAGATGACGAAGACTTCCTGGCGGACTTCAATCGCTTGAAAGAAGATCTTAACTTTGTTACTGTAGACGAGGTTGGAAGCGATGAGGAGGAAGAGGGGAAAAGTGACTCTCCTCCCCCAGCAGAAGTGAAAGAGTCAGTTGCTGAAAGTATATTGGGAGAAGAGGTTGTCATGGCAGTAGCTGAACCAGAAGAGGATGTGGCCAAGCCAGAAGAAGTCGGAACTCCAGGTGAATCTCTGGCTGAGAAGAGAGAGCAGGCCTCGAAGGAACAACCTGAAGGAACTGAGGCTCAGGCAGAGGAGCCTCAGGAGGAGACCTGCATTTCTGTGGCCGCCACAGTTGACAAGCCGGCTGCCTTAATAGACACAGAAAAGGATGAAGGAAGAGATGAAGAAACAAGCCGGACGCCTGAAGCTGACACAGGGTGTGAGCAGCCAGTGGCAGGTAGGAACGGAGTTATGTCTTAACAGGGCTCAACCCCATGGAAGAGGTGAAAGCCACCTGAGCAAAAGTGTCAGAATTATATATGCAACCTTCTACTTGCAGAACCAATATTGAACCAGGCAGAAATGCCAGATAGCGAGAGCAGTATGAGGGAGGACCAGCAACCACCTGGTGAGATTTATTTACTTGAGTCTTGCATGTCTCTCCTGCTTTTCCTTCCAGGAGCTCAAGAGGGCAGGCAAATTGCTTCTCTCCCCATTTGGATCCTGTGAGGTAGCTTCAGGCTGAGAGACTTGACTGGCCCAAGCTCCCCTAAAGAGCTTCATGGGGATTTGAACCCTCTAGCTCAGAGTCCGACACACTTGCCACACTGGAGGCTCATGCAAAGACGAGTTCCTGCATGATGTACCTCGCAGTTAGGCGTGTTGCAAGAAAGGAACTCTGTTGTTTCTCTTTCCACTAATCTGAGCTCATGCAAACTCCTTTAAGAGTCTCTAGGTGCCACGGAACATAGGCTCTCCTGAGAGAGATGGCCTATTAGAAACATATTACCAAGAGGTCCACACTAGGCAAATTTGGAGTTCCAGGCAGGACCCATGAAATTCCTTGCAGCTTGGGCCCTGCATGCCTTAGTCTCTATGTCCCATTTATGGTCCCTGAAGTTGCCTTGTACACTCATAGTGTCACAAAGGTTTTAGACATGTTAGTGCTGGGGTGGGGGACACCCAGCCTGAGGGCCCACAAGGCTTTTGTCCGGAAACATACTTTGCATGATTCTCTTTTACGATTCTCTGAATGGGTTTGGTTGTCTGGATGCAGAATTTTGAGAAATGTTTGTCAAAACGAAAAGAAGGGAAGTCTGCATTTTGAAGATCACAGTTTTGCATGAATTAAAAAGATGAAGCTCTTAAACTGCTTATGTTTGGCAATGATTATTAGTCCTTACCGATAATGCAACTCCAAACTGTTGTGAGTTCCTCAAGATCTGAGGAAGAGTAACTGAGCTGTCTGACATTTATGCTGAACTAGAGCCGGATAGTCTTGGAGAGGGTGCTGTTGGTAGAGAAGCTGATACGGAAGTTGAAGAAAGCTCTGCATCCACTGCCAGTGAGGAGAAAGCAGGAGAAAATGTGCAGATGCCTTCCTCAGACGTGAGTGTTTCTATGGCAGACAGTCAGGCCACGGCCACAGCAGAACTAGACACAAAATCTGAACCTCAAGACCAGGTTTCCGGTGCAGAATTGAAGGAGGAGAGCTGCGGTGAGGTGACGTCTTCACAACCTTCTGAGAAGCCTGAAAAAGGTAGGAGCCAGAAACCAGTTTTGTAGCTTTTTATGTTCTTGGTTTGAGTTAGGTGAAAGCTGACAGAACAGCCCAACAGATGCTTGCAGTTGTTCCTATCAGGTAGTCTCTCCAAACCGTTCAGCACCTCAGGCATGGTGCATCTGTGCGGCTAAGAGACGGAGCTATGACTCAGGAAGGCCATGGCTCACATTTTTGAATCTACCTTGAACTCACTAAGGGGCCTTTGGTAAGCCACACCCTTCGCCTTCATCCTCCCAGCCACAGTATGGGAACAATAATACTGACTTGCCTTATAAAATTGTAAGCACTGCAACATCATTGCTGTTATTTGTCGTAATGGTATTGCAGTCAGTGCAAGCCAATTTTGAGTATCTGTATTTGCAAGTGGAGAGCAAATTGCTGCTTCAGATGCAGTGAGCAGGCGGTAAAGCTCCCAGTTCAAAACCAGCTGTCTAATGGATTGCTTTAAGAGATATTGGCAAAGTAACCCGCCAGTGCCTCTCTACTTGTGTTTGCTGAGCTCTTTCACATTCCACCTAGGGCCAGGAATTTATCAGGACCCTCCGTTTTATTGCTCAGGAGTAGGGAGGCACAATGGAGGTGGGAAAAGCAATGCTCCTTAACCTCACTCCACAAGAGCCTATTACTGCAGCTATGCTTCGATTGGGATAGCCTCGCCCTGGTAGTGTGCTGGCCTGTCCTTGAGGAATAGAGCTCATGTAAGAAGCTGCTGCAAAGTTGCTAACAACTGCGTCTGTACATGCTCACACAACCCCTGTTATGTGGGATCCGCAGTGGCTGGCTATATGCTACCAGATCCAGATAAGTTCTCCATATTAACTTGTGAAGTCCTCAATTGCATGGGACCGTATCAACCATCTTGGATCCTGTGGTCAGCAAGGGGTGCTTATCTCATCATCCCACCAGTGAGCTCAGTCAGCTGCGTGGTGACGCAAGAGAGAACATTCTCTGTCATCCTCCTCCCTGCCCCCCCCCCCGGACTGTAGAGCTCTCTTCCTCTGGAGGCATGGAGGGCAGTAACTCTGATGGGTTTCCACCAGCAAGTAAAGACAATGTTCTCCCAGGCATTTGGAATAATGCCTCTTACTTGGGTTTAGTACTTGCTCTTAAGGCTGAAAGAAATGCTGTATCCTCAGCCCTGCTGTATACTTCAGATCAGACACCCCCAAACTCAGCCCTCCAGATGTTTTGGGACTACAACTCCCATCAGCCCTAGTTAACAGGACCAGTGGTCAGGGATGATGGGAATTGTAGTCCCAAAACATCTGGAGGGCAGAGTTTGGGGGTGCCTGCTTCAGATGATTCCTGGGTGTTTGTAGAAACTGCCCTCTGATCCCCATGCATCGTGGAAAGCGGTCTGCAATTTGAAAGCGAAGCTAAATGCGAGTCCCAGTGGATTGAAAATTTAAAAAGAGAGATTAGAGCTAGGATTAGGTTGAGGTTATGAAGGGGTTCAGGTGAAGCAGGCAGACAATAAATCTAACAGCCAAGCCACATAGGCATCCTTGGAGACCTTTCTCTGAGCCTCCTCGCCTGGTGTGGCGTAGCTGGTGGCTGTGAGGGGAAAGGGCCTTTTCAGCAACACCCACCACTGAGTCAGTGTCAAATAGGGGTGTCCTGACACTGAGGACTCAATTACTGAAGGCAGCCCTGGTTTTGGGAAGCCTTTAATGTTTGATGTTTTATTCTGTTTTTAATCTGTTGGGAGCCGCCCAGAGTGGATGGGGAAACCCAGCTAGATGGGTGGAGGTATAAATAAATTATTATTATTATTATTATTACAGGTGCAGTGGTCTGGTTTGCATGTAACATTAAAACCAGATTCTGGCTTAGCTTGAATCTGTAGGCATGCTGGTGCGTGGAGCGAGAAACAGCTGTTTTGCCTCTCCTCCTCTCCTGCTGCTGCTGCTACATTGCCCTACAAAGTGAAAGCTTTGCTTAGTGTTTTGCGCAAACCTGGGGAGGCAAGCCTACATTTGCCTAGGGTTGCACATAATCATGGTTTAGCTCCTGGGAGCAGGAGGAGAGCAAAGCAGCCGCTGTATTCCTTCCGTGTACCAGCACAGTTTCTTATTCATACTTCTCCATAGTTTATTTTTATATGTGAACGTGGCGTTGTTACTATACTGCATCTCCGGGGGGGGGGGGGGATATGTACGCTTATTAAAATGTTGCTCTTACAGATTTAACTGACTCAGAATGCGAGGAACCAGAGTCTAAACGGAGAAAAACAGATTCTTCAGAGAAATGCAAGGCTCCAGGCCAGTTGAAAGGTAAGATAGTGTTATGTTCTACAATAAAAAGCACTTCAACATTCTTATCACCTGCTTCCTATTTAACTATTTATTAATTCAGTGGTAATTTGTGGTGAATCTTTTGATCTGTCCCCACATTTGGGATGTAGCAGAGTTGGGAGTTGGTGTTGCTGTTTAAGCAAATGAAGTAGGTTTTTTTTCTCTCTTGGTTTTGCTCTAGTATAAGATGTGTCATCCTGCATCCACGTGTGGCATCCTGTGGAAGTGACCTAAGGACTTCTTTCTGTGTTTTGCAAGACAGTATTAACAGTGACATGAATCTTACAGTTTGTTACCTGTGATAAAATTAGCAATTTATCCAACTGCTTCCTAAATACCTGTCATGGATACAGAGCCTATCCATCCTGAAGTGCCCCTATGTCTCTCTAATACATCAGAACTAGCATAAATCAATTTTAAAAAGCTTAAGCAGCCGAAGTAGCATAAATAACCAGACCTAAATAGCATAATTAACAAAGCAACGTAAATACAAAAAACAGTATAAACCACTTAAGCTACATACAGAGGTAATGTAGCGTATATAAGCTAAGTATTATAATTACGTGGCAATGCTAGGCCATCTGAAATTATGGTTTATAGGTATAGTAGTTATGAAAACTGTCTTAAGCCTCAATGAATCATTGTCACAAAGGGAAATAGATAACTTTTGCATTTGTAAAGGGAGTCTTCTGGTTGTTGTGGCCTTTTGTGTCATTTTTCCTCTTTTGCCCCTGTCTGGGCAAAATAAAAGGATGACTTGGAATTACACTTGTTAACATGTGTGTCCTTTCTCTTTTAAGATTTGGATTTCCTTGTTCCAAAGGCTGGCTTTTTCTGTCAGATCTGTTCCTGTTTCTGTGTAGATGAAGCATCTATGAAAACCCATTGCCAATCTCAGCTTCACCAGGAAAATATGGAGGTAGTACTTGTTTTCTTTTGTGCTTCCTTCTGGTGAATGAATTGTTTTTACTGAAAAATTGAAGTCCATTTCTCCTGGAGTGGGACGTCTCAGGCACTAGGAAGGCACTGGGGGCCTTTGTAAATCAGATAACTGTGAAGTTGGAAGGGACCACAAGGGTCATCTAGTCCAACCTCCTGCAATGCAGGCATCTTTTCCCAACGTGGGGCTCGAACCCACAGCCCTGAGTTGGGAAAAGAGTTATGTTCTACCAAGTGAGCTGTCCCAAGTTTATGCAAAAAACATGCCATGTTTCTGTCCCAGGAGGTCAATCTTACTTATATGTGGTCATTATCTCCAGATTCTCTGTACATATGCACACATGCATATGAAAGAGTGCAACTGACCCTAGCAGCAGTGTGTTATGAGGGGCTCATTAATCTCGGGGCAAACTATACTTTAGGGACGCGGGTGGCACTGTGGGTTAAACCACAGAGCCTAAGACTTGCTGATCAGAAGGTCAGCAGTTCGAATCCCCACGACGAGGTGAGCTCCCGTTGCTCGGTCCCAGCTCCTGCCAACCTAGCAGTTCGAAAGCACATATAAGTGCACGTTGATAAATAGGTACCGCTCCAGCGGGAAGGTAAACGGCATTTCCGTGTGCTGCTCTGGTTCGCCAGAAGCGGCTTAGTCCTGCTGGCCACATAACCCGGAAGCTGTACGCCGGCTCCCTCGGCCAATAAAGCGAGATGAGCGCCACAACCCCAGAGTCGGCCACAACTGGACCTAATGGTCAGGGGTCCCATTACCATTTACCTTTTAAAGTATACTTTAATGCCGGTTTTAAATGCATTTTAACTCTTGTTTCCAACAAGTTTACTTTTTAATGCTGCAAGCAGCTTTGAGCCCTGCTTTGGGAGAAAGTGGTATATAGGTATGTTAAATAAATAATAAATCTGATTTGGGGGTCTGTGACATTTTAGAAGCTGAAGGTCCTGCCCACTTGCTACCCAGGCTCCTAATGCCCAGATTCCCAAGGCTAGAGTGGCCTAGCATACTGGCCAGTCTTCTCTGTGCAGTCACACGCATGGGTCCAGAGCCAATGCAGACATCATTTTGAACTTTCTGGAGCCAGGCTAGCGTTTGGCAGGCTGCCCATCCCCACCCTCTGGGCTTTGCCCCTGCCCTAAATGAACAACCGCAAAGCCAGCAACCAGGGGAGTGGAATGTCGCCTAAGCACCGGCAATAAATTCAACAATAAAAGCGCCCCCCTCAGAAACCTGAGGAAGTTCTCAGTCGCTGCAAAAGAGTTTGTTTCTGTGTTTCTCTGCAGAAATTCATGATCAAGAGTACAGCGGAGGAAAAGAAAAAGGAGGGTGACGGGGAAGCTGAGGAGCAGAGCTCGAGGTGATACGAAGACAGGAAGAGCCTCCCCAAACTTCACTTAGGGTCCAGTCAGTTCTGTGTATCGTGTTCATGTTTCCTTTTGTTCCTTTGAAGATTTCCATGTGGTATACATGTTGTATATAGTTTATTCAGTATAGGTGGACTGATCTGAATAGTGCGGTGGCTCTGGGTTGCTGTTTGCAGTGATGCTGAATGGGTTCGAATAAATGTTCCTACTGTGCTGCTGGCACAGATGTACACGGCGTTTGTTTTTTATCAGCTCAACGCTGCCTGTTCTGGTGTGTTGAAAAGCCAGACTTTGTGTTGCTGACAGATGTCTCCTGTCTGAATCCAGAAGATGTAGAGAATCACTGTTGCTCAGGGCTAATGTAGTGACAGTTTTAGTTGCAACAAAAACAGCCTTGTATCACCTTAAAGACCAGCACATCTTTGGTGACAGGAGCTGCTTGCTGAGTATAGGGACAGGATATGACAAAGAACAGAATCACCGCCTCCATGGTTTTCTTTGGCGCCATGTTTCCAGTGTCGGAATGGAAGACAAAGCTGCATAAATGCTGTGTTGCCTCTCCCGAAAGAAAGCCGGATCTCAGAAGGAAATTTCCCTAACTCAAGAGTTCTTTCTCATTCTTTAATTTCGAAAAATGTACAGTCTATAAAAGCACATGGGTGATGTTCAGGAAGAAAATGAATTTAATTTGCAAATGTCTGGATTAAGACTGAGCACCTGGAGGAATTCCTAGGTGGTTTTAATTTTTGTGGTAGATAATAAGACATTAAATTGATTCAGTTTTGCTGTATTTAACTATTGCTGAGTATTCTGAAAGGGGATGAGAGAAACCCATAATTTGTTGCCAAGTTGCAAATGCTTTTATTTAGAGAATGCAACTTTTTTACCAGAACACTATATGTGTAATTCTAATATAGTCCTTGTGCCATCCTGGTAATAAAAATCACACACACCCCGCAAAAAAACACATTTTTTTTGTTTTGTTTCACCAGAAAGCTCGGAATTCTAGTAGTCGAAAGATAAGCTTGTGCTGCAGTTCTGTACTCCCTTAGCTGCAAGTTGAGAACAGCCTGTTGGGTCAAGCCGGTGGCCCATCGAGTTCAGCATCCTGCTCTCAGGGTGACCCCTGATGACTGTGGGAAGCCAGCAAACAGGATCTGAACACAGCAGCACTCTGCTCATCTGCAGTTCCCAGCAACTAGTATTCAGAGGCAGCGATCACAGTGATCTAGCATACACTGAACTCAGTGGGAATTACATCTGAGTAGACTGGCTTAGGATTGTGCTGTTTCTTTGTCCTGAGCAAATGATGATGATGATGATGATGATATATTTATACCCTGCCCATCTGCCTGAGTTTCCCCAGCCACATATTTGCTTCCCCTTCCCTCCCCCCACCCAAATATTCAAAAGCTAGAGCTTCCTTAGCTGGATGTTTGCCATTCTCTGAACATCCTGTCTGATTTGCAGACGTGGCCACGTGCTCCTCTTTTTCAAACAGGTACATTTAGGCAGCGTGCACATTTTTTTTTTTAATTGATTGTATTGCACATGCACACAAATCAAAATGCACAAACTTAAACAAAAGAAGAAGAAAATACAAACAGTTATGTAGAGAGAGCAAAAAAGAAAAGAATAAAAGCAGAAACTCCAGAAAGGAAGAAAGAAGTAAGAAATATATGCCTCTCGTAAGCACATTTAAATCTTGAAAAGAAAAAGAAAGAAAAGGAAAAAGGGAGCATACATAAAACAAAATTAGTTCATTCTTCAATAAACTCAGACATTAAAAAAAGAAACGTATTTATTATGGACTTCCGCCAACTTCACAACAGTTCATTCTTTCTAAGCAGCTTGCACATGTTATGGACCCTCTGACCAGTTTCAATGGGTATGAAGGCCGCCTGCCAGCAGTAGGCAGTGCCAGAAGCAAAAGTGGGTGACCTTTGTCTAGTCACCTTGAGACATAGCATGACTTCCCCTGAACAGATGAATACAAACTATTATTTACACACAAAACTACACAATTGCCACCAGTTTTTAATCTTTTGGGATATAGACTTGGACAAACACCACTTTTGTGATAAGAACTTTCGCCCTGGGATGTGGGCTGGTTGCTATTAATACCCAGTGCCACTTTGGGGGACATCCAGTCTAGTAGCTGAAAAGGGTTGACTTTGTTCTCCCTTTGTTCTGCCTTCTGCTGCGTTTCATGACCTTATAAAATCTGGAATCGTTCTGCCAGGATCTTCCAGGCATAGCAGCTTCTGAGTCCTGTCTTTAGTTTCCGTTTCCACTGTTCAGAAAAGAGCTTGAGTTTCGGAAACTAGAACAGTAACTCCCATATATCGGGGGGGGGGGAGTGGCAGATGGGTGGGATGGGGGAAATGTCAAAAGTATGCAGAGATACAAAACATGGGAGCTTGAAGCAACTGAGTGTGGAATACAGTGGTACCTCGGGTTACATATGCTTCAGGTTACATACGCTTCAGGTTATACACTCCGCTTACCCAGAAATAGTGCTTCAGGTTAAGAACTTTGCTTCAGGATGAGAACAGAAATCTGGCTCCGCCGGTGCGGCGGTAGCGGGAGGCCCCATTAGCTTAAGTGGTGCTTCAGGTTAAGAACAGTTTCAGGTTAAGAACGGACCTCTGGAACGAATTAAGTACTTAACCCGAGGTACCACTGTACTGACTTTTGGCAGGGAGGTGCTGAAAAGCAGGAGGAAAGGCAAGGCAACAGGCTGTCCTAATGCACATAGACATTAAAAGAGTAAAGGTAAAGGGTAAAGGGAAACCAACTAATCCAGAATGCAGAAGCCAGACTGGTGGCTGGGAGCGGCCACACAGACCACAACACCAGTCCTGAGAGATCTGCATTGGCTCCCAGTACGTTTCTGAGCACAATATACCTGAAGGAGCATCTCCACCCTGGACACCAGGGTCCAGCTCCGAGGGCCTTCTGGTGGTTCCCTCATTGCGAGAAATGAGGTTACAGGGAACCAGGCAAAGGGCCTTCTCAGTGGTGGTGCCCGCCCTGTGGAACGCCCTCCCACCAGATGTGAAGGAAATAAGCAGCTATCTTATCTCTAAAAGACATCTGAAGGCAGCCCTGTTTAGGGAAGCTTTTAATATTTAATGCTGTATTATGTTTTTAATATTCGTTTGCGAGCCGCCCAGAGTGGCTGGGGAGGCCCAGCCAGATGGGCGGGGTAATAATAATAATAATAATGAATTATTTATTATTATTATTACTAAAAGGCCACGGCAAATAGAAGCTCCTGCTTTTTCTTACTTGAGCCTTATTTAGTGTGAAACATTTTCAAAGCTCCCTCTGCTGATGTAAATTCCCAAGTAAAGGTGCTTTGTTGCTGCCATATTGCAGGAGCTGTGGCCGGGAGTCAGTGACTTAGCAGCAACTCTGCGGTGTTTACTGAAGGTGTTAGACCCAACTACTGCAAGTTTCCCTTCTATTCTGTCCCCACATTACAGGTTGAACTGAGAGAATAAGGTAACAACCCTGAGTAGAAACCCAGATTATGCCAGATAAAAGTAGCCTCTTGCTGGCTCTGTGATTCTTTTCTTTGGGGCCAGCATCCTGGTTTCGTCCAGTTTTTACAGCCCAATTGTTTTCCCTTGTGTGTATTGATCTGATCCTGCAAGTCCAGAGGGACTACATTCTTCAGAGGGATCTAAAAATGTTCCATGCGACATGGAAAGGTACAGCTTTCCTTGCATCTGTCTCAGAGACGGTGGCAATTACATTATTTAATCATTTAACTAATCGCATCCCATAAAAACCTCCCGAAGTGATGCAACCATAAAAATGCATAGCAAAAATTTTCAGATCCTATACAGGCTTGAAGAAAAAGGCTTGTAAAATGAAGGTTTTCATTAGGCGTAAGCAGTTCTTTTTTCTGGGGGGTACGCAGAGGTACGCAGACCCCTAAGCATTTTGTGAATCTTTGTACTTTTGTCACTTTACTATATTTATTTTTCCTGATTTGAACTATAAAATGGTGATTTTCTTGAGTCAAAATGAGAGTACCCCTAAACATTTTTTAAGAAAAAAAGCACTGGGCATAAGATTATCAGAGACCAAAGAGCTTGGATGAGACCAAAGGTCCATCTAGTAGTCTGGCATCCTGTTCTCTCAATGGCCAACCAAATGTCTGTGGGAAATCCTGGTATTCTGGGATGGCAGCTGCTGATAGACCTGACTCCTCCATGATTCTGTAGAGTTAGTTTTCAGAGCCATCTATCACTGCTTTTTGTGGGAGTGAGTTACAGAACTTAATTATGTCATTCATGGTTTGCTGAATTCATTTCATCTCTCTGTTCATCCCCCACTTTAAAAAAGGCTCCCCATGTGGTTTACAAATGTCCATGATAACACAGTTCATGCCCTCAATCTTGCAATCTTAAGACACAAAAGGAAAAGGCAGTGGGAGGGAGGAGGGAAGAAGCAAACACACTATCTCATAGTTACAAAGTGTTTTGTAATGACCAACTGGAACTGAAAGATTTCAAGGCAAGGTGCAGCAAAACGTTGCAAATCCTGCAGAGAATGGATAAAGCAGCATCTCAGAATTAAGGAACAGCTTGAAGAGGAATGGTTGAGAGAAAATCAAACAAGGAAAGCTGCTACAAATGATACAGCTGGGAATGACCAGGTTTATTCAAAGAAATAAGTGACTGGTTTAACAACGCTCCGATATGAATCTATGCTGCAACGTGATCTGGAATTATGTGCAGTTCTGATTGCCCCATTTAAAAAAAGGATATTGCAGCAGAGCTGGGAAACGGTGCAGGAGAGGGTAAAAAAAGTGATCAGGGAGCAGAAGCAACGCCCCTACAAAGGAGCTTGTTGCATTTGCTTTTGCTTTTCAAATTTTTATTTTTGCATTTTCAAGTTTATATAGCATAAACAAAGAAAAGAAGATACACCATCAAATAAAAACATAAAATCCCCTTTGACTTCCCTCCCTTATTGGTGGATCCTCATAAGGATTTTTCCCTCTGCATCTCTTCCGTAACTCTACTCTTCTAAGTCCTTTATCCATAATTCAAATTTTTACTACAGGTTTTCTGTCAGTCCTACCAATGAATGTCCTTTATCCATAATTCAAATTTTTACTACAGGTTTTCTGTCAGTCCTACCAATGAATGTAACTGTTTACCATAGTTTTTCAAATATATACTCTCCCCATTCTTTAGTAAATTCAGCCTCCTCCTGGTTTCTAATTCTTCCTGTAAGTTTTGCCATCTCAGCATAGCTCATCCATTTTACCTGCCATTCTTCCTTGGTCGGAGTTGTACCATCTTTCCATCTGTTGCATTTCGGGTGCTAGAAAATGAGGCCATGAACAGGAATTTCAAAAATTTTGCACTATGTGGAGAAAGTGACTAGCCTCTCTCATAATACTAGAAATCCGTTATTAGACGACACACCTAGGATTCTGGGATAAGGAAGCAAGAGCTGCTCTCTGCTTCTGAGAAAATAAAGCCTGTCTTTCAACTCAGATCTGCGCCCCTTGCCATAAAACGAAGCGCAGGCTCCTGCGTAGGCAGAAAGCAGAAGCACAGTAAAAAGGAACATGGCAATTTTCAATGTTGCAAAGCCAGGGGCTCACTTTGGATGGGGGGAACTCGGTAAAAAGGGTCATTGGAAGCCAAAAGGTATAGCATTACCTGAAGATTAGAGGTTGTGGAAACACAGAGGCAGGTGGTGGCCGTGTCATGGAATGACCTCCTGGCCGAAATACGGGAAGCCCCATCAGGGTTGGCATTCCGCCCTGTGAAGGGAAGCATTTCCCTGAATTGAAATCCCTATGCCCAGAAAGAAAGAAAGAAAGAAAGAGAGAGAGAGAGAGAGAAAAGAAAGAGAGAGAGAGAGAGAGAAAGAAAAGAAAGAAAAGAAAGAAAGAAAAAGAAAGAAAAGGGAAAAAGGAAGCTCTGCGGGTTCTCATTTTTTAGCGTTTGACAGAAATGCCCAGAAAAGCCCAAATTGTTTCCTAGGGAAGCCAATGGGGTTCACACCTCACTAATCCTAATACCTGTTTCAGTAAACGCAGTTTAATAACCACAACAGTCCCCAGAGATTCTGCCCAGCCACCTTCGGCAGAGCGAGGGAGTGGGGCCCATTTTCTGTGTACAATCTGCGCTGAATCGATGAAAGGGAGAGAGAAAATGATTTATTTATCAAGGAGTTTGAGGTGGTGCACCTAATTTACTCCTTTGCCATTTTACCCTCGCCATAGCCCTGTGAGGTTGGCGAGGCTGAGAGGCAGTGGCCATTCCCACTGCCCTTCTGAGTAATACCCCTCCCCACCCTCTCACTATATATAAGGCTCTGGTGATTTCTGTTTCAGTGTACAGTGGTACCTCGAGTTACATACGCTTCAGGTTACAGACTCCACTAACCCAGAAACAGAACCTCGGGTTAAGAACTTTGCTTCAGGATGAGAACAGAAATCGTGCTCTGGCAGCGCAGCGGCAGTGGGAGGCCCCATTAGCCAAAGTGGTGCTTTAGGTTAAGAACCGTTTCAGGTTAAGAATGGACTTCCGGAAGGAATTAAGTACTTAACCCAAGGTACCACTGTATCTGAAGAAGTGTGCATGCACACGAAAGCTCATACCAAGAACAAACTTAGTTGGTCTCTAAGGTGCTACTGGACATTTTTTAAAATTAGATATATATATATATTTCTACTGCGTCAGACCAAACCCCCCTGCCCCTCCCCCTCTTCCCACCTTTTCTTCTTCTTCTTCCTAATTGTTTAAAACAATTCATAAACCAAGAACTCATACATTGACCACTAATAATCAAGCATAGGTTGTAGATATTTTCCCACATTTATTATGTATTTTTGTGATATACAAATGACATGAGAAAACTTGGTATACTTATTTGTATAACATTATTCTTGTTTATAAAACCCGAGAGAGAGAAATTAGTCATCAGAGAATCTAAAATTTAAAAAAATGCACTTGTCAGTTAACCAACCAAGTAATATTGGGGGGGTCTACATCTGTTAGGAGAAAAACGGCTCATGAAGATGCTTATACGAGGCACAAAATTGTGTGCCTTAAGGGAAATTCCCACTGAAAAGCTGTCAAATTTCCACTAAGAATTTAAAAAGCAATTGCAAACTGACATGGAAATGTAGCCAGAAAAATCAGAAACGGATCCAGGCACATTTCTCTATCTCTTTGAACTTGTTCTGTCTTGAGGCGATGACCTAAAGGCCAGCGCCGGAGTGTCCAGTTGTCTAAAAACGAACGCCAATGTCTTTGCAGGCCCTCTTGGCTTCGGAGCTGGCCAGGGCTGGTGTCCCTTTAAGAGCTCTATCTGTTTGTCACTGGAACTGGAGCCAAGCTGTTCTGCCAGCTCCAGAGCAGGAGGGAGACGGGCCTGAACTGTAGGGAAAGCAAACATCCCAGAGGACGGGCCAGATCCGAGGCGAGGAGGGGGAGGAAACCCTCTGGGCCTCCCAAAATGTTGCGGGTCTTCGTCCTCCACGCACAGAACGTCCAGACTCCGGATACGGATATCAGCGATGCTTATTGCTCCGTGGTGTTTGAAGGTAAGGAGGAGGCAAGATGAGTTTGCAACTACAGGGGCCGAGGCAAGGAAAGCAGAGGCACAGGGTGCTGAGAGCACCCAAGGGTGCCGGGGGGCGGGGGCGGGGAGAACACAACCTCTCTGTCTCCCATTATCAGGGGCCAAAGGGGATTTGGAGACAGATGCTTGGGGCTGTTTCTATTTGCAGGTTGCTGAACGCGGAACAAGCAAGAAATCAATCCCTGTACACATCTGCATAAACCTCAGATCTCCAGGGAGGTCTGTGACTTTTTAGTTTAGAGGAAAAGAGAATTAAGATGTGGTTAAAGGTAAAGGGACCCCTGACCATTAGGTAAAGTTGTGGCTGACTCTGGGGTTGCGGTGCTCATCTCGATTTCAAGGGAGGCATGTACAGCTTCTGGGTCATGTGCCAGCAGGACTAAGCCACTTCTGGCGAACCAGAGCAGTGCACGGAAACGCCGTTTACCTTCCCGCCGGAGTGGTACCTATGTATCTACTTGCACTTTGACGTGCTTTCAAACTGCTAGGTTGGCAGGAGCTGGGACCGAGCAACAGGAGCTGACCCCGTCGTGGGGATTCGAACCGCCAACCTTCTGATCGGCAAGCCCTAGGCTCTGTGGTTTAACCCACAGCACCACCCGCATCCCAAGGCGTATAGAAGTTTATAAAAAGTCTGCATGTCATGGGGAAAGTGGGTGCAGAGAAATTTTCCTCCCTCCTATCCCTAGAACTTGGGCACACCTGGCAAAGGTGAATGTTGGAAGGTTCAGGACAGATACAGTCCTTCACGCAGCTCGTAGTTAAACTGTGGAACTCCCTCCCACAAGAAGTGTGATGGCCTAGGCAGCTTTACGAGAGAATCAGACAAATTCCCAGAGGAGAGGGAGATTGATGGCTACTAGCCAGTCCGGCTATGATTCTCCCTTTGCAGTTGGAGACAGCAAGGCTTCCAAAAACCAGTGGCTGTGAACCCCGGGAGGGAAGAGGGCTCTGGTGCTCAGATTTTGCTTGCAGCTTCCCCAAAGGCAGGGGTCAGCAAACCTTTTCAGCAGGGGGCCACTCCACTGTCCTTCAGACCTTGTGGGGGGCCGGACTATATTTTGGGTGGGAAATGAACGAATTCCTATGCCCCACAAATAACCCAGAGATGCATTTTAAATAAAAGGACACATTCTACTCTCGGAGAAACATACTGATTCCCAGACTGTCCGCAGGCTGGATTTAGAAGGTGATTGGGCTGGATCTGACCCCGGGGCCTTAGTTTACCTAAAAGGTAAAGGTGCCCTGACCATTAGGTCCAGTCGTGGCCGACTCTGGGGTTGCGGCGCTCATCTCGCTTTACTGGTTTAGGGAGCCGGTGTACAGCTTCTGGGTCATGTAGCCAGCATGACCAAGCCGCTTCTGGCGAACCAGAGCAGCGCATGGAAACGCCGTTTGCCTTCCCGTTGGAGTGGTACCTATTTATCTACTTGCACTTTGACGTGCTTTCGAACTGCTAGGTGGGCAGGAGCAGGGGCCACTCCAGTTGCTCAGCCTGCGAGAGAATCAATATTTGTGGCAGAGTCTCTTCCAGGTCCAGAAAGGAAATGGAACCCAAGGAAGCGGCTCAACCCAGCCCAAGTTTAAAGTTCGGTGTTGGGAATTTGCCTTGTGAAATCATAAAAATGCTCAGTTGTGGCTGTGTCCATTCACTGTGTTTCTGCTTCAATGCAATGCTAAAGAACCTGCTTCTCTTTCTTTGGAATGGCTCAGAGGACCAGCCCTACCATTGGGTAAAGGGGGAGCAGCTGATTTTGGCTATTGCTCAGTCTTATTTCCATCATTATTGCTGCATTTCCACGGCCGGGGAGAGGCAACATCAAACTTGGCTTGCCCCTTGGGTACTTTGCATTTGGGCTGGGAGTGCAGGAGATTTGCTCTCCTGCCTCAGGCAGCAGAAAGCCTTGGCTGGTGCCACTTGAGTTGCTGCGCATGCGCATTAAGGTGCTGCGCATGGACTGCACCACTTCAGACCGCAGGGGGCTCTGATGGATGTAAGGCAGCTCCGTGTAGTAACTGTATGTTGCTGTGGTCCTATCCTGCATTCAAGGGCATATAGAATGCTTCTCCCTTCCATGCTAGCTTTCTCTGTGCGGGGATTTTATTTCAGCTTTAATTCATTTGACACCTCTCTCCCTTTCCATATTCCAAAGCGGGTGGGGGTCACTCTCCTGCATCTGAGGCTACACAGTGGCGTAGCATGGGGGGTGCAGGGGGGGCCGGCCGCACCGGGCGCAACATCTGGGGGTTAGGGTTAGGGGGCGCAAATCCACGGGTTAGGGGGCGGAAATTACTTGCCTTGCCCCGGGTGCTGACAACCCACGCTACGCCACTGAGGCTACAGATTTGCTGCTGCTGCTGAACTCGTTCACAAGGAAAAGCAAAACAGGATCTGGGTCAGTGCAGACCAAAGGGGTCATCATCACCCAGCTACGTCTCTCTGGCAGTATTTTAAGGAAGTCTGGTGACTGATTTGTTATGTACGTCGTAAAATTTATACCCAATTTATTGGATATAATGTGTGTGTGTGTGTGTGTGTGTGTGTGTGTGTGTGTGTGTGTGTAACTTATAAGTCAGTGAAGCTAAATGCGCCCCTTACTTTATTTTTTCATTTATATCCATTTCATAAAATGTATACTCTGCTTGATTGCAGGCGGAAACCTCAAAGCGGTTTGCAAAAAGATAAAATGAGAAAATCGAGGGGGAAATTACAACAATAGTTTGAAGCATACAAAAAGTTACTAAAACCGGTTAAGACCCACATTTTCTTTCTAAGCATCTGGGTAGGCTTGTCTAAACAAGAGTGTTTTAGCAGGTGCCGGAAAGAGTGCAGTGAGTGAAGGCACCTGCTTGAGATCAATTGGGAGGGAGTTCCAAAGGACAAAGGTGTTGCCACATGAATGGAGCTAATTCTTCTAAACGCCAAATGGGAATTATTTGGCATGTGTGCTAGTGCTCGTTCTGGTCCCCAGTTGTTAGGGGCTTTATATGCTAATAGTAACACCTTGAACTTGACTTGGTAGCAGATGGGCAGCCAGCGCAAATCTCTGAGCAGGGATGGTCAGTGCTGACCTGGCTTCCTTCCTGTCAGCAATTGTGCTGCAGCATCCTGCACCGACTGCAGCTTCTGGATCTTACGAGGGCGACGTAAAAGGAGACTTGGTAGGACTGGGTTTGGGGGTCATGGGAATCTCGCCCTGCAGAATTTACATGGGGTGGGCCAGTGTTAGAGGGCAGGATTTGAGCCAGAGAAGAGGCTGGAGTTTCCGTGCAACTAAGTCTTGGGCCAGGAGGAGGTTTTTCAGTGGGGGCAAGGCAGGGGAGACCATGTGGTCCATAATAATTCTGCTCTTTGAAAGCCACCCAGGTTGGTGGCCTCCCTGCTTCCTTGTGGCAGGGAGTTCCACAGTTTAACTAGGTGCTGCATGAAGAAGGTGGGACATTTCCTTTGCCCCGAGCTCTGTAAGCAGCTTGAAAGGCAGGGCCTGGAGGAAAGCTCTGCCTGGCCCTCTGGAGTCTGAGGCCAGAGTCAACAGTGATATCTCTTCTTCCAATTTCCCTGGGCCTAAACCCAGCAGTTGGCTTTAACTTTTGAGTGACCAGCCTAGAGGGAAAGGACCTGGGGGAAAACAGCCCTTGCAGCATTTAGCTCCAAACAAAGAGGCACTTGGCCTCTAGGATGCGGGGTGCTTTTGGTCAGGTGTTGGTGCACTCTGCACATGCTTCAGGGCACACTTCCCTTTAGGGTTGATGTATATGTTTGAAGGGATGCAGGTGGCGCTGTGGGTTAAACCACAGAGCCTAGGACTTGCTGATCAGAAGGTTGGCAGTTCGAATCCCCGCGACAGGGTGAGCTCCCGTTGCTCGGTCCCTGCTCCTGCCCACCTAGCAGTTCAAAAGCACGTCAAAGTGCAAGTAGATAAATAGGTACCACTCCGGCGGGAAGGTAAAGGGCGTTTCCGTGCGCTGCTCTGGTTCGCCAGAAGTGGCTTAGTCCTGCTGGCCACATGACCCGGAAAAACTGACTGCGGACAAACACCAGCTCCCTTGGTCTATAGAGCAAGATGAGTGCGCAACCCCAGAGTCGTCTGCGACTGGACTTACTGTATGTTTCGCTCCATAAGACGCACCTGACCATAAGACGCACCTGGTTTTTAGAGGGGGAATGCAAGGGGGGGGAAATTATTTAAAGGGAGCACTGAGCAGAGGCTGTATGCATCCCAGGCTCTGCTCAGCGCTCCCTTTCACGACCCGCATGGAGCGTGTGTGGACCCGCATGGAGCTCCACAGGGAAAAGCCTCACACATGCTCCGTGCGGCTCTTTAAATGGAGTGCGGCTCTTGTGGGCTTTTCTGGGAGGTGGGGGAAGGGACAGAGGGGCTAAGCCAGAAGCTAGAACAGCAAGAGGGAGCGCTGCGTAGTATTCCCTCTCGCTGTTCTGGCTTCTGGGATAGCTGCGCAGCCTGCATTCGCTCCATAAGATGCATAAACATTTCCCCTTACTTTTTAGGAGGGGGAAAGTGTGTCTTATAGAGCAAAAAATACGGTAACTGTCAGGGGTCCTTCACCTTTACCTTTTTATATATTTGAAATCCTGGCTCGAATTAGCCTCTTGGACTCTTGTGCATGTTCTTCCTGTCATCCATCATCATAAAATGACAGAATTGTAGCTGGAAGGGACCCAAGGGAGGCCGGTCATCTAGTGCAAAACCTGAATCATCATCATCATCATCATCATCATCATCATCATCATTACTCCTTCAGCATGCATAGTGCATTACAAGGCACAAGAGGGCAGGTCTCTGCCCCAAGGAACTTCCAAACTTAAGCTCGGCAGCAGGTAGACAAGCAGAGGAAATGGGAGCCAGAAAGAGGCAGGAGGAACTGGCGATGCGCACTCACAGTGCAATCCTATGTATGTTTACTCAGAAGTAAATCCCACTATTGGGGCTTTCCTACTCCCTTAATCCTTATCTCTAGCAAAGGCTTCCTGGGAAAAGGATCCAACGGGCAGAGAGAGAAGGGAGGGGTCTGTTTAGGGAAGCTTTTAATGTCTGTTGTTTTATCGCTTTTTTATTATTATCATTAATTCTGTTGGGAGCCACCCAGAGTGGCTGGGGAAACGCAGCAAGATGGATGGGGTATAAATAATAAATTATTTTTATTGTTGTTTTTATGCCTGGCATGTGGCAGTGACCTATTTTCTTACCCCTGCGTGGCCATGGTTAACTTCCCTCCAGGCTCGGCTTGGAATAAGCAAAGGCGGAAGGAAGAGAGTGTCTCTGTGCATGTGCAGAGGGCTGTGTCTCATGGAGAACCCACAGTCTGTGGCCGAGAGGGTTTCAGAGGAGGTGATAACATAGCATTATGTACAAACAGCAGTGTAACATTAGTACATTATACAGTATAATAATAATAATAATAATAATAATAATAATAATAATAATAGATTTATTATTTATACCCCAGCCACTCTGGACAGCTTCCAACAAAATATTAAAATACAGTAATGCATCAGACATTAAAAGCTTCCCTAAACAGGGCTGCCTTCAGGTTTATTTGATGTAATAAACCAGAAATAGAAGTTGGGGGAAGTCAACAGGGGGAGGGGGGGAAATTGGAAAATGAATGTTAAGTATTGCATATTTGTTATGAGAAAAGAAAATGAATAAAAATTATTTATAAAAAAGGGAGTGTTTCAGAGGGTCTCCGGTCCTCCTCCTTTCCCGTTCCCCCTCTGCCCCACCTCCATAGACCCTTCCTCATAATCGGAGAGACTGGATCCTGCCCTGGGTATTTGGCAACAGGCGCTGCAGAAGCCCAGCAAAGGAGCCAGATGAGAAACATAACCTCCCCAGCACCGCCACACCCTGTTCTTTTTATAGTTTCCTCCTTGCCGGCACGCAGCGCCTTTGGATCCTGGCCCCAGCACCTGTTTGGGCAGCGGGGGCTGGGATGGCTGACCTGGCAGAGCTCTCTCTGTGTCACAGAAGCTCCAGCAAGTGCCCAGGGCTCAGCGGCCGCTTTGCAAAGGAGGAGAACATGAGAGGAGCAAGAGATTTTTGATCGTGGAACAGGCCTCCCCTTCCTTGGAGTTTTTGAAGCAGAGGTTAGGCCATAGCTGTCAACTTTCCCCTTTTCCTGCGAGGAATCCTATTCAGAATAAGGGAATTTCCCTTTAAAAAAAGGGAAACGTTGACAGCTATGGGTTGGGTGGCTCTCTGTCAGGGGTGCTTTAGCTGAGATTCCTGCATTGCAAGAGGGTAGAATCCTAGAAGGTGTTTAAAAATAAATAAATATTTATTTGGTTTTTCAGATTAAAACTTTACAGTCACATATCAAACATATCAATAAGATTCCAAGGAATCTCTTGGACGTACACCCTCCCCTTTTGCGGGTCCTATTGTTAATCATTTCCTCCCGCATCTTTCATGATGATCCAGATCTTTTACATCTCCATTGTGTCCAAAATTCACCATTAAACTACAAGTGTCATTCCAATCCTACTAATGATTTTAACTGATTGCAATGGTCTTTAAGATAAGTTATAGAGTTTCCCCATTTCTTATTAGATAGATATATAAGACCAGCTTTTAAAACACACTTGGGGGTACAATCCCAAAAGGAAAGCAAACTTTTAAAACAACATACATCAGTAAATTTAGAATTTATAAATGCGACAAGCGTATAGACACTTAAAACTTTAAGATAAACTACCAACAGAGAGACGTCCCAGAGTCACCCATGGAACCGAGTTTGGGGATTTTCTTAACGAACTAGTTTGGGTTGGGGGATGGTTTACACCTACACATCTGTACACAGAATCTGGCGATCATCCAGGTCGTCTTACGATCTTTGCCTAACAGGAAAAGGTCAAATTTTTGCTTCCATTCCTTATTAAAATTCTGGTCTTCCTGATTTCTGACTTTCCGGTCATTTTTGCCATTTCGGCGTAATCTATCCACTTCATCTGCCATTCTTCTCTGGTCGGGACTTTATCTTCCTTCCATCTCTGGACCAATAATGTCCGCGCAGTCGTGGTTGCATACATAAATAGTCTTTCCTGCTCCCTTGAGATCCTACAATGCTAGAGTTGGAAGGGACTCCAGGGGTCATCTAGTCCAACCCCCTGCAATGCAGAAATCTCAGCTCAAGCATCCCTGACAGATGGCCACCCAACCTCTGCTTAAAAACCTCCAAGGAAGGAGACTGGAGAGGACACCATATGTCCTTGCCAAAACAATCAGTATGGAAATCAGAATTCTGTGAACTGCCCTGAGAGGTATAGGGTGGGATATAAATTCAGTTAATAATAATAATGAAGAACTGGTCCAATGTCATCATTGCAAGTCGTCCACAACCTTCCGAGGGAGACTGTTCTGCTAGGGTTGGCCTAGATGATCTCCGGGGTCCCTTTCCCACTCTGCAATTCTGTGATTCTATGATAAGAAGAGGCAGCTGAATCAGGCCAAGGGGACCCATCCAGACCACTTTCTCACCAATGGAAAGACTGCAAGCAGACCTGAGCGTCCTTTCCTCTCCTGTGGTTTCCAGCAACTGGGGTTCAGAATAATAACAATAACAATAATAAAAAAATTATTATTTATACCCCACCCATATAGGGACGCGGGTGGCGCTGTGAGTTAGACCACAGAGCCTAGGACTTGCCGGTCAGAAGGTCAGCGGTTCGAATCCCCGTGACAGGGTGAGCTCCCGTTGCTCGGTCCCTGCTCCTGCCAACCTAGCAGTTCCAAAGCAGAAAGTGCAAGTAGATAAATAGGTACCACTCCGGTGGGAAGGGAAACGGCATTTCCGTGCGCTGATCTGGTTCGCCAGAAGCGGCTTAGTCATGCTGGCCACATGACCCAGAAGCTGTACGCCGGCTCCCTTGGCCAGTAAAGCGAGATGGGCACTGCAACCCCAGAGTCTGTCACGACTGGACCTAATGGTCAGGGGTCCCTTTACCTTTACCCCACCCATCTGGCTGCATTTCCCCAGCCACTCTGGGTGCTCCCAACTGAAATAATAATAATAATAATAATAATAATAATAATAATAATAATAATAATTTATTTATACCCTGCCGATTTGGGGGGTCTCAACTGAATATTAATACAGCATTAAACATTATAAACTTCCCTAAACATGGCTGCCTTCAGATGTCTTCTAAAAGACAGTTGTTTATTGACTTGACATCTGATGGGAGGGCGTTCCACAGGCTGGGCGCCACCACCGAGAAGGCCTTTGCTGCCTCCGACTGTGGAGGGACGCCCATTGATAGCCCTCCCTTCCTCCATGAATTTGTCTAATCCTCTTTTAAAGCCATTTCGGCTGACGGCCAGCGCTGCCTCCTGAGGGAGGGAGTTCCACAGTTTAACACAGCGCTGTGTGTCTCTCCCCCCCCCGTCCTAAATCTTCCATCCATCAACTTCATTAGGTGTGGTGAGTTTCTGTCGTTATGAGAGAGGGAGAAGAACTTTACCCGCTGTCTCCATGCCATGCATAATTCTATATCTTGCCAATTCTTCCTCCCTTCCTTTGTTCCAAACTGAAAATTCCCAAACCGAGACTCCAGAGGCAGGACCAGATTTCCCAGCTGGATTCTTTCTCTCCTCCTGGGATCACTGAGTCATCAGTCCTCCTGCTGCCAAAGGGTATTTCCACCCGACAGGTGCAGAATTTATGGGGGGAACAGTCATCCGCTCTAAGCTCGTGTTATTTAAGGTGGTTCTGCTCTGCCTTCGACGTGCACAGGGTAGCTGAGAGGACTCATCCTGCACACGCCTTCTAGAGCTGTTCTTCATGAAGGCTGCTGCATCACCAACCTGCGAGGCTTCCCCCCTCTTTCTTTTTTCTGACTTTAAAAAAATATATATTTAATTTTCAATGCAAAATTACAACAAAAATTACAAACATTGAATCCAAAATAAAACTATACAAACAAGAAAGAAAAACAGAACACAAAAAAGGAAAAAAGAGAAAACGAAAAAGCACACATCTACAAATAAAACCATATCTTCATTTTAATCTAGTCATTACATACATATACACATATTGACTTCCTTCGTTTGTTCTAAGACCTCAAAAATTTTACTCTTTCTAAATTGTTGTGTCTAATTTAGATTACCTTTATCTTTATAATTTTTACATCATTTTTCTTTTTCTTTAACCCTGCAAAGCATCATTCATTACACGCCAATATGCTTACTCCAGAACAATGTTTTATCATATACTCTTTAGCACATCCCCATTCTTTTAATAATTTCTGGTCCGATTGTCCCCTTATGAATGCTGTGAGTCTTGCCCGATTTATATATTCACAAAATTTAATTTGCCATTCTTGTATTGATGGAATTTTTCTTTTTTTAAAAAAAAGATATTTATTAGAGGTTTTTTTTAAATATAACAATGAAAAAATAAATAAAAAGAAACAAAATACAAAATACAACATAAAAAACATTTTAAAAACAAATAATTTTTCATAGCATGTCTTTCTTACACTTATTTCCCCAGACCTCCTCATACCTCCCTTCTTTGTATTCCACTTCAATTTGTTAGTTCAGCAAGTCCTTACCATTAAGCTTTTACCCATTTATAAACCTTTTTTTCCATATCTCCTAAAGCATTACAGCTGGAAACCCCTTAGTTTATCCAACATCCTTCTAACATTCATTAATTTTACAATATTTCTGTAAATAATCTTTAAATTTCTTCCAGTCTCATTGATGGAATTTTTCTCCCTTTCCAATTTTTTGCTATAAGCATTCTGGCAGCTGTCGTTGCATAAAGGAATACTTCCCTTTGATTGTCAGGAATATCGTTTGTGATTATACCTAAAAGGAATGCCTCAGGTGCTTCCCCCCTCTTTCTCAGGGATTGTCCGCCCTCATGCCTGTTGCGATGCGCCCAAGGGGACGGGGGCAATTGGCAGACCCCCAGCTGGCTCCAGCCCATCGGCCGGCAGCTGGTCAAACTCCAGTCCTCGGTTCTGCATCAAAACTGCGACCCAGAGCTTCAAAAGTCTTTCCGAAGCTGAGTATGCAAGCCAGCAGAGATAATAATAATAATAATAATAATAATAAATTTTATTTATATCCCGCCCTCCCCAGCCGAAGCCGGGCTCAGGGCGGCTAACAACAATCAATTAATCAGTCAAATAATAACACAATCTAAAAATATTTCATTATAAAAATGAATTAAATCAACAAACTCCTTGCGGTGGAAGGGCGGACAGAGGCATATGTAAAGCATATTTACAAGCAGTTTATTTAGCATACATCAGGACAAAGGAAAAAACATGTCTTCCCCCTTTCGTGTCCAAGAAAGAAGCAACAAAAGGCAAAAGCTATACCATATAGTTAAAGCTATGGTTTCCCCAGTAGTGATGTATGGAAGTGAGAGCTGGACCATAAAGAAGTTGATTGCCAAAGAATGGATGCTTTTGAATTCTGGTGCTGGAGGAGACTCTGGAGAGTCCCATGGACTGCAAGGAGATCAAACCTCTCCATTCATAAGGAATTCATCTCTGAGTGCTCACTGGAAGGACAGATCGTGAAGCTGAGGCTCCAAGACTTTGGCCACCTCATGAGAAGAGAAGACTCCCTGGAAAAGACCCTGATGTTGGGAAAGATGGAGGGCGCAAGGAGAAGGGGACGACAGAGGACGAGATGGTGGGACAGTGTTCTTGAAGCTACCAGCATGAATTTGACCAAACTGCGGGAGGAAGTGGAAGACAGGAGTGCCTGGTGTGCTCTGGTCCAGGGGGTCACAAAGAGGCGGACATGACTAAATGACTAAACAACAACAATACATAAATGGAAGTTCCTGGCAAGCTGTGCTGGAATGTAAACAGACATGTGACATGCAACAGCTCCACACATCTGTTTAGGTGGAACAGAACATCAATATCCTAACAATGCCAAGAGGAAAGTGGCCATTCCTGTTGCCATCTGCTTTCTGGCCCTGCCAACTTCCTGCCCACCCCTCCCCATCTTCCCATCAGATTTCCACCTGAGGTTTAAATGGCTAGAATACTTTGAAAAGATGCTGTCAGTGGCTCAAATGTGTTCCTTCCAACTTTTCCCATTCTATGTTTCTGTGGAACCCTCAGATGGCACAGCTGGGTTTTCCTGTGACTGTTTTTATTCTATCTGTTGGATAGGGTCTCTAAAAGGTAAAGGGACCCCTGACCATTAGGTTCAGTCGTAGCCGACTGGGTTGCGGCGCTCATCTCACTTTATTGGCCGAGGGAGCCGGCGTACAGTTTCCGGGTCATGTGGCCAGCATGACTAAGCCGCTTCTGGTGAACCAGAGCAGCACATGGAAACGCCATTTACCTTCCCGCCGGAGTGGTACCTATTTATCTACTTGCACTTTGATGTGCTTTTGAACTGCTAGGTTGGCAGGAGCTGGGACTGAACTACAGGAGCTCACCCTGTCATGAGGATTCGAACCGCCGACCTTCTGATTGGCAAGTCTTAGGCTCAGTGGTTTAACACACAGCGCCACCTGTGTCCTGGATAGGATCTCTATCTCCTGCTTAATTACTCATAGCTTCCAAGTGGTTGATACAGAATATAAAATGTTCATAAAAAATACAGATTTATTGAATTTGTATCCCAACTTCCCTCCTCTGCAAGAGCTCCAAGTGTTGCACCTGTGTCAGTGAGTGAGCAGGCCAAACCCAAAGTTTTCCCATTTCTCTAATCTCACTCTCCAGTTAGGCAGTTTCGGTCACTGATGAAACTCAAACAGAAGAATTAAGCCTTTTGCTGTGCTGGCTTGAGGCCCCATGTGATCAGCCTGGCCGCAGGCTTGGAATGGACAAAACTCACTGTGTCATGGAAGTGGCCTGGGGAACTCATTGCAACCAGATGTCATGGTGGGCAGAAGTACATGGGGTTTTCTAAGTGTGTTAGATTGTGGCGGAGGATGGTTGGTGTATTAGATGGGTGCTGCACGTGGCAGGCAGGAGGGGAACATCCCATAATCAGAGGCAGCCTCCCTCAGGCTACCCGATGCCAGGGAGGGAGAAAGGACAGTCACAGACATCTGTCACCTTCTTGTTCTGCTAGTGAGCTTCATGGCTGGGTGGGGATTTGAACCCGGCTCTCCCAGGCCCTGGTCCAACACTCTCAGTGGGTCTCAAACGGTTTTGTGCTACTGCTGTCTTGGTTCCATCAACTCGCCCCCAGTGCCCCCTATCCCACCCTGCCCTACACAATAAAAGCCCCTGGGAGGTGAGATTACCTAGGAGGATGCAAAGAAGCAGGGGCAGCAGAGGAGGGGATTATGGAGCGCACAAATAAAAACCAGACTTTGAAAAGCTGATATTATAGGATTAAGTTCATCAGTTTTGTTTAATTAATTAAACTAAATAGTTTTAGCTGGATTTTGAATAAATGGGCAATTAATTTTTGCTGTTTTGGATTTTATCATGTTATTGCCAGGTGAAAATGTTCCTTTTTAACCAAGTCTTTGGCTGATTAATATTCAATGGCCTTTTAAAGGTGTTTGTGGGAAGGGAATGTTATTGTTTCCTTTCCTTTTTGTTTTCACTATTTATTTTGTGCTTTCAGCCTGTATTTCTGTCTTGTGAACCACACTGAGATCTTCAGGTGAAGGGCAGTGTATAAAATCAATTAATTAATTAATAGAAAAAGAAGTGCGGGAACTCACCAGGAACGCCTCCCTTGTTCTACAGGGTAGGTGGAATTCCAGTGCAGTTAATGCAGTTAAACCGGAGTGAAGGAAGAGGTGATTTCATCTTGCATGCTAGGTGGGGCTGGATTGAGACCTTTTTTAAGATGCCCCAAACACTTAAAAGGTTTTGGTGCCCCCATATATATCACATTCAAAATATAAACAACAATAAACTGTAAATCTAAACTATACTTTTTGAAATGAAACAAAACCTGCAGTAGGATGGAAAATAATCTTTATTTTTGTATGCTCCCACTTTATTTCTATTTGGGGAAAAATTCTCCGACTTTTTCTAATTGCAAAGTCTTTGATCTGATCCTCAAACTAATCTTACCTGACACATTTGCTTCTATACTCAGTCAAGATGAGGCACCCAGTCTGCCTTGTTGCACTCTTGTTCTATCGGGGTTTTAAATATACTTTAACTGAGAAAAGGAACACTCAGAGGAGCAACTGGTGACCATTCATGTCTTGCAGCGGAAAAATTCTGGGGTGCCTCCCTTGATACCCTAAGCACGTGCTTATTTTGCTTAACGGTTAATCCAGCCCTTATGCTTGGACGTTTTCTTGCCGTCTTTTATTGCCTATGGTTGCTTTTAAAATTATATATATATAATTATTATATATTGTCATTTAAACACCTTGTTGTAAGCAGCCCAGGGAATATTAATGGACTGGTGGCTATATAAAGTTAACAGCAGACAAACAAACAAACAAACAAACAAACAAACAAACATATCCCAGCGACGAAATGCGGCGGGGGCGAGTAGCTGCGCGCAGCTGCGCTTCCTTTTGCGCGCCGAGTATCCCGGGCGGCCGATCGCGCAGCGCCCCCTGGCGGGATAACGCGCCGCCCTGTCTGCCGACTGGTCCTGATGCTGCGTCCGGCGCTGGGCGGGAGGCGGGCGGCGCTGGGCGGGGATGGCTCTGTGTGACCGGCGGGCGCTGCGCCCCTGAAGGCGGACGCGCGCCAGAGACAGGGAGAGAGAGAGAGAGAGACCATGTTCCGCTGCGTCGTGCAGCGCGCCTGCAGCCTCCCCGCCTTGGAGAAGGGCGACAAGCGCAGCGACCCGGTGGCCAGCGTCACCTTCCGAGGTAAGGGCCCCTCCGAGACTCAGCCCAGAGGCCCCCAGAGGGTGGGGGGCAGAGGTCTGGACAAGGGGGGGGACTCCTCCTCCTCTCTGCCCCACCCCACAGGCTGCTCAAAAAGGGAGCTCTGCCCGGCACTCCTCTTTTGTTGCTTTTGCAGAGGGAGTTTATTCTAATCTGTATCTTTGATCCATGCTTTCGGACTTACTTTTCATAGTGGCAGTCTTCGTATTTATTTCATTGCATTTTATAGCATACCTAGTCTTTTGAGGAGCTCAAGGTGGCCGGCATGGTTCCCACGCCCCTCCTCATTTAATCCCCACAACGACCCTTCGAAGCATAGCTGTCAACGTTTCCCCCTTTTTTAAGGGAAATTCCCTTATTCCGAATAGGATTCCTCACAAGAAAAGGGAAAAGTTGACAGCTATGCTTCGAAGTGGGGACGCGGGTGGCACAGCGGGTTAAACCACAGAGCCTAGGACTTGCCGATCAGAAGGCTGGCGGTTCAAATTCCTGCAACGGGGTGAGCTCCCATTGCTCGGTCCCTGCTCCTGCCAACCTAGCAGTTCGAAAGCACGTCAAAGTGCAAGTAGATAAATAGGTACCGCTCTGGCGGGAAGATAAATGGTGTTTCCGTGCGCTGCTCTGGTTCGCCAGAAGCGGCTTAGTCATGCTGGCCACATGACCCGGAAGCTGTACACCGGCTCCCTTGGCCAGTAAAGTGAGATAATAATAATAATAATAATAATAATAATAATAGTAATATAATTTATTATTAATACCCCGCCCATCTGGCTGGGTTTCCCCAGCCACTCTGGGCGGCTTCCATAGAAACCAAAAAACACTAAAATATCATACATTTAAAACTTCCCTGAACAGGGCTGCCTCAAGATGTCTCCTGAATGTCAGGTAGTTGTTTATCGTTTTGACATCTGAAGGGAGGGCATTCCACAGGGCGGGCGCCACTACCGAAAAGGCCCTCTGCCTGGTTCCCTGTAGCTTTGCTTCTTGCAATGAGGGAACCGCCAGAAGGCCCTCGGCGCTGGACCTCAGCGTCCGGGCAGAATGATGGGGGTGGAGACGCTCCTTCAGGTATACTGGGCTGAGGCTGTTTAGGGCTTTAAAGGTCAACACCAGCACTTTGAATTGTGCTCGGAAACATACTGGGAGCCAATGTAGGTCTTTCAAGACCGGTGTTATGTGGTCTCGGCGGCCGCTCCCAGTCCCCAGTCTAGCTGCTGCATTCTGGATTAGTTGTAGTTTCTGAGTCACCTTCAAAGGTAGCCCCACGTAGAGCGCATTGCAGTAGTCCAAGCGGGAGATAACCAGAGCATGCACCACTCTGGCCAGACAGTCTGTGGGCAGGTAGGGTCTCAGCCTGCATACCAAATGGAGTTGGTAGACAGCTGCCCTGGATACAGAATTGGCCTGCGCCTCCATGGACAGCTGTGAGTCCAAATTGACTCCCAGGCTACGCACCTGGTCCTTCAGGGGCACAGTTACCCTATGAGCGCTGCAACCCCAGAGTTGGCCATGACTGGACCTAATGGTCAGGGGTCCCTTTACCTTTACCTATGCTTCGAAGTAGGCTGAGAGGCAGGGACTGGCTCCCAAGCCACACCTAGTGAGCTTCCTGGCCAAGTGGGGATTTGCTCTCTGGTCTCCTCCCGGGAGAAATGGGAAAGTCTTGGGTTTTCTCTGCCTCCACAGTCAGAGGCAGTGATGCTTCTGAATCCGTTGCTGGAAACCACCGGAGGGGAGAGTTGCTCTTGCGCTCAGATCCTGCTTGCAAGTTTCCCATTGTCCCATCTGCTTGGCCCCTGGGAGAACAGGATTCTGGCCTAGATGGGTCCCCTTTGGCCTGATCCAGCCGCGATCTTCTCAAGTTCTTATGTTCCTGTTCCTTTGTTCCTTCTGAACTGCTGTCTTCTGATGTGTTTCCACCAACCTATTCCAATTCACGTTTTTATTTGGTGTGATGTTGTCACGACCCTCTTCTTCTTTATACCTTTGACCAAATAAATAACAGAATGTATTTATTTATTGAATGATTATAGATAAGGAAAGGACACAATTAAACAACAACCTAGCAACACCCAGAGACATTTTAAAGCATAAAATCATTGTCCCTGCCTGGAGATGCTGCCGGGGCTTGAGATGTGATTATTCCTCATGCAAAGCAGATGTTCTTCCCCTCCTGCCTTTTCCCTACAGACCATGCCAATGAGCATTGTGGGCAGCACCCATCTTACATTTACTGATCACATGAAAACCCAGTTAAAGCAAGAACTCCTTTAAGCCAGAAGTGTGAAAACATCCGCAGAGTTTCTGGGAACCCGGGGAGGGAACTAGATGTCTGCATCCAGCAAAGATTTATATGGGCATACCTATATTCTGGGACGCGGGTGGCGCTGTGGGTTAAACCACAGAGCCTAGGACTTGCCAATCAGAAGGTCGGCGGTTTGAATCCCCGCGATGGGGTGAGCGCCCATTGTTCGGTCCCAGCTCCTGACAACCTAGCAGTTCGAAAGCACGTCAAAGTGCAAGTAGATAAATAGGTACCGCTCCGGCGGGAAGGTAAACGGTGTTTCCATGCGCTGCTCTGGTTTGCCAGAAGTGGCTTAGTCATGCTGGTCACATGACCCGGAAGCTGTACGCCATCTCCCTCAGCCTATAGAGCAAGATGAGTGCCACAACCCCAGAGTCGTCCGTGACTGGACCTAATGGTCAGGGCTCCCTTTACCTTTACCTATATTCCAGGGAGTGATCTCATAGCAGAATTGTGGACTTGGAAGAGACCATGAGGGTCATCTAGTCCAACCCCTTGCAATGAATGTATCTTTTGCCCAACGTGGGGCTCGAACCCACCGTCCCAAGATTCAGAGTCTCGTGCTCTACCAGCTGAGCTAGGTCTCAACCTGATATCAAGTTGAGAGGTTCAGCATGTCGGTTGTTCCCTGGGAACAGAGGTGTAATTTGACATTTCACTTGTGTGGGGCAATGGTGGAAGTGGCATGAGGTATGGAGACATATGTAACCTCAGATAAAACTGTAGGCAAGACGCCCTCCAAACTCTCCACCCGGCTGAAAATAAGGGCCCCCTTCTAAGCTTGGAATAGTTCTATTTTCATGCCAGGGATTCCTGCCAGTGCCCCACCCTGCTGAGACCTCCGATTCTGCTCTCCCTTCTGTCTGTTGCTGCATAGCTGGCCCTGCACTTATTCCAAAGCACAGTTTCTCAGAGACCTGAGGTCCAGAATTGCAGGTGAGGTGACTGAAACCTGGAGATGGGTCAGCGACTCACGCTTAGCAACATTTGAGCCACGCATTATTCCCTTTATATTATTTTAAAATTATTTTTTTCAGACGTTTTCACAATCACCTCACAATCAAATAATTACATTATTTCATCTGTTGACTTCCCACCCTCATCTCCGCAGTGTTTTTACTCCTGGATTATATCTTTATCCATTACAAAAAAGTTTCTCTGCTGCAATCATTTTGTCATTTTTCTTCTTCTGCTTTTATCTCAAATCCTGCCTGCGATTTCATTTGGCTGTAATGCTTTTTAAAAATTAAAGCCCTCCATTTTTCTTTGAAAAGTTCATCATTCTGAGCTCTTAATTTCGCTGTCAGCTTTGCCATTTCTGCCTAGTCCACTTCCCCTTCATTGCAACCTCCTCTTCTTTCCATTTCTGAGCATATAATATTCTAGCTGCTGTTCTCACAAACATAAATAGTTTGTGCATCTTCTTTGGAACACCTGCCCCTATTATACCTACAAGCTTCTGGTTTTGGGGGAATATCCCATTTAAACCTTTTCTTCCTTTCATTATATATCAAGCCAGGAATTATTCCTCAATGGGGGGCCAGCAGGATTTCCTGGGCCTGGTGTATTGTGTGTTATTTCAGTTCCAGATTTCTGCCTTGCAGGGGGTTGGACTAGATGACCTCTGGGGGGTCCCTTCCAACTCTACGACTCTACGATTCCATGATGTCACAGTCCAAATCACCTTGCTGAAGGCTGGTTTGGCTTCCCATTTTGGTACGTTGGCTCATGTTGCCAGCTGAGCTCCCGTGTCCTGCAAGGAACAAATTTATTTTTTTTGTATATAATTTTTAAATTAAACTTTATGTTTTACAATTTAAAGTACTCGTTTTTTTACATCCTTAAAATATCCATGACTTCCCTTCTTCTCTTTCCATGGTTCATTTTACATATCATCAATCTCTGCCTATTTTACAGAAACTATACCATTCAGCATTCCCTTATTACATCCATCAAAACTTATTTACACTGTTGAATTTGTCTTGATGCTGCCATCGCTGGAAGGAACAATTTTAAACCTGCACATTCATCATGGGGAAAAATTAGCATTTGCAAATGAGCAGTGGCCTTTTTCTCCCCACAAGAGGCGGCAGCTTTGGGCGTTCTCTGCCCTCCTGCACTTCCTTGGGAACAAATATCATCTGCAAACACAGCTCCACTCTTTCCTTCCTCCTTCCCATTCTGAGCGATGCCTTTTTCAAATGCTGCTCCCTCTGAGTCTTCTGAGTGACCATATATAGCAGTTTTTGGCTCTGCACGGGGAGAGCCGCAGAGCTATGCCAGGCAGACCTTCCTGCAGACCTTTGGCAATAGCAGCTCCTCCTATTGTTCTGTCTCTCAAGAGTCTTCCTTTTCCTTTTACCATTCTGTGGCAAAACTGAGCAGAGAGAGAGAGAGAGAGAGAGAGAGAGAGTCCCTTTCTGCCCTGCCAAATGGTTTTCTTAGCCTTCCAAGCCCTTTTTCCTCTGCTTTGGAGTCTAGATCCTCCTTCCGGTTTTGGACATCTCTGTTTAGATGATCGAACACGTGATGTGCTCCAAAGATAGATTATAAAAGCAACAAGCGGATGAGGCAGAATTGTTTTCGTCTCCTAGGACAGTCGAGCTGCTCCAGAAGCACCAGGCGGCCTCTGTGTCAGGGAAATGTCGCTAGGCGGTTAGAGCAGCCTTCCAGACGTTTGGGTCTCCATCTCCCATCATTCACAACCATTGGATGAGCTGACTGAGGATGTTGGAGGCTGCAGCCCAATAGTAGCTAGGACAGCAAAGTCAGAGAACTCTGGCTGGGCAAGTCTTGCATTTTTGGAGGGGGAAATAGGTGGCCCATATCTTAAAAATGAAACCAAGCAAATGGATAAATGATGCCAAGCAGGGCCTGAATCGGGGCCTCTGGTCTGGGCTTTTTACAGGCTTTGACACGAAGGAGTCAAGTGCACATCTGTATGAGGAAAGGTGACCTGGCGTCAGGGCCGGCCCAAGGCATTTTGCTGCCAGAGGAGAAACAGCTGATGTTCCCCCCTAGTGAAGCTCTCCCCATTATCTCCTTATTTTAGACTCTGCACACATATACACACAGAGAGAGAGACAGAGAGGAGAGAAAGAAAGAAAGAAAGAAAGAAAGAAAGAGAGAGAAAGAGAGTGAGAAAGAAAGAGAGAGAGAAGAGAAAAAGAAAGAAAAAGAGAGAAAGAGAGAGAGAGAGAGAGGAGAGAAAGAAAGAGAGAGAAAGAAAGAGAGAGAGAGAAGAGAAAGAGAAAAAAGATAGAAAGAAAGAGAAAGAAAAAAAGAAAAAAAAGAGACAAAGAAAGAGAGAGAGAGAAAAGAAAGAGAGAGAAAGAAAGAGAGAGAGAGAGAGGGAAGAGAAAAAGAAAGAAAGAAAGAAAAAAAGAGAGAGAGAGAGAAGAAAGAGAGAAAGAGAGAAAGAGAGAGAGAGAGAGAGAAATTAATAAAGCTGGATGGATCAAACATCAACTATCTGTACAACTATAATGAATTAACTGGTTTCTGAAATGGCGAAATTAACTGCCAAATTAAGAGGGCATAATGATGAAGTGTTTAAGGAGGATTACCTCTCAAATTATAACCCATATATGAAGTCGTCTGCAGGATTTGAAATATAAGACACAGATTATTGACAGAATTAACGATAGTGGGGTTTAGAAAATTAAAATTTATGTGCTGTAAAACAGCTAATAAAAAGGAGTAAAAAAGAAACATCTGGAAAGGAGGGGCTGGAAGTCCAGAAGAAACTTTGCATGTTTTTGTTTTTTAATTGTATATGATAATAAATGTTTTGGAATATTTTTGGAGATAAAAATGATATGGAAAAAATGAATTGATTGCTTTCCCTGTTCTCTTGTAAGCGCCAACATCTTCCTCTTAAATTGGGCAGGTGGATAAACAGAGCACTGACACCTGGATCTATGCAATCTGGGACAGCTGTGTGCGGGATCTTCAGCCACACCGGCTGCCAGGGATCTTGTTGCTGTTACTCCTTCCAGAATTGCAATTGTCTACTCTGATGGGGAGAGACAGATGGGTGGCTTTAGACCCGCCGTCCAGAGGAGATGGCTGGACCGAAGGCTTTCTGTGTTTTAGAGAGAATGAGTGTGGATGTGCTTGTGTGTGTGAGAGAGACCTCAAAGAAACCTGTTTTGCACCTAGGCTTGTTCCGTTGCTGATGCCATTGTGCTTGTCATTTGCCTTTTCTGCCCATGCCCAGCCTTGGAACTGCAGCCCTGATCCTGCTGCACCCCTTCCCTTCCCTTATCTTGCCTGCCACCCCCACCCTGGCACCTAGTAGCAGGGTGCCAGCTGGAGTCTCTTTGGGCAGGAGTTGGCCATCTGCACCAACCTCTGGCCAAGGATTCAGAGGGAGCTCTTTCCGCCCAATATAATTTTAAACTTGGGATGCAATAGTTTGAACTCAGGTTCTTGCGCGCACCTCCTGCTGCTGCTGATCTCTGCCCCTTCTCTGATTGGGCTGTGAATTGTTAATGCGGAAACATCTGTTCAGACAGATGTGCAAAATGTGCTGCTACTGGGGCCATTTCTTACCTTTCTACTGTCTTTCCTAGGGGTGAAAAAGAGAACCAAGGTGATCAAGAACAACGTCAACCCCGTGTGGAACGAGGTGAGCCAGCCGCCCCTCTGCCTGAGTCTCTGATGGGTATGATCCTGTGCTTCATTTCAGCAGAGACGGCTGTGGGTCAGTCCCAGCATCACGTTCCCACTGTCAGGGATCAGCTCTGGAAGATGCTCTGAGCTTGGACTTCCTCCGCACTGAGTTGTTGAATGGTCTCTTTAAATTTGAAGGTTCATTATTGTTCCACAAGATGCGTATTTCTTTAAAGGCCAGAGCAAATAACGTGACCTAGTTTTACAGCTGTGAAGCAGTACAGCAGGTGCTGTTAAGTTATGTTAAGTAAGCTGTTGGGTATAGAATATAAAGAGCAGCACCTAGCTCTCTCAGTACCCTAGGGGATGGGTCATGCTTATTGATATATTGTAAAAGGAGTTTTTGTTTTTGTTATTATAATCTTGCAAAAGTTACCGTATTTTTCGCCCTATAGGACGCACTTTTCCCCCTCCAAAAATGAAGGGGAAATGTGTGTGTGTCCTATGGGGCGAATGCAGGCTTTCACTGAAGCCTGGAGAGCGAGAGGGGTTGGTGCGCACCGACCCCTCTCGCTCTCCAGGCTTCAGAAGAGCCCCACTGCCAGCCCCGCAAACTCAGGAGACAGCGGGAGAGGCGCAGCACGCCTTTCCCACTGTCCCCTGACTTGGTTAGAAGGCTGGCGGGGGGGAGAAGCCTGCTCCTCCCCGTCACCAGCCCCGCAAACTGGGGGACAGCGGGAGGCGCAGTGTGCCTTTCCCTCTGTCCCCCGACTTGGTTAGAAGGCTGGCGGAGGGCTTCCCCCTCCTCCAGCCCCGCAAGCTCCCAGAGCCATGCCAAAGCTGCACGCAGTTTCCACATGGCTCTGGGTCCTGTTCTGGGGGCCCCGCGCCTGGGGGAGGGGAAAATAATTCCCCCCCTTTATTCCCCCCCCCAAATCTAGGTGCGTCCTATGGGCCGGTGCGTCCTATAGGGCAAAAAATACGGTATTTTGCATTCCTTGTAATGTGTGGTCTCCCCAGGACGCCTTCTGCAGCGCAACTAATCTGCAAATAGCCAACATGAGTAACTAGATCAGTTGGATCTCCCGGCAAGTTGAGAGGGAGGATTGGGACCCCCGCTCTCAGTCCCTGACCTGCTTCCCTCCTCTCCTCTTAGGGCTTTGAGTGGGACCTGAAAGGGATTCCATTAGATCAGAATGCGGAGCTCCACGTCGTCGTCAAAGACCATGAGAAGATGGGCAGAAACAGGTAGGAGATGTCCACAAAATCTTCAGAGCAGCTGGCCAACTTTGGCTCGCGGCCGGTCCTACCGTTGGGAGATGCGAGGCAGTGGGACGTCTTGCCATTTGCAAATTCCCCCAACGAGGGGTGCTCAAAAGTTAGAACATGACTTGCGAATTCAAAAGACCTTTTGCTTAAATGGATAATAAATTAGCTTTGCTTGGGAAGCAAAGTGTGTGTGAAATAAAGTTCTCCGTGAATTTGGCTAACCCTCTTGTGAAGCCGTCGGCTCATCTAGTCTAGCATCCTGCCTTCACAATGGCCAAGCAGATGAGAACGTAAGAGCTCAGTCGGTAGACTCTTGATCTCTGGGCTGTGGGTTCAAGCCCTGCAATGGGCAACAGGGGCTGGACCAGATGACCCTCATGGTCCCTTCCAACTCTACAACTCTATAACTTAATGCAGAATAATAATAATAATAAAATAAGTAAATAAATAAATAAATAAATTATTTCTATCCCACCCTCCCCAGCCGAAGCTGGGCTCAGAGCGGCTGCCAACAGTAAAAGTAACACAGTTTACATAAAATTACAATCTATTACCATATTTTTTGCTCTATAAGATGCACCAGACCATAAAACACCCCTAGTTTTTGGAGGAGGAAAACAAGAAAAAAAATATTCTGAATCCCAGATGCCAGAACAGCAAGAAGCATCACTGCACAGTGATCCCTCTTGATGTTCTGGCTTCTGGGATAGCTGCGCAGCCTGCATTCACTCCATAAGACGCACACACATTTCCCCTTACTTTTTAGGAGGGGAAAGGTGTCTCTTACAGAGCGAAAAATACAGTAATTGAAATACATTCTAAAATCATTTCATCCTAAAATCAATTCAGAATCAAATTAATGGCAACCATTGGTCTATAGTTCTATGAGGATTGCAGAAGGAGAGAGGGGGTCAGGCTGTGCCTTGGCCAAAGGCCAGGCGGAACAGCTCTGTCTTGCAGGCTCCCTGCAGAAAGATGTCAAGTCCCGCAGGTCCCTAGTCTCTTGTGACAGAGCGTTCCATCAGATCGGGGCCACGGCCGAAAAGGCCCTGTCTCTGGTTGAGGCCAGCCTAACCTCCCTGTGGCCCGGGACCTCCAAGATGTTTTTGTTTGAAGACCGTAAGGTCCTCCGTGGGACATACCAGGAGAGGTGGTCCCGTAGGTACGAGGGTCCTAGGCTGGATCAGGCCAATGAACTGTGCTGGATCAGGCCAATGGTCCCTTTAGGCCAGCATTCTGGTCCCCCAGTGGCCAAGTGGGTGCCCCAAAGCGAAACCCACAAGCTGGATTCAAGCACAAGAGGAACACTCTCCCTTCTGTGGTTCCAACAGCTGGGATTCAGAAACATTTCTGCCTCTGATTGTGGAGCAGAGCCTTCCTGGCTAGGGGTCCATGGGAGTGGAGCTGGCTGCTGCCGGCGTTGGAGCACCCATCCTGTGTCCGTTTGCATTTCTTAGTGCAAAAAGTATTGCTCTGATGTGGAGAGATCTTTCCTATTCTACTTAATTCAAGAGGGTTCTGGAAGCAGCTCCATGTGAAAGAAGCAGGCAGAAGGTTCCTGATGTTTGGGTTATTTCTTCAGAGAAGCTGAATGCAGCTGGCTTAAAATGGTTCTGTTATCGCTTCTGTTAAGGTCATGCGGACTATAAAAGTAGGGCCAGAAGGAGTCTGGGTTTCACTCTCTCTTCGTGTGTCTCTCTTCCTTCTGGTGTGGTGTTCTGTATATAGTGTTTAGTCTTATAAGTTATTGTAAGTTTGAGTTAAGTCTGCTGCAAACTGCAATTCTTATGGGCTGTGCCAGTCTTGAATGTATGGGATTTGTGAACATTATGCTCATTTGCCTTCAGTAGCAGCAAAGCTCTGCTGGATGACATATTCATTGCCTCTGGTCTATTTTTGGGGAATCCCGCAACGCGTTTAAGTTTTTACTCTGCTAACTATACATTGGGAGTTTTGTTCTGGATCAATATTGAGCAGAATTCCTTGCTCTTTCGGGGCATGCAAACCGCTTGCCACCTACTCTCTGCCTGAGGAGAAGTTCAGGCATTCTTCACACAGGGAAACGCCTGGCCTCTGCGTGGCTCCGTGAGTTCCTAGCATTGGCAGGGGAGGAGGTGGCTGAAAGGACTCTTTATGCTGCCGAGTGGCATGGAAAGAATTCTGGGAAAGGGAGAGAAAGTCACAGAGCCACATCTTAGGGGCACCAAGGGGCTTCTCAACATTCAGCAGGTCACACGTTCAATCCTTGGCTTCTCCCTGCTGCCCCAAACCCCCAAAAGGCACAGCTAGTCTGTGAGCTCGGTGGACCCTGTGGTCACCCTGTGGCCCCAAAGCAAGGCGTCTGTTGAAGAGAGCCACCCAAATCCATATTCCTCACCTGATAAGGCAGCCTAAATGTACTATGGAAGTTCAGCATGGTGGTGACATTGAATGTGGCTGGAGAGTTGGCACCCCATCTTAGGCACTGATGTTGTTGTTGAGTCATTTAGTCGTGTCCGACTCTTCGTGACCCCCTGAACCAGAGCACGCCAGGCCCTCCTGTCTTCCCGCAGTTTGGTCAGACTCATGCTGGTAGCTTTGAGAACACTGTCCCACCATCTCGTCCTCTGTCGTCCCCTTCTCCTTGTGCCCTCCATCTTTCCCAACATCAGGGTCTTTTCCAGGGAGTCTTCTCTTCTCATGAGGTGGCCAAAGTCTTGGAGCCTCAGCTTCAGGATCTGTCCTTCCAGTGAGCACTCAGGGCTGATTTCCTTCAGAATGGAGAGGTTTGATCTTCTTGAAGTCCATGGGACTCTCAAGAGGCACTGATACAGCTGGTCGATTGTGCCAAATTTTACACATACTCTCCAACGTTTCTCCAGTGAAAACAGGGACGCTCCATTCCATACGGATAATTTTCCTATTTATACCCCACACGTCTTACTGGGCTGCCCCAGCCACTCTGGGCAGCTTCCAACATATATAAAAACAGAATAAAACATTAAACATTTAAAAAAATTCCCTTTACAGGATGGTTCGGGGGTCGGGTAACTCCATACCCTCCAACATTTCTCTGATGAAAATAGGGACATCCTAAGGAAAAGTGGGACATTCTGGGTTCAGATCAGAAACCGGGGCGGCTTTTCTAAAGCAGGGACGTCCCTGGAAAATAGGGACACTTGGAAGGTCTGTTCTTCACTTGCACAGGTGCTTATAACAGGCTTTTCCTGCTTTCAGCATCACTTCCTTTCTAAGAGAAAGTTCCCAAGGTTCTGATGCAGTTGATGGGAACAGTGTGACCTTGCGCCGAGTTTGCATCTGCCAGAGGATCCTGTGGATCCATGCGCTTGATCAGGAACCACTATGAGGAGCAGGGAATGGTGTTTGGCTGGCCTTTGCTTTTTCCTGGCTGAGGAGCAGGATGGTTGCCTTTGGCTAAGTTCTGACCAACGTCCCAGTTGAGGATAGATGCAGGGTAGAATCGGAAGCCTCTGCCTCTTGTTTGTCTGAAGTGGCCAAGGCTCTTGTCCCAGGGGGATATCCAGCCTCAATTTCCAACTGAGGCAGAGCAGAGCCATTGTGGATCAGAGTCTCTCCTCTGTGAATTTGTTGGTAGCCATCCTTGCCTCCTGTGGGAGAGAGTTCCAAAGTCTAACCCTGTAAGAAAGAAAACTGGACATTAGTTGTTGTGTCTGGAAGGAGTCGTTAGTTGCTTGGGTCATTCCAGGAAACTTAGCACCTGATTCAATTTACTCTTTCTCTGTCTGTCTGTCCATCTGTCTGTTTACCGTATTTTTCGCTCTATAACACGCACCAGACCATAACACGCACGTAGTTTTTAGAGGAAGAAAACAACAACAAAAATATTCTAAACGAAACAGTGGATGTATGATTTTTGTGGTTCATGCTGTGGCCACAGACATGTGATCTGATGGTGAGTTTGGGGTAGCCCAATGCAAAAATCCTGAGGATCCATGTGGATCCATGCTTTGTAACCACGTTTTTGCACCACTGCGACCCCAGGCAACAGTGGGTGCGTGATTTTTTTGGTGCAAGATGTAGCCATGGACATGCTATGTGATCTGATGGTGAATTTGGGGTGACCCAGTGCAAAAATCCTGAGGATCCATGTGGATCTATGCTTTGTAACCACGTTTTAAGTGGGGAGGGAAGGAAAAGCACTCAAGGGACAAGGAGCACGCATGGGGTGTGTGGAGAAGGATGCTGCTAATAATGCTAATTTAGTGAGCTGAGTGGGGAGGAAAGAGGGACAGAGAGCCTGCTTGCTTTAAAGGAGACAACCGGACAGGAGCCGCTTACACTCGTGTAAGCGGCTCCTATCCTCTCCCGCTTTGCTCCTTTAAAGCAAGCAGGCTCTCTGTCCCTCTCTCCTTCCCACTCAGCGGCTCTTCTCCCGCTTTGCTGTTTCAAAGCGAGCCACAGAGGAGGGAAGGAAGGGGAACCATGGATCCTCTGCTCACGACTGCAGCAGATCCCTCCCCCCACCACCCATAGGCATTCGCTCCATAACACGTACAGACATTTCCCCTTACTTTCTAGGAGGAAAAAAGTGAGTTTTATGGTGCAAAAAATACGGTAATCCTCAACGGCATAAGAGCAACAGTGCGTCTGACAAGGGACTCAGCTGCATTCATCAAAAACAGTGTTTTGAATGCGTTATAAACAGGCAACACCAAATGGTGCTGGAGAGTAAGAAAAAAATTCTTTGCGATTTCCCATAGCATCCCCCCCTTTGTTATAATGATTTAATTTCTGACTTATTTATAGCGTCCCTCCCCCCCCGTGTGTAGATCCACCCGAGCTGACCTCTGGGGGGTGGAAAATGGACTGTCAGAGAATTACGTTTGTGTGTACAAGGTGTTCTCTGGACAAAAACAAATGGGAATGCCAACGTTGTGATGAACATGGTATTGTTGACAGTCCCAGCAAGATGTTCTGCTACCAGTTTTAGAATGGTTCTCTCCCCCTCCTCATTTCACACCCCCCAACAACAACAACCCAGTCAGGTAGGATAGGCTGAGAGTGAGTGACTAGCCCTCAAGATCGCCCAGTGAGCTTCATGGCCAGATGGAGGATTCGAACCCAGGTGTCGCAGGTCCTAGTCTGACACTCTAATGGGTCTCATAGGCAACTAGACTCTTAAACGTGTATAGAGTAACTTCCCACTTTGCAAGCTCAGCCAGGTTCGACCTCGCTAGAGATTATTGTGGACTTTAGGAAATGTAAATTGAATATTCAGCCACTCATTATTGAGGGGAAGTGCATGGAACAGATCTTGGTGTTGCGATTTCTGGGAATGGAGTTGAGAGATGACCTAACCTGGGGAGAAAACAGTAAATACCTGATGAAGAGAGCAAAGCAGAGGTTATATTTTCTGAGAATCCTCCAGAAAAACAATATCTCAAAGGACCTGTTGATGGCATTTTACCACTGTACTGTGGAGAGTGTATTAACTTATAGGTCTCTGTGTGTGGTTTGGGAGCTGCACGGTCAAGGAAAAACAATGCTGTCCAGGGTTGTAAAGACTGCGGAGAGACTATTTGGGTGCACTCTTCCCACCTTGGATCAAATCGACGCTTCCAGGTGCCATAAGAAAGCTGCAGAGATAGCGTAGGATAGTGCGCACCCCGGAAATGATCTCTTTCAGCTTCTGCCTTCTGGATTACAGGGTTATAAAGACTAGGACTTGCTGCCTGAGAAACAGTTTCTATCCAAATGCGATTTTGGTTTTAAACACAGTGTAAGGTAGTCTCTGTGGGAGTATATTGCATTTAATTATGGGGTATTTTAAGGGGGCTAACGAGGCTGGGATAGCTGGGGTAGCAGGCTTGTTGGTTTTTGAATGTCTGATGCAGATTTTTTTCAATTTCGTTGTTCTGTATGGGAAAATGACAATAAAGATTATCGTATCGTATCTTTGGGGGAAGGAGCTTCTGGGAAGATGGTGGCAGAGGTCAGGGGTGGCTCCTTGCATGACTTCTGAGCCTCATCAAGTGGCTGGTCCCTGTTGCTTTTGCGGCAAGGGAGCCAGAAGTCTCCTTGCAAAGGAAGAGCCATCCGGGAAGGTTCGTCTCCTCAAAGAGTTCCTGAAGCGCTGAACAGGCGCACCCATAAAAGGTGTTCTTGTTGCACCATAGAGAGAATCTGAGCCGGCCACAAGAGTTCAGTGTGTCAGCTCTGAGAAAGCAGCGGGTGGGAAGGGAAGAAGAGAAGAGAAGAGGCCTGTTTAAGAATAGCCCTGTCGAAAGAGGATATCCAGGAATAGCAAGGATGATTCAGGGCAAGAGAATCCGGAGACCTCAAGTCTGGCTGTGTGCCCGAGGTCTGGGGGGGGGGGAATGATCGGAGGGATGTCTTTCCTTCGTCGAATATTGGAATGGTAGAGTTGGAAGGGATCGCCAAAGGTCATCTAGCTCAACCCCCTCCAACGCAGGAACGGCAGCTGAGCAATTCCCGCAAAGCAGGAACCAAAGCCATTGGAAGGGGACAAGACTGCAAGATCCACACAGGGCTATTGGGACCAAAAAAGAGACGGGCAAAAAATAGATGTTCCTTCAAAAAGATGAAATCGAGTTCGTTAAATCCTAACTGAAGCACACGGATCTCTTTGCATTAGCAAAGCCGGCTAGTAAATGCTAGTGTGGTTCTTGCCAAGGTAGAATAAGAGAATCGTGGAATTGTAGAATTGGAAGGGGCCCCCAAAGGTCATCTGTCCCAACCCCACGCCATGCAGGAACCAGAGCTAAAGAATCCCTGGCAGAGAGCTCTCCAGCTCCTGTTTAAAAACATCCAAGGATGGAGAGGCTGGCCCCCTTCTGAGGGAGTCCATCCCACTGTCAACTAGGGCTGGATGATATCTGGTTTTCAACATCACGATATATCACCAACTAAATATCACAATATCTTGATATATCATGATATATATCTGTGGTGGCAGAGGGCCTTGATGAGGCTCCCTGCGGCTGTGAAGGGCCTTAAAGTGTAAGGAAGTGGTAGATTTAATAAAAAATATTAAATAAACTTCCACATAATATATTTAATATATTCTCAACTAATTTAAGACTCGTCAGGTTGAATCTCCGAGGTCTAAGTGGAATCTGTGCATGCCAAAGCCCCACTGAGTTCAACTAAACGGACTTCTACTTTTCTGGGAGTAAGCCTCATTGAATTCAGTAGGGCTTGCTTGTGAGTAGACACGCATTTGCTTGCACTGCTTACCTCCCCATCATTCTCACATAGTACCCCACCTCCCATTTCAGCATAAGGCAGCCAGCTAAATCTTCTCCCCTCCATTCCCCCCCCCAAGCCCTCATCCCACCAATCTTTCGCTTTTAATCAAAGGGAGGGAGGACAAAAAAGAAAGCAAAAAGATTGTTTCCTTTAAATAATAATAATAATAATAATAATAATAATAATAATAATAAACATCCTATCCCTTTTAATATGGATGAAAGCTATTTACGGGGAACCAACCATGTAAACACCACAAGAAAATAAAAATAAAAACTCTTCCAGGCACTCCTGTCTTCCACTGCCTCCCGCAGTTTGGTCAAACTCATGCTGGTAGCTTCGATAACACTGTCCCACCATCTCGTCCTCTGTCGTCCCCTTCTCCTTGTGCCCTCCATCTTTCCCAACATCAGGGTCTTTTCCAGGGAGTCTTCTCTTCTCATGAGGTGGCCAAAGTCTTGGAGCCTCAGCTTCAGGATCTGTCCTTCCAGTGAGCACTCAGGGCTGATTTCCTTCAGAATGGAGAGGTTTGATCTTCTTGAAGTCCATGGGACTCTCAAGAGGCACTGATACAGCTGGTCGATTGTGCCAAATTTTACACATACTCTCCAACGTTTCTCCAGTGAAAACAGGGACGCTCCATTCCATACGGATAATTTTCCTATTTATACCCCACACGTCTTACTGGGCTGCCCCAGCCACTCTGGGCAGCTTCCAACATATATAAAAACAGAATAAAACATTAAACATTTAAAAAAATTCCCTTTACAGGATGGTTCGGGGGTCGGGTAACTCCATACCCTCCAACATTTCTCTGATGAAAATAGGGACATCCTAAGGAAAAGTGGGACATTCTGGGTTCAGATCAGAAACCGGGGCGGCTTTTCTAAAGCAGGGACGTCCCTGGAAAATAGGGACACTTGGAAGGTCTGTTCTTCACTTGCACAGGTGCTTATAACAGGCTTTTCCTGCTTTCAGCATCACTTCCTTTCTAAGAGAAAGTTCCCAAGGTTCTGATGCAGTTGATGGGAACAGTGTGACCTTGCGCCGAGTTTGCATCTGCCAGAGGATCCTGTGGATCCATGCGCTTGATCAGGAACCACTATGAGGAGCAGGGAATGGTGTTTGGCTGGCCTTTGCTTTTTCCTGGCTGAGGAGCAGGATGGTTGCCTTTGGCTAAGTTCTGACCAACGTCCCAGTTGAGGATAGATGCAGGGTAGAATCGGAAGCCTCTGCCTCTTGTTTGTCTGAAGTGGCCAAGGCTCTTGTCCCAGGGGGATATCCAGCCTCAATTTCCAACTGAGGCAGAGCAGAGCCATTGTGGATCAGAGTCTCTCCTCTGTGAATTTGTTGGTAGCCATCCTTGCCTCCTGTGGGAGAGAGTTCCAAAGTCTAACCCTGTAAGAAAGAAAACTGGACATTAGTTGTTGTGTCTGGAAGGAGTCGTTAGTTGCTTGGGTCATTCCAGGAAACTTAGCACCTGATTCAATTTACTCTTTCTCTGTCTGTCTGTCCATCTGTCTGTTTACCGTATTTTTCGCTCTATAACACGCACCAGACCATAACACGCACGTAGTTTTTAGAGGAAGAAAACAACAACAAAAATATTCTAAACGAAACAGTGGATGTATGATTTTTCAGCTTCAGGATCTGTCCTTCCACGGAGCACTCAGGGCTGATTTCCTTCAGAATGGATCGGTTTGATCTTCTTGCAGTTTATGGGACTCTCCAGAGTCTCCTCCAGCACCATAATTCAAAAGCATCCATTATTCGGCCTTTTTTATGGTCCAGCTCTCACTTCCATACATCACTACTGAGAAAACCATAGCTTTAACTATACGGACCTTTGTTGGTAAGGTGATGTCTCTGCTTTTTAAGATGCTGTCTAGGTTTGTCATTGCTTTTCTCCCAAGGAGCAGGCGTCTTTTAATTTCGTGACTGCTGTCACCATCTGCAGTGATCATGGAGCCCAAGAAAGTAAAATCTCTCACTGCCTCCATTTCTTCCCCTTCTATTTGCCAGGAGGTGATGGGACCAGTGGCCATGATCTTCATTTTTTTGATGTTGAGCTTCAGACCATTTTTGCGCTCTCCTCTTTCACCCTCATTAAAAGGTTCTTTATTTCATTACCGGTATTCAATGATATGGCGATTTACTGCCCAGCCCTCCTGTTGAGCGGCTCCTAATGTCAGTCAGATCTTCTTAATGCTCAAAATTGGAAAGACCTCTAGAGGAGAAGCGGCCGGGGGCATTTTTGCCCCCATGCCAACATCAAATTAGCTGGATATTTTGTCTTCTTTTATAACCATTCCAGGGTTACATGCAGCAGTGGGGAAGCAGGCAGGGTGCTGTAGCAGTTTGGGCAGCAGACTTGGACCAGGGAGAGACCAGGGTTCGAATCCCACCACTCAGCTGTGAAACTCACAGGCTGGGACCTTGGGGACCACCCACAGCCTCTCTCTCTCTTTTTTTTGAAAAAAATATTATTAACAATTTCAACATATCAAAATATCAAAACATCTCATATTCATTATTTCCCCCCTTCCCCCACCTCCCCATCAAGCCCTCCCTCCCCCCCAAGACATCCCTCAGCTCCTCTGATTTTTCAACATATATTATTCTCTGCATACTGTAAAATTGTATAAATCCTTATATTATCTATCTGCTATATTAACAATCAATAAATTTGTGTCTGTTTATTCAAAACCTGCCAAGGAGTCCAATTCATTTTGTTGTCTTTAAAGTAATTTGTAAAGAGTCCCCATTCTTTTTTGAAGTCACAGTTGTCCTTATCTCTCAATTTATATGTTAGTTTAGCCAGCTCTGCATAGTTCATCAATTTCTCTTGCCACTGTTCTTTTGTCGGGGTTTCCTCATTCTTCCATCCTTGTGCTATCAAGACTCTTGCTGCTGTTGTTGCATACATAAGTAGATTCTTTATTTTCCTTGGCAGGTCTTGTCCTACAATCCCTAACAGTTTTTTTTTAACAAATGTCATTTTAAACATTTTCTTCAATTCATTATATATCATTTCCCAATTTTTTTAATTTCTCTACATTCCCACCACAAACCAGCCACTGCCTCTCAGCCTGACGTCCCTCCCAGGGTTGTTATGGGGATTAATTGGGGGCAGGGAGAAGCGTGTTCATCAACTTGAGCTCCTTCGAGCTGTTCAAGGGCGGAACAGACTCCCTCAGAAGGGGGAGGCCTGCAAGGTTTTAAAACAGAGTCTGGAGAGCTAACGGCCGGGGGTTCTTCAGCTGTGGTTCCTGCAGGGCACGGGGTTGGGCTAGATGACTTTTGGGGTTCCCTTCCCATCCTACAGCTCTACGATTCTGCAAGCTTTTGCGTGTGCTGCTGTATTAAATACACCACAGTTTTCTCTTTCGTCCAGCCAACCCCACTGCTGCTGGGCTCTCAGGCCCCCAAAGTGAGAAAGCTAGTTCCACTTTCCTAACACGACTTCCTTGTGAGGATTCTCCCCTCCCTATAATCTGAGCAGAGGGTGAATTGCTATTGTATTTTCCCTGATAGGGGTCTGGAAAGGACACCACCCAAGATAAGTCTGGAACTGCCCTCTGACGCCTTGGCCGCCATCCAGGGTGCTCCTTGCCAGCTTTCATCATCCTGTTTTCATATGCTAGTTATGCACCCTCAAAAGTCCAGAAGAAATCCGAGGGTTCTGTCCACCACTTCAGAAACTGCATTTATTTATATCCCAGTTCCAAGGACCTCCAGGTAGTGTCCAGGGCAGCTGTCTACCAGCTCCATCTGGTACGCAGGTACTGCTCTGGTTATCTCCCGCTTGGAATACTGCAACACGCGCTACGTGGGGCTACCTTTGAAGGTGACCCGGAAACTGCAACTAATCTAGAATGCAGCAGCTAGACTGGTGACTGGAAGTGGCCACCGAGACCCCATAACACTGGTCTTGAAAGACCTACACTGGCTTCCAGTATGTTTCCAAGCACAATTTAAAGTGTTGCTGATGACCTTGAAAGCCCTAAACAGCCTCATCCCAGTACAGTGGTACCTTGAGTTAAGTACTTAATTTGTTCCAGAGGTCCGTTCTTAACCTGAAACTGTTCTTAACCTGAAGCACCACTTTAGCTAATGGGGCCTCCTCCTGCTGCCGCGCTGCCGGATCACAATTTCTGTTCTCATCCTGAAGCAAGGTTCTTAACCCGAGGTACTATTTCTGGGTTAGTGGAGTCTGTAACCTGAAGCGTATGTAACCTGAGATACTACTGTATACCTGAAGGAGCGTCTCCACCCTGGACACCAGGGTCCAGCTCCGAGGGCCTTCCAGCGGTTCCCTCCCTGTGAGAAGTGAGGTTACAGGGAACCAGGCAGAGGGCCTTCTTGGTGGTGGCGCCTGCCCTGTAGAACACCCTCCCATCAGATGTCAAGGAAATAAACAACTATCTGACATTTAGAAGACATCTGAAGGCAGCCCTGTTTAGGGAAGTTTTTAATGTTTGGCGTTTTATTCTGTTTTTAGTGTTCTGTTGGGAGCCGCCCAGAGTGGCTGGGGAAACCCAGACAGATGGGTGGGGTGTAAATAATAAATTATTATTATTAACATATATGAGGTTCTCTCCCTGTTCATTGAAACCCCACAACCACCCTGTGAGGCAAATCAAGCAGAGAGATAGGGACTGGCCCAAGGTTATACCCAGTGAACTCCATGGCTGAGCGGGGGATTCAAACCCTGTACTCACAGGCCCTAGTCTGGCACTTTGACCGGTTCTTCTCCAGTTCATTTAATCCAGGGTTTCTCAAACTGGGATCTCCAGCTGTTTGGGGACTACACCTCCCATCATCCCTGACCGCTGGCCTTGATAGCTAGGGATGATGGGAGTTGTAGTCCCCAAACAGCTGGAGACCCCAGTTTGGGAAACCCTGATTTAATCCCCCTCAAAAAGGAAAGCGAGTCCTGACCAAGCAACTGAAGGCAGATGGAGGCAGGTGGGGCAATGCTGGGCCTCTGGACGTTCTTCCGTTTTTGGTGCAGCCACAAAGAAGGCCCTTGTCTTCCACGGGGAAAATCTCCAGCATCTGAGCATGGACAAAGCGCAGGAGCACCGAAGGATGTTCCCTCTCATGCATGCACTGACTCTCGCTTCTGGATATCCAGATCTTGCCCGAAGGTTTTTCTGAAGCTCTTCTGTTTTGTCCTCTGAAACTCGAGTCAGCCGGGCTTCCCCTTGGCTCACCTCGCCTGAAGTCGAGCTGCGTCATGATTCATTTTGCGTCAGAAGCTGAAGGAGCAGGAAGGGGATTTCTACGGAAAAAAGCCCCTCTCTCCTGCGGAGACAATGTGGGGAAGTGGAGAGGGAGACATTGGAGCAGACTCTCCAAGATGGGGGTTTCATGGCCCTGGGCATGTTTTGCCAAGAAGGTGTTGGGAAGGCTATTTGCTCCTTCCTATTTTTAAATTGGGTCCAGCTCCACCCGCCGCTTGTCAGTCTCCAGCCAGGGCAGCTCTGTTTCCTTGGCAAGGTCTCCACCTCTCCAGGGAACTTCAAGACAGGATGGTTAACTTGTCTTGTTTTCCTTTTGGCGCTTAGCATTGTGTCTCAAAGTGGCGCAACAGATGTTCAGCCTGAAAACAGGGATCGGTCCTAAGGGTTTATGGGTTGTTGTCAGCAGATTAAGGCTGCCTGCAGTCCTCTTAAAGACCCTTTGCAGAACCTCAGTCCCCTTGAACGTGGAGGGACTTGCTTCTGGGTAAACAGAATCCTTGAACTGTAGAGTTGGAAGGGACCCTGAGGGTCATCTAGTCCAACCCCCTGCAAGGCAGGAATATGCAGCTGTCCCATATGGGGATCAAACCTGAAACCTTGGCATTATCAGCCTCATGCACTAACAAACAGTATGCTTAGTATCTTTTTTGTGAACCGTCCCGAGACCTCCGGCTCTGTTCCAGTAACAAGAAGCCGAAAGCACCAGCCTGAAGATGACGAGTGAGACCTCGTCGAAACGTCGCACAGACACCCCAACTCTTACACGGGAAGACACCCGAAGACACCAAAACCTGCATTCCTGTACCCGTGAAAATCTACGAAAGCATATATATATATATATATATATATATATATATATATATATATGCTTTCGTAGATTTTCACGGGTACAGGAATGCAGGTTTTGGTGTCTTCGGGTGTCTTCCCGTGTAAGAGTAGGGGTGTCTGGGCGACGTTTCGACGAGGTCTCACTCGTCATCTTCAGGCTGGTGCTTTCGGCTTCTTGTTACTGGAACAGAGCAGAGTCTGGTGTTTGAGTTCCTATAAATACTGTTGAGGGGTGTGGTGTATAGCCTCCAACGTTCTGGGTAGAGAGGAAGTTCCTAGATTGGTGTGCCTTTTCTTCTTTTGTTCCTTAATTACTTGAGGGATATCTTGGGTGATATCATGAGTGATATTCTGAATATCACTGGGTGGGTCATTAATTACTTGAGGGATATCTTGGGTGATTTCATGAGTGATATTCTGAATATCACTGGGTGGATATTCTTTTCTTCTTTTCTTCTTTTGTTCTTTTCTTCTTTTGTTCCTTAATTACTTGAGGGATATCTTGGGTGATTTCATGAGTGATATTCTGAATATCACTGGGTGGGTCATTAAGTGTAGATTAGTGGTAAAGCTTTCGTGTCTTGACCTCTTGAGCTTGTGAAGAGTTTTTCTGAGAAGATGGCTGTGCTGCATTTAGTTGTGCTCTGGCTTGGCTTCGTGTATAGGGGCGAGCTGTAATTTTGTGCCTTGTGCCAGCCAGATCTGTGTAGGGATTGCAGGGGGGTGCAGCATCCGGAGGTGCCACTATAGTTTGGCTACTGGATGGAGTCTGTAGTATGTCTGTGGAGAGGGTCTGGGTTTGGGTCTGGTGTGGTTGATTGGTGACGGCGTTCTGTGTGCCTCTGGTTCTGGTGTCGGTTTTTGTGGGGAGGGCTAATTTCCAGATGTCAGGCAGGCGGGACGTGTCGTCACGCTTGTTCATGTTGTGAGGGTGTTTCTCTATCTCGATGGCTTCCATGATTATTCTCTTGTGGTGATGTTCCATGTTAAAGAGCAATTTGGAATCTGCAAAATTAATTTCGTGTCCTGTTTCTTTCATGTGTTGGAAAAGAGAGGAAGTTTTTTCTTCTTTTTTGACGGCATTCTTGTGTTCTGCGATACGTGCATTTATTCGTCTGTTTGTTTGTCCAATGTACGTGGCTGGGCAGACTTTGCAGGGTATTTCATAGACCCCTTGGTTTTCGAGCTGGATTTTGTCTTTTGGGTTTCTGAGGATATTGGCTATTTTTTGGTTGGTGCAGAAGGCTGTTTTGATATTGTGTTTATGGAGGATTTTGCTAATTTTGTCTGTAGTGCCCTTGATATATAATAATAATATCAAATAGATGACTGAAGAGGATGCAGCATGATGGCAGAGTGAACTCCCTTCCCAGTCCATCATCCTTTGCGTTGTGTGTTCATTATGATTCATAATGATAGCTCTGTGGGTTCGAGCCCCACATTGGGTAAAAAATTCCTGCACTGCAGGGAGTTGGATTAGAATGACTCTTGTGGTCCCTTCCAACTCTAAAATTCTATAAAGGAGCATTGGAACAGTTAAACACTGTTCTGCTTTCCAGATTGATTGTTTTGGCATGGACATAGGTCTTCATTTGCAGTCTCCTTCCTTGGAGGTTTTTAGGCAGAGGCCGGATGGCCGTCTGTCATGGAGGCTTTAGTTGAGATTCCTGTCAGAAAGTAATTCCTGATTGTCAGGTGTGCGTGCAGGAGCCAGGCCTTGTGACCAATAGGACTTTGCAGGACTGGGGCCTTCCTGAGTTTGTTCTGAAGAGGCAAGGTGAGGCCGATTGGTAACTCACAGCACCTGGTGGCAAGAGCTGGGAAGGGATATAAGGTCAGCATTTCCCTTCAGCTCTTTGCCACAGCAACATGTTCCCTGCTTTGCTGCGTTTGGCTTCTTGCTTCCTGATCCTTGAACCTCGGCTTCTTGACTCCCTGCTTCCTGACCCTTGGACCCTTGGCTTCCTGAATCCTGGCTTCTGGACCCCCGTTCCTGCTCCCACCCCACCATTTTGGCCCCCCCCCCTGTCCTGATGACCCCTGCTGGGACTTCGATCACCTGTGAACCATTACACTGATGTTTAGTTGGAATCTCCTACCTTGTAACTTGAAGCCATGGGTTCAGGTCCTGCTCTCCAGAGCAGGAGAAAACAAGCTTGTTTCCTCTTCCATGGAGATGTCCAGCATTTAAAATGCTAGTTTTACACTTTTCTTCGTCTTCTAAAGAGAGCTTTAATTGTGTGCAATATCCCAAGCTCTGCTCTGAACCCCCTGAGAACTTTTGTCCTTCCCTGTTCACAGTTTCTCCTCTTCTTCTGTTTTCTCTCAAAGGTTCCTGGGCGAATCCCATGTGCCCCTGCGGGACGTCCTGGCATCTCCCAACCTGGCGGCCAGCTTCAACGCTCCCTTGCTGGACGCCAAGGGGCAGAGCACTGGGGTAAGTCCATTTCTTGGTGCTGCATCTCACTGATTTGCAGCCGGAGGAAAGGGAAGTCCACTGACCAGATGATGGTGCTGTGCACACTCCCAGTCAAGTCCTATCAACCCTTGGCCACAACAGTGATGGCTGGAAACATCTCACCTGAAAGTCCAGAGAGCCTCTGTGAATGCGTAGATAGATAAACTTTATTCACATTAGCCAACGGCTATAGCAACATAAAACAAGCAATATATGCAATTAAAAAGAAAACAATGGGTAAAAAGGGCAATCAAATGACCAAGATTATTGTTCAGATAGTGGCCCTTAATCTCATTGCACCCTCGATCAACCTAGCACCCTTTGCTGTTGTCTGATCATTTTGATCTGATAAAAGAAATAACAATGTGGCCTCAGATGGGCGGCCTGGGATGGTAAGTAAGAGTGGGGTGATGATCTCATTCCTCAGATCTTTGTAAAGGGGACAGGACAGGAGAATATGAGCCACTGTTTCCAGATTGCCATCTCCACATGGGCAGAGTCGTTTCTCAGTTGGAATCTTTTGGTATCTGCCCTCAAGTACGGCAGAGGGCATCACATCCAATCTGGCCAGTGTGAAGGCACGCCTGTATTTTGGGATGGTTAATTTATACAAATATGGTGCCAGGGAATCAAACTGAGAAGGGGGGGGGGAGGCATACCAAGGTTGTTCTATTGCTCCAAGTCCTTCAGACGCTGTCCAATTAGCCTTTTTGCTTTAATAAAGCCCATCGTGAGAAGCTGATGTGGGTGGAGTCCACAGGAGAGGAGTTTTTGGTGCACGCAGTTTTAGACCATGCACTTTTATGGGGGTCTTGTGTCACTAAGGGCAGTAGACCGGGTGGATCTGTGACTGCGTAGACATTAGTGAGATAGGACTGAGTAAAAGCAGTGGCATAGCATGGCTTGCCTGGGGCCGGGGCTGCCTGGAAGGGTGGGTGGGAAAGAGGGAAATGGACGGAGTATGCATGTGCATTGAACTGCCTAACGGTGCCTGTGTCACTCAGGAGATCTCAGCCACAAAAATAAGAAAAGAGCTGTTCCATTGTCTGGTGAGGTTGTTTCCAGCTTCACATGGAAAAGCAGAATTTGACACCTGGGTGCCCCGCACCCCTTGCACCCCCCCCCCGGGTAAAGACGGCCCTGGGTTTTTGCCCGGATCCTGCGTCAGGGCTCCCCAGATCTCCTGTATGAAAAGAGCTTTGGAAATCAGGCTCCCGGACCTTAGAGCTTCACGGTTTGAGCCTTCTGCTTCTCCGGGTCTTCGGTGAAGGAGCAAAATCTCTGGCCGAGTGGCCAGAATCACGTTCCTTGGAAGCATTGCTGAGAGATTATTCCAGTCAAGCTTTTCTTTGGAAACCTTCAGGGTCAAAGAAGGCGACTCTGTCTCATTTCCTTGCTGGGAATTCTGTTGCTGAATTGTTTGCACAGCTAGGAAATTATCCATCACCGGTGGGAGGCAGCCTGCAAACAATACTGCGCCCAAGTCGCAGGATTTGGGAATCTGCCTGCTGATACAATCTTGAATTTCTGGGCCTTGATATGAGTGGTTGAGGGCTGCCCCTTAGTGGCCGGCTGCTGAATCACATCTGATGGTAAAAATAAAAGAGGCATACCAAGATCTGCAGTTGGGTTGTGTCTTAGAATGTTTCCAGCTGGCTAGATTTTATATTTCCCACCCAAAGTGAACAGCACTGTTGCTTCTCTTTTGGTTGCAACATGAGGTCAGTTTTGCACCAGGGAGAAGCTACTTTGAAGGCCAAACTCAGCAAGGCATTACTTGCATGAAGGCAATTAAAGTGACTGGCCTGGTTTGCATATAACACCAAGCTGGGACTTACTAAACTAAGGTTTACTGGTTTGCAAATAACACCCTGGTTTGCTTAATCACTGGAATCCTGCCCCACAAGCTGAACAATTCACTCGAAACCATGGTTTGCGTTAACCATGGCTTGGTGTTACCTGTTAACCCAGAGCGCTTCCTTGTCCATAGGTTGTTTGACGACTCCCCCGAGCTCCAGTTGCTCAACAAGCGACAGAGCAAAGAGCAGCTGGAAAGCAACCCAAACTTTGCAGAAGGAAGCAATCAATGGTTTGTCTTAGTGTTGTGTGTGAACCAGGACATTGCTTTGCAGACCACAATTGCCCTCCTGCAAACCTGAGCCTCACCAGAATTTGGAGGGAGCATCCAGGTGTGCTGTGCCAGGGCTCAGAGCACCCCACTTCCATCAGGCATCTTCTTTCCTCCTCAGGCGTGTCTCATCCTGCAAGCCTCCTACGTCCCGCCTCCTGGGGCTGCTCCTTTGTTTCCGCCTCCTGCCCCCCCAGAGCCAAATCCAACCCCCGTTGAGCTGGACATGGTGACAGGTCAGTACGAGACAGTTTCCCTCGCGTCCTACTCTGGTTTCTATTTATTTATTAGATTGGTCAGCTATTCTGAATTACCGTATTTTTCGCTCTATAAGATGCACTTTCCCCCTCCTAAAACGTAAGGGGAAATGTGTGTGCATCTTATGGAGCGAATGCAGGTGGGAAGCTCTGCTCAGCGCTCCCTTTAAAGAGCCGTGTGGAGCGTGTGTGCGGCTTTTGGGGGCTTTTCCCTGAGGAGGGAGAAGGGCTGCTCCTCTCCCTCCTCTGGGAAAAGCCCCCAAGAGCCCCCCCACACTCCGTACGCTATTTAAAGGGAGTTTAGCTGTCCATAAGCCAGTACAGCCAGCGGGATCGCAGCGCTGTTTTCCTCTTCCAAAAACTAGGTGCGTCTTATGGTCTGGTGCGTCTTATAGAGCGAAAAATACGGTATGCTTTTTACAGGGTGGTGGGAATGAGGCTGTGGTACCAAGGGGACGCCCAAAGGTTGGGGAAGTGCTTTCAGAACAACCCTGTTTCCTGTTCCCTCCAGATACAGCCGGCGAAGAAGAGTCTGAAGACCCCCTTGGGACGGGCGATGAAGCTGATCCTTCCACGGGCCCCTCTGCGCCGGATCAAGTCTCCCTGCCCAAGAAGCCCCCATCGCACGTGGTCCACGGGACCAAGAGGAGGAGAAGCGCCTCCAAAAAGCTCCTGTCCAACAAGCCGCAAGACTTCCAGGTGATCAAGCGCCCTCTCCCCTGGTCGCTCCCCCCTGCACCCGAACTTGCAGGCTCTGCCGTCCCTCCTCTTGGCCTGACTTCTGGCCCTGAGGCAGAAGGGTGTGGTGCAAGATGAGCCCAGATCAAAGGACATCCTTCTTTGCACATGGGGTTAGTTGAACTTACAGAATTTGTCTGCAAAGGAGGCAGAGCTGGTTGCCAGCTTGGAAAGGAGATTGGAAAAGTTCGGGGAGTAGCTGAGGCTTTCAGTGGCTACTAACCACAAAGGCTACTATTCCCTCCCTTGTCAGAAGCTGTAAATGTCCCTGGGTGCCAGAGGTTGGGAATTGCAGGGGGGCTGCCCTTGAGACTGACCCAGAAACTCCAGCGGGTGCAGAATGCTGCGGTGAGACTCTTTACGGGGTCCTCACCACGGGATCACATTCACCCGGTGCTATACGAGCTGCACTGGCTCCCGTGGAGTACAGGATCAGGTTTAAGGTGCTGGTTTTAACCTTTAAAGCCCTATACTGCCTAGGACCCTCATACCAGGACTGCCTCTCCTGGTATGTCCCACGGAAGATCTTACGGTCTTCAAACAAAAACATCTTGGAGGTCCCGGGCCACAGGGAGGTTAGGCTGGCCTCAACCAGAGCCAGGGCTTTTTCGGCTGTGGCTCCAATCTGGTGGAACGCTCTGTCCCAAGAGACTAGGGCCCTGCAGGACTTGACATCTTTCCGCAGGGCCTGCAAGACAGAGCTGTTCCACCAGGCCTTTGGCCAAGGCACAGCCTGACCCCCTCCTTTGGTAATCCTCGCAGAACTCTATCCCAATGGTTGCCATTAATTTGATTCAGAATTGATTTTAGAATGAACTGAATTGAGAATGCTGTTACTTTTATTGTTGTTAGCTGCTCTGAGCCCAGCTTCGGCTGGGGAGGGCGGGATATAAATAAAATATAATAATAATAATAATAACAACATAATTCTGCTTGAATCCCGCTTGCGGGTTTCCAGTGGGGACGGGTTCAACAACTCTAGGGTTCCCAAGGTACCTTGGGTCCCTGCTCATTAGGGCCCCTTCGGTCTTGAGGTGGCCCTGCATGCATTGCACGGGTGCGACATGGTGTGCGTGACGCACAGTGCACGTCGCACGTCCAGGGGCTGGCACCTCCAGAGCACTTGTTCTCCTTCACCGCATGCACATTGCGTGTGCACGATGTCACATGTGTTCAGTGCACGCTGGGCCCCCTGAATCTTGGGGGCAACCTGGTGTCTCCGAATGGAAATCTGACTAGAGAACAGGATGTTGAACTAGATATTATTATTATTATTATTATTATTATTATTATTATTAATAATAATAAAAAAATAAAAATAAATTATTTATAGCCTGCCCTCCCTGGCCAGACCCGGGCTCAGGGCAGCTAACACCAATAATATTTCATTAAAAGGGGGAAAAAACAATTTAAAATACAGGTTAAAATGCAATTTGAAATGCATCCTCATTTTAAAAGTCAAAACATAAGGGGAGGGAAGCAGAAGGGTCAGGCTGAGTCCAAACCAAAGGCCAGGCGGAACAGCTCTGTCTTGCAGGCCCTGCAAAAAGATGTCAAGTCCCGCAGGGCCCTAGTCTCTTGTGACAGAGTGTTCCACCAGATCAGGGCCAGTACTGAAAAGGCCCTGGTCCTAGTTGAGACTAATCTAACCACCTTGCGACCTCCAAAATGTTGCCATTTGTGGACCTTAAGGTCCTCTGCGGGGCAGATCCGGAGATGGTATGGGCCTCCTTTGGCCTGATCCAGCTGTCCCTGGGCTCTCCCGATGTTCTCCTTTTGGGGAACCAACTCAGCCTCGGGAGTCCCTGAGGGTGTCAATGGCAACCTGCTTCTTCTGCAACTTTGCGGTTTCCAGATCCGGGTGCGAGTCATCGAAGGCCGGCAGCTTCCTGGAGTCAACATCAAGTCTGTGGTGAAGGTCACGGCCGCCGGGCAGACCAAGAGGACCAGGATCCGCAAAGGGAACTGTCCTGTCTTTGATGAGGTGAGGAGGTTGCACTCGGGTGCCACTTTTGGGGTTCCCTGGGGGCCATCTGGGTGGCCATTATGAGAACAGGAGGCCGGACTAAGTGGTTCCCAATTGTCTACTTAACAATGCTCTTCTGCTGCTCTTTTGAGGAGGCCAAAGAGGAAAAGGAGAGGCTCACTGAGTATTTCTGGGTGGGGGCAGGTGGAATATAGTTGGGTGCCATTTCATGGAATCACAGAACCATTGAGCAGGAAGATGTTGGGATGCGTCCAGGGAACGGGGGCAACTCGCAGGCCCCCAGCTGGCTCCAGCCCACCGGCCGGCAGCTGGGCAAACTCCATTCTCCCTTGGAACAGCATCAATCAGCGCCTCATAGCTTCAGACCTCTTTAGAAACTTGAGCACACTCTAATCAGCAGAGTGAATAACTCTTCACAACAGAAGTGGTGGACAGAGACATATGTTAGCATATTTACAGCATGTTATTCAGCATAGTTCAGGACAAAGAAAACATGTCTGCTCTCTTTCGTGTCCAAGCAAAAAGCAGCAAGCACAAAGCAAAACTACCGTATTTTTCACTCTATAAGACGCATCAGACCATAAGACGGACCTAGTTTTTGGAGGAGGAAAACAAGAAAAAAAATATTCTGAATCCCAGAAGCCAGGACAGCAAGAGGGATCGAAGAGCGGCGATCCCGCTGGCTGTCCTCGCTTATGTGTTAGCCGCGCGCAGCCTCTCCTGGGCAAGGGGAGCCTTCATCCCCTGCCTGGGAGAGGCTGCACGCGGCTAAGGCTCCCCCAAGAGCCGTGCTCCCTTTAAAGAGCTTGCGGAGCGTGTGTGCCAGGGCAGCCCTTCTCCCTCCTCGGGAAAAAGCCCCGAAGAGCCGCACACACGCTCCATGTGGCTCTTTAAAGGGAGAGCTGAGCAGACCCTCCCGCCTGCATTCGCTCCATAAGACGCACACACATTTCCCCTTACTTTTTAGGAGGAGAAAGGTGCGTCTTATAGAGCGAAAAATAAGGTAATGCACAAACGGAAGTTCCCAGCAAGCTGTGCTGGAATGTAAACAGACATGTGACATACAACAGCTCCACACATCTGTTTAGGTGGAACCGAACATCATAATCCTAACAGAAGGGACTCCAAGGGCCTTCTACTCCCTTCAGCACAGGAATCACAGCAAAAGAACCCCTGACCTCTGCTAAAAATCCTCCAGCAAAGTCCACCACCTTCGTAGGGAGTCCATTCTACCACCAAACAGCTCCGACCACCAGAAAGTTCTTCCTGAGGTTGAAATGGATTCTCCTTTCTTGTAACTTGAAGCCCTGAGTTCGAGTCCCACCCCCCAGAGCAGGAGAAAGCAAGCTTGCTGCATCCTCTATTACTTTTTGAAATACAGCAACCCTAGTTAATTCCATCTTTGAACTGTGTGATTACTGACTGGCATGTTCCTGGGACGCCCTTCGGAAGCTCAGCCTTGAGCATCTTTCAGAAGTGGCAGGTGGCCTTTAGATTTTGGGAGGAACAGGACAGAAGAAGATAAAATTGATTTTTGGGGGGGTTGAGGAGCTGTCTTTTGGTGGTCCTTCCAGGCAGGCTTCACTGTCGTCCATTGTGGTCTTGTGTGCAATGTCTTATGTGTGCATGGGTGCACCTATGGGTGATGGGTGCACCCATGTTTCTTTCTGTTCCCCACAGACTTTTTTCTTCAATGTCTTTGAATCCCCGATGGAGCTGTTCGATGAGCCCATATTCCTCACGGTAAGTGGGGGTCAGGGAGTGTCCACTTTGGGGACTGTTTCTAGGGATGGGGAGAAATAAGATTCAGTTCACATTAATAAATAATACTACACTTGGTCTTAGCCAAAAGGCTGAGAAGGGATAATAAATAACAAATAATAAATAATAAAGATAATAATTTAAAGGCAAACCAAGCTACTCCACACTTTCCAAAGCAGCCCTTTGAGGTTTGCATTTCTCTGAAGTTTGCAGCGCGATTCTTTAGCCAAATAAGATGCAGAGACATGACTAGGACACACTGTGCGCATAGATGCACGTCTTGGTGAAAACTACATACAAGAATGCATTATATTAGGGGAAATTGCTCTGTAAATAAACCCCTGGATGTTGAAGGCAAAATGGCACACAAGACTGTGAACACGAGGAGAAATTTGTAGTAAAATGTCAAAGAGTTTTTATGAGGACTTAAAAAAAAAAGCAAATTGATGTGGGAAACTGAGTTTAAAAAGGGGGAAAGGAGAAACTGAAATGGACCTACTATATTCTCCCATTTCTAACACCTTTTATTGGTCGCGTCACAAGTTCATTTGAGGTGATTTCATTCAGGAGGAGTTTATTTTTATAAATATATTTCTATACCACTATACTGTATCCTAAAATCAAAAATCAAAGCAGTTTACAGTATGCCCGATTACTCAGTATTGCTCTTGGAGAAAAACCTCTTGGATGGATCTCCTGTTCGATACCACCAACTATGTCGTCTAAAGACTATTTGAGGATTCACTGAATATTCACCATTAAAATCTGCAGAGCAGAAATTTTGTGGGATGGCTTCATTCTGATTGATGCAGCTGCTGAGCGTGAGCACTGCGTGTTGGGTTCTGTAGTCTTGCAATATTCTTCACTTAACGGATGGTTGAGTCGCTGCCTTGTCTTCATTTCCTGAGCTTCTGATTTCTAGGTTCAGGCTTTGAATCAGCGAGAGGGATCCCCTGGGCTTAGGACTGTGCCTTGCATATTGGGATTTGTAGTCCCTTTGTGTCCTGAGACGCCCTTGGATTCGCCATGCTGAGCTTGGTGTCACAGTCCAGGAAGAGGCACCACTTTGCAGCCGCTTTGCCTGGTGCCAGATTGCAGGCCATGCCTGCAGCCAAACAAAATGCCACTAGGAAGAGCAGAGGAGGCAGGTGGTGGCCTCTGGTCGGCCAGGAGGCTCCATTTATGGCCCAGAGAAGCTTGCAGATCCATGTCCCCTGCAAGATGCAAACTAACAGAAGGTTCTTCCTGTGTATCGAGCTCTTTGGAGCTTCTCTGACATTCCTCCTTCCTCCTCTCTAGGTCGTTGACTCTCGCTCTCTCCGGACGGATTCTGTCCTTGGAGAATTCCGGGTAAGGGCTACCTTCCATTTCACTTCTATGTGTTTAGGAAACCCGTCCTTTTTGCGTTCCTTCTATACGATGCCTGGCTGAGGACACAAATGCATGCAAGACCTTTGGGCTCGGTCTCCTTGCTGGCCCTTATCTGCATGCTTGGCTCCTGGCCTCTTCCTTGGGGTAGCTTTTCCTCTGGGAAGGGCTTCTGAAAGGGAGACTGGACCCTCCAACTGCCCCTATTTTCCAGGGACGTCCATGATTTAGAGAAGCCGTCCCAGTTTCTGATTTCATCCCTAAATGTCCCACATTTCCTTAGGGCATACCTAATTTCACTGGAAATTTTTTGGAGGGTATGGAATACGACATCCTTATTTTCATTGAATAAATATTGGGATGTCCCCCCAGAGTGGTGCATGCTCTGGTTATCTCCCGCTTGGACTACTGCAATGCGCTGTATGTGGGGCTACCTTTGAAGGTGAAACGGAAACTACAACTAATCCAGAATGTGGCAGCCAGACTGGTGACTGGGAGCGGCCGCTGAGACTACATAACACTGATCCTGAAAGACCTACATTGGCTCCCAGTATGTTTCCGAGCACAATTCAAAGTGTTGGTGCTGACCTTTAAACCCTAAACGGCCTTGGCGCAGTAGACCTGAAGGAGTGTCTCCACCCCCATCATTCAGCGCGGACTCTGAGGTCCAGCTCCAAGGGCCTTCTGGCGGTTCCCTCACTGTGAGAAGCCAAGTTACAGGGAACCAGGCAGAGGGCCTTCTTGGTGGTGGTGCCCACCCTGTGGAATGCCCTCCCATCAGATGTCAAGGAGATAAACAACCACCTGACATTTAGAAGACATCTGAAGGCAGTCCTGTTCAGGGTAGTTTTTAATGTGTGACATTTTAATGTATTTTTCATCTTTGTTGGAAGCTGCCCAGAGTGGCTGGGGAAACCCAGTCAGATGGGTGGGGTATAAACAGCAAAATTAACACGATGGAACGGGACGTCCCTGTTTTCATGGGAGAAATGTTGGATGATATGGGAGACACACTAGCTGTGCTTAGCCCCCATATGGCCACTTCCTACAGAAACCTGGTAGAAAAGTGGGTTGGGGGGGTCTTTCAACGAGGTGGGGGCCGCACACATTGGCCAGACTGGGGAGCAAGCAAAGGGTTTCCTCTCTCCCCGATTCAGGATTTCCAATGGGTTGAAGGGGGTTGGACTAGATGACCCTTTTTTGTCCCTTCCAATTCCCCAACGCTATGATTCTCTGTGCTTGTGTTTTGCAGGTGGATGTTGGGACAATTTATGCCGAATCCAGTGAGTGGAATTTGCTTCTCGATTGCCTCTTGACTTCGTTTTAGCAAGGAATTGGTTTGTTTAGCATAGATAAATGAGTTTAGCGGGGAGGGAATGTGCTCTGCCACTTCCGAGATGTCGAAACTATTTTATCCAGAGGACTGAATGATTTTCTTTATTAAACTAGGGGTGGAAGGAGAAGAAAGTTTGGCAAGAGGGAAACGTAGAGCTTGTGTGTCCATAGCTCAGTTGGTCCCAAGTTCTTAAGGGCTTTATATATGAGCTCGCTGAACGTGGCCCAGAATCAATCAGCAATGGCATCTCCTCCTACTTCCTGGGTGCCAATTCGATATTTGCACTTCTCTTCCTGCTGCAGGACACGCCTTCCTCCGAAAGTGGCTCCTCCTTTCCGATCCAGAGGATTTTTCGGCCGGGGCTAAAGGCTACCTGAAGGTCAGCTTGTATGTCCTGGGCCCTGGCGACGAAGCACCTGTGAGTATTTCTTAAATTTAACAGAAAGGAGGTTTGGTTGTGATGCCTTCTCATCTCCAGAAGGGGTGGAAATTTATTGGGGGGATCTTACATGCTGGGCCCCAAATCCTTTGGAGAGAAACTCCATCATTGCAGGATCCATGCCTTTTCTTTTCTTTTTAATACAGTTTTTTATTTATGTTCATGGTACAGAAGATTAATGTTGAGAAAACAATTATTACAACAGTAAACAACAAGTACAGTCATACCTTGGGTTGAAGTAGCTTCAAGTTAAGTATTTTTGGGGTGTGCTCTGCAGCGACCCAGAAGTAACGGAGTGTGTTACTTCCGGGTTTCACCGCTTGTGCATGCGCAGATGCTCAAAATGACGTCATGCGCATGTGCGGAAGCAGCGAAACGCGACCAGAGCAGACGCGCAGTCACATGTTACGTTTACTTCAGGATGTGAACGGGGCTCCGGAACGGATCCCGTTCGTATCCAGAGGTACCACTGTAACTTGTCCCCACTGATGAAATTGCAGACTTTTATCACTCCGTGTGTTAAAGTTTCATTTGCTTGCTCTAAGAGATCCTGCCCCGTTTTTCCAGGAGTACTGTGTGGGTTCCTGCTGCAGCCTGAACAATTTATGTATTCAATAAACCGTTGCTATATATTATAAAAGGAATATATAGTATATTGCTGCTCTCACCTGGCATGTTAGTTTCTCAGTCAATGCTATTGACCACACTCTGTTGTACCAAGAATCAACATTCAGCCCAGAATCCGCACACTGTCCTTAAGCCCTGTGCTGTTTTGATTGATTTTTATCACCTGCATTCCAAAAAACATTGTTTTAATGATTATTCCAGTTTAATGGCCTCTTACTGGCTATCCTGCATGCGTTTTTAGCTTTTTATATTTCATGTACCTGCATTGTTTAAACGTGTTGAAAGCCACTTTGGGCCCCAGCTTGGGAAAAAGGCAACAGATGAACAACCATTAGTCTCGACTAAACTAGACCAGGGTGCATAAAAAATGCTTTAGAAAAATATGTTTTGAAAAACAGATTGGAATTGCCATCATCTTGCCATTGCCATCTAGTGTCCCATTTGTAGAATGCATTTAAAATACCCTTGAAACATTTTATTTGCATTGTTTTATAAGAGTCCTAGAACTCATAGAACAGTGCCTGGAATCAAGGTGCCCAGGACTCTGAAGTTCAACAGGTGCAGTTTTCCTTGCAAGCTCCAAGGGTGAATTCCTATTCCTCTCCTTTTATCCTCCCCTCCCCCCCCCCACTGCTTGTTCTGCAGGTAGAGAGGAAGGAAACGGCCGAAGAGAAGGAGGACATCGAAGGAAACGTCCTCAGGGCAACGGGGGTCTCTCTGAGAGGGGCCCATTTCTCCCTCAAAGTGTACCGAGCGGAGGACCTGCCTCAGAGTGAGCGGGGCTGGGGGCTGGGGGGGAACGCAGTTGCAGAAAGAGCGCGGGGGGAGGAGCAAAGGGGAGAGCCAGCCACAGAGGGAGGCCTTGGCTGTGCTCCCAAGGGAAACAGTAGGACAACGCTGAGAATATCCCTGGATGAGCAGGCAGCAAGAATTATTGGGCAATTAGGTGGTGGTTGTTTTTATTTTGATGATGTATTTTGTGCTTTTGTATTCTGATTTTATTCTCTGAACTGCCTTGGATAAAGGGCAGTATAGAAATCCAGTAAATGAATGAAATGAAATGAAATGAAATGAAATGAAATGAAATGAAATGAATAGAATAGAATAGAATAGAATAGAATAGAATAGAATAGAATAGAATAGAATTATCAAGAGCTCCTGGGCTGGCGCTCACCTTTAAAATGCTATTAAAAATATTGTTCCCAAATGTCGAGACAGAAAGAGACCCCTTTGCTTTCTCTCTTTTGCTTCCTTTCCACAAAGTTTCCCTCGTTTCTGGAAAGGGGTCGCTCTGCAGCAGCCCCTGATGTCACATATTATCAAGACATGATTAATGTTTAAAAAAGAACGGCACATGGCTCTGTTCCGTTGAGCTTCCGTCAAGGCTGTGAACGGTGGCACTGTTGTGGCGTCCAGTCCGCTTCCACTGCACCCTTCTGCTTCTCCCGGCTACATCAGAGTATCTTGAACAGCATTGTATCTGTATGGAAGAAATCTCAGCCATGCAGTAAAACTCTCGTACAACAGCTTCTTCTATTCTACGAAGCTTTATTGTACAGCAGCAAAACCAACAATTCAGCCAGGAGAGAGCAAAGACATGATGCTTCTCCTGTCACAGCCAAAACAGAAAGTAAAAGAGCCAGCGTGGTGTAGTGGTTAAGAGCAGTGGACTCGTAATCTGGTGAACCGGGTTCGCGTCTCCGCTCCTCCACATGCAGCTGCTGGGTGACCTTGGGCTACTCACATTTCTCTGAAGTCTCAGCCCCACTCACCTCACAGAGTGTTTGTTGTGGGGGAGGAAGGGAAAGGAGATTGTTAGCCGCTTTGAGACTCCTTCAGGTAGTGATAAAGCGGGATATCAAATCCAAACTCTTCTTCTTCTTCTAAAAGCGCTCACATAACAAAGTACAAAACCCCGTATGCGAACACCCTCCCGGTGACAGGACGTCATTTCCCTTGAGCTGTTAACTCTGTAAGCTCTGGGTATCCTCACAGGCTCTCTGGTTATCGGGACCATTCCTGAACTTTTTTTTAGCGTTAAAAAATGTGTGTGTAGATCTGCCCTGTTTGCTTAAAAAGAGCAGGTGATGACATTTTGAGATGGGCGGTTGGCTGCTTGCCTAAAAATGAGACGTGCTTAAGCACTGAGAATAATAATAATACTAGTAACAACAACAACAACAACAACAACAACAACAACAACAACAACAACAACAACAACAACAAAATGACTCGGTTAAACTGGCTGCACTGCCTTCCTCCCACTGCTCCTGCCTCAGTTTCTCTTTCTTTCCAGTGGACGATGCCGTCCTGGACAGCGTCAAGCAGATCTTTGGCTTCGACAGCAGCAAGAAGAACTTGGTGGATCCTTTTGTGGAAGTGAACTTTGCCGGGAAAATGGTGAGTTGGCTCTGCTCCCTGAGTGGGGCACACAAAAGACCCCCGGGTCTCCGAAAGCCAAAAGTTGGGTTCTGGGTGTGAACCTGGGCATTACAATGGATTTGTCGGCTGTCTGGCCTCTGCTGTGCCCTTATAGTGGGTCTGAGAAGCATAGCAGAACACATAATTGCATGGCATCGCCCCTTCTTGCACCCAGACCTTCCCCATAGCACATAAATGGGTCAAAAGCAGCCTTCACAAGCAGGCTTGAGCCGGCTCCCTCCATGCGTGTGTTCAGAGCAGTACCGTATTTTTCCGTGTATAAGACGGCCCCTATTACTTGGAACCCAAAATGAAGAAATCGGGTCCAAACCCCCACCCAAGCTGCGCACGCCAGAACCAGAACCCAAACCCGAGTCCAGGCCACCCTCACCAGAGCCCCAACCCCTGTGCATTCACCACCCGTGTATAAGACGACCCCCCAATTTTTGACTATTTTTTTCTTAGCAAAAAACATCGCCTTACATGGAAAAATACGGAATATAAAAGGGGTTTTTCGTGTGGCCTCCTTACCCAGGGCTCCCTCTCTGAGTCCCCCTCCCCACATTTAACCCTGATATTCTGCCTGGGGTGGGGTGGGGGTGAGGATCACGATCCGGCGTTGTTTTGGGATGATGCGCAGGGAAGCCGCCTTTTTCCTGACCCCTGAACTCTTGTCTCCCTCCGGCAGTTGTGCAGCAAGATAGTGGAGAGGAATGCCAACCCCCAGTGGAACCAGACCATCACTCTGCCGGCCATGGTGAGTGCCAACAATGTCTAGGCAACACAATGACCATATGCATACGCAGTAGACAATCTTTATAGAGTTCCTTCAAATCATAAAAAGTTCAAAATGAAATCTTTAGTCTCAAAGTCTCTGGAAATCTTTAATTGAAGCTACGTACCAGACTTTGTATGGTTTAATACAAGCTGTGAAGCTTTGTGTATTCAACAATGATGTCCAACACTGATTCCGGATATTGACTACTGTTTCGTAGAATTCTTTGTCAGTGTGGTGGGAGGATATAGACTGCTTCATAAACTGAAAATAAAATTTACCTGCATGACATATCACTTTACAAAAATTATAAACTATAATACAAACAGCAATGAAGGAGAGTACATACCCCATCTTATTTCAAATGAATGTATATAAATGAAAATATCAAATGCTGTGGAACAGCGCTCATGTAATAATGTAGTCACTGCTACTAACAATTTTTTTGAGAAACATATAAAGCCAACTCCAGTCGATGCTGATAACAAGGAGGCTGAGTTTAAAGGTACAGTGCACAGTAACAATACAAATACAAGGAGATTGGGATTACAAAGAAAATACAAATAATCAAATGAAACAATTAAGGTCTAACTCAAAGTTGAGACCCCTTGGATAAATGGTTTTAAACATGAAAATAAACCGTGTTTCTTGCTGCCGTAACTGTCGCTCATCATCTTTTCTGATGCTAATTGCCTTCTGATTCACCAATAAATCTGTAAATAATAGATCCGTATCTGAATGATTATGAGAAACAAAGTATTCTACCAGAGGTGCCTCCAAATTAGCATTATGAATACGTGATCGGTGTTCACCAATCCGAATCCCCGCAGCTCAAGTGGTAGAGCCTACATACAACAAATTGCAAGGACATCGAATCAGGTCGACTACGTCCTTGGCTTGACAGCCCATTGTTGACGTTCTCTTTGCAACACAGGGGTTTGTTTGGCCATGGTGAGTGAGCAGCCAGAGGGCCTGCACTCCGGGCATGATCCTGCGTCCTGCTGAGCTGCCCTCCTTGACCTCCCATCTCATCTTGTGTTTCCCTCCGTAGTTTCCATCCATGTGTGAGAGGATGAGGATCCGGGTGGTGGACTGGTGAGTCAAGCAGGAGTTGGGCTCTCCTTGGCACTCGCTCTGCTCCCCTAAGGCACAAGGCAGGGAAGGGAAACTTTTCAGTGCTACATGGGAGCAAATGGCAATCCGGAGGAAATCTGAATTATCGTTTTTTTTTACTCCGATTGAGTGCTAAAGAGCAGTTTCCCCCAGGAGAAGCAGCAGGACAAGACTCCCTCCCCCCCTCTCTGTGTGTCATAGAATCATAGAATTGTAGAGTTGGAAGGGACCCCATGTGTCATCTAGTCCACCCCCTGCAAAGGTACGAGGAATCTTCTTGCAGAAGGAGCCCCCATGGGTCTGTCAGTACGCCTTTCAACCGATGTGCAGTGACTGAGCTCAATAACTGGTTCTGCCCCGGACTGGGCTAGGCGACTGGAGCACTTTCAGAGACCTTCCAATCCTGGAAAACAGGTCCCAGTGCACTGGACCCACAACTGTGCATTGTGAGCACCAGACTCTGCAGAGTATAAATAACGCGGAAGCTAGCTGTGAAGCTTAACTCCTTTTATTTCTAATAGCTACTACAGACTAAAGAACTACTGGCTTGTATGGGTGTTACAGCTCCTATTCAGCCATCTAGTCACTACATAGATAAGACTCTCTCCACACACACACACACAGGCAGTCAGTCAGGAGTGGGGGAAAAGAAGAGTAGTTTCTGCCCCCTCCTTTCTCAAAACATCAGATCAGGAGATTCTTGCAATGGGAGGGGTGAGAATATCAACAGGGTCATCAAGTCCAACCTCCTCCAAAATGACAAGGGATCTTGTTTTAGAAGGTGCCCCAGCAAGGAGGAAGCTCTGGGTTTCAGCAGAAGGAACCCCATGGGTTGTGGGAATGTTCAGGGTGGCAGGAGAGGATATATTGTTTATTAATATCCTTCCTAACTTGCGCTCGCAAGTTTCTTTATGTAGCAGAGTTACATTCCCCTTTCTTACACGCACAGCAGATAGCTGATTACAGGCTCGTGTGAGCCTCTCACTATTATATGATTCAGTCTGTCTCAGACTGAATTGTAAATCCCCTTTAATCCGCCTTAAAAGAATAAAGACGCCATAATCTTATTTAAAGTCAATGAAAGAAGTTTACTCACATCAGTTCAGTTCACAGTTGGATTCCTAAAGGCAGACGTAGTTACAAATATGTACATGTGGATCTACCCCATACGGGGGAAGAATCCCAGTGCTTCTGCACGTTGAGAGCTAGCAGAGCATTCCTAGCTAAAAAGCTGGTCCAATGAAGAAGGAAGTGAAAAGAGAGAGGTATGCTTCATAACTCGTGCAAGGGAAGGGTGCTCCAGCCAGGAGGAACAGGGAGTTTCGACTGGCTGGACTAACATCTATGTCCATTCTAGGAAAACAAGGAATGTTGTATTTGACTGCTCCCAGTGGATTACATCCCACATGGCTAATCTAATCCACCCCCTGCAAAGGTATGAGGGATCTTCTTTAAGAAGGTGCCCCAGCAAGGAGGAAGCTCCGAGTTTTAGCAGAAGAAAACGAAAACTGTCTACAAAGTCCAAATCTAAGACGCTGAAATAAAAACAGCCCTTCTTTTTCCAGGGACCGGGTCACTCACAACGACATCATTGGCACGATCCATCTCTGCATGTCCAAGATCTCAGCTCCTGGAGGGGAACTGGAAGGTATTCAACTGCTCTCCGTAGCGTCCGACCTGCTCCTGGGAGTTGGGGGGGGAAGGGTTAAGGAGCTGGCAGGAGGGGGCCTTTCAGCTCCTGGGTCTGAACTGGAGTCTGAACTGCAAGCTCTCCTGGCGGTCAGAGAGCATCACTTCCAAAGTGAAGAGGGAGGGACTTCTTTAGCCCACCCAGGCTGAGGATCAGACCAAGAATAGAGGCTGTATTCTGCTTTCACCAGCCTTCCCATTGCACCTGTTGCGTGTCGAGACCCCGTAGCCACCCCCTCGTTGGAAATAACTCACACAAGGACACGGATATTAGGTTTATGTTATTGGGCAAATTTTGGCCACAACTTTATTGAAATTACAGAATGTGAGCGGTATTGGCTTAGGCATTGATTGGATCCGACTATATCTGACTCCTGCAGTAAGTCCGTTAAGGGTAAGCCACCGGTAGGGGGAGCCCTGTCGATGCATACCAACTCAAGCTCCCCCTGGTGTTCCCATTGGGGTCATGTCATGGCCCTAGCCCCCGACTGGGCTTCGGACAAGATCTACACCCCCGGATTCCTTTAACGGAATAGCCTTAAGCATGGAGGCGCAGGTGATGGCCACACCTCCCCTCCCACACACAAGGTCAAACAATGCCTAACCGTAACCCTAACAAAGTTGTGACAATTGCTACAAGGTAGGCGAAAACCAAATGGCCAGTGCCAATTTGCCAAGTGGAAAAATTCCCACCAGGCCCCTCAGACAACCAAGGCGACCAACCAAAGTCCATAGCAAGCCCATTGCCTAACCTGCAAAATAGGGAGGGAGGGCGGGTGATTGAGGAAGAGAGCCAAAGAGGAAGTCCTCTGGCTCACTCCTCCGTTTAAACGGCCCCGGCCACGTCCCCCTGGCCAGCAGATTGGCTGGCCGAGCTCTGATGTGGCCGGGATCCCCCAGGCAACGGGGGACAAGGTTCCCTGCCCCCGGTGGGGAGTGGGTGGCCACGCGGTCCACCGCAACTCCTCCCTACTGGGACGTGGAGCGGATTTCTCATCCCGCACTGGTTTCTTGCTTGCAGAGTTTCCCCTTGTGCCAATTGCATTTACTGTGCATTTGGGACAATCCTGTCCTGGCATGTCCCAGGGCTTCTCCGCATTTACCTTTTGCCTCTTTTTCCAGGCACAGTCTGTGTCTGAGTGCTCTTTTTTCTTTTTTGCTTTGGCGATTTCCCTGCAAAAAGCCACTCTTTAAAGCTCAATGGGAGCAAACAGCTCTCTGCAGAAAACCCCATTTTTTCCTTCTTCTTTAAGCTTTGTTATTCATTGTCCATATATATATATATATATATATATGCAACACCTAGTCATCTTCACTATCATCAGTTCAGTAAAAATATCACAGAAGATGCATGCAATTTTAACTGTGCTTTCTACACGAACCAATGACTTCCCATCCTCTCCATGTTTCCTTTATATTAAACATCTTGCTTTGATTTGCCATTATTGATTTATAAAAATTCTCTTTTCTATTTCGATATCATTTCCCATCATATATATTATTTACAGAAATCATTCAAAGGCAACTAATGTGTTTAGGTTACAGCTATTTTTCAAATAATTTTTGAAATTGCCCCATTCTAGGATGAACTCTTGTCTGGGTTTATCTCTGATTCTTTCCAAAAGGGAGGATAATTCTGTCAATTTGAGTAACCATTCGACTCTGATAGGGAGTTTGTCACTTTTCCAATATGTTGCAAGGAGCATTCTCGCGGCCGAGGTTGCATATAAAAATAATTTTCTTATAGGCTTGGGGATGTCAGTGCTTGTAATACCCAGAAAAACGCTCCTGTTTTTTTTAGGGAAATTTAACTTTAACATTAGTTTTAGTTCTGAGTGTACACATACACACGTAAAACCCAAATTGACGTTTGCTCCAAAGAAGCACTTTGGAGGGTGGGGTTTTTTATGTGTGTGTGTGTGTGGGGGGGAGGATTTCGGACATGGAGCTTAAAAGAACGAGGCCACAGGTAATTGGGGAGGAGTCCCCAGTTAATATCTGGTGGCTTCTGCCCTGCTGTTCTTCCTCTCTTTGATTTCCTCCACCCCCAAATCACCCCCACCTCTCACCATGGCAGGAATAGGGAACCTCTGAGCTGTGGGCCAAAGATGTGGCCAGTTTGTAGGCACTGCCCCATAGCAGATCCGTGGCTCTTTGCAATCCTCAACAATCAATCCCAAACATCAATATTTGATGTTTTATTGTGTTTTTATATGTATTGGTAGTGGCTCAGAGTGGCTGGGGCTGGATCTACAAACACACAGAGAAAACACACACACTTTAATTAAGTCAGAAATTAGATCCTTACAACAAAAGAAAAAAAAAAACCCCTATGGAAAAGTGGTAATAAAAATGTCCTGCTCTCTGGCACCCTCTGGTGTTGCATGTTTATAGTACACTCAAATCGTGGTTTCTTTCCGAATGTAACTGAGTCCTGGGTCAACCCAGCCAGGTGGGTAGGGTAGAAATGATAAAATTATTATTATTATTAGTCAGCTTGTTGTTGGTGCTTGCCTAGACCAGTGTGCAGTGCTTGGAAGCATCAGGGTTCCAAAGCGCCTTGTTAGCTGGGATTCCTGCATTGGGTTGGCCTAGAAGACCCTTTGGGTCCCTTCTGTGCCCACCCTTAGAGACGTGGGGTTTAGGAGCCCCCAGACCCCATGCCTGGCTTTTTTAAAAACTCCTCTCCTCCTTTGCCCCTCTTTGGTTCACGAGTTCTGGTCTTACCACCTCCCCTTTCCTGAATCCTGGGTGCGGATTCTGTCCCCGAGACCTGGAGATCCTAACATTCTGGTTTCTCTCCCATTTCTTTGCACCTCAGAGGAGTTTCCTGTCCCTGTGAAGCCTTTCCAAGCTACCAACAGTATGTTCCTTTGCACGTGCGAACTTGGCTTCCCTTTCGCACTCGACACCAATACTCGTGCATGCTCAAAATCCGGACTTCTTCTTTTTAAAAATTGTGTGCAATTCTCTGTTTTGTTGCTGTTAGTAGTGTTAGCAGTGCATCTGGCTTTTTACTGTCCCGACTCCAACTGTAATGGCTGCTTTGTTTTGTTTTATTATTCATTTATCTATTTTGTAAAATTTATATGCCGCTTGATTGTTTTTAAAAAAGCAATTAGCCCAACAAAACCTGAAAAGTTTTAACTTATGGAATGAAAGTGTTTTTCTTAATTTTTCTTAGGTAGATCTGCACATAGGAAAAAAACGCTATAAATAAGTCATTAATTATATTGTTGTAATGAAAAGGGAGGGGACGCGGGTGGCGCTGTGGGCTAAACCACAGAGCCTAGGGCTTGCCGATCAGAAGGTCGGCGGTTCGAATCCCCGCAATGGGGTGAGCTCCCGTTGTTCGGTCCCTGCTTCTGCCAACCTAGCAGTTCAAAAGCACGTCAGAGTGCAAGTAGATAAATAGGCACCACTCCGGTGGGAAGGTAAACCCCGTTTCCGTGTGCTGCTCGGGTTCGCCAGAAGCGGCTTAGTCCTGCTGGCCACATGACCCGGAAGCTGTATGCTGGCTCCCTCGGCCAATAAAGCGAGATGAGCGCCACAACCCCAGAGTCGTCCGTGACTGGACCTAATGGTCAGGGGCCCCTTTACCTTTACCTTTAATGAAAGGGGGGGAAAACCCTATGGAAAAACATGTGTAAAAATTTCATGCTCTCTGGCGCCATCTGGTGTTGCATGTTTATAAACACATTCAAAATGCTGTTTTTGAACTGAGGTAGCTGAGTCCTTAGTGAAAATGCAGCTGTTTTATTGTTGTTGTTTCCCACCCCCCCTGCAAACCACTTTACAATCAAATGGCATGCAGATTTACTGAAACAAGTGAGCAAGCAAGCAAATAGACAAACAAATGAGTTTTACGGAAATTTGGTGTCCTGAGACATGGCCCCCATCACCCTAGCGGACCACCCCCTGTGTGTTTCTTTTGGGTGGGTGCTGGTGCTTTGCTTGCTTCGGCCCCCTTCCAGCTCACCGGTCAGTCCAGAAAAGTCCACATTTCTCAAGCCAGCGCTGCCACTGCTTCCTGTCTCACCCTCTCGGTCTCCCTGCAGTGGACGATGCGCTGGGTTTCCTGCCCACTTTTGGCCCCTGTTACGTCAACCTGTACGGCAGCCCCAGGGAGTTCACGGGATTTCCGGACCCCTACGAGGAGCTCAACCTGGGAAAGGTGAGGAAAGTCGGGAGAAGCGTCCAGGGCGCGACTGGACGCCATAAATGGAGATAAACGCTGCGGCGTAGACTCTGACATTTCCTCGCATGGAAAGAGGGATGTTCTCTTCCCCGTCCGCATCAATGTCGGAGCATCTTTTCCTGGTCAAGTACAAAAGTCAGCAGAGGGAACCCGGAAAACGGCAGGATTTTAAGCGCAGGAATCTTTGAATGTGGGTATTGCATTCAGGGAAGCCTGAGAGGAAAAGAAAACCCCAAATCAATAAATGCAAAAAATGCAAAAAAATACAACTCACTAGCAGGGATAACTGATGCAGTATAGAATAGCTAGCCTCAGGTTGCCATATTTCCAGAAGTGAAAATCTGGACACAAACAAACGGCTGAGAAAATTCCCAGAGTTTTTGAGTTCCTTTGTTAGAAAGACACCAAAGTTGCTGAGAAATAACCCGAGTTTTGTTGAGCATTTTAGGTTAGGTTGCTGAAGATCCAGGACAAGCCACCGCTTTTCGGAAGTCCCCCTGGATTTTCTGGTAATGTCCAGGAAAATCTGGACATATGGCAACCCACCATAGTTCTGTCCAGCCTCCACAGCTGGAGACAGCAATGCGTCATGGTGCTGGTAAGGTCAAGGTTGCAGGTTCGATCCCCTCATGGGGCAGACGCATAGTCCTGCACTGCAGGGGCTTGGTCTGGATGACCCTCAGGGTCCCTTCTGACTGGAAGCTTCCATGATTCGGACGGCCACTTTCTGGAAAACCCCTATTTTCATGGGAGAAATGATGGAGTTATCTGACCCCTGAGCCGTCTGAAGGCAGCCTTGTATAGGGAAGTTAATGTTGCATTATGTTTTTCTATATGTTGGAAGCTGCCCAGAGCGGCTGGGGCATCCCAATGAGATGGGGTGGGGGGTTAGAAATGGGGAAATTATCATGATGCAATGGGATGTCCCTCTTTCCATGGGAGAAATGTTGGAGGACTTGGCTAGATCTCTTCTCCTCCACCCTCCCCAGGGAGAAGGGGTGGCTTATCGCGGCCGGTTGCTGGTGGAGCTGGAGACCAAGTTGGTGGACCATGTGGAGCAGAAGGTCGGGGACATCCCTCCTGATGACATCTTGCTGGTGGAGGTAAGGCCCCCCCAGGACACCCCCTTCCCTTCCGGACACAAGGCCAGGTCCTCCCAGAGACATCACAGAGCTGCCATTCCCTGCTATCCACCTTGCAAACTGTTAAAGTTTGTGGGTCGTAACTCCTTTGACCCACGGAGTCTGCTGCAATGGCACTGCAATAAATCTGATTTATTGGCACTCCGACAAACTTCAGTGGCGCCCACGCACTTCCACACACTCGCGCGCTGCCACTCTTCTCAGTTGTCAGAGCTTAGCAGAGTTCACACGTAGCATAAAATGGCTTTGTCTGTGTCTGCGTGGTGTCTTCAATAACTCAGCTCGACACCAGTGCTTCTAATCTATAACTCTTTATTTAGAAAAATTCATAACAGAAAAGAAAAAACCTACAGTCTAGCTGCATGCTCGAAAAAAACTGAGGTTTTGGAGCTATTTTTAAGGGGAATCACCCCAAACAGGGGTTGCATTTTCCCAGACATTTTGACAATTTGCACCCAGGCGCTGCTTCTGGCAGCTAATTTCTGGATATGAAAAGTCTCGTGGCACCTAATAGACCAGCAGGTCGATTTGGAGGACAAGAGAGTTGCTTTTGCAAAAAAAGGAAAAGTGACTCCTAATTTTCATTTAATGATAATTAATAATAATCATATGATCCTTGCAGAGGCCTTCCAGCTCTCCATTTATTATTATTAGAAAACAAAAGTGCTTTTGTCTCTGCAGCGACTCTCTTCCTGCTTTCAGGACTAGCTGGCCCTGGGGGAGTTGGATTATTATTATTATTATTATTATTATTATTAGCATTTCCCCCAAGGAAAAGACAAGGTGGTGCCCATGTTTCTCCCCCCCCCCATGATCTCCTCAGCACAACAACCCTGCAAGAGAGGGTTAGGCTGAGGGGGAGGTAGTGGCCAGCCCCCCGAGTGGGAATTTGAACCCCGCTCTTCCGGGTTCCACGCCCAGCACTCTAACCACTGCAGCGCACTGCCACACCCCGATTTTTGGGTCTTACAAGAGTCTGGCGGGCCCGATCCATGCCGTCTGTCTCCTTCCTCTTCCCCGCATGGCAGAAGTACCTTCGCCGGAGGAAATACTCTCTCTTTGCCGCCTTCTATTCAGCCACCATGTTGCAGAATGTGGACGATGCCATCCAGTTTGAGGTCAGCGTGGGCAACTATGGCAACAAGTTTGACAGCACCTGCCTCCCTCTGGCCTCCACCACCCAGTACAGCCGGGCCGTGTTTGACGGTAAGGACGAAACAGAACAGACTAAAACAGATTAAAAACTCCTACAAACTTTCTAAGCGTCTGGCTTGTCTTGTCTAAGCAAGAAGGCTTTTAGCAGGTGCCAAAAAGCGGGCAGGGAAGGCGCTTGCGTGGGATCAAGTGGCCGGGAGTTCCAAAGTCAGGTCCTGCTGCAGGGAACGATCAGGTTTTATAGAATCGCTTTATAGAATCGCACAATTGTGCGGTCGGAAGGGTTCCCTGAGGGTCATCTAGTCCAACCCCCGGAATGCAGGCTCCACAGCTCAATGGGCCCGGAGAGGTGGCCACCCAACATTTCCAGCAAGGACGAAGAGTCCGCCACCTTCAAGGGAGGCCGCTCTGCTGTCAAACAGCGCCAGGGATTCTTTAGCTGTGATTAACCTGCGGAACTCCCCCCCACTGGAAGTGGACACCATCTCGGACGGCTTTAAAAGAGGATTGGGCAAATTCATGGAGAAGACGGCTATCGATGGCTCCTAGCCGAGATGGCTCTGCCCTGCCCTCCGCAGTCGGAGGCCTCAGTTGCTTCTGAATCCCAGTTTCTGGAAGCAGCAGGAGGGGGAGAGTCTTGCTCCTGTGTTCGAATTCCGCTTGCCGGTTTCCTGTTAGGATATCTGCTTGGCTCCTGGGAGAAGAGGAAGCTGCACCAGCAGACCCTCCAAGGGCCTCAGTTTTCCAGGGACAGTCCGGGATTTACAGATCTGATCCCAGAATGTCCTGCTTTTCCTTAGGACGTCCCTATTTTCATTGGAGAGATGCTGGAGGGGATATATAATATAATATAATATAATATAATATAATATAATATAATATAATATATAATATAATATAATATAATATAATATAATATAATATAATATAATATAATATAATATAATATAATAAATTTAAATATATTTTATATATAATTGTATTAACTTTTTATTATATTTCTTATTATATATTATATTTTAATATATGTTGGAAGCTGCCCAGAGTCAGATGGGCGGGGTAGCAAAATTATTATCACGGAAGAGGACATCCCTATTTTCACTGCAGAAATGTTGGAGGGTGTGGACTAGATGGGCCACTGGACTGATCTGGCAGCCTGATCTTATGTATTCCTGCATTTCCGCGGGTTAGACTAGATGACCCATGGGTACCCCTCTGAACTCTACACTGCTGCGATTTTCTATCAGAGTGCTGGCCTCAGCGGATGCTCAGCCTGAAAGCCAGATATATCTGTGTCTCTATCTCCTTGTCTCACTGGCTGGGGGCTATTGGGTGTTTTCCATCCCTGTAGGCTGTCAGTATTACTACCTGCCATGGGGCAACGTGAAGCCAGTCGTGGTCCTTTCCTCCTACTGGGAAGACATCAGCCACAGGACCGACGTGCAAAACCGCCTCGGTGGCGCCGCAGACCGGCTGGTGAGTGCCGTAAACATTTCCCATTAACACGCTCCCTCCTCCCGTTTTGGGGGGCCTTTCTCTGTCTTCACGGGAGACCAGTCGACTCGGCAACATCCCCCCTGGGCAGCCCAAAGTGGCCTAGCCCTGAGAAATCACTCTGCACTGGCTCAGGGGAGGGCTGCATGCTTGCCACAAGCAAACAGAGGCTGGGAGGCGCCTCTGGTTTCCTGCCTTAAATGCATTTCATAAAATGTATCTACTACTGGATGGTAGGGAAAAAACAATCTCTAAGTGATTTGCTAAAAAGGTATGGTAAAGGGATCCCTGACCATTAGGTCCAGTTGTGGCCGACTCTGGGGTTGCGGCGCTCATCTCACTTTATTGGCCGATGGAGCCGGCGTACAGCTTCCAGGTCATGTGGCCAGCATGACTAAGCCGCTTCTGGCGAACCAGAGCAGCGCACGGAAATGCCCTTTACCTTTCTGCCAGAGTGGTACCTATTTATCTACTTGCACTTTGATGTGCTTTCGAACTGCTAGGTGGGCAGGAGCAGGGACCGAACAACGGGAGCTCACCCCGTCACGCGGAATCGAACCGACGGCCTTCAGATCGGCAAGTCCTAGGCTCTGTGGTTTAACCCATAGTGCCACCCGCATCCCTCCAACATATATAAAAACATAATAAAACATTAAACATTTTAAAAACCCCACTTCCCTCTACAGGTTTGCCTTCAGGCGGCTCTGAGGTCAGAGAACTCTGTACTCTCCAACATTTCTCCCATGAAAACAGGGACATCCCATTCCATCATGATAATTTTACTTTTTATACCCCTCCCATCTGACTACATTGCCCCAGCCACGCTAGGCAGCTTCCGACATATAGAAAAACATAATAAAACATTAACTTCCCCATACAGGATTGACTTCAGACAGCTCTGGGGTCAGAGATCACCATGCCCTCCAACATTTTCCCCTTGAAAATAGGGACATCCTAAGTAAAAGGGATGCGGGTGGCGCTGTGGGTTAAACCACAGAGCCTAGGACTTGCTGATCAGAAGGTCTACAGTTCGAATCCCCATGACAGGGTGAGCTCCCGTTGCTTGGTCCCTGCTCCTGCCCACCTAGCAGTTTGAAAGCACGTCAAAGTGCAAGTAGATCAATAGGTATCGCTCCGGCGGGAAGGTAAACGGTGTTTCCGTGCGCTGCTCTGGTTCGCCAGAAGCGGCTTAGTCATGCTGGCCACATGACCCGGAAGCTGTACGCCGGCTCCCTCGGCCGGTAAAGTGAGATGAGTGCCACAACCCCAGAGTCGGCCACGAATGGACCTAACGGTCAGGGGTCCCTTTACCTTTAAGGAAAAATGGGACATTCCGGAATCAAATCAGAAACTGGGATGGCTTCTCTAAATCAGGGACGTCACTGGAAAACAGGGACACTTTGGAGGGTCTGAGATTGCCAAGCAGTGCCCCCCTCTGAGCACAGGAGTGAGATGCTGGCAAGGCCTCCCTCCTGTCAGCAATTGGGCTGCAGCATCCTGCCCTCGCTGCAGCACCAGGGAAGCCCCCCACGGAGTGCATTGCAGCAACCCAGACTTGGAACAACCAGCACATGAGCTGCTGTGGCAAACCTCTCCGTGTCCAGGAATGGCCGTAGCTGGTGAAGCAGCCCCTCAAAGGCACTTCCAGCTGTTAACGGAGAAATCTGAGGGCTCCCTTGGACAAAAAAAACCCAAGGAGACCAGCCAGGAATACCAGAGCAAAACAGCAGCCAGTAGGCTTGGTCTTTATTGAAGACTGTTGTGACAGGACTCCCACCTGCCACCAGGTGAAAGAAGATGGAGGCCCCGAACAAAAGAGCCCCCCAAACATTTATTAGCTGCTAATCCCCATGTTACACCCCCCCAAACTACATCACTCATACATTACAGTTACATCATGAAAGGGGAGGTCTGGTGGCAGTAATCTGAGCATCCAGGACCCTGCCCCATGGTTCCCCTTGCCCTCCACCAAACACCCATCAAGTGTAACAAAAGAGAGATTTACATTTCCCTGTTTCCCAGCCAAGTTCATCACACCCTTTTGTCTTCATCTGGGTTTGTTCTTTCTGGAATGGCTACCTGTCTGACACTCAGGTATCAGGAGGCCAGGAATTATCACTCAGGCAGAGAAGCTGCTGAGTAGCTGATCTCACATGTCTATAGGAATTTCTGAAGTTTTCCCAGTGAGCCAGTACATAGATACATTTATCAGTGAATTCTTACATTTGGTATCGTGCAGCAAGGCCCTTTGAATAGCTAGGAAGAAACTGTGATGAAGTGTTTTGTGGGGACAAGTCACAAAAGCGATTGTGCTGATTTTGGTCGTGGGCTGCATGTGCATGATATCTGCTGGAGGGGCAACCCCCCCAACCTATACATAAATTCCTGCAACACAGCCCCCCCCCGCTTGCGCACCCACAAGCTGACAGTCTTGCCTAGTGGTCTGTGTGCACGTGTGACTCCAGCGGTGTGGTTTTCCCCCTCTCTTTCTCCCCAATGTAGGAAGAGAACTTGGCGCTGGTCCAGCTGGCCATCAAAGCCAAGTGCTCCGTGGGTGACCTGGACACCCTTGTCGCACGGCTGATCGATGAGGTCATCGCGGACTGCAGGTAGGGGTCTGTGGGGCCGCCAGCCTCTTTCTGTGGGGTTGTTACGAGCCGGGTTGTTTGGCTTGGAGGGGGTCCCTGGCAGCAAAGAATGCCCTCCTTCTGACTGGGAGCATCGGCCGAGCCAAGGCACGGATTCGAAAAAGCGATATTTGAGGCAGGTCGTAAATTTCCACTCGGTGGGCTGCCTACCTGAATGGCCTCATTGTGTTTCGGGGCAGACCCTCAATTGGGGGGGGGGGCAGACAGCCGCCTCCAGTTCACGGCCTCACGACTGGTTCCTAACTCATACCCTCCAACATTTCTCCCAGGAAAAGAGGAACGTCCTACAGCAGAATGATGGTTTTACTTTTTACACCCCTCCCATCTGACTGGGTTTCCCCAGCCACTCTGGCCTGCTTCCAAAATATATATAAACATAATAAAACATATTTTTTTAAAGCTTCCCTCTACAGGATTGCCTTCAGACGGCTCAGGGGCCAGGTAACTCCCTACCCTCCAACATTTCTCCCATGAAAATAGGGACGCCCCATCTCATAATGATAATTGTACTTTTTATACCCTGACTGGGGTGTTCCAGCCGCTCTGGGCTGTTTCCAACATATAGAAAAACATAATCAAACATTCAACATTTTTAAAAAAATGTTTTATATACAGGGCTTCCCTATTCAGATGACTCGGGGGTCACATAACTCCATACGTTCCAACATTTCTCCCATGAAAATAGGGACGTCCTAAGGAAATGAGGGATCAAACCAGAAACCAGGATGGCTTCTTTAAATGTTTAATTTCCCCTGGAAAATAGGGGCTCTTGGAGGGTCTGCTAACTGGGCATCTGTGGCCCGTTCTCGACAGGTTTGCAAAAAACCCCATGAGGACCTGCAAGGATTGTGGTCGTTTCCCCTTTGAAGAGGCTGTGTGCCTTACAAAATTCCCCCCTCTCCCCCCAAAGAGTTATTGGTTCTTGGGTTCACATTTGTGCCCTGTAGGCTTCTGTGTGTTTAAGGAATATCACATATTCCAGCATGCAGAAAGAGACAGAGAGGGGTGTGTGTGTGTGGGTGCGCGCGCGCTGGTCTCTTGCAACGAAAGGCGTCTTGCATTGCCTGAAAAATTTAACAAAGGTGAAGCAGGATTTGGTCCATGCAAGCTTATCTCATGGAATCAAAGAATGGTCAAGTGGGAGGGGACCCCTGGGGTCATCCAGTCCAACCCTCTGCAATGCAGGAATCTCAGCTCAAGCATCCCTGACAGATGGCCACCCAACCTCTGCTTATAAACCTCCAAGGAAGGAGAGTCGATCACCTCCTGAGGGAGTCCGTTCCACTGTTGAACAGCTCTTAACTGCCAGAAAATTCTTCCTAATGTGGAGACAGGATCTCCTTTCTCTTCCTTTGATCTGTTTGTTTGGGTCCTTCCCTCTGGAGAAGCAGATGTGTGTTTCAGATATTTGAAGAGGGCTACAAACAAGCAGAAGGGATAATAATAATAATAATAATTATAAGAATTACAATAATAAATAATTGATGATAATAATAATAAAATTGGTGATAATAAATAAATAAATAAATAAATAAATAAATTGATAATAATAATATTGATGATAATAATAAAAATAAAATAATTGATGATGATAATAATAAAATTGTTAACAACAACAACAACAACTTATTACTTATACCCCGCCCATCTGGCCAGGCCTCCTCAGCCAATCCCCACAAAAGGAGATTGTGACTCAAGAGAGGTGCTGGACTCCGTCTTCTCAGAGGTTTTGAAGCAGAGCTTGGATAGCCACCTGCCATTGGGTCCAGTCGTGGCCGACTCTGGGGTTGCAGCACTCATCTCGCTTTACTGGCCGAGGGAGCCGGCGTACAGCTTCCGGGTCATGTGGCCAGCATGACTAAGCCGCTTCTGGCGAACCAGAGCAGCGCACGGAAACGCCGTTTACCTTCCCACCGGAGTGGTACCTATTTATCTACTTGCACTGATGTGCTTTTGTACTGCTAGGTTGGCAGGAGCAGGGACCGAGCAACAGGAGCTCACCCCGTCGCGGGGATTCGAACCGCCAACCTTCTGATCAGCAAGTCCTAGGCTCTGTGGTTTAACCCACAGCACCACCCGCGTCTCCAAACCCTGGGTTAGGCTAACTGGGAGCCGCTGGCAAAGTCCAAGCGGCAAAGCTGGAAACGCTCCAGGAACAAACTGCTTGATATGTGAGATGGGTGTCACTGCATCTTCCCAGCTCCTGGTGTTTTTTTCTGAGCCCCCCCCAGAAGGAGCTTCTCTTGCTCTCTCTCTCTCTTTTTGCCCCCCCTCGCTGATGCTTCTCTCCCCTGTAAGAAGATGTGCTTGTTTGCAAACGGCCCAAGACACCCCCGGGTCTGCTGCGCGCGTGTCATACGTGACCTGGGTCAATTCCCGGGACTTTGTTTTCCCGGAGGGAAGCCTCCTTCCAAGAAAAACTCAATTAAACCAGGGGGAGATATTGCTGGCGAAGCTGCCAAGCCGGCGTTTTCTGCAGGCTGGGTCCTGGGCTCCCTCTCTCTCCCCCTGGCCTGTGGTCTGTCGTTTCCGCTTGGAATAAATCACTGAGCCACAGCAGCTGTCCTGGGAGAAGGGGAAATGATGTCGTGTCGATGGCAACAGCAGGGAAGGCGGCGGTTGATCAATGCAGGGTAGTTTTGGTCCAAATAACAGGCAATTACCGGACAAAAGATGTCTCAGGGTCCAGAGTTGGCTCCTTTCCATCTTTTCACGGGAGACGGTCTTCGCTTTCAGCTCAAACCTTTGCTAAGTTCTCTTCTCCTTGCAGCTCACAGCCAGGAGATCCTGGAAGAACTCAGAGGGTGGTTCCTTGACAAATTGTTGCAAGAGGCAGACAGCACTTGGGGGGGGGGGGGAATTAAAGCTTGAAATAAAATTGGCACGAGGCTCCAAGCCCAAAGGCTCCTTTGCAACAGAATGGCAGAGCTCTATTTTGGACAAAGCTGAAAACAGAGGAATCCCCTCATTTTATAAAACTTAAATTGTTTGTTGCCTTTGATGCAAAGCATAGTCTGGGACGCGGGTGGCGCTGTGGGTTAAACCACTGAGCCTCTTGGGCTTGCCGATCAGAAGGTTGCCGGTTCGAATCCCCGCAACAGGGTGAGCTCCCGTTGCTTGGTCCCTGCTCCTGCCAACCTAGCAGTTCGAAAGCACGTCAAAGTGCAAGTAGATAAATAGGTACCCCTCCGGCGGGAAGGTAAACGGTGTTTCTGTGTGCTGCTCTGGTTCGCCAGAAGTTGCTTAGTCCTGCTGGCCACATGACCTGGAAGCTGTACGCCAGCTCCCTCGGCCAGTAAAGTGAGATGAGCGCCGCAACCCCAGAGTCGACCACGACTGGACCTAATGGTCAGGGTTCCCTTTACCTTTACCTATAGTCTGGAATAATAAGTCCTTTGGCTTTAATTGGACCTGTATCGCCTGAACGCCAGCTTCCGGGTTAGGGTGGGATATTTCATTTTTAAAAATCTGTATCATGTTGTTATATGTTGAAAGAATTTAATTTGAAAAAAACGCCTGTGGCCTTATCAATCTGAACATGTCTGATCTTGGAAGCTAAGCAGAGTTAGGGTTGGTTAGTACTTGGATGGGAGCCAACCGGGAATACCAGACACCGTAGGTTCAATAATATTTTTTTTTTAAGACAATGTGCCTATGCACATTTACTCGGGAGGAGGGCTGGGGTTTCTGACAGACATCTGAACAGGATGCTAGGTTAGATGGGTCTCTTTGGACTCATCCAGTCCAATGCCCTTGTTGTGTTTACCATCTCGAACCCAAGAAGTTGATGGGAATAGAGCTGTCCTTTGAAATTCACACTTCTCCAAATTTTGTGATAAAGGAAAGGGCGTCTCTAGGCGCGTGCAAAGTGCATTTCCAATGGAGGGCAAAGAAAGGAAGGTATCAGATAGAGGCATGAAGGGTGGAAAGATTTCAGATTTGTACAGGAAGGCAACCAATTCTGCTTTGGTTTGTTCAATCAAAAAGAAATGCTGACTCAAGATGCTTGTAGTCCACCTTTCCAAGCAAAGCTTCTGAAAGTTTCCAGCTTGTAGGATAAAAAGATCACAATGCAATTCAGAATAAGTATCTCAGGACTAAATGCCAGATAAATTAACCCCCCCCCCCGAGATGCTGGGAATTGAACATGGGACCTTGTGCTATGGCAGGGAGGAGCACCAACCTATTGCAAATATTAATATCGCACAGTTTCAAGCAATTGGATGCATAAAAACGGACTCCTTTTGGAAATGCAAATTCTCCTGACCCAGAAATATGATGCAAAGATTTACTAACTAAAACTTCTCCCAAACAGGTACAAAACCAAATCAATGGTACATCGAAATGATTCCATGCTTTGCCAAGCATGGGCTCAGCATCTCCTTTAGATATATAATATAATTCTAAACGGACCTAGGTTCAAAAGTCTCTCTCCTTACAGCCTCCATCTGCCTGCCTGCCAGCCTCAGGCTGTTTCTCCTCTAGAGGCATCATTAGCGAATCCTTCTTTGACTTTGCCCAGGAATAAAAAACCAAGACAACTCCCTTCAAAATGGAGATTTGCAATTGAATACCTTGATCGTGCGATCTAAGGTTAAACACTCACGTATAAACTAGCAGAAAACGCTAACAGTTAATTATTTTTATTTTTTAATATATTTTTATTAGTTTTCAGATTTTTACAAATCTGTCCAAATTACTTTGAGTTATTGAGTTAATTAATAGCCTGCTAAACACCCAGTGAGCTTTCGTATACCTCAGGGGAATTTTCCAATGTCAAACCTTTGAACAATACACATGCTGGCATTCTCTTTATAGATCTATCATTTTTATTAAATCTCCAAAAATATTCCCAAACATTTATCATCATATACACATTTTCTTCTTCACTTCCTGCCCCCCACTTTCCCGATGTTTGCTTTTGTACTTCTTTTTGCTAGCTGTTTTAGCACATACAGAAACTCCGCATTTTAGTGTGCAATTAAACTGTTATCCTTAACATGTCCTCTCTGGGGTCAGCCTCGCACCGGGAGGTCCTTCTCGGCAAATCCTTGGGATGATTCCCTCCTGCTCTTTGCCCTCCACAGCCAGCCGCTGGTGGACGTCACCCAGAAGCCAACCAGCACCCATCTGGACAAGTTCCTGTATCGCTTCCGCAGCACCAATCTCAACCAGATTGTCGAGGCAGCTCTGAGGTTGAAGCATGAAGACTCTGACCTACAGATGGTGCTGGACCAGGCAGAAGACTGGCTCTCCAGGCTGAAATCCATGGCGGAGGAGGTGAGGGCCTCGCCTCGCATTTGTTCATTTCATAAAGTTTGCACATCGCTTGCTTCTATAAAAAGAACCCTCAAAGTGGTTTGCAAAAAAGATAAAACAAGAGGAAAGGCCAACAATGATCAAAGGCTTTCGAAAAGTTAAAATAACTTTTGGAAAGTTGAAACCAGTTTTCTAAACATCTGGGCAGGGCCGGATTTAGGTTTGATGAGGCCCTCAGCTCCTGAAGGTAATGGGACCCTTTATATGTCCAGCTGTCCTTTGTCAACAACAAATTGTCGCTGTTTGGGTTGTTGAATATATGCTATATGGTAATTTATGGACCCAATAGGTATCTACAGCCATTGGCAGATGTTGCCCTGCAACCAGTCCGTGCAGAATGTAGTCACCCTCTTTGCCGCCTGGCTTTTCTCACGAGTAGGGTTGCCATACATTCGATTTTCCTGGACATATCTGGAATCCTGTGGTTGACAGCAGTGTCCATGTGAAAATCGGGGAAATGTCCGGGAAAATCCAGGCGTATGGCAGCCCATATCGACAGTGCCATTTTTTTTTCTGTTTCCCCATAAAAATAGCTTTAAAATGCCTTTTTCGTGATCTTGCCCAAAAAGTTCAACAGCTTTGCCCCCAAACCTCTTTTCCAGCCTCAGAACAGCCTGCCGGATGTGGTCATCTGGATGCTGCAGGGAGACCGGCGCGTAGCTTACGCACGGGTGCCAGCCCACGAGGTCCTCTTTTCCCGGAGCGGGGCCAGTTGCTGCGGCAAAAACTGCGGGAAGCTGCAGACCATTTTCTTGAAGGTAGGCTCCGTGGGCCAAAATGTCTTTAAGGAAAAAGGAAAGAAAATCAATTCCTTTTGTGAAATGTTTAGGGCGCCGGATTGCAGAAATAACGACCTTGACGCAGTTTTGCAAAGAGAGAAAACTGTAAAATGGTTGGGATAAATACACAGTAATACTTTAAAACGTACCCAAAGTTAAAATACCGAAACAGGTTCAAATTCTGATAAGCAATAAATAGTTTTCATTTGGAAATATTATAAACATAAGGAATATTATAAACATAAGGAGCTGCAGAAAGAGTGGGAGGGGAGTTGAAATACGATATACGTAATAACTTGATTTTTAAGAGTGTTTTGCTTTTTGTTTGTCGTAAAATGAAAATTATAAATTATATATATATATATATATATATATATATATATATATATATATATATGCAGGTTTTGGTGTCTTCGGGTGTCTTCCCGTGTAAGAGTCGGGGTGTCTGTGCAGACACCCTGACTCTTACACGGGAAGACACCCGAAGACACCAAAACCTGCATTCCTGTACCCGTGAAAATCTACGAAAGCAAATATATATATATATATATAATTTCTTGCCAACTTCCTTAGTAACTTGGGTAGGCTTGTTTTTAGCTGGTGCCCTAAAGAGTTGATATCAACCAGCAGGGAATTCCCAAGTTTAGGCACCACCAAACGAAATGATTGACACCCCAAAATAGGGATGGGATGAGACTTGGGGGGGGGGGCGAAGTGGGGCTTTCAGCAAGAGCTGTGATCCAGTCGTCGCCCTGGAAGGCAGAGGGATGCTGGATTTTGACGGCTTCTTCCCGGTTTTGTCTCAGTGTCCTCAAGGAGAGGTGATGGGGCCCAGGATCCCGGCCCAGATCCGGGTGCAACTGTGGCTGGGGCTGGCCGTGGACGAGAAGGAATTCAACAAGTCGGCTGAGGGGAGGCTCTCTGTCTTTGCGGAAACGGTGAGCCAAATCCTCTTTGGGTTGAGCTAGGCTTGGACTTCGTGGAGTCATAGAATGGCAGAGTTGGAAGGGAATCACAAACCCTCCAAGCGCCTCTATTTTCCAGGGACAGTCCTGGATTTACAGAAGCCGTCCCTGTTTCTGATTTGATTCCAGAATGTCCTGCTTTTCCTTAGTACATCCCTATATTCATCAGAGAAATGTTGGAGGGTCTGGAGTCATGCGACCCCCGAGTCAAGGAGATAAGGAACTAGGCAACCTTTATAAGACACCTGAAGGCAGCCCTTTGCGTGGCGAGTTCCCGCCTCCCCCCAGTGGAAATAAAGACACGTGACACAATTTTTAAGGTTAATGGGCTAAAAAAGGCCACAACTTTATTGGTTACAAGGGATGAGCGGTATTGGCTTGGGCATTGGTCCTAACCGACTATATCCAACTCCAGCCCGTCTGCTTGAAGTTCGGGAAGGGTTAACCACCAGTAGGGGGAGTCCTGCTGATGCACATCAACTAGGAACTCCCCTGGGGTCACTGATAGGGGGCGTGCCTTGGGACCTCACCTCCCTAGGTTTCGGACAGGACCACCCCCCCCCCGGAATCCTTTATCGGACTACCCTTCAATAAGCGTGGCCGGTGATGGCGATACCTCCCCTCTTCCATCTACAGAGCAATACCAATGTCTAACCTCCAATACCCAGAACGTTGTGATGATTTGCTACGAAGTAGGTGAAAACCAAGTGGCTGGTGCCAATTTGCCAAGTGGAAAAATTCCTACCAGGCCCCTCAATGGCGACCAACCAAGGCCCATAGCAAGGTCAAGGAACGAAAACCTTAAAGGAACAGGAACAGCTGGTAGGCGGAAAGAGAGGGAGATCCCTGACAGCGCTTGCCTTAAATAGGGCAGGCCATGCCCCCAGACCAGCCGATTGGCTGGCCAGGGGGTGATGTGGCCGGGGATTCCCCCAATCGCGCGGCGGCTGGGCCGTGTAGCCCGCAACTCCACCTCCTCTGCAGGGCGGAAGTGGCTTTATAGTTTTATTACGTTTTTATATATGTTGAAAGCTGACTGGGCAACCCAGTCAGATGGGCAGGATAATAATAATAATGAAGATAATAAGAACTGGATGTCCCTATTTTCATTGGAGAAACGTTGGAGGGTCTGGAATCACAGCTGAGGAACCTCTGACCGATAGCTGTCTGGCCTCTGCTTAAAAACCTCCAAGAAGGGGAGAGCCTACTACATTCCCTGTCCACTGTTGAATACTTCTTGTTGTCAGAAGGTTTTTAAAGTCACAATCTCCTTTCTTGTCATTGGTATGAAGGGCATTTGTTTTTTCGTTTTTGCCTTTGAAAAACCTTTGCAGCCAAAACTCATTTTTATTTGCACCTAATTAAAATATCCTTCTGCTTGTACATCCACGAGGCTTGTTTTCAAAGGTGATCTTTAGTCCCCCCCCCTTGTAGCCCTTCTGCTGAAATGGAGAATTATGCTTTTAGTCCTCAGGATTACAAGGGGGTCTTTGTAGCCCTTGATAAGGGCAAGTCCATGTTTCCTTGACTTCTACCGTCAGACAGGCAGATGCATAAAATACATGGAATCACCCAGAGCTGTTTGGGGAAGATTGTTGCAGACACTTACCTGCAAATAAGTCCCAGGGAACTGAATGGGATGGCCCTAAACGGCCTCGGTCCTGTATACCTGAACGACCCCTGTCGTTCTGCCCGGATGCTGAGGTCCAGTGCCGAGGGCCTTCTGGTTGTTCCCTCCCTGCGAGAAGCAAAGCTACAGGGAACCAGGCAGAGGGCCTTCTTGGTGGTGGCACCCGCCCTGTGGAACACCCTCCCATCAGATGTCAAAGAGAAAAACAACTACCTGACATTTAGAAGACATCTGAAGGCAGCCCTGTTCAGGGAAGTTTTTAATGTGTGGCGTTTTAATGTATTTTTAATCTTTGTTGGAAGCCGCCCAGAGTGGCTGTGGAAGCCCAGCCAGATGGGCGGGGTACAAATAATAAATTATTATTAATATTATCATCCTTTCAGGAGTTTTTGAACAGTGAAACATACAAAAGCAAAGCTTTTTGGCCAGTGAAGCAAACACACCCCTCTCCTATGATACACAGCATCCAAGGGCAACTCAACGACACAAAGGCACATTTTCCATCAGATCTGACATTTCCCTCTTGCAATAACGCCAGTGTTTCACAGGGTTTCCTGTGTGTGTGTGTGTGTGTGTGTGTGTGTGTAGGGGTGTGTGTGTGTGTCAGGGTCTGTCCTCTTTGGGGATTGCCTCACCCCTTTCCTTGCTTCTTCTCCGTTAAAACACTTTCCCCCTTCCTCCTTTCTCTTTCCCGTCTCAGTATGAAAACCAGACCAAGCTGGCCTTGGTTGGGAACTGGGGCACCACCGGCTTGACCTACCCCAAGTACTCGGATGTCACCGGGAAGATTAAGCTGCCAAAGGACAGCTTCAGACCCTCCACTGGCTGGGCCTGGGCCGGAGACTGGTTCGTCAGCCCCGAGAAGACGTGAGTACAAAGAATCAGGGGGTTGTCGAGTTGGAAGGGACCCCTGGGGTCATCTAGTCCAACCCCCCAGAATGCAGGAATCTCAGCTCAAGCATCCCTGACAGATGGCCATCCAACCTCTGCTTAGAAACCTCCAAGGAAGGAGAGACCCCTACCTTGCAAGGGAGACTGAATGAATTTTATTATTTCGGTCACAGACCAGTTCCAGCCCACATACAATAAATATCAAGGAAGTCATAAAACACGATAGGGGTACATTTGCATTTGCAATTAGTTATAACAGGGACAATACAGATATAGCAACAGTTAAAAATATATATAAATTAAAACATATGATGGACTACAAGGAATTGGCGGAAATGACTGGTAGAATCCGAGACCAGGGAGAAGAGTCGGTGGAAGAAGATTGGAAGAAATTTAAAGACTATTTACAGAAGTATTGCAAAATTAATGAATGTTAGAAGGATGTTTGAATGAAGCTAAGCGGTTTCTAGCTGTAATGATATAAAAGAATATGGAAAATTGGATTTTTAAATAGGTAAAAATTTAATGTTATAATATATTAAGATCAAAGATCAGGATAATAAGGAGGGAAGGAAATTGCTGAATTAATTAACTGAATTGGAATACAAAAAAGGGAGGTATGAGGAGGTCAGGGAAACAAGGATATGAATGTAAGATATGGAAAGGTTGATTTTTTATTTTTATTTTTTTATCTGTGTATTTATTCTGTATTTTTCTTGTATTTTTATTTTTGTCTTTTATTCTTGTATTTTTTGCTTTAATGCAATTCCTTTTTCTGAAACTTTAATAAATATTTATATAAAAAACAACATAGTCACTAACATATAACCTAAAATTATCATTTAAAACCTAAATCGTTATGATAGCACAGCTTGTTCCCTAAGTTTTATGGCAATCCTACAGAATTTGGTTACCCTTAACATGATCTCAGGATCCTTGTCCTCTGCCAGGGATTTTAGACATTGAAGTTCGGATTCATTTGGAGATATTTGCGTAATAAATACCGAGCGTATATCCCCGTAGAAACGACAGTTTCTACCTCCATCAAGCCGCAGGGGCAGACTCGTTCCGTGTATGGTTTACCCTCAGATCTGCCCTAGCAAGGGAGACTGTTCCATTGTCAAAGAGCTCTTAGAGTTCTTCTTGATGTTGAGTTGGAATCTCCTTTCTTGTTGTTTGAAGCCATGGGTTCGAGTCCTACGCTCCGGAGCAGGAGAAAACAAGCTTGTTCCGTCTTCTGTTCAATGGCCCTTGAGATAAGATAGTTTGAGAATTATCAGCTGTTCAGCCCTCTGCTGCTCTGGCTTAGCGCCAGTGGAATTTTCCAGTGGTACCCCGCTAGCAATACACATATGGAGCTATTTTTGGTGTCAATGCACAACCAAACAATGATACTTACCACTCCCCGTCATCTCTCCATCCCACCCAACACAGGTTGCTGTACGATGTGGATGCTGGGCACATGAGCTTCGTGGAGGAAGTCTTCGAGAATCAAGTGCGCCTTCCGGGCGGTCAGTGGATCCACATGGCGGAGGCCTACACTGACGTGGTGAGGAACCCCCTCTTGGGACGCTTCTGTAGAAACTGGCTCCGTTGTGTGGGAATGTTCAGGGATGCAGGAGAGGATATATTGTTTTGATTATAGCCTTTCCAACTTGTGATAACAAGGTCACAATTTAGCAGAGTAACATTCCCCCCTTTTAAACTCACAGCGGATGCGTTTGCTCAGGCTCGCTAAAGCCTCTGTAATAACTGTTCTGGTATTTCCCCCTTATTCCCTCATAAAAAGATAAGACACGACACAGTCTTCTATAAAAGTATAAAAAGGTTTACTCACACATCATTCTGTTCACAATAGGATCCCAGAAGGCAGACTTATCTTAGAAAAGTAACATATACCAAGAAACTATCTCATAAGAAGACAGTCCCTTTGTCCTCTCTTGGCTGGAGGCCAAGAGAGCATCTTTGGCTAAGCAGATGTTGCTTCTTCGATGCATGTATTCACAGAGAGAGAGATGGCTGCTCTGCCCTGTGCTTTTGTCATTACCTGCACAGGTGAGGCCACACCCACCTCTAGTCACATGCAGAGGAAGTCTGTCCCAGCCCAGAAGGAAACAGGAAGTTGACCTGCTGGCTGGACAAACATTCCTCCCCATGTGTAAACATGTTCACTCTAGGAATGTTGTACTTGACTGGTCTTGTGTTTCACATCCCACATGTTGGTTTAGGGGAGCTTTCCACAACCGCCACCCTTCGGAAAAGGACTGGGTTTCACGGGCTCCCTCTCTTCTTTTCCAGAATGGGGAGAAAGTCCTGTCTAAGGATGAGATCGAATGTCCGATGGGATGGAAATGGGAAGACGTGGAATGGGACACGGATCTCAACAGAGCAGTCGATGAGAGAGGTATTTTGGAGGGGGGGATCCCTGTTTCCTTTAAATCTCCTTTACTCTGTCCTCCGTGGCAATCGTCCCTTGGTGGGCAAAACCTCCTCTTGGATATTCAATCTTCCTGGGGTTTGGTTGCCCTCAAGTTAGCAGACTCATCTGGTGGGCTTTGGCCGGTGCAGATGTTCCAAGCGCAGTTCCATACGCTAAACCTTTTGAAATCTGACACGTCGGGGCCCATTTCCAAGATACTGCCCCTGTGTTTTCACCCCATGGAAATTGCCAAGTGCGAAGTGGTCCCCCTTGCCCACTTAAGAGGTCAGGTGTTCCTTCTGGCCACTTCCATGCCCCCTTTTATGTCTTTTTTTAAAATAAAAAAATAGATGTTTTCATGTTTTATTTAAGCATATTTACAAACAAACAAACAAACAAACAAACAAACAGGTACACACTTAACCCCGAAAACCAAAGAGAGTAAAGGGAAAGGGTAAGAAAGAAAAAAGGATGAAGTACCACACCCATTTGACTCCCATCCACCAGCACTTGTCATCTTTGAGTCATTTAAGTTCTTATTTACACTGCATATCATTTATCGCTGTGATTACTTCTTTTATAGTACTGTTATGGTATAACATCAAGTTACCTTACAAGCTTAGTCTAAACATATCAGCATGTTATCTTTAGAACAGTGTTTGTTAGTGTTTGTTCATATATTCTTCGAACCATAACCATTGCACCCTTAATTTCTGGTGTGTTTGAAATCTTATTACCGCAGTGAATTTTGCCAAGTCTATAGACTCTGTTAGTTTTATTAACCAATCCTCTTTTGTAGGTATGTGATTTCCTTTCCAGTTCTTTCCAAGGAGTATTCTGGCTGCTGCGATTGCATATAGGAATAATTTTCTCCTATCTTGTGCTACCTCCTTTCCAACTCTGCTCAGCAAGAATTGTCTTGGGGTTTCCCCCCTATAGGTATTCTGAGCATCTTTTTTAATTCTACAGGGATGCAGCTCCATTATTTTTTTTTTACCGCATCCCTTATCTGTCTTGTCTCCAAGGGTGGGAATACGGCTTGACCATCCCGCCAGACCACAGGCCGAAGTCCTGGGTGCCGGCAGAGAAAATGTACCACACGAACCGGCGCAGGCGATGGGTGAGGCTTCGCAGGAGGGACCTGGCGCAGAGGGAAGCTGTGAAGAAGGTACACCTTTTTTTGGGGGGGGTGAGGTTGTGGGTGCAAGAAAAGGGAGAGCATGCCAAGCCAAGCGAACTGCCTCGCCAGAGTGGTGCATGCTCTGGTTATCTCCCGCTTGGACTACTGCAATGCGCTCTACGTGGGGCTACCTTTGAAGGTGACCCGGAAACTACAACTAATCCAGAATGCGGCAGCTAAAGTGGTGACTGGGAGCGGCCGCCGAGACCACATAACATTGGTTTTGAAAGACCTACATTGGCTCCCAGTACGTTTCCGAGCACAATTAAAAGTGTTGGTGCTGGCCTTTAAAGCCTTGGTCCAGTATACCTGAAGGAGCGTCTCCACCTCCATCGTTCTGCCCGGACACTGAGGTCCAGCTCCGAGGGCCTTCTGGCAGTTCCCTCACTGCAAGAAATGAGGTTACGGGGAACCAGGCAGAGGGCCTTCTTGGTGGTGGCGCCCTCCATATGAAATGCCCTCCCACCAGATGTCAAAGAGATAAACAACTACCTGACATTTAGAAGACATCTGAAGGCAGCCCTCTTTAGGGAAACTTTTAATGTTTAAGGAAAGTTTTTAATGTGTGACATTTTAATGTATTTTTAATCTCTGTTGGAAGCTGCCCAGAGTGGCTGGGGAAACCCAGCCAGATGGGCGGGGTATAAATAATAAATTATTATTATTATTATTATTATAGAATCATAGAATGGTAGAGTTGGAAGGGACCCCAAAGGCCATTTAGGCCAACCCCTTGCGATGCAGGAATCTCTACCAGATCACCCACGACAGGCGGCCACACAACCTCTGCTTAAAAAACCTCTCTTGGTTGTTGGACAATGTCAGCACTGACAGACAGCAAGCAATGGCTCTCCAGGATTTCAGACAGGACATTTCTTTTCTTTTCTTTTCTTTTTTCTTTTTGGCAATTTTTTTGGGGGGGTTTTCAAATTAAAATTTTCCAATAACATATCAACATACAACATACCGTATTTTTCGCTCTATAGGACACACTTTTCCCCCTCCAAAAATAAAGGGAAATGTGTGTGCGCCCTATGGAGCGAATGCAGTCTTTCGCTGAAGCCTGGAGAGCGAGAGGGGTCGGTGCGCACTGACCCCTCTCGCTCTCCAGGCTTCAGGCAGCTATCCGCAAGCCTTCTGAGCGCAGCAGGAGTTCCCACTGGGCTCCGAAGGCTTGTGGATAGCAGCCTGTTCTGGGGGCTGGGGGCTGTGGTCGGGGGAAGCCCGGGCTTCCCCTGTCCCCAGCCCCTCAAGCTCCGGGAGCATCGGCGAGGTTGCGCGCAATCTTGCCACTGCTCGTAGCCCTGTTCTGGGGGCTGGGGTTGGGGGAAGCTAGGGCTTTCCCTGCTCCAGCCCCGTGACTGGGGAAAAAAAATAATAATTCCCCCCCTTTAGGGGGGAAATAATTCCCCCCTATGGTCCGGTGCGCCCTATGGAGCGAAAAATACGGTATTTTAAACATTTTTTTCAGTTCATTATATATCAGACAGGGGACATTCCCAGCCCTTCTTGGAGATGTCACTGGGATTCGAACCCAGGACTTTCTGTATGCAGAGCAGATGCTCAAAGCCACTGAGCCAGGGCACCTTTTGCTGCAGCATCCAACCTTGGGTCTCCTGCTGTTGTTGAATTACAACCAGGGCTGCCATATATCCGGGTTTTCCCGGACATGTCCAGTGCAGCAAAATGTCTGGGGTAACTCAGTATTATGGCAAGCAGGGCGGGTCCCCCCCCTTTGATTTTCACTTTGGGAAATATGGCAACCCCTATTGACAACTCCTGACATCTCCAGCTAGCAGGACCAGCGGTCAGGGATGATGGGAGTTGTAGTCCAATGACATTTGGGGACCCAGAGTCGAGAAGGACTCTCTAGCACTGCCTGACTCCTAGGAGAAATAAAAATATATATTAAAAAATTGGCCAGTAGCACCTTAGAGACCAACTAAGTTAGTTCTTGGTATAAGCTTTTGTGTGCATGCACACTTCTTCAGATATACGGAAACAGAAGTCACCAGGCCCTTATATATAGTGGGAGGGTGAGGTGGGGTTTTTATCAGGAGGGTAGTAGGAGATGGGTGATTGACTCACTGGGTATTCTTAATGGAGAAATCTGAGGGCTCCCTTGGATAAAAACCAAGGACACCAGCCAGGAATAGCAGAGCAAAACAGCAGCCAGTAGGCTTGGTCTTGATTGAAGACTGTCGCGACAGGACTCCCACCTGCCACCAGGTGAAAGAAGATGGAAGCCCCAAACAAAAGAGAACCCAAACTTTTATGAGCTGCTAATCCCCATGTTACAGCCCCTCCAACTACATCACTCATACATCACGGTTACATCATGAAAGGGGAGGTCTGGTGGCAGGAATCTGAGCATCCTGGACCCTGCCCCATGGTTCCCCTTGCCCTCCACCAAACACCCATCAAGTGTAACAAAAGAATTATTTACATTTCCCTGTTTCCCAGCCACCTTAATCACACCCTTTTGTCTTCATCTGGGTTTGTTATTTGTGGGATGACTACCTGTCTGGCACTCAGGTATCAGGATGCCAGGAATTATCACTCAGGCAGAGGGGCTGCTGAGTAGCTGATCTCACATGTCTATATGAATTTCTGAAGTTTTCCCAGTGAGCCAGTACATAGGAACATTTATCAGTGAATTCTTACATTTGGTATCGTGCAGCAAGGCCCTTTGAAACTGTGATGAAGTATTTTGTGGGGACAAGTCACAAAAGTCACAAAAGTGATTGTGCTGATTTTGGTAATGGGCTGCATGTGCATGATATCTGCTGGAGGGGCAACCCACCCCCCAACCTATACATAAATTCTTGCAACAGTATGGTAAACCTGTTGATGACTGTTAACGACTGCAATTAGTCCTACAGGAAAAAGCAAGGGACTTTTCCTAGGAGGTGAGGATCAAAGTTAGTTGGACTTGCTTGAGCTCTTCTCTAGGGGTCTCCCTTGCACAGCAAATCCACCAGCGCAGAGAGGGAAACCCCCAGAAGTTTTATTTGCTGCTTTTAAACCTTTAAATCGAAAGAGACTCATGAAGATGGTGGGGAAGAGGGGCTAGGAAGATGCAGCAAGGAGGACCCAGGTGGAGACTCAGCGCTGTGTGATGCAATTTCCTGGTCCGGATTCCATGGTTTTTTAAAAAAAAATTCTGAAAGGCCCTCATTCCATGAAAGACTCACAAAGGGCTTATTTACAGTCACTTTTCCTCTGCCATTTCCAGGCACAGTCGGTACCTGAAAGCTGTGTCTGTAGCTCTCTTGTTTTTTTAAGCTAGGGAGCTTTCCCTGCAAAAACCTGCTCTTTAAAGCGGAATCGGAGCAAATGGCCGCGGAATACCCCATTTGTTTCTCTTCAGGTCGACAGAGCAGGTTTTTGCAGCGAAATCCCCAGGGCAAAATGGAAAAACAGGGGGCACTCAAGTACGCAGCTTTGAAACACAGAACTGCACCTGGACAAAAAGTCTCAGGCTTGGGTGCCAACTGGAATAAAAAAGCTCCACCCCACATAATTGATCACAAGACACAAAATACACACTATTTGAATGGCAAAAAAGTTTGGGGGGCACCAGTCCCCTCAAATGTTTTATGGGGGGGAACGAAGGGACCTGGGACCCTAGGAATTCCACTCTCCCACCACCAATGGCAGGGTTTGTCTCTCCTATGTCAGCTGGCTGAAGAATGGGCTGACTTTGAGGACGTGCACAGCACAGACACGCCGCTGCGGGTTGCGGACGCTGCGGGTTATGAACGTGCATCCTGAACGGATCACATTCACAACCTGAGAGTCCAGTGTATATCATTTCCCAGTGAGCTTTAACCTTACTACAGGACCACCACATATGATGATGATTATTATTTATTTATATCCCACCCTCCCCAGCCGAACCCGGGCTCAGAGCGGCTAACAACAGTAAAATGATACAACATTCTAAAATCATTTCATTATAAAAACAGTTCAAATCAGATTAATGGCAACCATTGGGCTAGAGTTCTGTGAGGATTACAGAAGGAGAGGGTCAGACTGTGCCTTTGCCTGGTGGAACAGCTCCGTCTTGCAAGCCCTGCGGAAAGATGTCAAGTCCCGCAGGGCCCTGGTCTCTTGTGACAGAGCGTTCCACCAGATCAGGGCCACGACCGAAAAGGCCCTGGCTCTGGTTGAGGCCAGCCTAACATCCCTGTGGCCCGGGACCTCCAATATGTTTTTATTTGAAGACCGTAAGGTCCTCTGTGGGACATACCAGGAGAGGCGGTCCCGTAGGTACAGGGGTCCTAGGCCGTATAGGGCTTTAAAGGTTAAAACCAGCACCCTAAACCTGATCCTGTACTCCACCAGGAGCCAGTGCAGCTGGTATAGCACCGGGTGAATGTGATCCCACGGCAAGGACCCCGTAAGGAGTCTCTCCATGGCATTCTGCACCCGCTGGAGTTTCTGGGTCAGTCTCAAGGGCAGCCCCACGTAGAGCGAGTTACAATAATCAAGCCTGGAGGTGACCGTCGCGTGGATCACAGTGGCTAGGTCAGGGCGAGAGAGATAAGGAGCCAACTGCTTAGCTTAGCACCTTCTTTCCCCTCTTTCCCGCAGTATAAACAGGAGGAGCTGGAAGGAGAAGGCTGGGAATACGCCTCGCTCTTTGGCTGGAAGTTCCACCTGAAGTACTGCAAGACCGACTCCTTCCGCCGACGGCGCTGGAGACGTCGGATGGAGCCCCTCGAGCAAACGGGTGCCGCGGCCGTCTTTGCCCTGGAAGGGGCCCTGGTAGGCTCCCCATATTCTTTCTTTCTGGGTGGGGGGCTCAGCGCCGCCTGTTCAGCTGTGAGTCGGTAGAACGGGGTGCGTGAGGAGCAATGCTTGCACCACCACCGCCTCCTGCCACTGCACACTAGCCCCAACCCCAGCGATGTGCAAAGCGAAGACCCTTGAGGGAAGCATGCCCATATACCGTATTTTTTGCTCTATAAGACGCACCTTTCCTCTCCTAAAAAGTAAGGGGAAATGTGTGTCTGATGGAGCGAATGCAGGCGGGAGGCTCTGCTCAGCTCTCCCTCTAAAGAGCCGCACACACGCTCCGCGCGCACTTTAAAGGGAGTGCGGCTGTTGGAGGAGTCTTCCTCCCGCTGCCTGGGAGAGGCTGCACACAGCTATCCCATAAGCCAGGACAGCTGCACAGCAATCCCTCTTGCTGTTCTGGCTTCTGGGATTCAGAATATTTTTTCCCCCTTGTTTTCCTCCTCAAAAAACTAGGTGCGTCTTATGGTCTGGTGCGTCTTATAGAGTGAAAAATACAGTATGTGCTTGCAGGCCAGGAAGATGTTTTAGGCCTGTGAGGCTGTGGCTGTGCTCAGCCGCCTTCAGATGGGGGCTGATAATTGGCGCAACATTTGATGATCTCTTTTTCCCGGTCCACAATAGAAAGTGTCTGTCAGGGAACTGACATCAGAGCAACAGGAGAAGGAGAGGCTCTCCGATTCTGCAGGGGAAGGTACCAGCACTAGGGGGAGACGTAGCTTGATAGAGGGGGAAGGAAATCAGCGTAACACCAAGGATCCAGGAGAGCAAATGGGGGAAGAGGGGGAAAGGCTCCGGGATTCTTCCTTGGAAGTCAGTGTGGAGAGCACTGGTCCTCCACTACCCACGCCCTCCCTGCGCAGAAGACTCCCGCGCAATGAGAGGCGGAGACGATTGGGTGTCAAACAGCTTTTATGCTGGCAAAGGTTTAAGAAATGCCCACAGACAGATTCTGCTAGCGACTGAGGCAGCCACGCGGAGATGGGCTGTGCAGTCAAGACGGTTTAACCTATGCAACCAAGCTTCCAAATGGGAAAGTTTACGCACAAGTAACTCCAAACCACAACAGTGTCCTTTCATACTGCATCACGGTGTGGTACGCTGGTTTGACATCATCTGATAGGAAGTGCCTACAGAGGGTGGTGAATACAGCACAAGATATTATGGGCTGTCCTGTGAATCTGCTGGATGAAATAGCGGAAGAACGTAGAGAGCCAGTGTGGTGTAGTGGTTAAGAGCGGTGGACTCGTAATCTGGTGAACCGGGTTCGCGTCTCCACTCCTCCACCTGCAGCTGCTGGGTGACCTTGGGCCAGTCACACTTCTTTGAAGTCTCTCAGCCCCACTCACCCCACAGAGTGTTTGTTGTGGGGGAGGAAGGGAAAGGAGAATGTTAGCCGCTTTGAGACTCCTTAAAGGGAGTGAAAGGCTGGATATCAAATCCAAACTCTTCTTCTTCTTCTTCTTCTTCTTCTTCTTCTTCTTCTTCTTCTTCTTCTTCTTCTGCCTCAGGAAAGTGAGGAAAATCCTCAGGGATGATTCACACCCTGGCTGGCACTTTCTTGATCTCCTGCCCTGAAAGTGAAAGGGCCAATGTCCTAATGCTGTTATTCAGATCTACGGTGTGCCCCCATTTGGAACAGGGTGTGCTGTCTTCTGGTCACCTTCCTTCCAAAGGGATCTTGTGGAGTTGGAAAAGCCTCACAAACAGAAAGCCAAAATAAGAGGGACGTCCCATTCCACCATGAAAATTTTACTCTTTATACACCGCCCAGCCCGACTGGGTTGCCCCGGCCACGCTGGGCAGCTACCAACATATAGAAAAAACGTAATAAAACATAAACTTCCCTCTACAGGATTGCCTTCAGACGGCTCAGGGGTGGGATAACTCCATACCCTTCAACATATATCCAGCAAAAATAGGGACACCCTAAGGAAAAGTGGGACATTTCAGGATCAAATCTGGAGGGAGAGATGCTTCTGAATGGTGGTTGCTAGAAACGGCAGGAAGGGACAGTGCTACTGGCTTCAGATACTGCTTGCTGGTCTCCCAAAACGGGCCTCTGATTGGCCTCTTTTGGTGGACCTTGGGGTCTCAAACTTCATAGATGCCCCGTGCAATGTTAAAATTTGGTGCCGCCCCCTCACCTTTCATTCTGCTTCAACCAGAGGCAGGGCCTTTTCAACACTGGCCCCGACTTGGTGGAACGCTCTGTCTCATGAGACCAGGGCCCTGCAGGATCTGATTTCTTTCCGCAGGGCCTGTAAGACAGAGTTGTTCCTTTGGCTTGGAATCCACTTGATCCCCTCCCCCTCTTTCCTTTCTCCTTCTGTGATGGAACTCCTATTTGGGGACTTCCCTGGCTTTTTTCTGGCCCACGTAGGACCAGTCTGGATAGTTGGCCTTGGTGAAGACTTGATGTTTTTATCCCCCCAAAAGTTTTTGATTTGAGTTTCCACTGAAAGGAGGCTACATTTTAATGTTTAAATGTTTTAATGTTGTATTTTAATCTTGTTTTTTAAGTTGTATTTCTATCAATTCTTTTACATCAGGTGTTAGCCACCCTGAGCCCGGTCTTGGCTGGGGAGGGCGGGGTATATAAAAAATTATTATTATTATTATTATGGCACCCCCGATGCTCTGTGTCCCGTGCAACCAAACCTCTCACTCCCCCCCCCCCAAATCCTCCTTCTGGCTGGACCAGATGGCCCCCCCTCTGGCCTGATCCAGCAGACGCTTCTGAGGTCCTTGTGGCATTAACCTCTGGCAGACCACTGGGCCGACCTGGCCCCCTCCAACTAGCTCCAACTACAACTCCCACCAGCGCCGCCTAGGAGACGTAGTGCCGCACAGTCTGACTGTAGCGGCTTGGCCCGGGCTCTGCTGGGCTGCACCTGGGGTTCGGCCCACGAGGTGCCGGGTTCGAGTCCTGTGCCCTTCTGCAGCTGTCCCTGCTTGCGATGACCTCATCCCAGGGAGTCGCAGACACCTGTCCAGGGCTGTTTCCCTAGCTGCTTTAAATGCTGCCGAAATCAAGGCCGCTGTTCGCATGCCTGTCTGGGAGCCTCGCTGTCAACCTCTCCCCCAAAGCTGCCCCTCACCGCCTCCCCCTTCCCACATTTATTTTCTTAACTAATATGCTGGCTTTCTTAAGACATTGGATTTCATAATCTCTTGGCTTTTCAAGGAGCTAATGGGAACCAAAGGACTCCCAGCACAAAGACGCTATTATATTTCCCCCTCCCTCTACCCTAGGATTTTCCTAATTTTTTTGCTACATTTCGTCCTTGCCTTCTTTCTTGACATTTGGAGTACGTTTTAAACAAGTTAATATATAAAATGTAGTCATGTAGGTTTTTTTTTTAAAGGGTGGTTTTTTCCTCCTTTTCCCCTCTTTTGTATATTCTTATTCGCCTGGAGACCGGGCCAAGTTTCCTTTACCATATGACTGTGACTGCACACTCCGCGTCCCTCCAAATGTGGTTCTGAAGGAGGTGGGCTTCATGGCCTCTGCCTGCCCCACAAGATGCCCTCTGGGAAGTCTAATCTGGTGCGGAGATTTCCGTTCTTCTTGCTCCACTTCTTGCCCCTTCTCTTCCTCTTAAGAAGACCCCTGCAGGATCAGGCCAGGGGCCCATCCGGTCCAGGCTCCTGTTCTCTCTCTCTTTTTAAAAGATATTTATTAGAGTTTCCAATTTTTTACAAACAAAAGAAAAAACAAACATAAAAATATTAAAAACACTTAAATTTCACAGCTTATTTTCTCATAACTTATTTCCCCGACCTCCTCATACCTCCCCGTCTTGTATACCCAGTTTAAGTTGTTTATACAGCAAATCCTTATCTCAACATCTTAAATTATTGTAGCTTTAAATTCTTGCTTACAAAAAGAAAGTCGTTTTATCATAGTTACAGCTTGAAACCACTTAATTTCAATCCAGCATCATTCAACATTCCTTAATTTTACAATATTTTTGTAGATAGTCCTTGAATTTTTTCCAATCTTCTTCTGCCGACTCTTCTCCCTGGTCCCGGATTCTGCCGGTCATTTCTGCCAGTCCCATACAGTCAATCAGCTTCATCTGCCATTCTTCCAAAGTGGGTAGGTCTTGTGTCTTCCAACAGGCTCCTGTTCTCACGGTGGCCATGCAGATGCAGCAATGGAGCAAAGAACTCTCTCCGACTCCATGGAAAACCCAGGTCCCATTTGTTCCAATTCAGTGATGAATAGCGGGTTTCCCCGGGAAAGCAGAGAAACAAATAAACAAGCAAGCAAGCCAACCAAAAACCCACTCAGACAGAGACCTCGAAAGCACTGACCTGTGCCTTGAAAATGTGGCACAAATGGATGAGCCCAGACTCGTCTTTTCTCTAAACTAAAAGCTCCCCAACACTGCAATCTTCTCTCACAGGGTAGCAGACCCTGTTTTCCAGGGACACCCCTGATTTAGAGAAGCTGTCTAGGTTTCTGCTTTGATGTCCCACTTTTCCTTAAAGGCAAAGCGACCCCTTGACCGTTAGGTCCAGTCGTGGCTGACTCTGGGGTTGTGGCGCTCATCTCGCTTTATTGGCCGAAGGAGCTGGTGTACAGCTTCTGGGTCATGTGGCCAGCATGACTAAGCCGCTTCTGGCGAACCAGAGCAGCACACGGAAACTCCGTTTACCTTCCCGCCAGAGCGGTACCTATTTATCTACTTGCACTTTAACGTGCTTTCGAACTGCTAGGTTGGCAGGAGCAGGGACCGAACGATGGGAGCTCACCCTGTTGCGGGGATTCGAACCGCCGACCTTCGGATCGGCAAGTCCTAGGCTCTGTGGTTTAACCCACAGCACCACCCGCATCCCAACTTTCCTTAGGATGTCCATATTTTGATTGGGGAAATGTTGTAGGGCATGGCGATAACTGACCTGTCTGAAGGCAACCCTGCAGAGGGAAGTTAATGTTTTAGTATATTTTTATATACAGTCGTAGCTTGGAAATTGAACGGAATCCATTCCGGAAGTCCGTCCGACTTCCAAAATGTTTGGAAACCAAAGCGCGGCTTCCGATTGGCTGCAGGAAGGTACTGCAGCCAATCGGAAGCTCCGTTAGATGTTTGGGTTCCAAAAATAGCTCACAAACCTGAACATTCACTTCTGGGTTTGCCACGTTTGGGAGACAAAACGTCCGAGTACCAAGGCGTTCGAGATCCAAGGTACGACTGTAGGCTGGAAGCTGCACAGAGTAAAATTATCATGATGGAATGGGATGCCCCTATTTTCATGGGAGAAATACTTATTTTGGCTCCGTGTTTTGAGGCTTTTCCAACTTGACAGGACCCTTTTGGAGGCGAGGTGCCCAGAAAACGGCGCCCCCTATTCCAAATGGGGGCGCACCGTAGATCTGAATAACAGCATCAGGACATGGGCTGCTCTCCTCTATTCACTCCAAACTTGGTGTAAAAGGTTCTGTGTACAGCTTCCTCTGTGCATTTAGGAAACTAGCCGGACTCTGCGCTGCCAGTCAAGGTGCTGTCGCTGCCGTAGCCTCAGGTGGCCCCCCATAAACCTTGAGCATTGCACAGCCCGCAATCTGGGTGGCGGCATCCGTTGCATTGTGTGGGAAGCCTTTGCCGCGCCAACTAACGGCCGGGGCAACCTGTGTGTGTCTTTGTGCATGTGAGACACTCCTGGCTCTCAGCTCCCCAGCAGGAGGTGAACTTTGGAGAGGTTAGGAAATGACGGGAGGGTGGGGTGGGGTGGTGGGCCTGGAGCGCCGTCTCGTCCGGCTGCCTTTCAAGCGCCAGTTTGAGCCGGGATGTTTTACGGGGGACTTTCAAGCGCGGCGGCCCGGCTCTGGTTTCATGTTCATTAGGCTGTAAACAGGATGGGGCTGCAGCCAGGACTGCTACTGTGAGGGCAGCTGGGGGGCCGAAAAACAGGCTTCTGCAGGGCTCTGGTGGGGGGCCTTTGGAGGGGATAGCACTCCCCCCCCGCCTTTGCCAAACTCTCCGCCTTGGGAATCCTGGAATAGAAGCCGTGCTCTGTCTTCCAGCCTGTGTGCGTTCATATGTCCGCTGCCCCCCTGCCAACCTGGCTGCCCCCCACCCTCAATACCTCCCTCATGGCTCAAATCCTGCTTGTGGGCTTCCCAGAAGTGGCATCTGTTTGGCCACAGTGAGGACAGGAGGCTGAACCCGATCGGCCACCAACCTGATCGAGCAGCTTCTCCTTACATCCTGCTGCCCCCCTTTTCTCATCCCCTGCCCCCCCGACACCCTGGCAGACCCTCCAAGTGCCCCTATTTTCCAGGGAGAGTTCCAGATTTACAGAAGCCATCCTAGCTTCTGATTTGATCCCCAACCACCCCGCTTTTCCTTAGGTAAAGGTAAAGGTACCCCTGCCCGACGGGCCAGTCTTGCCAGACTCTGGGGTTTGTGCGCCCATCTCACATTTATTGGCCGGGGGCCAGCGCTGTCCGGAGACACTTCCGGGTCACGTGGCCAGCGTGACAACGCTGCTCTGGCGAGCCAGAGCCGCACACGGAACGCCGTTTACCTTCCCACTGGTAAGCGGTACCTATTTATCTACTTGCCCCCGGGGGTGCTTTCGAACTGCTAGGTTGGCAGGCGCTGGGACCGAGCAGCGGGAGCGCACCCCGCCGCGGGGATTCGAACCGCCGACCTTTCGATCGGCAAGCCCTAGGCGCTGAGGCTTTAGCCCACAGCGCCACCCGCGTCCCTATTTTCATTGGAGGGTTATGCGACCCTTGAGCCAAGGAGATAAGTTAACTATACAGTGGTACCTCGGGTTAAGAACTTAATTCATTCCGGAGGTCTGTTCTTAACCTGAAACTGTTCTTAACCTGAAGCACCACTTTAGCTAATGGGGCCTCCCACTGTCGCCGTGTGATTTCTGTTCTCATCCTGAAGCAAAGTTCTTAACCCAAGGTACTATTTCTGGGTTAGCGGAGTCTGTAACCTGAAGCGTCTCTAACCAGAAGCGTATGTAACCCGAGGTACCACTGTACAACCTTTAGAAGATTTCTGAAGGCCTCCCTGTGCAGGGAAGTTTTTTTTTTATGTTTAGCATTTTATTATGTTTTTATATATGTTGGAAGCTGCCCAGAGTGGCTGGGCAAGTCAGATGGGCAGGGTATAAATAATGAAAGAATGATGATAATAATAATAATAATAATAATAATAATAATAATAATAATAATAATAATAATCGAATAAAGGTAAAGGGACCCCTGACCATTAGGTCCAGTCGTGGCTGGATTTGGGGTTGTGGTGCTCATCTCGCTTTATTGGCCGAGGGAGCCGGTGTACAGCTTCCGGGTCATGTGGCCAGCAGGACTAAGCCGCTTCTGGTGAACCAGAGCAGTGCATGGAAACGTCGTTTACCTTCCTGCTGGAGCAGTACCTATTTATCTACTTGCATTTTGATGTGCTTTCGAACTGCTAAGTTGGCAGGAGCAGGGACCGAGCAACGGGAGCTCACCCCGTCGCTGGGATTCGAACCGCTGACCTTCTGATCGGCAAGTTCTAGGCTCTGTGGTTTAACCCACAGCGCCACCCGCGTCCCTAATGGAATAGAACATCCTTATTTCCAGTGGAGAAAAATTGGAGGGTATTCCCTGGTTCCAGCTCTCCTTTCCCCCACCACAGGAGTTCCTTTAAAAAACCCCAATGTTCTTTGGTTGGGCTCCTTGTTGGGTGAATTAGCTCTCCAGCCACACCAGCCATCTTAATTTCTCCAGAGTAGGAACACAACGTACAAGCCTAGAAACAGCTGACCCATCTCCTCCAGCCTCCTGTTCTCACAGGGGCCAACCAGATGCCTTCATGAGGAACCCTCAAGTAGGACCCGAGTGCAAGAGCAGCTCTCCCCTCCAGCGGTTTCCAGCACCTGAGATTCATTGCTGCCTCCAATTGTGGTGGCAGCTCATAACCTTCATGGCTAGTAGCCCATCAGTAGCCCTCTCCCCTTCCAGGAATTTGCCCAATCCTCTTTTTAACGCCATCCAAATTGGTGGTCATCACTGCCTCTAGTGGCAGGGAGCTCCATAGTTTAACTGCATGAAGAAGGGGTTCCTTTTATCTATTCCGAATCTTTCAATTTCATGGGATGTCTGCAAGTCTTAAGTGTTGAGAGAGAGGGAGAGAAAGTTTTATTTATCTGCTTTCTCTGTGCCGGCATAATTTCATAAACTTCTGTCTTCTCGCCTTTGCTCCAAACTAAAGAGTCCCAAACGCTGCAATCTTCTAGGAAATTCGCTCCACCCCCCTTGATTAATTTGATCGTCCTTTTCCAACTCTATAGCTCCATCCTTTTTGAGGCGAGGACCAAAATGGGACACAGTTTTCCAAATGTGGCTGCACCATAGATTTGTATAAGGGCAGAGTGTTATTGGCTCCTCTTATTTTCAATTCCTTTCCTAATGAACCCTGTCATGGAATTCACCTTTTTCACAGCCGCTGAACATTGGGTTAACCCAGGGGTCAGCAAACCTTTTCAGCAGGGGTCCGGTCCATTGTCCCTCAGACCTTGTGGGGGGCTGGACTATATTTTGAAAAAAATAATGAACAAATTCCTATGGCCCACAAATAACCAAGAGATGCATTTTAATTAAAAGGACACACCCTACTCATGTAAAAACATGCTGCTTCCTGGACCGTCCGCAGGCCGGATTGAGAAGGCGATTGGGCCAGATCCGGCCCCCGGGTCTTAGTTTGCCTACCCATGGGTTAACCTCTTCATTCAGGTATCTGCTAGGACTCCGAGGTCTGGTTCCTGGTCGGTCACTCCCAGTTCAGACCCCATGAGCATGGATGTGGCATCGATACTGTTTGCATTCCGACATGCATTCCTTTACACTTGTTGACAGGGAATTATATTTGCCATTGGATGCCCAATAACTTCTTTGTGGAAGTCCTTACGCAGCTCTTTGCAATCTGCATTCCGTTTTGTTTCAATGACCGTGACCAATTTAGTGTTGCCGGCAAAATGGGTCACTTCACTGCCCGACCCTCATTTCTGTCATGGATGCTTTAGTTGAGTCTCCTGCATTTCAGGGGGTTGGACTAGATGACACTTTGGTCACTTTTGTTGTTGTTTAGTCATTTAGTCGTGTCCGCCTCTTCATGACCCCCTGGACCAGAGCACGCCAGGCCCTCCTGTCTTCCACTGCCTCCCGCAGTTTGGTCAAACTCATGCTGGTCGCTTCGAGAACACTGTCCCACCATCTTGTCCTCCATCGTCCCCTTCTCCTTGTGCCCTCCATCTTTCCCAGCACCAGTGTCTTTTCCAGGGAGTCTTCTCTTCTCATGAGGTGGCCAAAGTCTTGGAGCCTCAGCTTCAGGATCTGTCCTTCCAGTGAGCACTCAGGACTGATTTCCTTAAGAATGGAGAGGTTGGATCTCCTTGCAGTCCATGGGACTCTCAAGAGTCTCCTCCAGCACCATAGTTCAAAAGCATCCATTCTTCGGCGATCAGCTTTCTTTATGGTCCAGCTCTTGCTTCCATACATCACTACTGGGAAAACCATAGCTTGAACTGGGGTCCCTTCCAGCCCCACAATTTGCTGCTTCCTAGTCTGAGCATGACTGCTCCCTTTCCTGAGCGTTGCCTTGCTGGGCTGCACATTATCCCCTGTGCACACAGCTCAGCAGGTGACTCAGGCCCCCATCCTGGCTCGGCGGCCAGACCTCATGGCGCGAGGCCGACTCTGGGAGGGTTGGGGCCCAGTCCTGAATTCTCAAGTGCAGTAGGTCATCCTGGATCCCCTCCAAGCTCTTCATAGCTTGGGATTAGTGGGTTCTGTCCCTGTGGTTCCAAGGCTCTTCGCCGAATACTTTGCTAAATGGTTTTGCCAGATTTTATAGGTTTTGGGAGCCTTTTTTCCAAGCACTCCTGGGCTTCCAATTCAAAAGTGCATCTTGACCTTTGGGACGCAGCCAAGGGCTTTGCTTTGAGTTTGCATCTCATTCCCCATCCCGGGGAAAAAAAGCCACACAAAAAACACACAGCCCATGTCCTTGTTCCTTAAAACCACTCTGTGCTACTGTTTGCCTGCAGGATTCCATGGGGAAATGGCAACTCTTGGCAGTTTTGGGTTCTTGCCTTTGCTTTCCTCCCGAAACGTGTCCACACATGTAAACACATGTAAATATGTGTCAGTTCTCTCACTTCCAGCATGCAGTTAGCACCAAAAATAACAGCCAGACCCTCCAATATGAAATCAATGCCCCCCTGGCTTCCTATGGGAGGAAGGGTGGGGTGGAAATATTATATATAGATACATTTCCTATTGAGGTTTCTTTTCTTTTCTTTTCTTTTTGTCTGTAGCAAGTCACAAGCAGTGGAAACAAGGAGGTGTGTTTTTTAAGGTCAGGGGGCTCGCAGTTGTGCCTTGGCAGGTATGGGAATCTCAAAAATAGCCTCCAGATCAAATCCTTGAGTGGATCAAGATTGGTTAAGTTGCAGGAAGCAAAGCTCAGGAATAAATGGATCATTCTCCAAAGGGAAAGAAGGAGAAAGTTTAGTCTCCCAAGGAATGGCATTGGGATCTGTGCTTTTTAAACTACAGTGGTACCTCGGTTTATGAACTTAATCTGTTCTGGAAGTCCATTCTTAAACCAAAACCGTTCTTAAACTGAGGCGCACTTTCCCTAATGAGGCCTCCTGTCTCTGGTGCCCTTCCACTGTTTGGATTCCATTCTTAGACCGAGGTAAAGTTCTCAAACCGGGACACTATTTCCAGTTTTGTGGAGTTTGTAAACTAGACTGTTCTTAAACCGAGGTACCACTGTAGTTCATAAAGGATCCAGAGTTAGGACTGAGCAATGAGGTGCTGGAGGAGACTCTTGAGAGTCCCATGGACTGCAAGAAGATCCAACCTATCCATTCTGAAGGAAATCAGCCCTGAGTGCTCCTCACAAGCGTAGGAGGCTCTCTGTATCCCAAACGCCCCCTTCCTCCTTCCCCTGTTCCGATGGCAGTCCCCTGACACTGGGGAAGCCTGTTAGGGTGCCAACTGGAGCCTGAAAAGTGCATCTGGGAACGGTGGGGGGAAACCAGGGTGCTTTTTCCTTCTGCCTCACCCTGTTAGTAATCCTGGGGGCTGAATCATGCATGCCCAGGTGATTCGCAGCTGAGATATCTGAATCCCCCAGTTGAGAAGCCCTGGGCTTGATGGGACAGATCACTGCCACCCGTGTTGACTGATTCTATCGGAAGTGAATCCTGGAAGAATCCATGCCATGAATGATGTCTTGGGGGGAGTTGGGAGCTATTTGGTGCTTCACTACCCATCTCTGGGCAAAGGAAGGGATCTCAGGGTGAACAACCGGGCAAAACGGAGAGCATCTTGAATAGCAATAGGCTAGAGCAGGTCTCGTGTGACCCAGCTTGACTCTGCTATAAAAATCTCCAGTCAGGCTTGCTTTGAGCAAGAGAAGAACTCAGCCACGCTGTGCCACAGGGCTGTGTGTGCCTTTGGCTCAACAAGATCTTCCTCAGGGGGCAGGAAGGGCTTTAGATCAGAAAAGCCTGCGCAAGCAACCGTGGATCCCTTCAGCAGGCTCTTGAGACTTCCTTGGTTCTTCCTTCCAGAAAATAGGCAGCCAGCAAAAAGATTTGAGGGAAAGCAAGCAAAAAGGAGAAACATATTTTCAAGGCAGCGTTAGCAAAATCTCAGCATCCCCCAATTATCAGGAATGGTTGGAGCTGCAAAGCCTGTGCTTCCTCTGCAGGAATCTCACGCTAATGTCTATTCCTGATGGGGGATTTTTTGGGTGGAAAGAGCTGGACCACCTGACATGTTCTCTAGGACCAAGTGGCCCCCCCGGAGGGGCTGGGAATTGCACAGTGGTTGCCGTTTTCCAGGCCATTGCCAAACATCTGAGACTTGAAAAGATGGAAAGTTTGGGGGGTTGCGTTAATCCAGGAAGCGGGATCATCACACGGAGCCCCTGTTTCCTGCAGCCAAATATTTCACCCTGATTGCCCCAATTAGCAGGCGATAAAAGGAGCCTTTGGGGAGCGGGAGAAGGAGAGAAAGGGTACTGGGGTGGGCTGCCTTTCAAGCCGGGTTTCAAGGCACTGGGCGGACCATTAAGAGAAGTTATACTCCATTAACTTTACTGGCCGACATTCTTAGCAAAATACGTTTAACAGCTAGTTCTTTGAGCTCCGTTTATAGCAGAGCTAGCTCAAGGCTTGTCGTGTTTTATGGGCAGGGTTGGGGGTTAAGGAGAGTTCCAGCCCTCACTCTGCCCCCAACGCAACCCCTAAGCCAGTCTCCCAGTATCCACAGTGACAAACTGGTCTGGGCTTATCTCACACTCTGCATCTCTAGGGACAGGTCTGGGATTTCCAGGTCTGCATCTGACAGCTATTTTCCTCTCTTTCCTTCTTCTCCTGGTGCTTCCCCCAGGAGAACCCAATCTTTACCACTGAATTGTAACAAACAGGAGTCTGCGGGAAAACCTGAACTGCCCTGTAATCATAATAATCACAATAATCACAATTTATTATTTGTACCCCGCCCATCTGGCTGGGTTTCCCCAGCCACTCTGGGCGGCTCCCAACAAAATACTAAAAACACGATAAAACATCAAACATTAAAAACTTCCCTAAACAGGGCTGCCTTCAGATGTCTTCTAAAAGTTAGGCAGTTGTTTATTTCCTTGACATCTGATTGGACAGAGTTCCACAGGGCAGGCGCCATCACCGAGAAGGCCCACCGAGAAGGCCCTTCTCACAGTGAGGGAACAGCCAGAAGGCCCTCGGAGCTGGACCTCAGTGTCTGGGCTGAACGATGGGGGTGGAGATGCTCCTTCAGGGATACTGGGCTTTTGAAGCTGTTTAGGACTTTCAAGGTCAGCACCAACACTTTGAATTGTGCTCGGAAACTTACTGGGAGCCAGTGTAGGTCTTTCAGGACCGGTGTTATATGGTCTCGGCGGCCGCTCCCAGTCACCAGTCCAGCTGCTGCATTCTGGATTAGTTGTAGTTTTGAGGCCACCTTGAAAGTTTACTGATTCTGCAGTAAACACTGGGCAGGGGGGAAAAGCACACTTGGACATGGACTTGGAAACTGTAGACTTGAATGGATGAGCTCTTGGAAGATGGTTGCACTCTGCTCTGTTGAATGTCATTACGGGGCCAATGAGTTATTTGCCACTCATAGAATGCAAGGGTTGGCTGGAGCATCATGGGATGTCCCCACTGAATTCTAGTGTTGTGGGAGAGGGAGAAGGAACTTTCTCTGTCCATTTTCTCTGCACCAGGCGTCATTTTTAAAAACTTCTATCATGTTGCCTCAGCTCAAGAAAGAAGGAATAAAGTGTTGGGCGATTGTGATGAAGCGTTGCGCTGGAGCAACCCCGTCACTGATAGCAGGTTGTGGCATGATGAGACTCTGCACATTTGTTGTACATGTTGCCACTTCATTAGATGATTGCTAGAATTAAGCAATACTTTTCCAGTTCATCCCTTCCCAGACCTAGGCTGGCACTGAAAAACAAAACAAAACCAAACACACTCTCTCTGCCCCGTCTATCCATTGGGTAGCTGGTTGCCCCAGCTATTTTGAAAGTGAGATAGCCATGTCACTGGGGATGATCAAAAAGCATAAAGCAGGGATGTCCTCCAGTTCTTGATGGACTACAACTCCCATTGTTCATGTGTGGTGGCTGAAGGCAGCCACCTGCTGGCTTTCTACGCCTGCAGGAAATTTAGCCATCGGGTGGAGTGGCTCTCCACCCTCTCATCACCCCGAAATCTCAAAACTGCTGCAGCTCATAATGGAACTGATTTCCTTCTTCAGGGCGGAGTGACGGACGACAAGAGTGATGATGGCAAATCGGTGTCAACCCTCAACTTTGGCGTGAATCGTCCCACAATTTCCTGCATTTTTGATTGTAAGAGCGCACACAGTCTGCTTCTGTTGCCAAATGCATCTACCGTATTTTTTGCACTGTAACACTCACCTTTTTCCTCCTAAAAAGTAAGGGGAAATGTCTGTGCGTGTTATGGAGGGAATGCCTATGGGTGGCATGCCTATGGATATTCCTCCTCTAAAAACTACGTGCGTGTTATGGTCGGGTACGTGTTATGGTCGGGTGCGTGTTATAGAGCAAAAAATACGGTAATTGGGCTTCTTAGAGCAAGAGGATGTTGATGGGAACTGGGAAGGGGTTCTGCTTCTGCTGGACAAAAAGAGAGATGGGATCTCTCCGGGCTCAGAAAATTCCTCAAATCAATCACACAAGCAAATTTTTCATGATTGTAGCAAACCAGCCCCTTAAAAAAAAATCTGGGTGTGCAATCACCAGAGAGAGAGAGAGAGAGAGAGGGAATAACCTGCAGTTCTCAGAAGATCTGACTAGGATGGCATAACCCTGGTGCTCAGGGACTGTGCATGTTTTTGGCCGCCAAACTGTGTGAGGAGACTTTGTGCCCCTTTGCTGAAACCCACACCTGCAGTATACAAACCAGGGCTCCAATTTTGGATCAGTAGTGGCATATAAAGTTGAATCCTTACAAATCCAAACTCCTCTTCTTACTGTGCCTTATGTTCACCTCCCCATAGCCTCTCCCCCTCCCCTTGGCGTCTCCCCCATGAAGCCCCCCACCACCAGCCAGGCCCGGTTCTGGCACAGCTTATTTGTTGAAGAAATGAGGACTTGAGTGGGCAAGCCATAGGTGTGTGTGTGTGTGTTGGGGTGTGTGGAAGCTTCAACAGCTCCTACCACAAGACCCCTTTTGCCCCCAAACCCCATTCCCCCCCCCATGACTGGAGCAGTCCAAAATATCCAAAGGACACCAGTTTGCCTGAGGTGGCACTGACAGACATCTCCTCCTCCGTGGGCATCAGGAGTGCCAACTTGGCCCCATGACTGTGGGTGCCCTGCAGTGTGTATGGCCCTGGCACTGAGATTTGTGGGTGTCTGGCCCCTTCATGGGGAATTTTGTGGGTGCTTGGGCACCCAGGGCCCCAGGGAGTTGGCACCGATGATGGCATCACCCTGCCTTGGAGGTCGTGAAGTTTTGTAATTCACTTTGTGTGCTGTAACGGAATGCTATTCTGAAACTGTGTCTTGCAAGTTTGGTTTTCAAGCTCCGGCATGAATTTGGATAATTTGTTGTTTTCATTCCCCCTCTTTCCCTTGAAGATGGGAACAGGTACCACCTGCGATGTTATATCTATCAAGCGAGGGATCTGATAGCCATGGATAAGGACAGCTTTTCAGGTAAGCTGGCCTCCTAAATTGCATTGCTCCTTTGGGGTTTTACTTTATTTTATTTGTTAACTTGTTTGTATTGAAATATTTTCATGGATAACTAAGGTCCGTATATTATCTCTGTTTTCAATTCGTAGTGTCCTTTCTACAGGTCATTTACATTTCATGCGAGACGCGGCTATCATAGGCATTTTGAGGTTGGGGGGGGGTGCCATGTGTCCAAGATTTCCCAAACATAACCCGGATTTATCCATTGAAAATGTCATCCGGGTGGAATTTTCTAAAATATCTGGAGAAACCCTGGCGTATGGCAGCCCATAATGAAAGTGTTAATGTTTTGCTGAAATTTCCTAAAAAATAGCTTTAAAACTCATTTTTTTTTGGGGGGGGGGAAATATTTTGCAAAAAAAGCTCAAGAACCTTTGTGTCCAGATTTTCGCTTTTTGAAATATGGCATCCTTATTGTGGGGAGAGATATATGGGAGAAAGAAGGGGGACAGTGATCTTTCATTATTTCGCATTGTGTACATGTGGGGGTTTGTGTCAGCATCATGTGGATAAGTTGTTTCATAGAATCATAGAATCATAGAGTTGGAAGAGACCACAAGGGCCATCGAGTCCAACCCCCTGCCAAGCAGGAAACACCATCAGAGCACTCCTGACATATGGTTGTCAAGCCTCTGCTTAAAGACCTCCAAAGTAGGAGACTCCACCACACTCCTTGGCAGCAAATTCCACTGTCAAACAGCTCTTACTGTCAGGAAGTTCTTCCTCATGTTTAGGTGGAATCTTCTTTCTTGTAGTTTGGATCCATTGCTCCGTGTCCGCTTCTCTGGAGCAGCAGAAAACAACCTTTCTCCCTCCTCCATGTGACATCCTTTTATATATTTGAACATGGCTATCATCTCACCCCTTAACCTCCTCTTCTCCAGGCTAAACATGCCCAGCTCCCTTAGCCGTTCCTCATAAGGCATCGTTTGCAGGCCTTTGACCATTTTGGTTGCCCTCCTCTGGACACGTTCCAGTTTGTCAGTGTCCTTCTTGAACTGTGGTGCCCAGAACTGGACACAGTACTCCAGGTGAGGTCTGACCAGAGCAGAATACAGTGGCACTATTACTTCCCTTGATCTAGATGCTTTGTTTGTTTGTTTATTCGTTCTTGATGGCGGGGCAAAGAGATTTGGGAGCCCAGAGCATGGAAGGTTGCATTTGGTTGGTTAACAAGACTCCCCAGGGATTTTAGACGTAGGTCAAAGTGCTACCAGGCACAGCACCCTGTGTGATACTGACATTCCTTAGTGCTCAAAGGGCACTGTGGCCCCTTGCTTCCCGAAAAGTGTCAGTCTTGAGGACCTTTTGCCAAGGAAGGCAGATGAATGGACCAGTTCCCATCTGTGTAGGAATGGAAGCAGCCTGCCAAACTTCCTAGTCGCATGTGAGCGTTTTCTTGGCCCATTTCCACATGTTGTCTGATGATGGAAGTTAAATTCCATTGTTTCAGGGTCTTACTTTTGCCTCACTCTTTTCAGGTCCAAGTCCACACTTAAAATCTCTGTGTCCAAGCGTTTTTCGTTTTTTCCCCTCCAGAGATTTCCCTGCGAAAACCTTCTCTTTAGCGCTCCATTGGAGCAAACATCAATTGGACTTTTCCATGGTTTGATGTTTGTTCCGAGTGAGCTTTAGAGAGCAGCTTTTCACAGCGAAATCTCAGAGCAAAACAAAGGGCACTCGGACATGGAGCTTTAAAGCACGGACTCTGCCTGTGGGAGGAAAGGTATCTGTGGATTAGCCCTAACTCTGCTCTGTGTGAAGAAAGGCATTTGGTTCCTCTCCTTCTGGGCAATTAATGAAAACTGTGCAGGAATGAGCTGGAAGTTTAAAGACCGGGGGCTGTTGGAGGTGTGTGAGGGATCGTTGTTTTCTCTAAAGGTGCCTGGATGGAAACGACATGTGGAGCTGATGTTCCAGTATTCTTAGACTGGTGAAAGTAAAGTTCTCTCAACTAATCTGTTTTTTTTATAAAAAAAAATAAAAATAAAAAATTAAGCCAGATCTCAGTTTGCCTGGAGAGCCACATTTTAGACATTTCAAAAAAGATAAAAGAAAAACATTGCCTGGCACTTTAACTGCTTTCTCTCTACTGCTTTTTGCATTTTTACTGTTGCTACGATAATTGCTTTTGTTTCTGATATTTTTGTTGCCCTGTGGTTCTCTTTTGTAGGCTATCTTGGAAATCTAGATTACTGTATTTTTTGCCCTATAGGACGCACCTGCCCATAGGATGCACCTAGTTTTTTTGGGGGGAAATAAAGGGAGAAAAATTTACTCCCCCCCCCGGCCCGGGGCTGGGGCGGGGGATGCCCAAGCTTCCCCTGACCCCAGCCCCCAGAACAGGCTACTATCCGCAAGCCTAGGGAGTCCGGCGGGAAGTCCCTCCGGACTCCCCAGGCTTGCGGATACCTGTCCCCCGAGCTTATGGGGCTGGCAGCCTCCAAACCAGGTCGGGGAACAGAAGGATGGCGGTGCTGCACCTCCCCGCTGTCCCCCGAGCTTGTGGGCTGCAGGCTGCTGCCCGCAAGCCTTACGAGCCCACGGGAACTCCTGCCGGGCTCGCAAGGCTTGCGGACACCTGCGTGAAGCACTGGGCACCCTCTAGAGGGTGCCCCGTGCTTCGGGCTGCAGGATGCTGCCTGCAAGCCTTGCGAGCCCGCAGGAACTCCCGCCGGGCTTGCAAGGCTTGCGGATAGCTTCCTGAAACCTGGAGAGCGAGAGGAGTCAGTGCGCACTGACCCCTCTCGCTCTCCAAGCTTCAGCGAAAGTCTGCATTCGCCCCATAGGGCGCACACACATTTCCCCTTCATTTTTGGAGGGGAAAAAGTGCGTCCTATAGGGCGAAAAATACGGTAATAAAGTGATGTTATTGTGGGTTTTTTGGTGTGTGTGTGTGTTTTTAAAGCAAATGGTGAGCGAATGTGTTTTGTGGCTCCCAGTGCGAGATGTTGTTCACAAGAACAAACGCCTGTTTGTAGAAAGTAATACATGGCAGGTTTCCTGGTGCTTGCTGCGTGTGGGGGAAATGTCATTCATCTGCTCCAAGATGCTGCCGTCTCCCTGCACAGAGAATATTTTGCAGATTCTCAATTGAACTGGGCAGGGACGCTTTGCAAACATTGGCGTTCGCTCAGCGGAGAGGGGAGTTCTGGGTTTTGAGGTCAGGTCAACACCTATAGGGTGAAAGGGGGGGTGTGAGGTGGGCCGTTTCAGCTCCCTGCCCCATGTGTGATCACTTTGGGGCTTCAGATGCTTTCAGCTGGATAAACTGGAGCCATACAAACAGGATCTTCTTCTTCTTTGGCGATCCCTCGTAGCCAAGTAAGATTGTCTTCCATAAACATGGTTTTAACAATGAGTCCGTAAGTGACTTTGGAGGCCAATTCTGGATCCACACGTCCTTCCACAGTGGGGACATAGGTTTCCAGGTGGGAGTTGATCATGGTGTGGATTTGCCAAGCGTGCCTTCCTCTTAGCACATTTCTCCCTTGCGTCCTGAATTCGAGTTTCTTCGAAGTCCACAACACCTTTGGGAAAGGCTGTTCTCCAACTGGAGCACTCGCAGGCCAGTGTTTCCCAATTGTCGGTGTTTATGCTACACTTTTTTAGATTTGCCTTGAGAGAGTCTTTAAACCTCTTTTGTTGACCGCTAGCATTAAGCTTTCAGTTTTTAATTACAGGTAGGTAGCTGTGTTGGTCTGCCGTAGCTGAAACAACAACAAAAAAAATCCTTTCAGTTTTTAAGTTCGGGATAGAGTAGTTGCTTTGGAAGATGAGAATGAGGCATCTGCACAACATGACCAGTCCAATGAAGATGATGTTGAAGAATCATTGCTTCGACACTAGTGATCTTTGCTTCTTCCAGTACAGTTAGAGACGCTTCAGGTTACAGACGCTTCAGGTTACATACTCCGCTAACCCAGAAATAATACCTCGGGTTAAGAACTTTGCTTCAGGATGAGAACAGAAATCGTGCGGCGGCAGCAGGAGGCCCCATTAGGTAAAGTGGTACCTCAGGTTAAGAAAAGTTTCAGGTTAAGAACAGGCCTTCAGAATGGATTAAGTTCTTAACCCGAGGTACCACTGTACACTGGCATTAGTTGGCTTCTCTTCCCAAGTGATGTGTAAAATTTTTTGGAGACACAGTTGATGGAATCTTTTGAGGAGTGGATAGCTGCTGTTTGGAGGGGTGAAGCAGTTGCAGTAGTCTCCCTCCTGGATTTGCAAAGCTAGGCTTGCCGAGAACGGCATGGCAAACTCCCCACTCTCACCCTCACAGTGGCCTGGCTGCTCACAGCCCTCCCCTGTAGCAACTTGGGCTGCATTTATACCATTGATCAATCAATGAATTGCATTGATATCCCACCTTTTTCTTTGAGGAGCTCCAGGTGGCAGTCAGAGCTCTCCCTCTCCTCATTTAATCCCCCACAACATCCCTGTAGGTTAGGGTGAGAGGCAGTGTGACTTCATGGCTGAGTGGGGATTTGAACCCAGGTCTCTGCAAAGTCCACCAGACCACCACTGGCTCTTGTTCACAGCACCTCCCAACCCCGGGAAGTGAAGTACCCCCCTCGTGGAGCTCCAATTCCCAGCACCCTACGCAACCTACAGTTTCTTTTGGGAAAGTCCTGTGCTTCTCTAAGTGCACAGAGAGGAAGAGGAGAGGAACAATTCTCCTTTGGCATCTCCATCTCCTCCTGAGCTGGGATGGGAAGGGGGAGATGGTCCTCAGGTCTCCCTGGTCCTCTCCTGACTCGGGAGGTTCCTGAAGGCTGCACCCCAATCAGTTTTGGGGTTTAGCACAGCCAGCTCCCTTCTGGACCTTGTTGTCTTCCTCCTCCTCGGAAAAATCTTTCCACCCCCCCCATTCACGGTTCTAATTTAGAAATTGTGCACAAGCACATCCGCTGGAACAAAATTTTCCGGGCCAGTTATCATCAACGGAGGGAGAGGAGGTCGCCAAACTCTTCTCACTGGCAATTTCGCGTTTGGCCTCGCTGTGAGTTTCCACTGAAAAAGGGAGACCTTATAGGACGCGTCGCGGGTCGGGTTTGTTTTCTCAAACCTGAAATGTGCCCTTCTTTGTGATGATGAGCACACAGCACGTTCCTTCTGCGCTTTCTGACTCATTGGACTGGGAAACCATCAAGTGGAAACCTGCCCCAACCCCGATCTTGAACTGGGACCAGGCTTGAACTGGGATCACCCACTTTCTCTCCACCCCGTGGGATCTCTTCTCTTGCCCGTGTCCACAATGAGCCCCTTATTTCCCCTCTCCTTTTCTTGTTTGTTGCTGGTTTATTGCCTCGGATCCAAACCAGAGTGATCTCATCCCTCCTGATTGGCCGGCCCGGGTGGGAGTCGCTTCCCTTGGGTGGATGGCAGCCAATGACAACACAGGGAGCAGACATCCACAATGTGGGATTGTGATTTACCGTCCCTCGAACAAAGCATAAAGGAGCCCTTGAAGGCGAGCCTTTTTGTGGTTATGAAAATAAAACCGCGTGTGGATACAAAGCTCAGACAAAGGGCCTTTTTAAAGGATTTAACGTTCTGTTTATCGTAGTGCATTCAACCTTCCCCGGGCTGGAAAACCCAACAAGCGTCGGCTGAGAAAGACATGCTATTCCTAGCAGGAGTTCGGCCTGTTGTAGCTGATCGTATCGCAAACCGCCTGGCTCATTAGAGATGTACGTTGGCTGGGATGCCAACCAAGGCAAGGAGTGGGGGAAGCCCGGCACTCCAGGCACCGTGGCACAAAACGGGCACCAGCTGGCCTGTTGCCCTCCAGGCTGCAGGTCAAAGTGCTGGGTTTCAAATTCTCGTTTCTGGAGCCAGGCCCAGAGTGGCAAAGGAAACACACACACACACACAAAAGGTGGCACCGTGTGCAAGCTGGCAGTAACGGGAACTGCACTTATAAGAATCGGGAACTGGTTGTGTTTCTGCTCCCAAAGACGGCACGGGCGATGGGCTCCGTTTGGCATACACATTGCAGAGAAGAATAGACTCATAGGTGGTACCCGGACGATCCGTTGAGCTTGCATGGTGGTCTGTTTGCATTGGTTTGAGGGCACTTCATAAGATGTCAGCTCAAGCAGTTGTTCTCTCTTTTCCACCATCATTTTCCTTAGCACACAAGGTCCATTTTTTAAAGTGGATTTGTTTTGCAAGTGCCAAATCCGCTTTAACTGGACAGACTGAATTTGCCACACACTGTTGAATCACATCCACAAAATAGTCACACACAGGCTGCGCGTTGCAAGTGTCCATATTTAGCCCTTGCTGGATGGTTCCAGAAGCAACGTTTGGTTTTGGTTTCAAAGCTCCTGGAGAAATAGCTCATTTATTCACGTGGCATTTCTGAGGAGGGTCTCAAGGAGCCGCTCCTCAGTGGCGGTTGAAGGACTCAAGAGGGCCCTGGCAATTGTCTGCATGCATGCGCAGTCCCCAAGGAGTCCAGAACTGTGAGTGCCCACCATAAGGAGTCAAGGATGTCAAGCAAGACATCAGGACCCTGGACAGAAGACAAGGGAGCTGGAGGTTGCTCTAATGCTGGCCAGAACATACAAAGAGCCTCCTGGATCAGGCCAGTGGCCCTTCTAGTCTAGTTCCAGTTGCCATGGGAATCCTGCAGTCAGGATTCAAGCACCAGAGCAATTCTCTCTTCCTGTGGTTTTTAGAGGCTTTGCTGTTTCCAGCTATGGAGGCAGAGCAACAGGCATCAGGCATCATGTCTAGTTTCCATTGATAGCCCTCTCTTCCATGACTTGGTCTAATCCTCTTTTAAAGCCATCCAAGTTGGTGGCCGTCACTGTCTCCTGTGGCAGGGAGTTCCACAGTCGAACTCTACCCTGCACGAGGAAGTGCTGCGTAAAGTGTGGACTGGAACCCGGGAGACCAGGGTTCGAATCCCCACTCGGTCATGGAGCTCACTGCATGTCCTTGGGCCAGCCACTCCCTCCCTCTCAGCCTAACCTGCCTTTCAGGGCTTTGTTCAGGGAATTAAATGAGGAAACAGGTGAAGCCATGTCAGCCACCTTTAGCTCCTTGGAGGAAAAGGTGTGATGTAAATGCAACGGCGTGACCAGAAGTGGACATGGTACAGTCATACCTCGGGTTAAATGTGCTTCAGTCTGAGCATTTTCAAGTTATGCTCCGCGGCGACCCGGAGGTAACGGAGTGCGTTACTTCCGGGTTTTGCCGCTCGCGCATGCGCAGACGCTCAAAATGATGTCATGCGCATGCGCAGAAGTAGCAAAACGCAACCCGCGCATGTGCAGACATGCAGTCGCGTCTTACGTTCTACTCAGGATTCGAACGGGGCTCCGGAACGGATCCCGTTCGCATCCAGAGGTACCACTGTATTCCCAACAAAGTCATGCCATGGGTTTGTATAAGGGCATTATGATAGTGGCAGTTTTTTTTTAATTCCTTTCCTAATGATCCCTAATATGGAATTTGCCTTTTTCACGGCCGCTGAACATGAGGTCGACATCTTCACCAAGCGATCCACTGTGGACCCTGAGGTCACCCCCAGTTCAGACCCCCATGTGAAATTTAAGGGTTTTTTTGTTTTGTTTATGTAGAGCTTTCCGAGACTTGATCCTGGCTCGCGGCAGAACGTGAACCTTTTGAATCACGGACCTTGCCTTGACCCGCCTCCCTTTTCTCTTCCTTCTCAGATCCCTACGCCACCGTCTCCTTCCTACACCAGAGCCAGAAGACGGTGGTTGCGAAGAACACCTTGAACCCCACCTGGGACCAGACCCTGATCTTCCATGAGATCGAGATCCATGGAGCCCCCCAGAACGTTGCCGACTCCCCTCCCAACATCGTGGTTGAAATCTACGACCACGACACCTATGTAAGTGGGTGGGAACATGAGAATACACTGGGGAAATGGGGAGGCTAATCTCAAGAAAGGTTTCTTCGGGATACTGAGGATTATAATTATTTGTATGTCGCTTTCAAAGGAAGGCAAAAAGTGGCAATATAGTTTCGTTTTTTTTTAAAAAAATTATTTATGATTTTCAATTTTATACATTTCAATAATTTTATTGTCATTTTAACATTTCGAAACTCGACTTCCTTCCCCCTCCTTCTCCAGTTCCTTAAATTTATTTTTTAATATTTTCTGCATATTCCAAATTAACTCAATCATTTATTCATCTCCTTTAAATGTATACTCTTACAAAACTGCAGGTTAATAAAAATATCTTGCCAATGTTCTTCTCTGTTTGCAGTTTGTTTGTAAATGGTTCAATAAACCATTTTCATTCTTTTATAAAAAAGTTTGTCACCTTGATTTCTAATTTTTCTGATAAGTTTAGTGGCAGTATAGTTAGGGACATAAGAAGTGTCCTGCTGGATCAGGCCAAGGGTCCAGCCCCTCCAGCACCCTGCTCCCGCTGTGGCTGAACAGTTGCCCATTATGGGAAAACCTGCCATCAGGATCTGAGTGCAAGAGCACCTCTCCCCTCCTGTAGTTTCCAGTAACTGAGATTCAGAAGCATCGCTGCCTCTGATTGTAGAGGCAAAGCAGAGCTATCCTGGCCAGGAGAATCCGATGATAGGCCTTTCCTCCGTGAATTTGCCTAATCCTTTTTTTTTAAAGCTATCAAAAGGCTGTTGGTGCCTTTTGTGGAAGCAAGTTCCCTTGTTTAATTGTGCAATTCCTTTTTCTCTTTTAGCATGCATATACATCGTTACTTGTTAATTTCTGTGCCGTCCTTCATCCGAGGGTCACAGGGTGGTTTACAATATAATAACACAAAATTACATAGCAATGAACCCCCTCATCTACAAGGGAGGGGAAAATTGAAACAAATATTATAATCTTAGAATATCTAACTGTGAAGATACATAAAATGAAAGGGTTTAACGTCAGTGAGGAGGAGGCCGATTGGGTTGAGAAAATATCGAATTATTTGGGCAGGTTTGAACAATTTGGGGCAATTAAAATGTTAAAAGTTAAATAAACCTTGTGGAGGGAGGAGTGTTAAGGTATATTGAAGTGTGCATATGGTTGATTTGAATATGTTATTATTGATTATGTATACCCAATGTATCAGCTGCCTGGGGGTTTTCACTGGTTGTTGGTTAAAAAATTAATTAAATAAATAAAGTATATTGCATCTACATGTCGCTTATGTAGCACATCTATGCGCTCGGTGCATGTATCCAGCTCCTGCAATGCTCCTGCACTTCTCATTGGGGCTTGTTGAGGAGAACGTCCTGCTCAATTGCGAAGACGATGAGGATTCCGTCCTTATAAGTACCGTGTTTTTCGCGCCATAAGACGCACCCGACCATAAGACGCACTTAGTTTCTAGAGGGGGAATGCAAGAAAAAACATATTATTTAAAGGGAGCTCTGAGCAGAGCTTGTATGCATCCCAGGCTCTGCTCAGCGCTCCCTTTCACGAGCTGCGTGGAGCGTGTGTGCGGCGCTTGCAGCCTTTTCACTGAGCACTGCACAGTGATCCCTCTTGCTGTTCTGGCTTCTGGGATAGCTGCACAGCCTGCATTTGCTCCATAAGACGCACACACATTTCCCCTTACTTTTTAGGAGGGGAAAAGGGTGTCCTATACAGCAAAAGAGGGACGCGGGTGGCGCTGTGGGTAAAAGCCTCAGCGCCTAGGGCTTGCCGATCGAAAGGTCCGCGGTTCGAATCCCCGCGGCGGGGTGCGCTCCCGTTGTTCGGTCCCAGCGCCTGCCAACCTAGCAGTTCGAAAGCACCCTCGGGTGCAAGTAGATAAATAGGGACCGCTTACTAGCGGGAAGGTAAAACGGCGTTTCTGTGTGCGGCTCTGGCTCGCCAGAGCAGCGATGTCACGCTGGCCACGTGACCCGGAAGTGTCTCCGGACAGCGCTGGCCCCCGGCCTCTTGAGTGAGATGGGCGCACAACCCCAGAGTCTGTCAAGACTGGCCCGTACGGGCAGGGGTACCTTTACCTTTACTTTATACAGCAAAAAATACGGTATTTTCTGGCTCGCTCTGAGCATTCGCCCCCACTTTCAGTGAAGCCATGTGTGTGTGGCTGCCTTGTCCCCCTTCCCTGACTCTCTCTCCCTCTCCCCAGGGCGCCGACGAGTTCATGGGGCGCTGTATTTGCAAGCCGAGCCTGGACCACAAGCCGCGGCTGTCGTGGCATCCCATCTGGAGGGGCGGCCGGGGCGCCGGAGAGCTCCTGGCTGCCTTTGAGCTCATCCAGCGTGAGAAGGTGAGCCGAGGGGAGGCGGGGGTCTTGGACGTTGGGGCAGAAGGCTGCCCAGGGCACCGGCCGAAGGCCTGAGAAGGGTTCTGCCACATCTAGAACCCAGAGGCTGTCCTCTTCTGTCTCTGAGGATGCAGAAATCCAGGGGGAGCTCAGCTACTCCAAGTTGGCTTGCAACCTCCCTGGAAGTCGCAGGACGGATTGCCTGAACCTCAGCCAGTCAAGGCTAATTGAATGTTCTTGTTTACGGAGCAGCGTTTGGCATCCAGGTGGCGGTTTTTATTTATTTGTTTGCTTGTTATAAAAACACATTGTTTCTTTGGCTGCGGGGCTGCTCAGCAGAGCACACAACGTGGAGAGAGAAATTCAAAAACATTAGCATAAAATAGCCAAAAAAAATGATTGCATAAAACCTTTTCTTTCTTTCTTTCTTTCTTTCTTTCTTTCTTTCTTTCTTTCTTTCTTTCTTTCTTCCTTCCTTCCTTCCTTCCTTCCTTCCTTCCTTCCTTCCTTCCTTCCTTCCTTTCAAAATATCAGAATAAAACTGTTTGGAAACTCATACGGTTAAAGGCAGCAGCCGCAGCAGACTGGGATCAACCAGCTCTGTGGCCACAGAAAAAGGCTTGGTGTGGAAAAAATAATAAGAGCCACTTGAAAATCAGGTCTGGTGGGAAGGGGGTGGGTGCTACCACTGAAAAGGCTCTGCTCAAAGTTACTGAAAAGGCAGTCACCTTTGACTGGACTTAACCATCCGGGGTCCTTTACCTTTACCATAAGGCTTAGCTGCTCTAGCTAGTAGCCTGGAGATGCCGCGGGGAATGGAACCTAGGACCAGTGCTTTACCAACTGCACTGGCTCCCGGTGGAGCACACGGTCAGGTCTAAGGTGCTGGTTTTGACCTTTAACCCCCATGCAGTCTAGGACCCATGTGCCTACGGGACCGCCTCTCCTGGTATGTCCCATGGAGGACCTTAAGGTCCACAAATGAAAACACTTTGGAGGTCCCTTGCCTCAAGGGGGTTAGATTGGTTTCAGCTAGGACCAGGGCTTTTTCAGCACTGGCCCCGATGTGGTGGAACGCTCTGTCACAAGAGACTAGGGCCCTGCGGGACTTGACATCTTTCAACAGAGCCTGCAAGACAGAGCTGTTCCACTGGCCTTTGGTTTGGACTCGGTCTGACCCTTATGTTTCCATCTCCTTATGCTTTTGATCTATGGGCTACTTTAAAAGGAGGCTGCATTTTAAATTGCATTTTAACCTGTATTTTAAATTGGGTTTTTCCTCTCTTCCCCCCTCCCCTTTCCCTCCCATTATGTTTTTATTGTGATTTGATTGGTGCTCTGGCCAGGGAGGGTGGGGTATAAATACAATATTATTATTATTATTATTATTATTATTATTATTATTATTATTATTATTATTATTATTATATTTTGCATGCAAGTGGTTGGCATCCCCCTGAGCTGTGGCTCCTTTGTAATCTCCTGCAGGTTTGTCTCCCCTGGACCCATGACCATCTGCTTGCGAAAGGGCCAGTTCACTTACACTGGTACCTCTGGTTACATACTTAATTCGTTCTGGAGGTCCGTTCTTAACCTGAAACTGTTCTTAACCTGAAGCACCACTTTAGCTAATGGGGCCTCCTGCTGCCGCCGCGCGATTTCCGTTCTCATCCTGAAGTAAAGTTCTTAACTCGAGGTACTATTTCTGGGTTAGCGGAGCCTGTAACTTGAAGCCTATGTAACCTGAAGCGTATGTAACCCGAGGTACCACTGTACAGATGTTGAACCTGCTTCTGGTCGTCTCCCTGTTTGGAGGGCAGAACCATTCTCTCTGTTTTCTTTGGACAGGGGTGCGTATCACCCTCTGCTGACCTCCTATCTGTTCTCCTCCATCTGATTGTTTTCCACAGACAGCCTGTTCTGCTTCTGCTGTGGTTAAGTGGGGCCGGTGTTGCTTTTCCAAGGGAAATGCGGACCTTTGAGGCTTTGGGGACAGAGGTGGGGGGGGAGCTACACCCCCCTTCAACTCCTGGGTCTGTTCCCATTAGGGGGACATCTCTCTTGGAGAGCTGAGCCAAAAGTGCAAAGTGTCTCTATGTTTATCTCACTCTCCAGCAGGCAAGGAGTGTGCTGTGCCGGGCTGAGGGAAGACACGTCCCGAGTCCCTGCAGCGGGAAGGAGAGGCTGGTCTGTCTGTGGGCAGCCTCTGCCAGCTGGCACCGCTGGTCTGTTGACATTGGCCGGGGTCAAGAACAGTGCCTGGCAGGAGAAAAGGCAGCCCCGGGTTTGCGGCAAGAGAGGAGCGGTTGGCAGATGGGACAATTTTGACATCTAAGGAGTGTCTGGCTGGCTGGAGCATAACTAGAGCACCAAACGGGGGCACAAATGATAGAATCAGGATTCGAGACTGGGGAGCGGAGCCAAAACTGATGGCCAGGGCTGGGTTTAGGTTTGATGAGGCCCTAAGCTGCTGAAGGTAATGGGGCCCTTTATATGTACAGCTGTCCTTTATCAACAACAAATTGCCGCTGTTTTCTGTGTTGAATAGATGCTATATAGTCACTGATGGACCAAAAAGGTATCTCAAGCCATTTGCACATGTTGCCATGCTACCAGTCCATGTAGAATGTAGGCACCCTATATATAGAAAGGAGCAAACCAGTGATATTTTAGGGAGCAGACTAGCAGGCGGGGCCCACGACTTACATCATAGGAGCCTACACAACACAAAACACTGTTGCTGTAGGTAGGTTTTATTTTACAGTGGTAACTCGGGTTACAGACGCTTCAGGTTACAGACTCCACTAACCCAGAAATATTACCTTGGGTTAAGAACTTTGCTTCAGGATGAGAACAGAAATCGCACAGCGACAGTGGGAGGCCCCATTAGCTGAAGTGGTGCTTCAGGTTAAGAACAGTTTCAGGTTAAGAACGGACCTCCAGAACGAATTAAGTTCTTAACCCGAGGTACCACTGTATTTTTTTTTTTATCTTACATTTTGGAAATGTACATTCATTTTTTTCCCCTTTCATTTTTTGGGGGGCCCTAAGCTACAGCTTGTTTAGCTTATACGTAAATCCGGCACTGCTGACGGCATTTGTTTTTAAACAGAGGTTGGATGTTCACCTGTCAGGGATGCTGTAGTTGAGATTCCTGCCGTGGGAGTTTGGACTAGATGACCCCCAAAGTCCCTTCCATCTCTACAGTCCTATGATTCTACCTGGGCATTGAGTGCTTAATGCACCTCCAGAGATTCAGGGCATTTGCAAAATTTGATATCAGTTGCAGTGTTCAGCACTGTGAGAATCCCATCTCGGAGGATATGACAAGTTTTAAGTTGTATTTCAATCAATTTGTTTTTATATCGGGTGTTAGCCACCCTGAGCCCAGTCTTGGCTGGGGAGGGCGGGGTATAAATATATTATTATTATTATTATTATTATTATTATTATTATTACAGCTTCTAGGAGCCACAGGTAAGAGCTGAGAGCAGGTTGGGCACCAAGGTGGGCATACCACCCCAGAAGGAGCCCAACGTCCTCTGGAAGTACTACTCCATCCCTGCTGTGCCATACGGTCCATAAAACTCAAAATTAAGCATTTATAGAATCATAGAATTGGAAGGGACCTCAAAGGTCATCTAGTCCAACTCCCTGCAATACAGGAGTCTTTGGCCCAACATTGGACTCAAACCCACAACCCTGAGACTAAGAGTCCCATGCTCTACCAACTGAGCTATCCCAACCCGCATTGGATCAGCTAAGCCAAAATTGGGTTTCCATTTAACGTGCCTCGTTGAGTCAAATTTCAGAATTCCACCTTATTTATTTGCACGTGTGTGTGTGTGTGTTCCGGTTATTCCTCCCTGGTATCTGAGTGAAGTTCCTTCTGGCAGCTTTATAGCTCCTGGGGGGTTTGCATTGTCAGGACTAGTAAGAAGAGGAGGCTGAGCGAGGCAAGAGCCCTTGGAAGGAAACCAAGTGTTTTACAATCTTTAAATCTTTCTTTTACAAGAACTCTACATGGTGGCACGGTAGCCGTGTTCCCATTTACAGCCGGGGAACGGAGAGGTTATGGAGTTGCCACCGGAAAAGCTTCCCTGCAGGAGAGAGATTTGAACAGAGCGTTCTGCCCCCCATGGGCCTTCTGGTAGCCCCGAGGGGCCTTGAGGACGCGCTCAAGGCCCTGGGATCAGGGTGGGCGGCTCTGTGCGCTTTGGGCGCTTAACCCCCGGGGCTGGTTAAGGGTGTAGGGGAGGGGATGGCTGGCTGGCTGGGCCAGGGAGGAGGTTGGGGGTGGGAGGGAGGGTCTAATCCAGGGGTCCGCAAGGTTTATCTTGTCTGGACTGGATTGGTCCTGTGGAGATCCCTCCGTGGGCTGGATCATGCCCGCCCGCCCGTGATTTTCAGCATCTGTGCGTGTGCAGACGCGATTTATGGTGCCGCGGAAGCGAGTCCCCGCACCGTGCTGCGCCAGTTTAGCATAGCACGTGAGCAGGGGGCTCAGTTTGGGGGTGGCTTGTGGGCCGGTCAAACGACCTCTGTGGGTATTAGGTTGCTGAACCCTGGTCTAATCCTTCTCTCTCTCTCTTTCTGTCTGTGTGATATATCTTTATTGTTTTAAAATAGGTACCTTTATGCCAGGAAAGCAAACCAACCAACCAACATACAATCAAATAAACAAACAAACATACAATCAAATAAACAAACTATAAATTGACAAACAGACAATAGCAATATATGAAACAACACAGTTCTTATAACTAACATCATTTGTACTCCCAATGATGTGAACGTTTGTAAAACTTAAAAATGACTTCCAATTATTCTTGCTGTACTTTATCTGTTGATCATCTTATACCACATAGTTACATATTTCTTATGTAGTTTCTATTAACTTCCCTAATCCTTCTCATGGTGCCATTGTCAGAGCTTTGGGGCTATTTTGAAGGGTACGTTCTCTCAAATCTTCCTGGTTTGTGTTTGTTCTTCTCCGTATTTTATCATGCTAAGTTCCTCCGAGACCTTTACTTCTTATAAAGCAGCCATAGGCAAACTCGGCCCTCCAGCTGTTTTGGGACTACAACTCCCATCATCCCTGATTGTTGGACTCTATGAACAGACAGGTGGAATAGACACTTTCACATATATGGATCTTATGCATAAACTGATTAGAGAATGAACTGATCCACTGGGTCTTCTACTTTTTCCGTTGAACTTTATGAACTACTTCTGTTGAAATCTACAATTCAATACAATGAATAGTATATATTATTTTTTCAAACATATAGCTGGTTACGTCTTGTGTGTTTATTGAATGATGCAGAACAGAGCACAAGAGGTGGGAGGGCAGCACCGAATTTTAGCGTCACACAAACTTTGAGAGCCCAAAGCCTGCTGCTGCCCTGGTGCAACAGGAAGCAAGCTGGCTCCATCTCCCACAGAATAGCCCTTCAGATATCTGAAGATGGTTGTCCTGTCAGCTGCCAGTCTCCTCTTTTCCAGCCTAAACACACCCAACTCCCTCAACCATTCCTCATCAGGCTTGGTTTCCAGAACAAGATGATTAGGAGACTCTGAATGCAATGGCTTTCAAAATGGGTCTGGTGACTTCTGCCCATGGAAAGTCATGGCCCTGGGGAGAATGACTGACTGGGGCCATTTGGGGAGCTGGTTCACTCCAGTGACCCTGCGTGAGATGCCCGTGACAGCTGCATTTCATGGGGCCATTGCGCTGCTCTTGGCGCATGAGAATGGGGCCTCAAGTGTTCCCACATTCCAGATGGAGGCGCTGATACAGGTCTTTGCTTTTTGCTTCCTTCCCACAGCCGGCCATCCACCACATCCCTGGCTTTGAGGTAAGAACCCCTTTCTTGGCTGTGATTTCCAGGAACTGCTGTGTGACTGGCTGCCTTTGCCGTCTCTTCTCGTGACTGAGTGATGCTGATGGCGAAGGGCCTGCTTGTGTGGCGAGTTCCCGCACCCCCCCCCCCAGTGAAAGTAAAGACACGTGACACAATTACTAAGGTTAATGGCTAAAAAAGGCCACAACTTTATTGGTTATAGGTGATGAGCGGTATTGGCTTAGGCACTGGTCCTAACCGACTATATCCGACTCCAGCCCATCCGCTTGAAGTCCGGGAAGGGTTAACCACCAGTAGGGGGAGACCTGCTGATGCACATCAACTAGGAACTCCCCCGGGATCACCGATGGAGGGGGCGTGCCTTAGGCCCTCACCCCCATAGGCTTCAGACAGGGCCACACCCCCTGGAATCCCTTACTGGACTACCCTTCAATTTGTGGGGCAGGTGATGGCATTACCTCCCCTCTTCCATCTACAGAGCAATACCAATGCGTAACTGCCAATACCAAGAAAGTTGTGACGATTTGCCAAGAGGTAGGCAAAAACCAAGTGGCTGGTGCCAATTTGCCAAGTGGAAGAATTCCTACCAGGCCCTTTAACGGTGACCAACCAAGGTCCATAGCAAGGTCAAGGAACGAAAACCTTAAAGGGCAGGAGGGTGGGAAACCGGAGCACCTGGAGGCGGCAAAAGAGGGAGATCCCCGGCCACTCCTGCGTTTAAATCAGGCAGGCCACACCCCCTGAGCCAGCCGATTGGCTGGCCAGGGGATGACGCAGCCAGGGATTTCCCCAATCACGTGGGGGCTGGGCTCCAGCCTCCGTGCGTGTGGTGGGGCCGTGACGCCTGCAATTCCACCTCCTCTCCAGGGCGGAAGTGGCTCTAGCGAATCTCTGGGCCTCTGGTGCCTGGTGGTCTATGGTGTGTTTGCATGAAGTGTGCACGGTCAAGGAATGGAGGGTGTGCTTCAGCCCTCGAGAGCCAGTGTGGTGTAGTGGTTAAGAGCGGTAGTCACGTAATCTGGGGAACCGGGTTCGCGTCTCCGCTCCTCCACCTGCAGCTGCTGGGTGACCTTGGGCCAGTCACACTTCTGTGAAGTCTCTCAGCCCCACTCACCTCACAGAGTGTTTGTTGTGGGGGAGGAAGGGAAAGGAGAATGTTAGCCGCTTTGAGACTCCTTCGGGTAGTGATAAAGCGGGATATCAAATCCAAACTCTTCTTCTTCTTCTTCTCTTTGAACTGTGGCTGCTGAGTTGTTCCTTGTGAGAGACAGAGCAGGCCTTTAAGCTCTCCTTAGAAGCTGCATCCTGGACCCCTAGCCTAGGGACGGGGAAGCAGGTGTTGGGGGCAAACTGTGGCCTCTTGGCTTCTCTGAATGAACTTTCCCCAGTCCACAACCCTGTTTTGGACTACAACTGTGGTCAGTCCCAGAATTACGTGGGCATGCTGGCCAGAGCTGATGGGATTTGTAATCCTAACCCATAGAAGGCACCTGGTTGGAGAAGCTGCCACCCTCCCTTTCCCAATGTCTAGCTACACAGCTGTGCCCAGCAAGTTCCACCCGTTGATGCTCACAGCGTCTTTAATTTATTTCCCAGTTAAAAACACATTTATATACTGCCATTCCCCTTGTTTGGATTTGACAACAGCGTCTAGCAATTCAGCTTTGAATCTTCAGAGCTAGCCGGCTGTCGCTTTTTGAATTTGCCGATTTGCTATAAGCAAGAGCTGAATGACATCCAGCCATGGATAGGGCGCAAAATACCGTTTCTAACGCTGAAAATTGCTTTTTGGATGTGTGCACAAAACACTGGCATTTCTGACGTTTTTCTGTCTCTGTCCCCATCCTGCCCTCTTCGCTCCACTTCCTGTGCAATTGGGAAAACTCCGCAGACCGAGCTGTCGTCCGTCTTCGATGAGGTGAGGCTGTTTGGAGAACTTTCTCTCTTTCGCCTTCTGTCTCTCTTGGTGTGATCCAGGAAACTTGTCGCACGTGATCCCCCTCAAAATGGGAGCTCCACCACAGCCCAGGAGCCTGTCCATCCATCTCACCTGTTTGTAACAAAGGCCTTAGGTGAGCTGAGGCTCACTGGAGAGCACTGCTGCCCCTAGCCAGGATGGGACCATCTCACCTGAAGACCCTCCAGAGATGTGTCCAAGGATCATGCCAGCCCACAGTGGAGGAGGAGTGAGCTGGGGGCTTCTCCACAAGGTGGACCATAGATCAAGTCTCTCTCAGACCCCCAGCCCATGTAGCTCAGTGTCAGGGCTCCTGTCCCAAGCCCTGAAACAGAGGCTCCTCAATGTAAGAAAACAGACTTGTTCTGAGTTAGCGGGACCAAGTGACCAACAGCCACCCGTGGAAAACCCAATTGCCGTTTGCTCTGATTCAGTGGCTGTTGTTCTGAGTTAGTGGGACCAAGTGATTTTCCGAGGGACTGTGGTGGGGTGAAGGCAAAACCCCTCGGACTTGTGGCTAGAAAAGGAAACCGCTTGAGCATGTGTGTTATGTTCTGAGCTGAATAGGATCCAAAAGGCAGCAGTCTGATTGGTCCTAGATCAATAGGATTCAGAATACAGCAGTCTGATTGGTCCTAGAACAATAGGATTCAGAATGCAGCAGTCTGATTGGTCCTAGAACAATAGGGTCAATAATGCAGCAGTCTGATTGGTCCACAGGAGCCACCCAATCCAGCTCCAGGTGGAAATGAATCCGCAACCTGATTGGCCTATAGGTGAATCCTGTAATTAGCCAATCACATGGGGCCCATTGTGTAAATAATATAAAGCAGACATTTTGGGCGAACTTCCATTCCTCCTCACCACTATGAGCAGACTAAAGAGAATAAAATCCACTCTCGACTCTGAGTATATTTCAATGTGCTTTCTAGAAGTGTGGCCAAGTCCTTTATTCGAGGTGTGTAGTAATTCAGGGGCATTGCCCAAGGCACCACTAGGAAATCTGAGCTGAGCCTGAGACTGTATGAAAGCGCCCAAGATGTCCCAACAGATGGGAATACGCCTCTGGTCAGCTTTTAAAGGCGAGACATGGCACCCTTGCTCATGAGACTCTGCATGTGAGGATGGTGTGCTTGGGGCTGCGTGCTTCCCTAAGAGACAGGGGTTCATTTGCTTTCCACCTGCACTTTGGAAGTATGGCTGATCTGCCTTCCAGGATGCTCTTAAGAATGGCTTCAAGCTCATGCATGGGGAAAGCTTGGGAAAGAAAAGCGCATGGCTTTGTTAGATCTGCACAGAGAAGCTTCTCCCACTTCCATGGAGCTTTCTTTCCAAGAAAATTGGGGTTGAGATATCTGGGGACAGGGAAGGATAATGGGGGACTTTGGGTTGAATGTGGAAGATATAAAGGTAAAGGGACCCCTGACCATTAGGTCCAGTCGTGGCTGACTCTGGGGTTGCGGTGCTCATCTTGCTTTATTGGCCGAGGGAGCCGGCGTACAGCTTCCGGGTTGTGTGGCCAGCATGACTAAGCCGCTTCTGGCGAACCAGAGCAGCGCACGGAAACGCCGTTTACCTTCCCACCAGAGCGGTACCTACTTATCTACTTGTACTTTGATGTGCTTTCGAACTGCTAGGTTGGCAGGAGCAGGGACCGAGCAACGGGAGCTCACCCCGTCGTGGGAATTCGAGCCGCCGACCTTCTGATCGGCAAGTCCTAGGCTCTGTGGTTTAACCCACAGCGCCACCTGTGTCCTGATGGCCCCATACCTGAGGCCAGACTTGGAAGGAGAAGCTCATTTCCTACACAGGAGTCTCCCACAGATCCAGGCTGTGGCTTCCCCCTCTTTTAAAAGCTCCAGAGAAAGGAGAAATCTGGTAGCCCCCCATAGCACCAGGGCTCTGTTGGTCCAGCAGCTGCAGAGATGTGCAGGTGCAAGAGGGTCCTTTGCGCTCCTTGCTCTGGTGATGTTCCTCATCTGATGTTCCTTGTCTGCTTTCTCTCCCCCTCCGTCTTGCCTCGCCCGGGACGGGCGCTTCACAGCTGTGCACTCACCTCTTCTACCAAGAAGGGCTTCTCCGATGGGTATCTTCATGTTTTGCTCACCCTCTCCTTTTCCACCGCTCTTTGCTGGGCAGTCATCTTGGGGACTGGGCAACTGGGCCAAAGAGCTTCAGAGCACTCCCCCTGGAGGATGAAGGCTACCAGATAGCCGTGGGGGCTAAGAACAGAACCTCCTCAGGCAGGGGCACTGTATCTTGGATGCCAGGGACCAAAGACCAGAGACTTCTGCCAGGCTGCTGTTGGAATGGGAGTGCCGGGCCAAAATGCCCCCTTCAGGGCAATTATTATCAGGTCTTTCCTATGAAATGCACCTGGAATTCTCCTCGATTTGGCCACACGCTTCTCTTCTCGTTGCCTTAAATGTTGGAAGAAACCTCACCCCGCCCCCCCCCAATCTGCAGAATAAATGTCTGAGGCTCTTTTTGCCCATTGCTCACGCTTCAGAGACGACTGCCTTAACCCTTTGCTACCCAGCCATTCTAATTTCCCACTTGGCATCATGGGTCACGGAGTCCGTTTGGCAAGCGAGATTTTTGCAGACTTAATCTTTACAGCACCCCTGCGGCGGGGGTGTGTGTGTTTGCCAATGCTCTCTGTTTTTCTCAGAGCCAGAGGACATGTGAAGTTGGTACATTATTTGGCAGGGTGGTGGTTCAGAGAGTTTTAATGGTGCCCAGTTGCAATTGCCTAGATGTACGTTGTTTTTTTTTTAAAAAAAGAATGTTTAAAAATGCAGGCCCTGAAATTTTGGAGCCCAAATCTGGAAGCTCACTGCTGAATTTGGGGTCCCCCACTGCTTTTGCTTCCCATAAGTTGCCAAACAAGAGAGTCTGGCAGCCCAGCTAAGCCTGGCGCCAGTGCCTGGCATTCTCGGAAAATTGCTGATGCTTCCCCGGGCCCTTCTTCAAATTATATTTCTTCCCCAATTCTCCCGTCGGTGCTGAGTCTGGGAGCTTCCATTTGGACTTCCTGCAACGGGGACTTATAAGCAGTGGCTCCCGGAGCCAGCTGTATGGCAGCCATTAGGGTTCTGCTTACCGCTGCCGGTAGGTAGCGGCAGAGACAGGATGGGGCCTGCCAGAGACCCCTTTGCTGGGGGGTAAATCCTGCCAGAGCCCTTGATCTCTGAGCCACCACGGCAGCTTCCTACTGCTGGACTTGCTGGCTTGCTCTGTGCTGCAGCGCCCCCTCTGTGTGTGGCCAAAATGTGGTAATTCAGCTACTGGCTCATCAGGGATGACTCCTTGTTCCTGTAGAAGGGCAGACTCTGTCCCGGCTTATTCAGCCTGGCTCAACTAATTCCTGGACTGTCTTTCTTGCATGCCGGCCTGAGCAGCAGCCCTGGCATTTTTCATGCTTCGCTTTCTACTTCTAAAGCAAATCTAAGCACTGGGGTGGGACTCAACCTCCTAAGCAAAGTTCACTCTGATGATGATGATAATGATGATAATGATGATGATTTTATTTTATTTTATTTATACCACACCCACTCTGGGCAGCTTCCGACACACATCAAAACATAATATAACATCAAACTGCAACCATCTGATCCAATAGAAAAAGTCACAATAACTTTAAAATAAGCAGCTTCTATCAAACAAAGCAATATTCAACAAGCCATCAGAATCTAATAGCAAACCATAAAGTTAAACATCAGCAAATAATAAAGAGTTTACACTTATTAACCACAATAAAGAATTACCAGTCTATAATCAATAAAAAAATAACAGCAAATCACAATGTATACAATTAACAGTGATTGCCATCTAGCTCAAGGTCTCCTGGCTAACCGACAGTTAATCAATACCCAACGTCTAATCAATACCCAATTAGGTTGGGTCTTGCGTACCAAAGATGCAGATGATGTCACAGGAACGAAGGAGAGTCAGGCCACTGGCCAGTCTAAATCAGTCTTGTCTACACTAGCTGGGAGCAGGCTTTAGGCAGGCAGTTAAAAGTCGAAAGAGAAGGCACCTGCTGAATCTACAGTGGCAGAGAGTTCCATAGGACCAGGCACATGACATGAGAGGCTGAGTTTCTCTTTGTGGTCAAACGAGCCTCACCAACTCAAGGAATGGCCAATTGCCAATGGCCTGGAGAAGATATCAGGGATCGAGTTGGGATATTAGGGCTCAGGTGAAGAAGTTCAGGGATTTGTAAATTTATGCAAGGACCCGGAGCCTGACTTGGGAGTAAGCGGGCAGCCAGTGGCAGCTAAGAATGGCGCCACAGGTTCTTGGCCGGCTGCTCCCATCCACTTCTGCACCAGGGCCAAGGGCAGCCCCACCCAGAGAGCATTACGGTCGTCCAGCTGATGGCAATAGCTCATGCCCTCCTTTGAACGGTGGCAGAACAGTAGCCTGGCTTAGAGAAGACAGGGTCCCTGCTATGCACCCAACCCCCTAAATCCTCCCGGTTTCCTCTATCGGGAGAGACATTTGTGGCTCCAATTTCCCCCGAGCGGACCTGGCAGAGCCCCTGCTCCCGACAAGCTGTTTTGATTTGGCAGCTCCTGGCAACCGCCGAGGAAAATTGCGAGCCGACGTCGGAGCGCCTTTGGCAGGCCACCGCCCGGCATCCCTCTCCGTAGCCTTATTAATGCGCACATATAGGGATCTATAAATAAATATGGCCTGATCCGATGTTTGAAATGTATCTGCCTCCTTCATTTAATGCAATAATGCTTTAGCCTGGAAAGAGTGACTGGCTCCTAAATTGCTTCCAACTGCTGCCTTTGGTTCGGGGGCGCCTGGTCCCCACCCCCCAGGCCCCGAGGGTTTTCCATTTGCTCTGGTGACTCTCAGACTAGAAAAGATCACGGTTAGGATGAACCTTGGGAACTTTTCTTGCTGGGAAAACTAGGGCGAAGGCAGAGCAGGAAGGAAGACTCTGGAAGCGGCTTCACTGTGATGAGTTCAAATATTATTATTATTCTCATACCCTTCAACCTTGTAAACATAAAAATAGAAATGAGGCATAAAAACAGACATCGCAAGGGTCTCGGGCCAGGTCAAAGATGTGCGTCTTCAGCATCCTGTTCAATGAAGGTGCCAGGTGCGCAGTTTAGGAGCCACCACAGACAAGATTGTGTGTCGAGACCCCAAAGCCACCCCCTCGTTGGGAAATAACTCACACAAGGACACAGATATTAAGTTTCTGTTATTGGGCAAATCTGGCCACAACTTTATTGAATTACAGAATGTGAGCGGTATTGGCTTAGGCATTGATTGGATCCGACTATATCTGACTCCTGCAGTAAGTCCGTTAAGGGTAAGCCACCGGTAGGGGGAGCCCTGTCGATGCATACCAACTCGAGCTCTCCCTGGTGTTCCCATTGGGGTCATGTCATGGCCCTAGCCCCCGACTGGGCTTCGGACAAGATCTACACCCCTGGATTCCTTTAACGGAATACCCTTAAGCATGGAGGCGCAGGTGATGGCCGCACCTCCCCTCCCCCATCACAAGGTCAAACAATGCCTAACCGCAACCCTAACAAAGTTGTGACAGTTGCTACGAGGTAGGTGAAAACCAAGTGGCCAGTGCCAATTTGCCAAGTGGAAAAAATTCCTACCAGGCCCCTCAGACAACCAAGGAGACCAACCAAAGTCCATAGCAAGGCCATTGCCTAACCTGCAAAATAGGGAGGGAGGGTGGTTGGGGAAGCGAGACAAGAGGAAGTTCTCTGGCTTGTGCCTCGGTTTAATTGGTCCTGCACACCCCCCCCCCCGCTGAAGGATTGGCTGGCCGGGCGCTGACGTGGCTGGGATCCCCGGGCAACGGGGGACAAAGTCCCCCGCCCCCGGTGGGAAGTGGGTGGCCACGCGGTCCACCGCAACTCCCCCCCCAGGAAGTGGAGCGGATTTTTCTCCCATGAGCCCCCTTCCCTGTGACCTGAGCTTCAGAAGCAAGGGAACGCTACACAGCAGAGTAAACGCTACACAACAGAAGTGGCTGGAGAGGCTGTGTGAGCATATTTTGTTGTTGTTGTTTAGTCATTCAGTCATGTCCGCCTCTTCGTGACCCCCTGGACCAGAGCACGCCAGGCACTCCTGTCTTCGTGAGCATATTTACAAGCAGTTTATTCAGCGTAGGTAAAGGTAAAGGAACCCCTGACCGTTAGGTCCAGTCATGGCCGACTCTGGGGTTGCGGCGCTCATCTCGCCTTATTGGCCGAGGAAGCCGGCGTACAGCTTCCGGGTCATGTGGCCATGATGACTAAGCCGCTTCTAGCGAACCAGAGTAGTGCACGGAAACGCCGTTTACCTTCCCACTGGAGTGGTACCTATTTATCTACTTGCACTTTGATGTGCTTTCAAACTGCTAGGTTGGCAGGAGCTGGGACCGAGCAACGGGAGCTCGCCCCAGCGCGGGGATTCGAACGGCCGACCTTCTGATCGGCAAGTCCTAGGCTCTGCGGTTTAACCCACCGCGCCACCCGCGTCCCTTATTTAGCATACATCAGGACAAAAGGAAACATGTCTGATCTCCTTCGTTTCCAAAGCGAGACAGCAAAAATCAAAAGCTATACACAAACGGAAGTTCCCAGCGAGCTGTGCTGGAGTGTAAACAGACACACAACAATTCCACACATCTGTTCTTAAGGTGGAACGGAATATTCCAACACAACCCTCTGCAATGCGGGACCCAGCTCACGATTGAAATCATTGCACACCAGTTGTGTGTGCCTTGCTGTGTGAAGAAATTTTAAATCTGTCCATATTGCCCATAATACTTGTTACATTACAAGTGTTATTAAAATCCTGCTAATGTTTTCATCTGCTTACAGTGGTCTCCTAGCTTGGTTTGCTATTCCTCTCTGGACAGGACTTTATCTTCCTTCCATCTCTGGGCTAGTAACATCTGCGCGGCTGTTGTTGCATACATAAAAAGCCTTTTCTGATCCTTTGGAATATCGGCATCTACAATTCCTAATAAAAAAGCATCTGGTTTTTAAATAAAAATTATTTTAAGCATTTTTTTATTTCATTCTATATCATTTCCCAAAATGCTTTTATTACCTTACACGACCACCACATACGATAAAAGGTACCTTCTTTTTCCTTACATTTCCAGCAGGTATTTGTACTTGTCTTACACATTTTTGCTAACTTACTAGGAGTCAGATACCACCTGTACATCATTTTTGTATAGTTTTCTTTCAGCGTACAACAAGCCATGAATTTCAGATTGGTGTTCCATAACCTTTCCCAATCTGAAAGTTGAATATTGTGCCCCAAATCTCCTGCCCAGTGTATCATTGCTGATTTTACCTGACTCCTTTCCCTTTCTGTTCCAGTCTGAAGATTCGGACCTGCCTTACCCTCCGCCCCAGCGAGAGCCCAACATCTTCATGGTCCCTCAGGGGATCAAGCCCGTCCTTCAGCGTACAGCCATTGAGGTGGGTGCCGGAGGCCACGTGAGCCATGCCTGGGGGGCCACGAACAATCCTCTGGGAGAGAGAAACTTTCATTTGATATGATCAGGCGCAATGCATTGGTTCTGACAATACAATGCTGATTTTTGAGGGGTCGGTGACTCCCTGGTCCTGAATAGTGTAACTGTGCCCCTGAAGGACCAGGTGCACAGCCTGGGAGTCATTCTGGACTCACAGCTGTCCATGGAGGCACAGGTCAATTCTGTGTCCAGGGTGGCTGTCTCCCAGCTCCATCTGGTATTCAGGATGAGACCCTCCCTGCCCGTGGACTGTCTCACCAGTGGTGCATGCTCTGGTTATCTCCCACTTGGACTACTGCAATGCGCTCTGCGTGGGGCTATCTGTGAAGGTGACACGGAAACTACAACTAATCCAGAATGTGGCAGCCAGACTGGGGACTGGGAATGACCGCTGAGACCATATAACACCGGTCCTGAAAAATCTTCATTGGCTCTTAGTATGTTTCCAAGCTGACCTTGAAAGCCCTAAATGGCCTTGGCCCAGTAGACCTGAAGGAGCGTCTCCACCCCCATCGTTCTGCCCGGACACTGAGGTTCGTCTTCTGGCGGTTCCTTCACTGCGAGATGTGAGGTTACAGGGAACCAGGCAGAGGGCCTTCTCGGTAGTGGCACCCACCCTGTGGAATGCCCTCCCACCAAATGTCAAAGAGAACAACTACCAAACTTTTAGAAGACATCTGAAGGCAGCCCTGTTTAGGGAAGCTTTTAATGTTTGATGCATTACTGTATTTTAATATTTTGTTGGAAGCTGCCCAGAGTAGCTGGGGAAGCCCAGCCAGATGGGTGGGGTATAAATAATAATAAATATTATTATTATTACTAACAGCCATGTTCCCCTTACTGAGAAGTTTAACCCCCTTCCCCTCTTTGCTTTGAGGGGTCTCCTGCCCCCATAATATGGGGTTCTGCTTTATCCCAAGCCAGACCATTCCTCTGCCCAGCTTAGCTTGGTCCTCACTGACCGACAGCAGCTCTCTGGGGCACATACCTGGCCCGCCCTGGAGGTGCTGTTGGGAATTTGGACCTGGGACCTTCCGCGTGAAAAGCAGGTGCTCTCCCGTTCAGCTATGGCTCTTCCCTTACAACCCACACCAAAGGGATTGCGTCACGAGCCAGGAGGATGCAGTGGTGAGAGGGTCAGACCTGGGTTCCAATTCCTACTTGGCCGTGAAGTTGACTCCATCACTTTGGGCCCGTCACTGCTTCTCAGCTTACCTCGCAGGGTGGTTGTGGGTAGATTAAATGAGTAGAAGGGAGAACCATTCCACCACCTTGAGATCCTTGGAGAAAATGGTGGAACGTGAATGCATTAAATTGATTTGGCCACGCTGAGTTGCCACGTCAAGGAATTTCTCATTTTCTCAACCGTTTCCTCTCTCTTCTATGATATGACCGCACACCTTTGGGTGCCATTTCCTTTTTGAGAATAATTTTTATTAGTTTTTAATTACAATAACCCAATCATAGCCTCATTATAGCAATGCCAAATTATAATGCAATTACCAATGCCAATCATTCAGATACCAAATTATACAATATAGGTGCCCCTCCATGTGCTAGAATTGATAGTTTGATGATTTACTTTATTTCTGCATTCCAAAATCTTATTCATTTCAATTACACTCCAGTCAAAATAAGAATCCCTTATACAACAACTGCAATTTTAATGACTTCCATTCCTATTGACATATTTACAAATCTATAGGTGAAGCATTCAAGCTATATCCTTGTTCTTCCTGTGTGTGGCAATTATTCTGTCCATGATGTTTCTTCCTGTTGTAAAATATTCTGTCTATCTTCCCCAGTTGTTGCTGTTCTCCATCATGCCTTGGGCGGAGCTGATATCCCATTGTGGTTTCAGAAGTTCTCCATTGCTCTGCCCTGTGTGTCATTGTTTTGCAACTTTAGCAGCAGCAGCTGCAAAAATCGCACTGTCCCAATAAATATTCTGTTTTCGCCATTTTTCTCTCAGCCTGGGAAGGAGAGCTATCTGTCAAGCTTCAAATAACTCAGGAATGAACCTTACCTTGGCAAGCTCACAGGTTCCTTTCATCCCTCCGTTCAGCCGAAGATAAGCAATTATACTTCTTTCCTTTTGTCCTTCCCGAATTTAGATACTGGCTTGGGGGCTCCGGAACCTGAAAAGCTACCAGCTGGCCAGCGTGACGTCTCCCAGTCTCCTGGTGGAGTGTGGAGGACAGATGGTTCAGTCGTGCGTCATCAAGAACCTCAAGAAGAACCCCAACTTTGACATCTCTGTCCTCTTCATGGAAGTGGTGAGAGGCCGTCGTTTCTGCTTCGTCTTGACTCTGCATGCTCATCACACCTTTCTCTTGCCATTCTTGGCTGGAGAATCACCTTTGCTCTTTGAATCATATAATCAAAGAGTCGGAAGGGACCCTGACATCATCTAGTCCAACCCCCTCTTCCATCTTTATACTATTGTATAACATGAGAGACGTGGGTGGCGCTGCGGGTTAAACCACAGAGCCTAGGACTTGCTGATCAGAAGGTCGGCGGTTCGAAGCCCCGCGACAGGGTGAGCGCCCGTTGCTCGGTCCCAGCTCCTGCCCACCTAGCAGTTCGAAAGCACATCAAAGTGCAAGTAGATCAATAGGTACCGCTCCGGCGGGAAGATAAACGGCGTTTCTGTGTGCTGCTCTGTATCGCCAGAAGCAGCTTAGTCATGCTGGCCGCATGACCCGGAAGCTGTACGCCGGCTCCCTCGGCCAGTAAAGCGAGATGAGCGCCGCAACCCCAGAGTCGGTCACGACTGGACCTAATGGTCAGGGGTCCCTTCACCTTTACCTTTAGATAATAACATTGCACTGCTTGAAATAATAGGATGCCTAAAAGCTGACTCCTTTTGGAATAAAAATGGTCCAGACCCATAAATGTGCTTCAAAGCATATTTACTAACCAGAACTCCTTCAAAACAGGTACAAATCCAAAACAGGTATGACACATCCAAACAATTCCAAAAGTCTTATGCTTGTCCAACCATGGGTTCTTTTTCTTCAATATATAAAATAATTACGATCAGAGCAAAAATCAAAGCTCTGTCTCTCCCATAGGTTGCATTAGCCTGCATCTAGCCTAAGGCTATGCAGGTCCTGGGGAGGCTCATTTATATGACCCAAGTAAACTGTATCTGGGAACAAAAGACAAAGGCACCTCCCCTTCGAAATGGCGATTTGCAATTGAATACCTTGATCATGTAATCTAAGGTTAGACACACTTGTGTAAGCGAGCAGAGAACAGCAGTAGTTAACTTGTTAGAGCTCAGAGAGCCTCAGAATACTTCAAAGGAAATTTCCAATGTTTAACCCTTTCAGCAATATACCTAAGGCATTGTCAGAGACCAGGCTGAGGAGTACAGCTCTGATAAGGAATGGTGGGAGCCTCCCCCTCCCCTTGCTCCTGACCAGGATTCTGAAGCTGCCCAGGAGCAGTGGAGCAGTATAGATTTAGAACAGTAGTTTGCAGAGAGGCATAGTTCTGAAGACAAAAGTTGGGAAGAACTGGGGGGGGGGGGTGAACAGCAAGGTGAAGAAGAATTGGAAGAGAAAGAACTAACAGACTCTCTCTTGCTCGAAAGTGTCGAGCCTATCAGTCCAAGGTCACGTAGAGCTGATAAGGTGGCTATACAAAAAGCACTGTGGTTGTGAAGTCAGGTTACAAGCAGTGGAAGTGACCAGGGAGGAAGTGGGTGGAAATCTTAGTTGGGAGCATCTTCATTCTGAGATGGACTCTTTGCTCTTTCGCTGTGATCATTAAAAATCTCTTTAAATGGTAAGAGGCAATTTTTGCTTTGTTCTGCTTATCCACGGCCAAAGGGAGGGAGAAAGTCACTCTTCTGAATCCTGACAGGCACTCTCCATTTCAGTGTGCAATACAACAATTATACTTAACATATGCCCAATGCAAAGAGGTCCCCTCTCCCTCTTTCTCCTCTACCTCCCTCTCTTTCTTTGCCTTGCTGTGCTAATTCTGCTTCTTGTTTCAGAACTTGCCAAGGGAAGATCTGTACTGTCCCCCCATCATCATCAAAGTGATTGACAACAGGCCCTTTGGCCGGAAGCCAGTGGTGGGCCAGTGCACCATCCGCTCTCTGGAAGCATTTTTCTGCGATCCCTACAAGGAGGAGGTTGTGTTCCCTGAAATGCATGCAGGTATGGCAAGCCGGGGAAGGTCAGGCTGGTATTTGATTCCTTAATCACAGAGAGAGACGACTAATAATAATAATAATAATAATAATAATAATAATAATAATAATAAATTTATTTATACCCCACCCTCCCCAGCCAAGACTGGGCTCAGGGTGGCTAACACCAGGTGTAAAAACAATTGATTAAAATACAACTTAAAAACAAGATGAAAATACAAGATTAAAATGCAGCCTCATTTCAATGGAAACTCAAATCAAAAACTTTTTGGGGATGGAAACGTCAAATCTTCACCAAGGCCAACTATCCAGACTGGTCCTACATGGGCCAGAAAAAAGCCAGGGAAATCCCCAAATAGGAGTTCCATCACAGAAGGAGAAAGGAAAGAGGGGGAGGGGATCAAGTTGATTCTAAGCCAAAGGCCAGGTGGAACAACTCTGTCTTACAGGCCCTGCGGAAAGAAATCAGATCCCACAGGGCCCTGGACTCATGAGACAGAGCGTTCCACATAACACTGGTCTTGAAAGACTTACATTGGCTCCCAGTACGTTTCTGAGCACAATTCAAAGTGTTGGTGCTGACCTTGAAAGCCCTAAATGTCCTCGGTCCAGTATACCTGAAGGAGCGTCTCCACCCCTATCATTCTGCCCGGACGCTGAGGTCCAGCGCCGAGGGCCTTCTGGCGATACCCTCCCTGCGAGAAGCCAAGTTACAGGGAACCAGGCAGAGGGCCTTCTCGGTAGTGGCACCCACCCTGTGGAACGCCCTCCCACCAGATGTCAAAGAGATAAACAACTACCAGACTTTTAGAACACATCTAAAGGCAGCCCTCTTTAGGGAAACTTTTAATGTTTAACAGGCTACTGTATTTTAATACTTTGTTGGAAGCTGCCCAGAGTGGCTGGGGAAACCCAACCAGATGGGTGGGGTATAAATAATAAATTATTATTCTTTTTCTTAGGTTCTTATGGCCTTAAAAGAGTCTCCTGAACTGGGGAAGAGGAGAATGGGCTGGTTGTGATTTGCACACGATTCCAGTCCTGCCTCCCCGCACGCTGCAAATCTCATTTATTTTGTATTTCAGATGACGTGAGCCTCACTCCAAGGGATGACGTCCTCATTGATATTGATGACAAAGAGCCTCTCATTCCAGTCCAGGTAATCACTCTGCAAGAAAGGGGAAAATTAAGGCTAACCTTTCTGGTTTCTAGCTCAGAATACAAGCTGGAATTGCGAAGGGATCACATTTTTCATCAAATGAAAGCAGCAACAACCCCTAAAAGGTCGCTAACCGATAGCAGTGGGGTCCTGTTCCCCTGCTATCCCTCGTCTGAGGAGACTTCTGTTTCAGGGTGTGGGCATGGCTGGACCCCGATAGAGATGTGTTGGTGTTGCCCACAAGCGAAAAGTCTGCCGGGGTGAGTCAAGCTCATTGAGAGTCCTTGGGTCCCAATCTCCCTCTCTCAGTCTTCCCTACTTCATAGGGTTGTTGTGTGGATTTTCATGATTTTAAAAATGAAAATTAGGAGGCAAATGAGGCAAATAAGGACTATGAATGCCGATGGACAAATAAGGAGATTCTGGGACTAGTGAGGAAATTATAATAATGATAATAAATTTTACTTATACCCCGCCCTCCCCGGCCAGAGCCGGGCTCAGGGTGGCTAACACCAATAAAATCACAGTAGAAGCATAATAGGGGAAAAAGAGAGGGGCAATTTAAAATATAGGTTAAAGTGCAATTTAAAATGCAGCCTCATTTTAAAGTAGCTGATGGATCAAAACCATAAGGGGAGGGAAACATAAGGGTCAGACTGAGTCCGACCCAAAGGCCAGGCGGAACAGCTCTGTCTTGCAGGCCCTGCGGAAAGATGTCAAGTCCCGCAGGGCCCTGGTCTCTTGTGACAGAGCGTTCCACCATGTCGGGGCCAGTACTGAAAAGGCCCTGGCCCTAGTTGAAACCAATCTTACCTCCTTGAGGCTCAGGACCTCCCAAGTGTTGTTATTTGTGGACCTTAAGGTCCTCCGTGGGGCATACCAGGAGAGGCTGACCCGTAGGTACATGGGTTCTAGGCCGCAGGTACACACAGCCATAAAATATTGTACGTTAAAACCCCGCAGAGATGTAGGGAAAAGGCATTGGGCCCCTAGAATTAAATGTGAAAGGAAAGCCTTTAAGGCATTTCCAGTTGTCGACCTACAAGATTGAGGACTCTGCTGAGCACGTATCCCCTGCCCTGGTAAGGGACCAGGGTGGTCCATCAGCTGGGATGCCTTCTCCTGTTCGTTCCTCCTCTTGGGTCAAATCTGACCTCCCTGATTCAGGGAGAAGTGAAGATTCAGGGATTTCCCATGAGGGGGCACCCTCCTTTTCCTCTTCCCGAATGATATAGGAGGCTACCATAATGGCTGAGTTTAACTGTGGTTTCAGGCATGGTCTCTTTCCTAAGGAAATGCAGACCTACCTGGAGATGCCAGGAACTGAATTGTGCCAGTGTGGTATAGTGGTTAGAGAGACTAGAACCTGGGAGATCGAGGTTCGAATCAGCAGTGGGTGACCTGGAGCCAGTCAGTGTCTTCCTGTGACTCCAGCTTACTCTTCCATCTGATGCCTTACTTTAAGTCTTTATAATAATAATTTATTATTATTTGTACCCCGCCCATCTGGCTGGGCTGTCCATCTGGCTGGGTTTCCCCAGCCACTCTGGGCGGCTTCCAACAAAGATTAAAAATACATTAAAATGTCACGCATTAAAAACTTCCCTGAACAGGGCTGCCTTCAGATGTATTCTAAATGTCAGGTGGTTGTTTATCTCCTTGACATCTGATGGGGGGGAGCGTTCCACAGGGTGGGTGCCACCACCGAGAAGGCCCTCTGCCTGGTTCCCTGTAGCTTTGCTTCTCACAATGAGGGAACTGCCAGAAGGCCCTCGGCGCTGGACCTCAGCGCCTGGGCAGAATGATGGGGGTGGAGACGCTCCTTCAGACCTGGACCACCCTTGTGCTTCACCTGAGCGTCCAGAAGGCATTGGTGCCTCTTCTAGTCTGAACAACCGCTAGGTGAGGCCACCTTCATCCAAGCAAGCCCTGTCCAATCTGCAGAGCACTCTCGCTTGCCTCATTTGTGAATGGGGACGAGAGGACCATGGAACACCCTTAGATGCTGGATCAGTTAGGAGTGGCTTTGGACACTGCTCAGGACCAGATGTTCCTGTCCCAGGACAGTCAGGAAGAGGTCAAGGATCAGGCTCTCCAAGTGCTTTTTTCAGAGTGCAGATACCTCACGCCGTTGTCAGTGTTCCTGAGAACACTCACATCTTGCCAGGAAACTCCTTTTCATGCCAGGTCTCTCCAAAGGCTCCTCCTTCCCTTTGAGCTGGACACAACATCAGCAACAGGAAGCCCTGTTCCCTTTCTCTCATCACCCCAGTCAGGGACAGCTTGTGTCGGTTCCTTGCCTGTCGTGACCCCGGAGTCCAGCAGCGCTCAAGACAAAGAGCCAGAGAGGCTGCTGAGTCATCTGGCTAAACCTTAGGACGAACCTTCTGCTGGCAAGAGCTGCTTGAGGTGGGTATGGACTCCCTTGGAAGGCAGTGGACTCACCTTCCTTGAAGGTTTCTAAGCAGAGGTTGGATGGCCACCTGTCATGGAAGCTTCAGTTGAGATTCCTGCATTTCCGGGCGTTGGACTAGATGGCCCTTGGTGAGCCCTTCCAATGCTACACTTGTATGATTCTAAGAAGTGAGATGGGATTCCTGACTCTGACTCTGATGCTTGTGACCACGAGCCCCCACTAAATCAAGCGCTGGTGGGCATCCCCTGGAACAAATTCAATGGACCAACATGGGTGTCTTCTACTGGACCCCTAACCTACCTCCTGATAAATAAAATAAATAAATCTTTATTTATATCCCGCCCTTCCTGGTTCAGGAAACTGAGCTCAGGGCAGCTAACAACAAATTCAAAACACTTAATTGATGCAACAAAACCAGCATAAAATACAGTATAAAACGTGAATAACAATAAATTCAGAATTAAAAAAATCAATTTAGGGGGAAAGTCCATCCAATAAACATTAGATGATCACCAGGGCTAGCTGGCTAAATTAGTCCTATTTGGGCCAGCGAGGAGACCAGGGGAGAATTAGCTGTGGGATCCCAGAGCAGGTAATCTTCATAAAAAGGGGAGAGGGAGGGAAGGAAGGAAGGGGAATAAAAGATCAGGCTAAGTTCAAATTGAAAGCCAGGTGGAATAGCTCTGTCTTACAGGCCCTGCAGAAGGAGGTTAAATCCTGCAGGGCCCTGGTCTCATGGGACAGAGCATTCCACCAGGTCAGAGCCATCACTGAGAAGGCCCTGGCCCTGGCCCTGGGGGAGGATAGTCTGACTTCCTTAGGGCCCGGGACCTCTAAACCAGTGTTCCCCAACCTTGGGCCTCCAGCTGTTTTTGGACTACAGTTCCCATCATCCTTGACCACTGGTCTTGCTAGCGAGGGATGATGGGAGTTGTAGTCCAAAAACAGCTGGAGGCCCAAGGTTGGGGAACACTGCTCTAAACTATGGTTATTCATGGATGTTAAGGTCCTCGGCGTGGGCAGACCAGGAGAGGCTGTCCTGATGGAACGGCACAGGGAGTGCACCAGATTGGAGGCTAACGGGTGCAGAAGGTCAGGCCCATGGCCTTGAAGAGGCTCCGTTCCTTCAAAAGTGGGGCATGTCATGAGGAAAGTGCCTTGAGAAAAGCTACCCCACCCTTTCATAATACTAGAAGAGGATTCCAGGCCTGGTGGGCCATTGGCCTTGTCCAGGAGGCTCTGTTCTTCGGGAGCCTTAGAGAGAGGGACTGGAAGCAGTGGCTGAAAAGGCCACCTCCAATCCTTCTCAGAGCAGGTTGCTGATCAGGAGCTCTCCATGGTCCTGCCTTGTCCTGTGGGCTACGTGGCCAGGCCAGAGATGGGCATAACCAGCCTGGCAGGCTGGCTCAGATGATGCCTTGGGATGCCCCCCATGATTGAGGAAGGTCTGTTGTGTTGAGGGGCCCACTCTGAAGAACGTGTTGATGTGAGGGTTCTTGGATGGCCAGCAAGCGCACAGCAACATGACTCAGGAAGTAGAGAAGAAGAAGAAGAAGAGGAAGAAGAAGAAGAGGAGGAGGAGTTTGGATTTGATATCCCGCCTTTCACTCCCCTTCAGGAGCCTCAAAGCAGCTCACATTCTCCTTTCCCTTCCTCCCCCACAACAAACACTCTGTGAGGTGAGTGGGGCTGAGAGACTTCAAAGAAGTGTGACTGGCCCAAGGTCACCCAGCAGCTGCATGTGAAGAAAATGAGCAGGTCAAAGGCAGAGTTGGGAGATAAGGAAGAAAGAGGGTGAGATGACAGAGGCAGCCCTGAGATACCCCAGACCTGGACCTTTTAGGCTTCAAAGACCAGCACTTCAAACAAACAAACGCGTCCAGATTTTGTGATGTCATGTGGATGAAGGGCTTCCCTTCTGGGGCAAGTCATGCTCTCTCCTGGACCAGATCAGATCCATCTGGTGGATGGGAAGAGAGTCATTCAGTCTGAGCTCTGCCTGAGCACTTCTCCACACGCAATGCCATATCCCGGCACATGGAAGCTGCCAACGTGGCCTTTATTACGTGGAAATTGCTTATGACTTCATCCCTGTCCATTTGTGGGGAAACAAACAATCCCTGCTCCCCTCCTTCAGCCGCCCTTTCGTCAGGCAGCCAGAAAGGGTGTGTGTGTGTGTGTGTGTGTGTGTGTGTGTGTGTGTGCAACTGACACCCTTTTACTTAGAAGGGGAGGGGTCCTCTCCCACATTCCTCTGGGGTTCTGCCTGGTATTATAGCTGAGAAGATGGTGAGCGACTGGGGTCTGGCAAGCCTCTTGGGACTCCACTGTGGCTTCCTTTGAAGTGGCATCTCTCTCCCCCCCCCCCCAGTCTCCGTTAAGAGGACCATAACCTATGAGGCTTAAGTGGAAGCTGATCAGATCCTTCTGTGGAAAGTTGCAACCCAGTTCTCTTTCCAACAGGCAGTTCTCTAGGAGTTTTCTGCTGCGTCGCCTTTGAACTTCAGAAGATTCAGGAGATGCAAAAGGAAGGACTTAGAATTGTAGGGTTGGGAGGGGCCCCTTTCTGGCAATTGGAATCCTCAGTGTGTGGTGGAAGTATGGGATTTGCTTCCAGGAGGGTCTGTGATGGTCACCAACTTGGATGGCTTTCAAAGATGATCACCAGGTGGACTTCAATCTGAGGCTGTTCTTGTGTTGCTCACTTTGTCTCAGGGCAGAGGTTTAGACAGACAGCTCTGTCTTGCAGGCCCTGCGGAAAGATGTCAAGTCCCGCAGGGCCCTGATCTCTTGTGACAGAGTGTTCCACCAGATCGCGGCCACAGCCGAAAAGGCCCTGGCTCTAGTTGAGGCCAGCCTAACCTCCCTGTGTCCTGGGATCTCCAAGATGGTTTTGTTTGAAGACCGTAAGGTCCTCCGTGGGACATACCAGGAGAGGCGGTCCCATAGGTACGAGGGTCCTAGGCCGTATAGGGCTTTAAAGGTTTAAACCTTTAAAGCCCTATATATAGCTTTGGCACAAATTTGGCATTTCTACGTCTGTCGTCAGGGTGGCATTCCACCTCCAGGATGTTTGCTGCTGCTCCTGCCATTGCTCCACCCGGCTGCCCATCCTTAAGCCTGCTCCCAATTAAATTCATTTGGAGCTGCCGGAGGGGCTCTCTGCCTGCTTGCTGCCAAAGGCCCTGGCCTTCTGCTGCTGCTTAAATTGCCAAAGATTTATCCCGCTTAGATGTGGCGCAGAGTCAGGGGCAAACAGGGACTTGGGTTTGCCACACCCTGTCGCCACCGGCGCCGCAAGATCCATGTGCAGCCCCCTCTCCCCACCAGGCGATCGTTTGCCAGGAGACAGAGAGGGAAGATGGGATGGGAGAGAGTTCAGAGCTTAGGTAGGAGAGGCACTGAGAGTTTCCTTGCAAATAAAATGAGAAGCTCGTGTCTGGGATTCCAGAGTTGAGATGCACTGGGAGCACCAAGCCTCAGGGGAGCAGGGCTCTCTGGCACCTACAAAAAAACTGCCCTGGTGATGGGCGCTGGAATGGTGCGTGGGTCTGGAGGAAAGTTTTCCATTCTGCCCATCTCTCTCTCAAATCATCTCATGGGCTTCTGAGTTTTTTGGGGTTCTGGGTGAGGTGGTAAGATCATATCCTCCAACATTTCTCCGATGAAAATAGGAGCACCCAGGGCTTCTTTTCAGCTGGAACTCAGTTCCAGAACCTCTCAGGAGGGCGTCAGTACCAATATCAGAGGACAAAGGAGGTGTTCATGGTGAGTTCTGGCACCTCTTTTTCTAGAAAAATAGCACTGTGAATAGCCTATTCCATAATAACAACAAGAACAAGAACAACAACCTTATTATTTATACCCCGTCCATCTGATTGGGTTGCCCCAGGCACTCTGGGCTGCTCCCAACATACAGAAAAACATAATAAAACATTAAAAAAACTTTCCTATACAGGACTCCCTTCAGATGGCTCTTCGGCCAGATAACTCTGTTCCCTCCAACATTTCTCTGGTGAAAAGAGGGACGTCCTGAGGAAAAGCGGGACATTCCAGGATGAACTCAGAAACTGATCCAGCTACTGAAAATCCAGGACTGTCCCTGGAAAATAGGGACATTTGGGGGTTCTGTAAGATGCACCTTTGTATTTAGGCACTTTTGTACTTAAGCGAATTGGTTGTTTGTGTTTTCGACTCTTTTATATGAAAGTTGCCTTGAGATGGTGGTTTAGAAAGCGATTCATAATTCGGTGTTAATAATGATCATTTCATATTTCTGCAAGGCAATTGTGGAATCATTGGGGACTGTTGCCCCCTTTTGCTCGACTGCTCTGATATTGCAAACCCCTCCTATAGCGTAATATGATTATGGTTGCGATTTGCAATGTGACTATCATAATCTACCTGTGCTATCAATGTATGCAGCCCTTTGTCAAGTAAGGGAAGAGTCTAAATTTTAACAGTGAAGAGAGAGAATAGGAGGAAAGCCAGGGATGGAAGATTGCCAAGTCTCACTATTTGCATAGGGCTTGCTCAGGAGCACTTCCCAGTGGGCTGTGTCCTTGATCTTGCAACAATTCTGTGAGATAGGCCACAGACATACCCATTTTACAGATGGGGAACTGCGGCTAAAAGGTGGAGTTCGGATTTTAATCCCAGTCTGCTTTTGCCTGATTAACTCTGGAAGCTTGCTGTGCTCTTTGCATTGATTAACCTCGGTTATCCACATCTCTGCAACAGGAAAGTTATTGCTTATCTAAAGTTTCCATGGGTTGTGCATATCTGAGCGTCATTAGATGCAATGAGGCTGCAATGAGATTCAATTTCCTATGACTAGCCAATTTCTTTGCTCCTGTTCCTACCCTGTTCCCACATTCTCTAGTTCAGGGCTGCCACTCACCCTGAATTTCCCAGTCTTAGCTGGTATTTGGCCCTTGTAAGTAGGCGGTCAGGCTGTTGTTCTCCTTATTTAGGATCCTGTGCATCTGATGTCCAAAATGACCCCCCCCCAAAAAAACCCCTAGCTTATAATGAATAAACAAAGGGGTGTGGAGCATTGAAACACACTGTGGCATAGAGTGCTAGACTAGAACCTGGGAGACCATGGTTTGGATACCCGTTGTTTGTAACAAACAAACAAACAAACAAACAAACAAACAAACAAACAAACAGCACTTTGAAAGCAACACCATGAAATGCTTTAAAGGTATAAAATCTGCAGACCCAAATGAAAACAGAGACCTCAGAGGCCCTCTTGCCTCCTTGCCTTTGTGGGTGTTCAAATTAGTTCTCCCACCACCCACTGGCCTGACAGAGCCAGAGTATCTCAGGACTATGTGAAGGCGCTGCCTCCCATAGAAGATCCTGGCCCCCTTTGCTCCCCCCCCCCAGCTTTTTAGCTCAGGGCAAGACAATGGCTAAGCCAAGGCTCGATATCCAAAGTTCAGGATAGATACAAGAAAGTGCTCTTTCCTGCAGTCTGCAGTTAATCTATGGAACTCACTTCCCCAGGAAGCGCCAACCTCGATGACTTTAACAGAGGATGGGGCAAATTCATGGAGGAGGAGAGGGCTATTGATGACTCTGCTCTGGCTCTATTGTGATGCTCCTGCATCCAAGTTTCTGGGTGGGTGTTGGGATGGGGAGAGTTGCTGCTCTTGTGCCTGAGGCCCACTAGGTGGGCCCTTGGCCTGATCCAGCGCGCTCTCCGCGTGTCATCACGATCCCTGGGACGGTTCTTCAGGCTTCTGTTTCCTAACCATGTGCTGTAGCCCAACAGCCAAGGGTCTTGGCTAAGCAGGAGTGTTAGTGGTGAAGCCCAGGAGGAGCCAAGCAGGTGCCATCAACTCCTGCACAGCCAGGCATTCCTGAGATACCATGGCTTGGCGAAACATTATGTGCAAAGGCAGCTGCTGTATTCACAAAACCAGTCAGCATGGATATTTTTTCTCACACCTTGCTTGTCCTTGAGTTATTGGAGATCCAGTTATTTGGACTCGAGGTCTTTCCCATGTGCTCATTTGGATAAGGGAGGTTGTATTTCTATGCCTTGTTTGTGTTTTACAAAAGCCAACCCTTGCGCCTGCCATTGTGTGTTGGATTTGTGCTTGTCTAACTCCGCCACTAATCAAAGCTTTTAATTTGTAGCCTGAGGACGGCATGACCAGCTCAGCTTTCATTAACACGCAAACTTCCCGGGCTGACCTCCATGTATGTATGCCTTCATTTCTCACCTAATTACTGGGTTCGGCGGCTTTATGCTTTATTTTGCAAACCCGGGGTTTTCTTTTCTTTCTCTTTTAATGGTGTGTGGTAGGTGGTGGAAACAGCCACAAATTGGAGGCTGGGAGTGTCGGATTGACGTTTTCTCAGGTTACACAGAAAGATGAGAAAACCCCAGCCTTCTATTTATGCCTGCAAAATTTGTCCTGATATTAAAGGAAAAATAGAAAATTGGAACCGCAAAATTGGGTTATTCAGTTGAGGCAAAGCCCAGGATTCCTTGCTGGGTGGAAGTTATTGGGTCATGAAGTTGGAATAGCTGGATGCCTTGACGTGGCTTCAGGGACTCCCTTTCCTTCTACACATCTCTCAAGTGATTTTGGGGGGATGTGAGGATTGGTGGGTGCTGAGAACTTGGGAGTGCATGAAGAACATAGAAATTGTTCCTGTGTAGACCCCAGCTGTTGCATCTGCAAGGCCTGGAGGTCGAGAGTCTGCAAAACCCACCATCTGGGAGGCTTCACTCAAGAGTACGGAGGGACCATAAAACAAGAACCAGTTTAGGAGGACCCTAACTGAATGCTATGGGACACGGGTGGCTCTGTGGGTTAAACCACAGAGCCTAGCACTTGCCGATCAGAAGGTTGGTGGTTCGAATCCGTGCGACAGGGTGAGCTCCCATTGCTCGGTCCCTGCTCCTGCAACCTAGCAGTTCAAAAGCATGTCCAAGTGCAAGTAGATAAATAGGTACCGCTCTGGCGGGAAGGTAAACGGCGTTTCCGTGCGCTGCTCTGGTTTGCCAGAAGTGGCTTCGTCCTGCTGGCCACATGACCCAGAAGCTGTATGCCGGCTCCCTCAGCCAGTAAAGCGAGATGAGCGCCGCAACCCCAGAGTCGGCCACGACTGGACCTAATGGTCAGGGGTCTCGTTACCTTTACCTTTAGGCAAACTAAGGGCCGGGGGCTGGATGCGGCCCAATCGCCTTCTAAATCCGGCCTGCGGACGGTCCAGGAATCAATGTGTTTTTACATGAGTAGAATGTGTGCTTTTATTTAAAATGCATCCTTGGGTTATTTGTGGGGCATAGAATTCATTCCCCCCCCCCCAATATAGTCCAGCCTGCCACAAGGTCTGAGGGGCAGCGGACCGGCCCCCTGCTGAAAAAGTTTGCTGACCCCTGGTTTAGGGTTTGGGAGAACGTTGATGTCTCAGACCTGGAGAGGTGCCTGGTTCAGCTTCTGCAATTACCAGAGGGACTAATCCTGAGGAACCCAGTGCAGGGTCAGGTGGGGAGAGCTCCTGTTGCTCCCAGTTCCTGCCTTTGGACTTTCCCCTGGCTGCCCTCTGGGAGAACAGGATGCTGGGATAGCTTGGCAGCTGCTGTGATCTAGCAGCCAGGCTGTAATGATGTCCGGTTCAGCCTAATCTCGGTTCAGCAGCTACCATTACAAAAAAAATTGTGCAGCCTTATCTCTGCTGTTTCATTTGCTTAGCAAACAAATGTAAAAGCAACACTGTGTACTTGAGATATGACATGGCATTTGGTTTCACTGCTCACCCCCCCCCCCCGTTTGCAAATTAACTTGTACAGTACATGCCGGGAAGTCGCAGATAGTCCCTGAGGAAGCTGGGTCACTGCACATCGGTACAACACACACACACACACACACACACACACACACACACACACACTGCCCAGGATGGATGGGGGCTTATGCCTGCAGTGAGCCGGATGGATCCCTTTACACCCACGTAGCTGCATTTCTCAGATGGGGCCATTCACACAAAACAAGCAATTCTGCCATTGGAATTTGCAGGGTTTCCAACGCACATCCGGGGGACTTGAGGAAATGGCTAAACTTAAGAAATTCCACAAATGAATACGCAAGATGAGCCTGCCGGATCAGGCCAATGGCCCCTGCAGTCCAGCATCCTGTTCTCAAAGTGGCTAATAATAATAATAATAATAATAATAATAATAATAATAATAATAATAATAATAATAATAATTTATTATTTATACCCCACCCATCTGACTGGGTTTCTCCAGCCACTTTGGGCAGCTTCCGACAGAATATTAAAATACAATAACCTATTAAACATTAAAAGCTTTCCTAAACAGGGCTGCCTTCAGATGTCTTCTAAAAATCTGGTAGTTGTTTTTTTCTTTGACATCTGGTGGGAGGGCGTTCCACAGGGCAGGTGCCACCACCGAGAAGGCCCTCTGCCTAGTTCACTGTAACTTGGCTTCTCGGAGGGAGGGAACCGCCAGAAGGCCCTCAGCACTGGACCTCAGTGTCCAGGGGGAACGATGGGGGTGGAGACGCTCCTTCAGGTATACTGGGCCTTTGAGGCCATTTAGGGTTTCAAGGTCAGCACCAACACTTTTAATTATGCTCGGAAACATACTGGGAGCCAATGTAGGTCTTTCAGGACCGGTGTTATGTGGTCCCGGCAGCCGCTCCCAGTCACCAGTCTAGCTGCCGCATTCTGGATTAGTTGTAGTTTCCGGGTCACCTTCAAAGGTAGCCCCACAGAGAGCGCATGGCAGTAGTCCAAGTGAGAGATAACTAGAGCATGCACCACGCTGGCCAGACAGTCTGCAGGCAGGGAGGGTCTTAGCCTGAGTCCCAGATGGAGCTGGTAGACAGCTGCCCTGGACACAGATTTGACCTGTGCCTCCATGGACAGCTGTGAGTCCAAAATGACTCCCAGGCTGCGCACCTGGTCCTTCAGGGGCACAGTGACCCCATACCGGACCAGGGAGTCCCCCACACCCGCCCGCCTCCTGTCTCCCCAAAACAGTACTTCTGTCTTGTCAGGATTCAACCTCAGCTACACGCTCCAAAGGGAAATCTGCAGGCAGGATTCGAACGCAAGAGCAACTCTCCTCTCCTTTCCAGCAACTGGCATTCAGAAGAATTGCCGCCTCCAACTGTGGAGGCAGAGAAGAGCTTTTGATAGCCCTCTCCTCCTCTGTGAATTTGTCCGATTCTCTTTTAAAGTGGACCTGACCATGACCGCCACTGCCTCTTGTGGGAGGGAGTTCCACAGTCTGCGCTGCGTGAAGAAGTTCTTTTCTCTGTCCCGAATATCCCAGCATCCGGATGCTATGTGCCACGAGTGCATTGGAAGTAGATGGAGAGAGTGCAATGTTAAATTGGATCGCCAACATTGGCACGTGAAGGAGATGCAGTCTTCCGTCCTGTCAGCGGAGAGAGCTGCCGCTTTGGAGAGCTGTCGGGTCGCCTCCTCGCAGCCAGCCAGGCCTTCTGCTGCTGCCTCTAATACAAATAAGCCATTAAGCGACAAGTTAGCACGCGAAACACGAGCCAGAAAACATGCAAGCCGAAATCTGTAAACTATTTGGGGTAATTGGTTATTTGCTGCGCTTGCGAGTCTCAAATCGTGGCGCATATTTTATGGCCTATCTGGTTACCCTTCCCTGGAAGAGCCACTGGGATCGGATATCTCCAGCTGAACCTGACAGTTGATACCCAGCCCCGAGACTCTTGGAAGGGGTGGCCTGCCAGCTTGGCATTCCTGTGGTCACCTCCCATGAACGCAGCCGTGCCGGGGCCTCCCCACACCCAGTTCAGGATTGGGTTGCCAGGCCTAGGCTCTAGGGAGCGTTGGCTGGCTCCGGACCCTTGCAGGGAACAGCTTGCCCAGGCCACACAGAAGCCCGAGACCTCCCAGGAACCTCCCACTTCCTAGGGGCTCCAATTCACTGGGAAGGTCTCCTGCACAGACCCCACCGAAATGGGGAGGAGTGGACAGAGGTTTCTCAAATGATGCCCAGCAGGAGGAAAGGGGCTAGAGAGAAGTTGCTTTCCCTCTCTCCCAAATGCTAGAACTTGTGGACGTGCAATCAAGCTCAGTGTCGGAAGTCTCAGGACAGGGAAAAGAAAGGACTTCTTCATGCAGCACATCGTTAAACCATGGAACTCCCTGCCACTGGAGGCAGTGGATGGCTTTTGTAATATACTCGGAGTCGAGTGTGGATTTCATGCTCTTTATTCAGCTCATAGTGGTGAGGTGGAATGGAAGTTCTCCCAGAATGTCTGCTTTATATACATTATTTACACAATGGGCCCCACATGATTGGCTAATTCTGGGAGTTACCTGTAGGTCAATCAGGTTGCGGATTCACTTGCACCTGGAGCTGGATTGGGTGGCTCCTGTGGACCAATCAGACTGCTGCATTCTGGACCCTATTCAACTCAGTACATAACATGTACCAGAGCACGCCAGGCACTCCTGTCTTCCACTGTCTCCCACAGTTTGGTCAAACTCATGCTGGTAGCTTCCAGAACACTGTCCCACCATCTCGTCCTCCGTCGTCCCCTTCTCCTTGTGGCCTCCTTCTTTCCCAACATCAGGGTCTTTTCCAGGGAGTCTTCTCTTCTCATGAGGTGGCCAAAGTCTTGGAGCCTCAGCTTCAGGATCTGTCCTTCCAGTGAGCACTCAGGGCTGATTTCCTTCAGAATGGAGAGGTTTCCATCTTCTTGCAGTCCATGGGACTCTCAAGAGTCTCCTCTAACGCCATAATTCAAAAGCATCCATTCTTCAGCAATCAGCCTTCTTTATGGTCCAGCTCTCACTTCCATACATCACTACTGGGAAAACCAGAGCTTTAACTATACGGACCTTTGTTGGCAAGGTGATGTCTCTGCTTTTTAAGATGCTGTCTAGGTTTGTCATTGCTTTTCAATAGAACATATAATCCTTAATTCCCCCCTACTTCCCCCCCTCAAAAAAGAACCCATCCTCCCCTCCCTCCCTAGACTTCCCTCTGCTCCTCTCTCTGGTTTTTCCATACTTATAATTCTCTGCATATTATAAAATTGTCAAAATCCTTAACCTACCGGTATCTATCTATGTGTTATTAATAGTAAATTTGTGAATGTTTATTCAAAACCTGCCAAGGAGTCCAATTCAGTTTGTTGTTTCTTTAAATACTTTGCAAAAGGTTCCCATTCTTCTTTGAAGTCACAGTTGTCCTTGTCCCGCAGTTTGTGCGTCAATTTCGCCAGTTCCACATAGTCCCTCAGTTTCTCTTGCCTCTGTTCTTTAGTCGGGGTTTCTTCCATCCTTGTGCTATTAAGACTCTTGTCACCGTTGTCGCATATATAAAGATATTTTTAAATTTCCTTGGCAGGTCTTTCCCTACAATCCCTAACAAAAATGCTTCAGGTTTTTCAACCAATGTTAATTGGAACATTTTCTTCAACTCATTATATATCATTTCCCAAAATTTTCTAATCTTACTGCAATCCTACCACATATGGTAAAAAGTCCCTTCTGGATGCCATGCAATGTCAATCCAGGGCCTTCTGTGTCCCTCGCAAGACACTTAAGCCAGCTCCCTTCTTAGCCTTTCTTGCCAGGCATGGCTTTCCTGTTTCGACTGAGCAGCCAGTGTCCTTTCCAGTTAACATTCCAGCTGTGTCTCCTGGTGTTTTGCTTAAAAAGAAAAAAATACACACATCCAAAACACCCCCCTAAAAAACACAAAAAACATGTTATTCTCCGTAACCTCAGCCCCAACATCAGCAGAAACCTCTAACCCCTTTCTTTGTCTTGGGGCTGCAGAGGAGACCAGAGGTAAAATCGTCAGATTACTGAAAGTGCTTTCTTTGTAACACGGCACCTGTGGAATGTCATAATAAAGGCATTTTGGTTAGAAAGCAGCTCCCCCCTCCCTTTTTCTTTTTTAAAGGCAGTGCAAAAGGATGGCCGAAAAGGGAGATTTATGCAATATTCCTACGAGGGGAGGAAGTGTATTGGGGGGGGGGGGAGAGAGTTCTGGGTCCCAGCGCAATGCCTTTTTGAGACAGGGACTCTCAAGATGCCTGCCTGCCTGCCTGGCTCCCAGTCAAACTCCATAAACCCCGATTATCCCGGCTTCTCCGTGAGGTTAGTGTGATGGAATTTTGCGGAATTCCAAAATGAGATATTTATTTGCTTAAGGATGTTTCACGAATTACCAATTGCTCCTTCATCTTGGCTCCAGTTGACTTTGAGAATTGTAGCCATTACCAAATAAAATAACATTTCTTTACAAACTCCCCCCCCCTCCAGTTCAAACGAAGCCTTCTGTGTGCCTTCTACTGAGCCAGGCCAACGGCTTCCTCTTTACCTACTTAACTAGGCAAGTTGAAAGGTTCAGGGCAGATACAAAGAAAGGACTCATTCGACCAGCACAGTGTTAAACTGTGGAACTCCTTGCCACAGGAGACCGGGGTAGCCGTCAACTTAGATGCCTTGAAAAGAGAATTGGGGAAATAAATGAAGGAGGCTAATAGCCAGAGTGGCTCTGAGTTCGAGGCAGCAATAATAATAATAATAATAATAATAATAATAATAATAATTTATTATTTGTACCCCACCCATCTGGCTGGGTTTCCCCAGCCACTCTGGGCGGCTTCCAACAAAGATTAAAAATACATCAAACTGAATCCCAGTTGCTGGAACTGCAGGAGGGGAGATCTGCTCTTTTTTCTTGTGGGTTTTCCATTGGGGAATCCAGCTAGCCATTGCGAGAACAGGACGCTGGACTAGATTGGCCATTGGTCTGATCTAGCGGGCTTTTCTTAAGGGATTGAACCCATGGCATTCTAGAAGCAGAACTGAGCTGCGGCTCCAGCTTTTCAGAAGCCACTGAAACTCCCCGCTGGTTTTTCTAATAAGAGAGTTGTGTTTCGCTGCAATGACTTGCGCCGTGCATTCTTGAGCTCTGTTGATGGAGACCCATCGTGCAAACCGAGAGCCACTCAGGTGGTGCCGATCGCTGTCGGGATTTCTTGATACGAAGTGTTGCTTCTCCTCTCTCAGGAAGAAGAGTTCATCGATTGGTGGAGCAAGTTCTACGCTTCCACGGGCGACCGGGAAAAATGCGGCTCATACCTGGAAAAGGGTTTTGACACGCTAAAGGTAACTGGTTGGAGGGAGACCTCTTGTTCTTTATTAGTACAGCTCCAGAGCTCGATTCCTCAGCAAATAGCATCTGGTAATACTATGCAAAGGAAAGGATTTTTCCAGTTATTTGAGCAATGCAGTTAAATTGGTTCCTGGATGGCAAGGGCATCCGAAAGCATCAAAACCAAATTGTAAAAGCAGTGTAATAGCAAAGTGTGCCATTGTTATATATGTAGGTAACACAATTTATATGCTGCTTACTTCAGTTTACAAAGAGCAATCACTAATGAAAAAAGAGTTCCTTCCTCTTGTTTATGCCATTAGATGGTGGGCAGCAGCAATCGAAATCAATAACCTTAGATCAGTGGTGTCCAAACTTTTTCCAGAGAGGGCCAGATTTGATGAAGTGAAGGGCCATGAGGAAGACCTTCCTTGGGAGGGGAAGGATGGTGGTCGTTGCTTAGGAGGTGAAATTGCAGCACCTGGGACTCGAGCTGGAGGGGGCTGTGAAGTTAGACTGAAACTTAGCCAGGGAGGTGCCTGGGACAGTGGCCACTCTGAGCTTCACCAGCTCCTCGGAAGCAACAGAAGTCTAGTGTCCAGATCAAGGGAAGTCATAGGACCACTCTGTTCTGGTCAGAACCAGTCTGGAGTCCTGTGTCCAGTTCTAGGCCTCCCAGTTGAAGAAGGATATGGACAAGCTGGAAGGTGTACAGAGGAGGGAGACCAAGACGATCAAGGCTCTGGAAACGAAGCCTGATGAAGAATGGTTGAAGGAGCTGGATATGTTTAGCCTGGAAAAGGGGAGCCTGAGAGGAGATAGGATAGGCATCTTCAATTATCTCAAGGGCTGTCACATGGAAGAGGGAGCAAGCTTGTTTTCTCTTGCTCTGGAGGGCAGGACCCAAACTGATAGCCCCATGATGAGAAAGAACCACAGAACCATAGAATTGTTGAGTTGAAAGGGACCTGGAGGATCGTGTAGTCCAGGCATAGGCAAACTTGGCCCTCCAGATGTTTTGGGACTACAACTGCCATCATCCCTAGCTAGCAGGACCAGTGGTCAGGACCAGGGAATTGTAGTCCCAAAACATCTGGAGGACCGAGTTTGCCTATGCCTGATCTAGTCCAACGCCCTGCAGTGAGGAGGTTTCTGACTAGACATTAGGGATAAATTTCAGATGATAAGAGCCATTCAACAGTGGAATGGACTACTTTGGAGGTTTCTCAAGAGAGCTTGGAGGCCATCTCTGAGGGATTCTTGAACAGGGAATGACTTTGCAGGGAGTTGAGGTACACGACTTCTGCAGAAGCGCCAACTATAGGGGGCAGAAGGAGCTCCAGCCCCCTAAGTATTTCTGGGCAAGGGTCTGAGCCCCCCACCCCAATACTGAAGGGGCTGTTATCCCCCTCCACTCCCGGGCGAGTGCTGGTGCACCGAGTGGGGCCGGGACTTCTGGAGGGTGAAGATTACCTCCTGCACTCCCCGCCCCACCAACAGGCAGGCAGTGGGGGGCAAGTCGGAGTCCCTGGTCCTTTGGGACCCCTCCCAACTGGACAAACTGAACCCACGTTTTTCTTCCTTTAGGTCTATGAAACGGAGTTGGAGAGCGTAGAAGACTTTGGGGGTCTCTCGGATTTCTGCAACACCTTTAAGCTGTACCGTGGCAAGACTCAGGATTCGAATGAAGACCCGACCATTGTGGGGGAATTCAAGGTTTGCTAACCTCTTTCAGATACTGGAGGGCCTGGAGGCGATTGCTGTGCTGCTGCTGCTGCTGCTGCTGCTGCTGCTTCTTCTTCTTCTTCTTCTTCTTCTTCTTCTTCTTCTTCTTCTTCTTCTTCAGCAATCCCTCATAGCTGAATAAAATTATCTTCCATAAACACAGTCTTAACAGTGGGTCCATAAGTGACTGTGGAGGCCAATTCTGGATCCACACATCCTTCCACAGTGGGAGGTGGGAGTTGATCACGGTGGGAGTTGATCATGGTGAGGGTTTGCCAAGCATGCCTTCCCCTTAGCATGTTTCTCCCTTGCGTCCTGAGTTCGAGTGTCTTCGAAGTCCACAACACCTTTGGTAAAGGCTGTTCTCCAACTGGAGCGCTCACAGGCCAGTGTTTCCCAGTTGTTGGTGTTTATACTGCATTTTTTAAAGATTTGCCTTGAGAGAGTCTTTAAACCTCTTTTGTTGACCACCAGCATTATGCTATGAAATGAACGAAGCCAAAGCTTCGGGCCCCTAATCCCAGAGGGGCCTCAGAAGAGACCCCATTGCTTAATTTTGTTGCGTCTAGTAGAGTCACATTGATTCGAGTCAAATGGATTAATTTTTCATTGTATATATTTCAACAATCCCAATGTAGCATAGATGTTGCAAAGGCGTGGTCACCCGTCGTGGAACAACCCCATGGAAGAAGATAACCGTGGATACCCACACCTCGTTGCTGGTTGCAAAGGGGCCCCCATGACAGTTTAAGTTTCAGGGCCCACCAAACGTAGGTCTGCCCCTGTTCAGGACCAAGATGGACTCCTAGCCAGAGCCACCTTCCTTCCTGAGGGTCACAGCCATTGCGTTCCTCGAGAGATGGGCTGGTTCACAGTGTGAGCCCTCTGGGTCCTGCTCTGTAAGCTGTGACCCAGCTGAGCTTGACTGTAGGGTGCAGGGAGTTGCTGATGGCAGGCTCTAATGGCCCTCCCCACTTGGCTTGCAGGGCGCCTTCAAGATCTACCCTCTGCCGGATGACCCCACGGTGGCAGTTCCTCCTCGCCAGTTCCACCAGCTTCCAGCCAGAGGCCCCCAGGAATGCCTCGTTCGTGTTTACATCATCCGGGCCTTTGATCTGCAGCCAAAGGACTCAAACGGAAAGGTAAGCCTGGGAGAGGATGGGCAGGCAGGTCGGATCCCTGGGGGTCTCAGGGCAGTTTACAGCATAAAAGCAAGATATAAAACCACAAAATACCTAATAAAAATAAAAACAACAACCCAATAGCTACCCAAAATAGGGTTGCCATGTTTCAAAAAGGGAAAACCAGCAGGACACCCCAAATGTTGTTGAGCTTTCTTTAAGAAGATCTTTTCTTAGGTAAACACCAAAGTCTTTTTTTGTGCTGGTCCCGTGGGTTACCCGAGAGGCGAGGTCCAAGTCCGGTCCGTGGTCAAAGGTGCAACATGGAGGCAGTCCGTAGTAGCTGGAGCTGGGTGCAGGGCAGGGAGCCGGGTGAAGTCAGGAACAGGCTTGCAAGCAGGGAGCCAGGGCAGGACAGGAGCTCCGGCAGGAAAGCAGGACAGGGTTCAGGCAGGAACTGGCTACCAACAATGTTGCTCCCGCAACTTGGGATTGGGGCTGGCTGGCTTTTATCTGCCCTGAGGCATAGGGCGGCCCTGACCCACAGGTGACTCACCTTTCCTGGCCTTAAGGTGAGCACTCCTCCTGTGAGAACTTAGTTCCCTCCGCCTCTCTGCCCTGAGCCTCTGCAGCTCAGGAGAGGCTGGAGGGTTATCGGACCCAGAGGCAACCTCAGCTTCTTCTGACGGAGCTGAGAGTGGAGCACCTGCAGGCAATGGGTCCTCCATCACCTCCGGAGCCAGAGCAGACTCAGCTGGTGCCTGCACCTGAGGACCCAGCACAGGTGAGGGCCCTTCAGGTTCAAGCCCCAGCCCCGGCTCAGCTGGTTCTGGAGGCGGGGACTCCTGTGCAGGCTGGGATCCCTCAGGTTCAGCCTCCGAGTCCGAATCCCAGGCCATCACATATATTTTTTTAACAATAATGCCATAAACCCCACAATTTTTTGGTTCATTTGCCTAAGATCCAGGAGAAACCGCCAACTTCCAGAAATTCCCCCCGGAAGTTGCTTCTGCCTTTGAAATCCCGGTAATGTCTGGGGAAATCTGGACATATGGCAGCCCTAACAAGAAACAATATGTTTTTTAAAACTTCCACTTTTCCTTGTCATCCACTTTTTATTAGCAGTTTTGGTTTTTTGCTTTAAAGAGGATTATCCCTGACCATGGACTACTTGGCTGGGATGATGGGAGTTGGAGACCAACAATGGCACCCAAGGGTGAAAAACAACTAAGGTAGAATCCTACACACACACACACACACACACACACACACACACGGTATATAAATACACAGTATTTAAACATCTCCCTAAGACCTATTTCCCATGTAATGGGAAAGGGGGGTATTGGTTTGTTTTATTACGCATTTTGTGTTTTTATCTTGTATTCTTGTGTCGTGAACTGGCCTGAGATCCATAAAGGGTGGTATATAAATTTTGACAAGTAGATAAATAAATAAGATATCTAGAATGCCAGGGTGTGTTTTAAGCTGTTTTCCATTTACTGTTGATTTTCCGAAGGTTTAAAATGATTGCTGTTAATTTTTTCCAGCAATAATATTATTGATTTTTCCTCCTCCTTTTTGTAAAGTGCTTTGAGGTTCTTTTACTATCAAACGTTGTACAAAATTTATGAAACCAAGCAACAAGCACGTATCTTTGGGGGGCTTCTGTTGGGGGTCAGGAAGTGGGGACCTCATTTGCCTCTGTTTGCATCTCTCCATTGGCTAGACATGCCCAGGTAACCTTACCTGGGTCTGCAGAGAGCCCACCTTGACTGACCACCTTTCTTTTCTCCTCTGCAGTGTGACCCTTATGTCAAGATATCTGTGGGGAAGAAATCCATCAATGACCAGGATCATTACCTTCCCTGCACGCTGGAGCCCGTCTTTGGAAAGTAAGGGGTGAATGCAAGGCCAGACATAGATGTAGACACCTGGGGGTGTTGAAGGGAAGAGGGAAAGGTTCCCTCTTTAATCCTTCTTTAATACCTCTTATTCTTATTTCTTGAGTTTATATACCGCCCTATGCCCAGAGATCTCAGTGAGTTCCACAGAAAAGATCACAACATATATAGTCAGAATAAAAACAACAACCCAATAACACCCCACTCCCCGAAAAGAGACACATTTCAAAAGGGCATAGGATGTCAAGCAGGTCAACCAAAGGGCCTGGTTAATAAATTTAATTTTTTTGAAAAAGAGTCCCATGCTCTGCTAAATGTGTAACTCATGGGTAGGCAAACTAAGGCCCGGGGGCCGGATGCGGCCCAATCACCTTCTAAATCTGGCCTGTGGATGGTCCAGGAATCAGCGTGTTTTTACATGAGTAGAATGTGTGCTTTTATTTAAAATGCATCTCTGGGTTATTTGTGGGGCATAGGAATTCGTTCATCCCTCCCCCAATATAGTCTGTCCCCCCGCAAGGTCTGAGGGACAGTGGACCGGCTCCCTGCTGAAAAAGTTTGCTGACCCCTGGACTGTAACCAATCAATCAACAATACAGTGTGTAACCAAGCAACCAACCAACCAACCAACCAATCAATAAAATTAATTATTATTATCATTATTAATTGAATTTATATACCACCCTATGCTTGGAGGTCTCAGGGCGGTTCACAGAACACATTGCTAAGCAGGTGTAGCAAAAGTGACTCTGTCCACCTGAGTAACATTGACCCTTCCTCCCCCCCATAGGATGTTTGAGCTGACGTGCATTCTGCCCCTGGAGAAGGATCTGAAGGTCACCCTCTACGACTACGACCTCTTGTCCAAAGACGAGAAAATCGGGGAAACCACCCTGGACCTCGAGAACCGGTTCCTCTCCAGATTTGGGTCCCGCTGTGGCCTGCCCCAGACTTACTGCATGTGGGTGCTTGGGGGAAACCGAGGCAGCTCAGGGGGGCCGTGCCCTTCTTTTGGGGAGGGGGATTCATGGGAATATCCACAGGAGAGACCTGGGCCTCCGGGTGGCCTCAAGACCCTCTGTTTATCCAGCTTCTGAGAAAAATACAAAACATTCAGCAAAGCCACAGAGACTTGCGAACTACCCAGCCTAAAATGAACTTATAATGTCTGATTTCAATAGATTTTACAAATGCTTAACTCAGTCTTTTAGATAAGTTCATGAAGATACCAACAAGATACCAACGACAACTATCTATCTATCTCGGCATTGTGAATAACACTGAACTTAACTTTCATTGGGATCATGGCCACTGGTCCCATCACCTCCTGGCAAATAGAAGGGGAAGAAATGGAGGCAGTGAGAGATTTTACTTTCTTCGGCTCCATGATCATTGCAGGTGGTGACAGCAGTCACGAAATTAAAAGACGCCTGCTTCTTGGGAGGAAAGCAATGACAAACCTAGACAGCATCTTAAAAAGCAGAGACATCTCCTTGCCAACAAAGGTCCGTATAATTAAAGCTATGGTTTTCCCAGTAGTGATGTATGGAAGTGAGAGCTGGACCATAAAGAAGGCTGATCACTGAAGAATTGATGCTTTTGAATTATGGTGCTGGAGGAGACTCTTGAGAGTCCCATGGACTGCAAGGAGATCAAACCTCTCCATTCTGAAGGAAATCACCGCTGAGTGCTCACTGGAAGGACAGATGCTGAAGCTGAGGCTCCAAGACTTTGGCCACCTCATGAGAAGAGAAGACTCCCTGGAAAAGACCCTGATGTTGGGAAAGATGGAGGGCACAAGGAGAAGGGGACGACAGAGGACAAGATGGTGGGACAGTGTTCTCGAAGCTACCAGCATGAGCGTGACCAAACTGCGGGAGGCAGTGGAAGACAGGAGTGCCTGGCGTGCTCTGGTCCAGGGGGTCACGAAGAGGCAGACACGACTAAACAACTAAACAACAACAACAACAACCTTTCATTGGTATCTTCATGAACTTATCTAAAAGACTGAGTTAAGCATTTGAAAAATCTATTGAAACCAGACATTGCAAGTTTGTTTTAGGCTGGGTAGTTCGCAGGTCTCTGTGGCTTTGTTGAATGTTTTCTATTTTTCTCAGAAGGTTGATAAAGTATGTATAATTATTGTTCTGTGTATATTAATCGCCAACGTGCTTCATGAGTCACACTACTTCTATAAGCAGCACAGACTGCATTTTTCTAGCCCCCCCTGTTTATCCAGTCTGGTTCCTGCAAAGCTAAGGGTGACGGGAGGCCAAGGGGGAAAGCAGAACGGTAGAACTGCAGAATTGGGGGGGCACCCCAAAGGTCCTCTAGTCCAGCCCTCTGCAATGCAGCAATGACAGCTAAAGAGGACTGGAGACTGCAATGAGGCCGAACATCACTTTGGGGTAGAGAGCAAGCCTTGCATGCAGAAGCCTTCAAGCATTTCCAGCTTGAGAGGATTTCCAGCATTAGCCTAGGAAAGTCCTTTTTTCGCCTGGGGTTTTGGAGAGACAGTGGAGCTGGGGAACTAAACGAGAAGAGCTGTGAACCTGAATCTTGAACCCAAGGCTGATTGGAGGGGCCTGCAGAGCCCCGAAGCAGCTGGTCGCTCACTATCTAAGGCAGGATGTTGGGCTTGTCCCACGATGGCCGTCGGCTGATGTTCAGGGGTTGGAAAGCTCCATGCGCTGAGCTGCAAAAGCCCCAGCGATCAGCTGCTTGTCAGGTCTGGCATAGCGCTGCACATGGTGCTCAGCTGATCCTTGGGGCTTTGTGAGATGCCTGCAAACCACCAGCTGATCGACAGGCAGCACAGCATACAATAGTGAGAAGTTCTCCTGCACATATCACATTGCAATAAAAGGGGAGGTGTGCAGGAACAGGACAGCGTCTCTCGGAAAAAGTGCAACAAGGCACATCAAATTTTACCTGCCTTGAGCCTGGAGGATAGGGCTGGTTGAAGCTTTCGTTTGCTTTTGCTTTTGTTCTTAGTTCTGGTCCCAACCAATGGAGAGATCAACTCCGTCCTTCTCAGCTGCTCCACCTCTTTGCTCTGCAACGCAACTGGAAGCCTCCCGTCTACAAACCTGACCGGATCATCTTCAGAGATCAAATCTACCGTCTCCCAGACCTTGGTAAACAAACTTCTGGTCTTGGACCTTAAGATCTTTCATAAAGGTAAAGGTAAAGGGACCCCTGACCATTAGGTCCAGTCGCGGATGACTCTGGGGTTGCAGCGCTCATCTCGCTTTACTGGCCGAGGGAGCTGGCGTACAGCTTCCGGGTCATGTGGCCAGCATGACTAAGCCGCTTCTGGCGAACCAGAGCAGTGCATGGAAACACTGTTTACCTTCCCGCCGCAGCAGTACCTATTTATCTACTTGCACTTTGACGTGTTTTCAAACTGCTAGGTGGGCAGGAGCAGGGACCGAGCAACGGGAGCTCACCCCATTGCGGGGATTCGAACCACCGACCTTCTGATCGGCAAGTCCTAGGCTCTGTGGGTTAACCCACAGCACCACCCAAGATCTTTCATAGGTTCATAGAATTATAGAGTTGGAAGGGACCCCAACCCCCTGCAATCTCAGCTAAAGCATCCATGATCGTTGGCTGTCCAACCTTCAAGGAAGGAGAGTCCACCACCTTCCAAGGGAGCCCATTCCACCATTGGACAGCTCTAACCACCAGAAATTCCTCCTATTCCTTGTAACTTGAAGCCATGGGGTTGAGCCCTATCCACCAGAGCCAGAGAAAACAAGCTTGCTCCCTCTTCCATGTGATGGCCCTTTAGATATTTGAAGATGGCTCTCCTATCTTCTCTCAGTGTCCTCTTTCCCAGACTCCTTCAACCATTCCTCATCAGGCTTGGTTTCCAGATTCTTGATCACCTTAGTCTCTCTCCTCTGCACACCTTCCGGCTTGTCAATAGCCTTCTTAAATACCTTACTACTTACAGGTTGCTCGGATTCTGTTCCAGATGGAAAAAAACCATGTTTTACCCACTCTCTCTCCTCCTGCCCACCTGCCTTTTCCTTGGCATCCTTTTGGCCACGCAGTCATCTCCAAGGGTTGTGTGGGCAAGCAGGGGCCTGTATTTGTAGGTTTTGGCCAGCAGAGAGAGACATTATCACACAGACGGAGCTATCACAATATAAGCCATGACCTGGCGGAGAGTCTCTTGGCAGCCGGAATCGGCATTCCCACAGGAATGGAGGTTTTGCAGGGTTGCCCTCTTCTTCCTCTCCCCTGGGCCCCAAGGGGGTGTCTGGGGCCACCAAAGCAAAAAACAAAGACAAAGAAGGCAATAGGGATTGCAAGACATGAAGGGCTTGCTATGCTTCACTGACTACTTTGGATTATTTCATGTGTAAATAGCCTTGAGATGGTGATTTTACGTGCAATTAGTATTAGTATTAATGTATTGACTGCATTATTATTCCACCTTTTCCTCCAAGGAGCTCAATGTAGTGTGCAGGGTTCTCAAAAAATCCTCCTTTAATCCCTGTCTCGCCAGAGTGGTGAATGCTCTGGTTATCTTTCTTGGACTACTGCCATGCACTCTACGTGGGGCTACCTTTGAAGGTGAGCCGGAAACTGCAATTAATCCAGAATGTAGCAGCTATACTGGTAACTTGGGAGCAGCCGCCAAGACCACATAACACCGGTCTTGAAAGACCTACATTGGCTCCCAGTACGTTTCCGAGCACAGTTCAAAGTGTTGGTGCTGACCTTTAAAGCCTTAAACGGTCTCAGTCCTGTATACCTGAAGGAGCGTCTCCACCCGCATCGTTCTACCCAGACACTGAGGTCCAGCACCGAGGGCCTTCTGGCGGTTCCCTCGCTGCAAGAAGCCAAGTTACAGGGAACCAGGCAGAGGGACATCTTGGTGGTGGCGCCCTCCCTGTGGAATGCCACAGATGTGAAGGAGATAAAAAACTATCTGACTTTTCGAAGACATCTGAAGGCAGCCCTGTTGAGGGAAGTTTCTAATGTTTGATGGACTATTGTATTTTAATATTTTGTTGGGAGCCATTCAGAGTGGGTTGTATAAATAAATAAATATAACAACAACAACAACAACAACAACAACAATTTTATTATTATTATCCCCACAACAACCCTGTGAGGTAGCTTAGGTTGAGAGGGACAGTGAGCTTCATGGACAAGGGAAACCTGGTGTCTCCTAGTTTAACAATCTAGGTGTTATCCTCTAACCACTACACAACACTGCCTCATATTGAGTGAATACATGGATGGAAGGAAGGGAGGTTGGTGTCGGTTGATCCCAGCCAGGCCTCCAGGTGTTCCTTTGAAGGTGGAGGAAAACTGGGTGATGGGCAGGGAGGAGAATCTGCTTTGGGGGCAATCATAGAATCGTGGAATTGTAGCAGTGGAAGGGACCCAATGGCTGCACCCTCTGCAATGCAGGAATCTCAACTTGAGCATCCATGACAGATGGCCATCCAACCTCTGCATAGACAACTCCAAGGAAGGAGAGCCCACCAGCTTCTGAGTCCATTTCACTGACCATCTGAAAGTTTTTCCTGATGTTTAGTTAGAATCTCCTTCATTGGCACTGAATCCGTTGGTTCAGATCCTGTCCTCTGGAGCAGCAGGAAACAAGCTTGCTCCATCCTCCGTGTGACAGTCCTCCAGATATTTGATGGTGGCTCTCCTGTCAGTCTTCTCCTCTCCAGACCAAAGGAGTCTGGATGTTTGAGGGGCCACCAAGGGCTGGCTCACTTCACAGCAGCTTTGTGCCCTCAAAGTGATCCCGGCTGAGGGTGTCCTCTGGTTTACATGGCTGCATAAAGCTGAGCAGAGCTCTTTCTCCCTCCTCCTTCAAACCCAGAACTGAAGCTCTGGCAGCTTTGACCTTGGGACTGGGGGGGGGGGGGAGAATGGGGTCTGGAAAGCAGCTGTGTTAGAGCTGAACCTGAATTCACACAAGTCCAGAGGACATTTTGCAAGCTTTGGTTCTGGGCCTTGCTTCCATCAGCTCTGCGCTGGTGATGTTTGAAGTGTGGCTGGGGAGACAAAGAAGGAGACAGATATATTTTTAATGTGGGGCCGCTGCTTCTGTGATGTCCATGCACACCCAATGGCAGAGTTGGCTGCTGGGGACTTGGAGACGGCAGTCTAACTTTTGCAGATCAAAAACTAGGACACATGCCTTCTGGGATGTGCTCCTGGGCGAGTCGCTTGACCCGCATGCACTCTGACCCCCCAAAATGCGCTTTTTCAGGGCAAGAGTGTTGCAAGAAAGAGCAGCACCCAAAATGGCCACCACAATCAGGCACAGAAAAATGGGACGTCCCGTTTTTTGTGGGACACTTGGCTGGTGTGACCCCTGTTCGGCCGAGGTCGAGGCAACAGACAAGGAGCACCTCACAGAAGGATGAAGGCCTCACACAGGACATCCTAGGAAGACTTGCGGCCATTTTATACTGAGGGCTGAGCCACACTCATCTTTTCTCTGCTCTTTTCAGGCATAGCCTGCCCTCTGAAGCTCTTTGTCCGAGTAATTATAATTTTTTTCCTTTTTGCCCCAGAGCTTTCCCTGTGAAAAGCTGCTTTTTGGCGCTTGTTCGGAGCCAACATCCACCCACGGAAAAAACAAACGGATGTTTGTTCTGATTGAGCACTAAAGAGCAGGTTTTGGTGGTGAAAGTGGCAGAGCAAAAAGATCACAGGGCGGTTGGCAGAGATTCTGGCCATGTCAGTTTCCGTCCACCCACCCACCCTCTGGAATACTTGACAGCCTCGTCTCTCTCTGTGTGTAAGTAATCTGTGGGGAAGTTGAAGAGGGACCGTCCCCCAGCTGTCCCAAGCCTCTTCCGTCCTCTTAGCTCTGCCCTTTTATCTACTCTGGGAGTAGATGGCTGGTCCGCTACTGCAGTCTCTTCCTCCTCTCTTTCATTTAGATGATGGCAAGCCCCCCAACCCACACCTGGGTCCCCCGGAGGAGAGGCTCGCCTTGTACGCCCTGCAGAAGCAAGGCCTGGTCCCCGAGCATGTAGAGACGAGGCGACTGTACAGCCCCTTGCAACCGGACATCGAGCAGGTAAGACCTGGGTGGGAGAGGCAGCGGTGAGTCTCAGGGCGCAGCTGCCGTCATCTTGAAAGCCCTTCTGTGTCAGGCCAGTGCCTGAGGGGGAAATCACACCCCCAAATAGCCAGATGAAAGATGGAATGCAGTAGGGATACGGTAATCTTTATTGCCATTGTCCCAAACAGAACAACGAAATTGAAAAAATCTGCATCAGACATTCAAAATCCCAGCTATCCCAGCTATCCCAGCCTGGTTAACCCTCTAAAAATACCTCATAATTGAAGGCAATATACTCCCACAGAGACTACCTTAAAGGTGAAGGGAGCCCTGACCATTAGGTCCAGTCGTGGCCGACTCTGGGGTTGCGGCGCTCATCTCGCTTTATTGGCCGAGGGAGCCGGCGTACAGCTTCCGGGTCATGTGGCCAGCATGGCTAAGCCACTTCTTGCGAACCAGAGCAGCGCAAGGAAACACCGTTTACCTTCCCGCTGGAGCGGTACCTGTTTATCTACTTGCACTTTAACGTGCTTTCGAACTGCTAGGTTGGCAGAAGCAGGGACCGAGCAATGGGAGCTCACCCCGTCACGGGGATTCGAACTGCCGACCTTCTGATCGGCAAGTCCTAGGTTCTGTGGTTTAACCGACAGCACCACCTGCGTCTCTATCATTGTCCCATATAGAACAACAAAACTGAAAAAAATCTACATCAGACATTCAAAAACCATAATTAAATGCAATATACTCCCATAGAGACTACCTTACACTGCGTTTAAAACCAAAATCACATTTGGATAGAAACTGTTTCTCAAGCAGCTAGTCCTAGTCTTTATAACCCTGGACCTTCTTCCAGAAGGCAGAAGCTAAAAGAGATCATTTCTGGGGTGCGCACTATCCTGCGCTATCTCTGCAGCTTTCTTATGACACCTGGAATCATAGATTGATCCAAGGTGGGAAGAGTGCACCCAATTATTCTCTCCGCAGTCTTTACAACCCTGGACAGCATTGTTTTTCCCCTGACCATGCAGCTCCCAAACCACACACAGGATAAAGATTTACATCAGCAGTTCCTAAATGTTTGGGGGGCCACCATCTCGTTCGTTCCATGAACTCATCCATAGTGCCCTTTCCATAGCGAAAATTATTGGCCTCCGTCTGTCTAGATTTCACTTGGCATTCCCAAGAGGTGATGCTTTGAGGGCCTACTGTGCAAAGAAACAAAAGCCAAAGCGTCCCTGAAGCTCTAACAACCAACACCAGCTGGGGAATCCGAACTCATGCCTTTATCTTCCCTCTTCCATCTTTTCCCCGGAAATAGCCAGCTTCCAGAAGGAACCCCTTGCCCCCTTTCGGTCAATTCCTCTCTCCAGAAGCAGGGAGATGGAGCAGGGCTGTCTGAGCTCCCAGAACAAACTCTCCCTGCCTCACAGCCTCTTTTCTTCATTTCAGGGAAAACTCCAGATGTGGGTCGATGTGTTTCCCAAATCCCTGGGCCCCCCAGGGCCCCCGTTCAATGTGACCCCACGGAAAGCAAAGAGGTAATACGACTCCTATTTGCCTCTGTCATACATTCACACCCACACCACAAAATCACAAGAATTGCCTTGCTGGACAAACACAAATGTCCTGCGATTCCTTCATCTCGGGGGGTTGGACTAGATGACCCTCAGGATCCCCCCTTCCAGCCCTACAACTATATGATTCTATGAGTTTGTTTAATCCCCTGTCAAAGCCTTCCAAGATGGCAGCTGGTTTGTGGCTGCATCCAAACCATGCATTGAAAACACCTTCCAAGGATGTGGAGGGCACAATGTGTCATATGTGGTGGGGTTGCACAAAAATTAAAAGCTTTTGGGATATCGTGTATGAAGAATTAAAGAAAATGTTTAAAGAAACATTTGTAAAAAAACAAACAAACCAGAAGCCTTCCTTCTAGGTATTTTGTCAACAGATATCCCAGGTGATAAGAAAAAGATATTTTTATACGCAACAACAGCAGCGAGAATGTTGGTTGCTAAAGATTGGAAGGGAGAGAAAATCTCATTGAAGGAAAAATGGCAGATAAAAATGTTTGCGTATTTGGAACTTGCAGAAATGAAAGAAATAATCAGGAATCAAACAAACCAAAAGTTTACAAAGGAGTGGGAATGTTACAGAGGGTATTTAAAAAAAACACATTGTTCCAAACTAAAATCTCTAGCATGCCTGCACTAATTTTCGTAAATTGCATGATTGATAAATATTGTATTGGATATAATATAGATGATGGTTAAGGTGATAAAGGATGAAAAAGGGGGGAAAGGAATAAAGGGGGCGGGGGGAGAGCCCCAGTGAGGTAGACGGAAGTCACCCTTAAAAAGCAGAAGACTATCTAATCATGATTTAAGATCCTGAAGACATACGGTGTTGAAGCTTTTTTTATTAAGCATGGATGTTTCCTCATGATTTTTAGGATGTATTTTGTGTATCTTATTTTGAAGGTGAATGGAATACTTGTAATATCTAATGAAATCAATAAAATCAAGCAAGCAAGCAAGCAAGCAAGCAAGCAAGCAAGCGCCCTCCAAGGAATCCCGTTTAGGGTGGTTCATTAAGGGTGCTGGGAATTGCATCACTGTGTAGGCCAAAATATAGTTCCCAGCATCCTTTGAGAGGTGTGCTTCCAGTGCAGGGTGGGTGCCCATAGCCTAGATGCACCCACTAAACCCAATCTCTTTCCCGTTGGGTTTCAGGTTCTACTTGCGCTGCATTATTTGGAACGCCAAAGACGTCATCCTGGACGACCTCAGCATCACGGGGGAGAAAATGAGTGACATCTACGTCAAAGGGTAGGCCATCCTGCCAGGGCACAGGGGAGGTCCTGGAGATGGGCACCAGCCGCTTAGCATAGGGTTACCAGACGTCCCCGGTTCCCGGTGACAGTACCCGGATTTGCAAATCTGTCCCCGGACAAATTCTGTCCCCAGAATGTCCCCAGATTTGCCTGGTAGCTCAGTTGGCTCTGGCTAGCTTCAGGAGCTGCTCACTGCCCACTGCTGTTGTTTAGTTGTTTAGTCATGTCTGACTCTTTGTGACCCCCTGGACCAGAGCACGCCAGGCACTCCTGTCTTCCACTGCCTCCCGCAGTTTGGTCAGACTCATGTTCATAGCTTCAAGAATACTGTCCCACCATCTTGTCCTCTGCCGTCCCCTTCTCCTTGTGCCCTCCATCTTTCCCAACATCAGGGTCTTTTCCAGGGAGTCTTCTCTTATCCTGAGGTGGCCAAAGTCTTGGAGCCTCAGCTTCAGGATCTGTCCTTCCAGTGAGCACTCAGGGCTGATTTCCTTCAGAATGGAGAGGTTTGATCTTCTTGCAGTCCATGGGACTCTCAAGAGTCTCCTCCAGCACCAGAATTCAAAAGCATCAATTCTTTGGCAATCAGCCTTCTTGATGGTCCAGCTCTCACTTCCATACATCACTACTAGGAAAACCATAGCTTTAACTATACGAACCTTTGTTGGCAAGGTGATGTCTCTACTTTTTAAGATGCTGTCTAGGTTTGTCATTGCTTTTCTCCCAAGAAGCAGGCGTCTTTTAATTTCGTGACTGCTGTCACCATCTGCAGTGATCATGGAGCCCAAGAAAGTAAAATCTCTCACTGCCTCCATTTCTTCCCCTTCTATTTGCCAGGAGGTGATGGGCCCAGTGGCCATGATCTTCGTTTTTTTGATGTTGAGCTTCAGACCACATTTTGTGCTCTCCTCTTTCACCCTCATTATAAGGTTCTTTAATTCCTCCTCACTTTTAGCAAGGAAAACTGCAAGCAGCTCCTGAAGCCATCCAGAGCCAACTGAGTTACCAGGCTGACTCCTGGCTGCTGACTGCCACTGCCACTGCCAAAGGGGAACTGGGGACGTCCGGCGGTACAGATCTCCTGCCCCCTGCCCCCTTTGTTTTGACAGATCGGGGGAGGCTCAGAAGTTGCAGGCAGGCAGCCGTTGCCCAATTTTTTAAAAACTGTGCATTTATGTTTCACAGGGTGTGAAAGAAGGGCTTTGTACCTTTATACAATAGGCATGTGTGCTTGGGCGCAGGGTCTTTTGTCTCGCCATCCCACTACTGACTCCCTGTTGCTTGTTGTTTTCGGGTTGCACACCAGCCGAACCTGAAAGTACCAGAACTGGTTACTTTTGGGTTTTGGCGCTCGCGCATGTGCAGAAACACTAAGTCGCGCTTTGTGCATGCGCAGAAGTGCCAATCGACCCACGCGTGCGCAGACACGGCACTGCAGGTTGTGAACGCTGTGTGTTGCAAATGTACCTCCCACACGGATCACGTTTGCAACCCGAGTGTCCACTGTACTTTGAACATGCCCCTGATTTGCAAAAAAGAGCCCACCTTAATCCTCACTTGCACAGGTGTTATGTACTGAGTTGAATAGGATCCAAAAGGCAGCAGTCAGATTGGTCCTAGAACAATAGGATTCAGAATGCAGTAGTCAGATTGGTCCTAGAACAATAGGATTCAGAATGCAGCAGTCTGCCATCAATTTGATTTTAATTAATTTTTATAATGAAATGTTTTTAGAATGTTGGATTATTTGATTGTTGTTAGCCGCCCTGAGCCCGGCTTTGGCTGGTGTTATGTACTGAGTTGAATAGGATCCAAACTGCAGCAGTCTGATTGGTCCTAGAACAATAGGATCCAAATTGCAGCAGTCTGATTGGTCCTAGAACAATAGGATTCAGAATGCAGCAGTCTGATTGGTCCAAGAACAATGCAGCTGTATGATTGGTTGGCAGGAACCACCCAATCATGCTCCAGATAGAAGTGAATCCACAACCTGATTGGCTTACAGTAGAATTCCAGAATTAACCAATCATGTGCAGCCCATTGTGTAAATAATGTATATAAAGCAGATACTTTGAGGGGACCTTCATTCATTCCTCCTCACCACTATAAGCTGAATAAAGAGCATGAAATCACTTTGCGACTCTGAGTATATTTCAGCTGGGGTGGGCGGGATATAAATAAAATTTATTATTATTATTATTATTGGTCCTAGAACAATAGGATTCAGAATGCAGCAGTCTGATTGGTCCGCAGGAGCCACCCAATCCAGCTCCAGGTGGAAGTGAATCCGCAACCTGATTGGCCTACAGGAGAATCCCAGAATTAGCCAATCACGTGGGGCCCATTGTGTAAATAATGTATATAAAGCAGTCATTTCAGGGGAACTCCCATTCCTCACTACTATGAGCTGAATAAAAAGCATGAAATCCACTCTCGACGCCAAGTATCTGAGCAACCATTGAGCAGCCGGACCTGTTTGCTCCTTTTGCAGGTGGCTGGTCGGTTATGAAGAGAACAAGCAGAAGACGGACGTGCATTACCGGTCGATGGGAGGCGAAGGGAATTTCAACTGGAGGTTTGTCTTCCCCTTTGACTACCTCCCCGCCGAGCAGGTCTGCTGTGTCTCCAAGAAGGTGAGTGTCCCTGGACTAAAGGAAGCTCTCTTGGTCCCAGGCTGTTTTCTGATTTAGCAACAGCAACAGCGACTGACACTACACAAAACACAGACACACACACGCACCCTTGCACTTCCACCGTCTCCAGTCTCTACCACCTTCCCAGTCTCCCGCATGGGCAGACCAGTGGCAGAGTTTGGGGCTTTCAAATTTTAGTGGCACGCCGTGCGACGCCAAAATTTGGCACTCTCCCTCAGTTAGGCTGGCTAATAATAATAATAATAATTTAACCAGGAGACAGCAAAAACTGCAAAAAAAAAAAAAAGAAAATTAGCAGGGGCAATTAGAATAAGATCTGTTACAGTGGTACCTTGGCTCTCGAATGGCTTAGTTGCTGAATAAATTGGCTCCCGAATCCCAAAAACCTGGAAGTAAGTGTTCTGGTTTTTGAACGCCTTTCAGAAGCCGAACATCCGACGCAGCTCCTGCAGCCAATCAGAAGCCGCGACTTGGTTTTGGAATGGTTTCAGGAGTTGAACGGACTGCTGGAACGGATTAAGTTTGAGAAGCAAGGTACCATTGTATTTCATTATTGATGTAAACCTCCAAAATGTATTTTGTATAGTTAAGTTTCACCTCTATCTTCAGTACACTATTTTATTTTATTTTATTATTTTATTTTATTTTATTTTATTTTATTGCTGTGGCTAGTGGCTGATGCAAATAAAGATTCTTCTGAACTGATATAAAAGTAACAACAACAATAATAATTTATTTGTGCCCTGCACATCTAACTGGCTTGCCCATGCAATCCTGGCCCGTCTTGCCCTGAGCAGGTCTTGTGTTCTGTCTGCTGCCAAAAACGTGGCTCGATCCACCCCACCCCCCTGCAAAAGCGCGGCTCTCCAAAAGAGCCTCTGAGCAAGCACCCCCCGCGGCACCAATATTGATTCCCCCTCCCCATGCGCCAGCCGTCGCTGGACGCAGGAAAGAAACAGCTTGTAAAAAGTTTCGCAAAGGTAGAAATAATGAGTGACAAGCTGGGCTCTGGAGGCAGGAGACGCATTCCTCTCCAGTGGGTTTTGATCTCGCCATGTGCCGTTTGAAGTCCAGCTTCATTACTTGAGGCCGTAAAAAAGAAGAAGAGAGATTTTTTTTGGGGGGTGCGGGGAGACGAGAAGCAAAGCGGCACAGGCTTGAAGTTCAAACTGAAACCCTCAGATGGAAAAGTGTTCTGCCGCAGCGGCACCTGCCATGAAGAGGGCCAGCTGGGGCGGCAGACGAGGCCTCCAGGCATCTAGGGCAAAGCAGCTGCAGAAGGAAAGGGCCCATGGGGTGGGAGCCTCCCTGAAAGGTGGCGCTGTGCCCTCGAAATGGATCTGGGCTTTCGGGGTGCTGTGTATCCAAGACATTTCCAATCCCTCTGTATCTGGACCACACGTTCGATAAACATGATAGAAGAATCCTCTACGCCCCTTCGTTTTCTCATAGGACATGAAGCTGTGTCATCCAAATCTCAGGCCCTATCCCTACAGATCCAAAATACAGTGGTATTTCAGGTTACATACGCTTCAAGTTACATATGCTTCAGGTTACAGACTCCGCCAGAAATATTACCTCAGGTTAAGAACTTTGTTTCAGGATGAGAACAGAAATTGTGCAGCAGCAGCAGGAGGCCCCATTAGCTAAAGTCGTGCTTCAGGTTAAGAACAGTTTTAGGTTAAGAACAGACCTCCAGAACAAATTAAGTACATAACCAGAGGTACCACTGTACCTGCATCTTTTAATCTAATCCACTCTTTTACCCACACCAAACATGCAGCTTCATAATACATCTCCGTATGCGGAAGCGCAAAGCCTCCTCTATCCTTCCCTCCTATGAGTATTTAATACTTGTACCTTGGTCTTTAACCCCCTGCCATACAAAATTTCTTAGATATTTCTTCCATTGTTTGAAACAATTCGTGGCTCCTTCTATTCAACCATGCCTTCCTCGGAACTGAGCTACAGAATCGTAGAATTGTAGAACTGGAAGGGACTCCGAGGGTCATCCAGTCCAACCCCCTGCAGTGCAGGAATCTCAGCTCAAGCATCCATGACAGATGGTCATCCAGCCTCTGCTTAAAAACCTCCAAGGAAGGAGAGACCACAACCTCTTTCTTTTCCTCTGCCCCAAATCTTCCAGCGTTCATCTTCCTTGGATGTCTGCAAGTCCTCGTGTTAAGAAAGCGGGAGAAAACCTTTTCTCTTCCCACTTTCTCCCTGCCAGGCATCATTTTATAAACTTCAGTCTATCAGGTTGCCTCTTTCTCACCTTCTCTCTAAACTAAAAAGTCCCAAAGGCAGCCAACTTTCCACATGTGGGAGCTGCCCCACCCCCTTCGTCATTTTGGACAATATCCTTTTTGAGGTGAAGCCAACAGAGCTTTACACAATATTGTATATGTGGTAGCACCATAGGTAAAGATAAGGATAAGGGGGAGGGGGAGGGGAAGAGGAGGAGGAGGAGGAGGAGGAGGAGGAAGAAGAAGAAGAAGAAGAAGAAGAAGAAGAAGAGTAGTTTGGATTTGATATCCCACTTTATCACTACCCTAAGGATTCTCAAGGGACGCGGGTGGCGCTGTGGGTTAAACCACAGAGCCTAGGACTTGCCGATCAGAAGGTCGGTGGTTTGAATCTCCGCAACGGGGTGAGCTCCCGTTGCTCTGTCCCAGCTCCTGCCAACCCAGCAGTTTGAAAGCACCTCAAAGTGCAAGTAGATAAATAGGTACTGCTGTGGCGGGAAGGTAAATGGCGTTTTCGTGCGCTGCTCTGATTCGCCAGAAGCGGCTTAGTCATGCTGGCCACATGACCCGGAAACTGTCTGCGGACAAATGTCAGCTCCCTCAGCCAATAAAGTGAGATGAGGTGAGTGAGGCTGAGAGACTTCAGAGAAGTGTGACTAGCCCAAGGTCACCCAGCAGCTGCATGTGGAGGAGCAGGGAATCAAACCCAGTTCACCAGATTATGAATCCACCGCTCTTCACCACTACACCACACTGTAAACGACCCCTGGATGGTTAAATCCAGTCAAAGGCGACGATCGGGTTGCGGCGTTCATCTCGCTTTCAGGCCGAGGGAGCCGCCATTTGTCCACAGACAGCTTTCTGGGTCATGTGGCCAGCAGGACTAAACCGCTTCTGGCGCAATGGGACACTGTGACGGAAACCAGAGCGCACGGAAATGCCGTTTACCTTCCCGCCACAGCCGTACCTATTTATCTACTTGCACTGGTGTGCTTTTGAACTACTAGGTTGGCAGGAGCTGGGACAGAGCAACGGGAGCTCACCCCGTCATGGGGATTCGAACCTCTGACCTTCCGATTGGCAAGCCCAAGAGGCTCAGTGGTTTAGACCACAGCACCACCCGCATCCCATAGATTTATATGATGGCATTATGATACGGGCAGTTTTGTTTCCCAATTTCCCCTGCCATGAAATTTGCCTTTTTCTCGCAGAGTGGGAGAACGGATATGTCCTTGAGTGATGAGCAGACATGGAGACCTGGTGTCTGTGGTCTCTGGCACAAGCCAGACCTCTCTGGGATAGCGCACTTGTGTCAAATGCCCAGCTCTCAGGAGGTGTCACCTGAGCTGCTTAGAAGCCTGTGTGTGTGTGTGATAGATAAGATAAAACTTTATTCTCATTAGCCGATGGCCATAGCAACATTAAAACATTACAGTATACGCAGAAAAGGAAGTTTGATATAAGAGCACAATTTAAAGTCCTGAATCAGCCGTCAGTTAGTGGCCCTTATTCTGATCGCCCCTGCTATGAACCTAGCACCCTTTGCTGTTATCTGCTCATTTTGATCTGATAGAAGAAAGGACATTGCGGCAGTGTCTGTGCGCCCTGGGATGGTTAGTACGAGTGGGGTGACGATCTCATTCCTCAGGTCTTTGTACAGAGTGCAAGACAGGAGGACGTGTGCCGCTGTTTCGGTGCTACCGTCTCCACAGGGGCAAAGACATTTCTCAGGTGGGATCTTTTGGAATCGACCCCTCAAGTACCGCAGATGGCAAAACATCCAGTCTTGCAAGTGTAAAAGCACATCTTTATTTTGGGATCATAAGTTTGTGCAGATATGGGGGCCAGAGAATCAAAATGGAGAAGTGGGAAATGGACATACCAGGGCAGAATTTCCTTATAGTGGCCAGGTTGTTCTGATGCTCAGTATCTTTTAGACGTTGACCAATTAGACTGTTTGCTTTAGTAGGGCCCATAGTGAGTAACTGGGGTGGGGGTGTGGTGCAAATGAGCTCCCCCACCACCCAAGGGTGCTCCTGGCCCCAGCACATGAACGAACCCTTGGACTGAATCAGTGGCCAACATGGAATTCCAATCTGGATTTGCTAGGCCTGCTCTGTTCCCCTGCTGGGCTCCACCATCTCTCCAGATCATAGTTTCTCATTATTTTATTCCAAAGCATCAAGCCGGGCTTGTAAACCCCCTCCTCCCGAAATAAATGGAGCCAGGAAGCTCTCTCAGTGCGCACCTTGACTTTGGAGGTATTTGTAATTGTGCCTCGAAGCTGACACCTTGAGGTTAATCTTACGTGAGGCCGTTTCCCCCAGATGTTGCTCTGGAGGCCTCCTCTCGCCATTGTCTGAGGCGATGGGGCCCCCACTGGTCCTCTGGGGAGCTCATTACGAAGATGGATACTTTGTGTGCCTCCCTGGAATGTTCTCCCAGATGTTTGTTTTGAGCTGGTTTCATTCCGACCCCCACCAAAAAGAGAGATTTCGGTCCTCCATGGCAGTGGAGTGGCTAGTTCTTCCACCCTGACCTCCTCGCAGGCTGCTGCCCAGTTATCCATGCCCCGTAGCCTCGGGGGCCCGGTCCAATTTGGGAAGGTGTTCTGGAGACTGCCCAGCTGGTGCAAAAGCTCCAAAACCACCCCACTGGAGAAGGAACCGGTGTCCCACAATGATCTGGTTGGGCTCCTCCTTCATGTTCACTCTCTCCGGGACATCCCCGTGCCGATAGTACCAAGTCAAGCGGAGCGCGTGGACCCCACTGACCCCACACTGCACAGAGTTAAACTATGGAACTCCCTCCCACAGGATTCAGGGTTGGCTTTCGGGAACATGAGACAAATTCATGGAGGGCTATCAAAGGTTACTGGCCAGGAACGCTCTGCTCTGCCTCCACAGCTGAAAGCGGCTTTCTGAATGCCAGTTGCGTGGAGTTCCCGCCCCACCCCAGTGAAATAAAGACACATGATGCAATTATTAAGGTTAATAGGCTAAATAAGGCCACAACTTTATTGGTTACAGGTGATGGGCGGTATTGGCTTAGGCATTGGTCCTCACCGACTATATCCAACTTCAGCCCGTCCTCTAGAAGTCCGGGAAGTGTTAACCACCAGTAGGGGGAGACCTGCTGATGCACATCAACTAGGAACTCCCCCGGGGTCACTGATAGGGGGCGTGGCTTAGGCCCTCACCTCCTTAGGCTTCAGACAGGGCCACACCCCCAGAAATCCTTTATTGCCCCAATATGTGGCGCAGGTGATGGTGCTTCCTCCTCTCTTCCATCTACAGAGCAATACCAATGCCTAGCCACCAATACCGCAGAGTTGTGACGGGTTGCTATGAGGTAGGCGAAAACCAAGTGGCTGGTGCCAATTTGCTAAGTGGAAAAATTCCTACCAGGCTCCTCAACGGCAACCAACCAAGGTCCATAGCAAGGTCAAGGAACGAAAACCTTATAGGGAGGGAGGGTCTGGATCCTTCCCTGGGACGATTTTGTGATAGATAAATAAAGGTGATGGGGGAGGGGCGATTGATTCAGATGGGGGCTGACGCCCACCCATTTCCTGCTGTATTTCATGCTCAACTCCTAAATGCAAGTTTCTTATAGTTCACCTCTTGATCCTTAAAAATTCTGCCGCCATGTTTAAATGCTGGGATTCTTGATGTTGGTGGATACCAAACTCTCAAACCTAGCCTTCAGTTTAGCTGATAAAATGAAAGAAACCAAAATATTCATCCTTCTAAGGGAGCATTTCCTGTCTCCCCGTGTCTGTATGAATGCAGGAGCATTTCTGGAGCCTAGACAAGACAGAGAACAAAGTTCGTCCGCAGCTGGTCCTTCAGATCTGGGACAACGACAAGTTCTCTTTTGATGACTACTTGGGTGAGTGGCAAGCGTCTCTTCCCCCTTTGGGCTGTCTTTGGACTCTTTGCCCTGCATTTCACTCTGCTGTCCTCGTCGCTTAACTTGTAGCATTTCCAAAAATTAGTTTTGGGATTGGCGGATGCACAGCCAGGCATAGTTTCCCTCTGGACTCTTTGACTGTGCATGCATTGAAAGGAAGCACAGGAAGGAAACTTGATGTGGCATCAGGATTTTTTCCTGTGCCAAGACATCGCCAGTACAAAGAAGCAGCATTGCGCATGGAGGCCCATGCAAAAACCAAGAGGCACATTGAAAGCTGGAGCAAATCGGCGTGCTTTGAGCAGTTGGAACGAAGCCCAGAATTTAAATGCAGGAGAATTTCCCAGTCCTGTGTACAGGTGAACCACTGTGCATAGGTGACCTGCCACTGGTTGGCAGCCACAATATGGAACTGATCAAACTGGCAGCTGTCAGGCAGCTGTGACTTGTGCGGTAGCCCATAAAGCAGACCCAGACAGTCTCCTTTTGAGAAATGGTTGAAGTTATTTTCTGTTCTTCTCAACACTGGCGCATGACCAGCAAGGCTGAGTAGGTGTTCCTTACTCTTCCAAAGAGGAAAGACTTCTCTTCTGGTCACAGTATTGCCTTCCAGTGGCATTGAGTGACCCCATACAGTGGTACCTCGGAAGTCAAACAGAATCTGTTCCAGAAGACCGTTCGACGTCCAAAACATTTGGAAACCAAGGCACGGCTTCCGATTGGCTGCAGGAAACTCGAATGTTCAGGTTCCAAAGAACATTCGCAAACCAAAACACTCACTTCTGGGTTTGCGGCGTTCGGGAGCCAAAACATTTGACTCCCAAGGCGTTCAGCTTCCAAGGTACGACTGTACAACCATTCAACATCGGCCTTGCAAATTGCCATTTCTCCAATCATCTGCCACCAGTGTGGATTCTTAGTAGACCACAAATTGCCATGAGTCCACAGTGTGATGCAACAGCAACAACAACAACAACAACAATAATAATAATAATTAATAAATGCTAATGCTGTTCTAGGCTGCATCCACAGAAGTTAGTGTCCAGATCAAGGAAAGTCATAGTCCCACTCTATCCTGTCTTGGTCAGACCACGCCTGGAGTCCATTGTCCAATTCTAGGCAACACAATTTAAGATGCATATTGACAAGCTGGAACATGTGCAGAGGAGGGTAACCAAGATGACTGTGGGTCTGGAAACCTAGCCTGATGAGGAATGGTTGAAGGATCTGGGTATGCTTACCCTGGAAAAGAGGAGACTGAGAGGAGATCTGAGAGCCAACTTCAAATATCTCAAGGGCTGCCACACGCAAGATGCAACAAGCTTGTTTTCTGTTGCTCCAGATGCAAACAAATGGATTCAAATGACAAGAAAGGAGATTCTAACTAAACTTTAGGAAGAACTTTCTGATGGTGAGAGCTGTCCAACTGTGGAACGGACTTCCTTGGAAGATGGTGAACTCTCCTCTCTTGGAGGTGTTTAAACAGACGTTAGGTGGCCACCGGTCAAGTCTTTTCTATCTGTGATTCCTTCATTGCAGGAATGACTCCTGGGGGTCCCTTCTAATGCTACAATTCTATCATTCCTTCCAGGTGACCAGAATGAAAGCATTTATGAAAGTCAGGTCTTTGTTCTCTGTTTCGGTCACAAATAAGTGACATCTATAACTGTGGGCAGCTGGGCTGTCAAAACCCCCTGCATGCTAGTAATTTCAGCAGACCGCATTTCTGGTCAAGGGTGGCGATGGCGAAAGCAACCTGTGTGTCCATATTGTGCAGAACCATGCTTCATGCATGGAGTCGGTGGATGTTGGCTTCCACACCAAGGCAGCTGCCCACAAATAACACCCCTGTTGCTGGCAGAAGCTTGCCTAACCCGAGTCCTCTGCAGCTATCCAGCCTGCTTCATTCACAGCGCTGGGCTCCTCCTTTCTTCCTGCCTTGTAGGTTCCATCCAGCTGGATCTCAACCACATGCTGAAGCCAGTCAAGACAGCCGAGAAGTGCACAGTGGACCTGCTTGACTCCGCGGAGAGGGTGGTCTCGCTCTTCGAGCAGAAGACAGTGAAGGGCTGGTGGCCTTGCGTGGCAGAGGAGAATGGAGAAAAGACCATCGGAGTAGGTCCCTCTCTTCTCTTAAAAATCATTTTTATTAAATTTTCTACTTTAACAATCCAATCAAATCACATTAAATATTCCAAATTATACATATACATATCAAATAATCTGAATATTTTGCCAAATTATGAATTTTTAATAGGACTTCCTATGCTTCAAATTCGGAGTTCAACTTGAAGGTTCCTCTCTTCTCATTGCACAATGAAAGCCTTCTCTGGGTCGAGCAGGGGTGGCAGGATCTGGGCCACGACTGTGGGGTCTGAGCTTGTGGGAACAGGCCAGGAAAGAGACCTTGGGATTGTGGCAGATCACTCAGTGAAAAGGTCTTCCTAGTGTACAGCAGCTGTGAAAAAGGCAGATTCCATGTTTAGGGATCATTTGGAAAGGCCTTGAAAATAAGCCTGCCAGTTTCAGATATGCAAATCATTATATAAATCTATGATGTGACCTTGTTTGGAATATACTGTGCAGTTCTAGAATTGATGGAGGTTCGGAAAAGTTCAAGGGGGTGGAGGAAAGGTTGCATTTGCATATTTTTAGTTTAGAAAAAGTGGGAATGTGAATGAAGAAGATTTTACAAGTTGTAATGAAAACAGATGGGAGGAAGCCAAACGCTAGATCACCCGGGACAGCTCAATGTTGGAAGTTTCAGGGTAGACAAAAGAAAATGCTTCTTCACACACACAGTGCATAGATAAATTGTGGAATTTGATGAATTAAGTTGTATTTCTATGCTTCTTTTCATCGAAATGAATCCCAAAGCGCCTTACAAACAAGAAATAACCATAACAGAACTGAGCGCTGCAAGTATGACCTAAATCATAGAAAACAATGAACAAATCGTCAGTAAAGGAATTGCAATCTGGAAGTCGCTACTAACAAAGTGGCAACTAAAAAGGAAGCTAAACACCACAGAGGTTTTCTGGGGTGGCCGTTCTGGGCCTTTACATCAGCCTGAATCAGAAAGCGTACCTAAATATTCTGGGGGAATTAGACTGCTTGGGCTACATCTAACTCAGTCCTACTCAGAGCAGAACCATTAAAATTAAGGAGCAGGAAATTAGTTCCGTCTATTCATATCAGTGGGTCTGTGCAGAGTAGGACTAATGTTGGATACAACCCTTTGTCTATCCAGCCAGGGTTCCCTGCCCTGACTGGTCTTGGCGCTCCAGGGTCTCAGGCAGAGAAGGGTGTCTCCTCCACTTGGTCTCCTCAGATCAGTGTTGTGGTCTTTGCATCTCAGTCTTCAAAATTTCCCTTTTCTCCCATACAGGGAAAGTTGGAAATGACCCTGGAGATCATCAGTGAGCAAGAGCATGACGAGAGGCCGGCTGGCTTGGGTCGCGATGAACCAAACATGAATCCCAAGCTGGAAGACCCAAAGTAAGAGTTCACAGTCGCCTTGGGGTATACAAAGGGGCTCTGCGCCTGTGCTCCTTCAGTCCATGCTGAAGCAAACATTGGGAAGCGGGTTTGGGGAAAATGCCATGCCATGCAGCAGGACACTCCTTGCATTGGTATTGCAGTCTGTTGTTTTATCCCATTGCAACAATCCTTCTATTGCATTGTCCCATCTCTTGCATGGCCCTCTCATGTGGCGGTATAGTTAGGGATACAGACCACAGGTTCTGGGTAGCTTGAGACTTTAGAATACCTCAGAAGACCTTAAGGTAAAGGTACCCCTGACCGTTAGGTCCAGTTGCGGACAACTCTGGAGTTGCGCACTCATCTCGCGCTATAGGCCGAGGGAGCTGGTGTTTGTCTGCAGACAGCTTCTGGGTCATGTGGCCAGCATGACTAAGCCGCTTCTGGTGAACCAGAGCAGCGCACGGAAACGGCGTTTACCTTCCCGCCAGAGCGGTACCTATTTATCTACTTGCACTTGACGTGCTTTTGAACTGCTAGGTTGGCAGGAGCAGGGACTGAGGAATGGGAGCTCACCCCGTCACAGGGATTCAAACCGCCGATCTTCTGATCGGCAAGTCCTAGGCTCTGTGGTTTAGGCCACAGCGCCACCCACGTCCCATCAGAAGACCTTAGTGCAGAGTAATTTTACAGTGAAGGAGACAGGCGGAGGTCTTCACCCTGGCCCTGCCCATGCTGTGGGCTTCTGAAAAGCCTGTGGTTGCCTCGACCTTCCATCTCAACCCTGCCCTGTCTCACCTGCTGCGATTCCCCACATGAGCTCCAGGGGATGACTCTGCCCAAGGGCACTGCCCTTCTGAAGGGTATCTGGCCCATCCTGGCACCTCTTCCAGGATTTCTGAGCCTAGCTGTGTCTCTTTGTCTGCAGGCGCCCAGAGACCTCCTTCCTGTGGTTTACCTCCCCCTACAAGACTCTGAAGTATATCCTGTGGAGGCGGTTCAAGTGGGTCTTCCTCATCTTCCTCTTAATCTTCATTGTGCTGCTCTTCCTGGGGATCTTCATCTACGCCTTCCCGGTAAGAACCACAGGGAGTTGGTGAGATGGTGAAATGCACGCACACTCCATGTCCAAAGTCATAGAATCGTACAGGTAGAAGGGACACTGAGGGCCATCTAGTCCAACCCCCTGAAATGCAAGTATCTCAACCAAACGAGCATCTCTTTATAGCAGGGGTGAGAGACCGTTTTCAGCCTCCCATGAACACTGGGTCCACTTTTGCCCCGGTCTCCATTTCAAGGTGCTATTTCTCAGTAGGGAATCCTAGAATTTTAGGCTTGGAAGGGACTCTGTTGGATCATAGAGAAGCATACCAAGAAAGCAGTTTGCCTGGGAGCACAATCCTTCTCGGTGCTCAGTGTGGAGAGTCTCCTGGAAAGTGTTCCCAGCTTGAATCGCTTAAAGATGGAGCAGGATGCTTTATGGAGAGTCACGCAGCCTGGGTTGCTCATTCCTGGGGCTTGAAAGGCGCTTGCTCTGCCCCCTCCTGAGGCCTAAATGTGGAGGAAGGGGCTGCCGCCTCATTAATCTGGACGGCAGAGTTTCCTCCCCCCCCCCAGGCCAGTCGTAGCTACATTCCACCTGCCCAGCTTGCTACGGGGCAAAGTTCCTGAGTACCTCCGTTTTTAAGCGCCGGAATAATTCATTCGGTGCCGCAAAATGTCCTGCACAAACCCTGATAAGAAAAACGACCCACTTGCCCTGGCCCCACACATAACAAATTCTGCGGCCGGGATATTAAAAACATACCTGCTTGGCCTGGAGGACGGAGGCCGAGGTGGCCAGGCAAATGAGGTGACAAATGTTCGGATCCTTTTGGGATGCCGGTTCCTTGCAGAGCTCAGTGCTCCCCGGCAACATGGCAGACTCCCCATGTTTTTATCCCCCTGTCACCCTGGACACATTAGCTGCCCAGGAACGAGGCCCTAACTCATTAGCTGCCGGGAGAAGCCCAGCCTCCCTTATCTGATGAGCTTCCCAGATGAACCCAAAGCAGCCAGCGAAGGTGTTGTTTTTGGGGTGAGGCTGCTGGGCACCTATCCTGATGCCCTTTTCATTTTGCATCCATTTCTGTGCACGATGGTATTGGGCAAGTTATGCATGGAATTGTAGAGTTGGGGGACCCCCAGGGTCATCCAGTCCAACCCCCTGCAAGGCAGGATTCATGTGCTGGCCTGGGGGCAACCCGTGAAACGCAGTCCAGGACCAGTCCAGAATCCAAAGGTTCTGCTAGGAGTCAGTCCGACAGGTCCAAGGCAGGACATGAGGCAGGAAACCAGGCAAGGACAGGTACAGGATCTGGCATATAGCAATGTTGCTCCTGCAACCTGGGGCGGGGTCCTACAGCCTTTTATGTTTGTCGGGGTAGCAGCCAGTCCTGATCCCCCAGTGACTCGCCTCCCTGTTTTGCCTGAAGGCGAGCACTCCTCCTGCAAGTACTCAGGTCTCTCCTTCTCTCAGACCTCAGTCTCTGCAGCTCGGGAGACGTTGGTTGGTAACTAGACCCAGAGGCCGCCTCAGCCTCCCCTGACCCAACCAGTAGTGGAGCAGCTGTAAGTGATGGCCCAGCTGGAGGCAACAAGGTAAAACAAGCAGGCCCCTGACTCAGCCCAGTTGGTGTTTGTTGCAGGGGAACCTGTGCAGACTGGGACTCTTCAGAATCAGGCCCCAGACTAGGTTCAGATGATGCCTGAGGCAAAGGATCCGGTGCGGACTTAGACTCCTCTGGTTCCGAGTTTAAGCCAGAGTCCCAGGCCTTCACAAATCGAAACTGAAATGTCCCTGACAGATGTCCATCCAACAGCTGCTTAGAAACCTCCAAGGAAGGAGAGTCAGTCTTCCAAGGGAGCACATTCTGCTGGTGAGCAGATCTTACCCTTGGGAAACCCGTTCATTACTGCTTGGATCCTAGAAAATTGAAGGCGGGCATCCTGGCTTGTTTCCAATCCATGCATATCCCCATATCTTTTGGGCAAAACATGACAATGCCACAAATAAGAGCGTCAGAACAACAGAAGAGGCCTAGTGGGCCAGGCCAAAGAGGCCTGTCTCGTCCAGCCTCCTGTTCTCACAGTGTCCAGCCAGATGCCCATTATGGGGAACCCCTAATCAGGATTCGAACACAAGAGCAACTCATTCCTCCTGCTGCTCCCAGCAGCTCAGAAGCATGCCACCTTGGACAGTGTTGGTGGTGCAAGTCAGCCTTCGTGGTTAGCAGCCATTGGTGACCTAATCCATTTCTATAGCCAACCAGTTGACTCATGGAGGTCCTTCGTGGCCTCACTGTGATGCTTGACAAAACCACAGGAAAATCTCCGCTTCATTAATTGTCGATCCCACTCCCCTAGGGCTGCCATTTCGTCCATCGAAAATGGCATCTGGGAGGAAATTTTGGAAAGCGGCTAAAATGTCCAGGAAAACCCGGGCTTAAGACGTAAAAAGGCTGATCACTGAAGAATTGATGCTTTTGAATTATGGTGCTGGAGGAGACTCTTGGGAGTCCCATGGACTGCAAGAAGATCAAACTTCTCCATTCTGAAGGAAATCAGCCCTGAGTGCTCACTGGAAGGACAGATCCTGAAGCTGAGGCTCCAAGACTTTGGCCACCTCAGGAGAAGAGAAGACTCCCTGGAAAAGACCCTGATGTTGGGAAAGATGGAGGGCGCAAGGAGAAGGGGACGACAGAGGACGAGATGGTGGGACAGTGTTCTCGAAGAGACCAGCATGAGTTTGACCAAACTGCGGGAGGCAGTGGAAGACAGGAGTGCCTGGCGTGTTCTGGTCCAGGGGGTCACGAAGAGTCGGACACGACTAAACGACTAAACAACAACAACAATGGCAGCCCATATCAGAAGTGTTGATTTTTGTTGGTGTTTTTCATTTAAAAAAATAGGTGAAAAACTTCTCTTTAGACAAGAAACCTCCACAACTTTTGTGTCTGGGTTTTCACTTTTTGTAATATGGAAACCCTACACTCCCCAGATCTTTTAAGGATATGGAACCAGATCCTCAGCATGTTTGCTCAGGTGTAAGGGCCGTAGCTTATTGACAGAGCATCTGCCTCACCAGAAGAAGGTCTCGGGTTCCATCTCCGATGACCTTCTCCCATTAGGACTGTGAGCGATGCTTGCTTGAAATCCTGGCATGGTGGCTGCCAGCCTGTGCAGGCACCACTGAGAAACATGGACTCGCTATAAGTCAGTGCCCTCTGAGACTTACGGCATAAGCCGAACCATGTCTACTCAGAGGTAGACCCTATTGAATTCACCGGGGCTCACTCCCAGGTAAAATGGCTCAGGACTTCAGCCTTACTTTGGTGTCAATGTCTGCTGCCTGAGGTTGCATTTCATGGCAATTTGGATGGTGGAAGAAGCCCTTAAGTCTCTGGGATGAAGCAGAACAGAAATCGAGCTGGATTTGTGAAAATGAGGGGGCAGCCCGACTCGTATTTCTGAAAAGCAACTGAGGCATGTCATGGAATTTTTCTGCTTTCATTTATTTAGAATCGTTCTCCTGCCCCCCACCCATCCCCTTCCCTCTCCCCATTTATTGAGGTTGCTGACTTGAACGTCTCGTCCTGGATCTGGGTTCTCTTTCCCTGCTCTGTTACCCATTACTCTTTGGCAATAGTGCTAGCATTGGGGAAGGGCAGGGGGGAGGAATTGGTGACGCTCCGAGTATCAGGGATGCCCCCAAACACGAAGAGGCCTGGCAAGGCCCCGAGAAGTGATTTCTTGCTTCATATCAGAGTGGATGCAGATGGAAAATTGCACAACGGCCGGCTTTTAAAAATACTGCTCAGCTCCTACATGGAAGATGGAGCAAGCGCGCTTCCTGCGGCTCCACAGGGCTGGACCCAAACAGATAGATTCAAATTCTAGGAAAGGCGATTCCGACTCAACATCAGGAAGAACTTTCTGGTGGTGAGAGCTGTTCAGCAGTGGGACAGACTCCCTTGGAAGGTCAACCTATCAGGGCTTCAGTAATAATAATAATAATAATAATAATAATAATAATAATAATAATAATAATATTTAGACCCTGCCCATCCGGCTGAGTTTCCCTAGCCACTTTGGGCGGCTCCCAACAGAATATTAATAACATGATAAAACATCAAACATCAAAAACTTCCCTAAACAGGGCTGCCTTCAGATGTCTTCTAAAAGTCAGATAGTTGTTTATTTCCTTGACATCTGATGGGAGGGGTTCCACAGGGCAGGCGCCACAACCAAGAAGGCCCTCTGCCTGGTTCCCTGTAACCTCACTTCTTGCAGGGAGGGAACTGCCAGAAGGCCGCCGGAAGAGGGACCCCGGTGTCCGGGCTGAATGATAGGGCCGTGGAGATGCTCCTTCAGGTAGCTGAGATTCTTGCATAGCCAGGAGTTGGAGTATATGACCCTCGGGGTCCCTTCCAACTCTATAATTCTACGGTCCTATGATTCAGTTTGCTGCCTTGCTGGAACAGGTGGGTGGGAGGCTATAATGTTCTTCCACGGCCACCGCTTTCCCACAAGGCAGACTTGCCCAGGGTAGCCCACCAGCCCTGCCCAGGGGCTGACAGGGGCCTTGAGAACCCCCCCCCTTCTGATGCTCTCCTAGGACTGCGCACAAGTCCAAGGGGGAAGAGGTCCAGTGCTCAGTGGGAGAGCATGTGCTGTTCATGTGAAAGGACCCAGGTTCCTTCCTTGATGGCAACACCATCCTGGGCTAGGAAAGACCCTGATCTCAAACTGAATAGCTCAGGCATTAGAGCAGGAGACACCTAATCTCAGGGTTGTGGGTTCAAGCCCCCCATTGGCCAAAAGATTCCTGCATCGCAGGGGGTTGGACCAAATGACCTTCACGGCCCCTTCCAACTGTATGAGTCTGTGATTCTAAACCCCGGAGAACCATTCCCTCTTGGTGTGGAGCAGGGAGGCTAAAGGCCGCTAACTTACGGCTCTCTGGGTGTTCCCGGCTTCTGTCAGGCTCAGCCACAGAAAAAAACCCCAAACCCAAACTGCAGAGTGAGATCCTGCGCATGATTCCCACATGGAGCGAACATGGGCACCGCCCACAAGGGGCGTCTCCTGCTGCCACTTCCTACCATCTCTTTTTCCCCGTCTTGGGCGATGAAGCCTTTTTGGCTTCCGCCATCCCTCCAAGTTTGAAGAAGAAGTAGAGGAATTTGGATTTGATATCCCGCTTTATCACTACCCGAAGGAGTCTCAAAGCGGCTAACATTCTCCTCTCCCTTCCTCCCCCACAACAAACACTCTGTCACTCTGTGAGGTGAGTGAGGCTGAGAGACTTCAGAGAAGTGTGACTGGCCCAAGGTCACCCAGCAGCTGCAGGTGGAGGAGCAGGGAATCGAGCCCGGTTCACCAGATTACGAGTCCACCGCTCTTAACCACTACACCACACTGGCCTTTTCCACCCAGATGGGAGGGCCCCCTCCCCATCCTGGCCTCGCAGACAAGCCCTAAAAATAACAGCCTCAATATTCTGGAGGAAGCCTCCCGAAAGACAAATGGTGGGAAATTAATTAGGAGGTTCTCATGTTCCGCCGAGGGAGCTTGCTAATGGTGCGTGATGATGTGCCTCGCTTTGGACTGGCTCGTTTTATGGGGCGGAGGGCGTTCCTCCCCCCACCCTGCCCCCCCAGTGGGAAGAGACCCTCATAAGTTGGTGCAAACGGCAGTTTATTACGCTGCCTGGGGTCACACTTCCCTACCCCACCCCTTCCCGGTTGGCTCTGGTTCCTCTCGCTCTCCTTCCAACGTTGCTTTTTTAGGGTGGGGGCAACAGAACAGGCCAAGCGGTGGCTATCAGCCCGTCCCAATTAAATCCAGCGGGTTTGGAAGGGAACTGCCTGCCTTCGCCGAGCCGTGTGTATGTGTGAATCGGAGCTGCTTTCCACCTCTTTCCAAGCAGCATAAACATGGATGTCAGCTTGGCTTTGCTACAGATTTAATAAGGGAAGCGTTTGGAATATTTATGTGACGGGCTCCGTGCTGGAAAGACGGCCGGCCACAGAGGGGAGAATAGTCCAGAGGTGGCCAGAGCTGGGGGTCAGGGTGGAGATGTGAGCACGTGCACCAGGGTCTTATTTATTGAAGACCATTCTCTGCAGCTTTCTTCAGCAGTTTGCAGACTTTCCCCCAAGCCACTGGGCCCTTGGTTCCATTCAGAGGCATCGGGGCGCGGGTGGCATTGTGGTCTAAACCACTGAGCATCTTGGGCTTGCTGATCAGAAGGTCAGCGGTTCGAATCCCCGCGACGGGGTGAGGTCCTGTTGCTCGAGGGAGCCAGCGTACAGCTTCTGGGTCATGTGGCCAGCATGACTAAGCCGCTTCTGGCGAACCAGAGCAGCGCACGGAAACGCCGTTTACCTTCCCGCCGGAGTGGTACCTATTCATCTACTTGCACTTTGACGTGCTTTCGAACTGCTAGGTGGGCAGGAGCAGGGACCGAGCAACGGGAGCTCACCCCGTCGCGGGGATTCGAAATGCCGACCTTCTGATCGGCAAGCCCTAGGCTCTGTGGTTTAACCCACAGCGCCACCCTTGTCCCTTATTATTAATAAGTACTATTAAATCTGGGTGGATTCCAACATATATAAAAACACCAGCTATTAAAAACCTCCCGACACAGAGCTGCCTTCAGATTTCTTCTAAAAGTCGAGTCGTTCTTCATCTCCTTGAAATCTGAAGGGAGGGCGTTCCGCAGGGAGGGCGCCACTACCGAGAAGGCCCTTCCTCAACTCACCCCCTGGGTCCCTAAACCCATCCCCCTACCTTATCAAAAGCATGATTCCTAACGGAGGTTTGCACAACCCACTAAGGAAGACGGCGACACGAGAAAATTCGAAACGCTCACCATTCATTGCACGTTTATTCAAAACCGAATTAAAACTGTTCAAGTTTGGTTGATACAGCAGAACGGATGAACGTGACCTAGTGATAGCAGTTTTTCAAAGTCGGGTGGTCATTTATGCCTCTTGGCACCCCCCCCCCGGTGATTCCCCACTTTCCTCCCCCAAGGTGGGTCCTGCCTGCTTTGATAGGGTTGCCACATTTATTTATTTTGGGGCCAAAGTTGTTGAGCTTAAAAAACACACACTTCTGACATGGGTTGCCCTATGCCTGGGTCTTCCTGGACATTTTTGCTGATTTTCAGAAATTCCACCTAGACGTTATTTCCAGCAGATGAATCCTGGCTACATCCGGGAAATTCTGGACCTATGGCAGCCCTGCGCTTTGGGAACTGCCAGCTTAATTTTTCCCCCCATTTCTAAGCGGCAGACATAAAAAAAAGAAAAGAAATCAGCACAAAAGAGGACCAGAAGTCCCTAAGAGTTGATCAGAAAGCCAAACGCTCCCTTTTTCTAGGTTATGACCTGTTTCATTCTCCCCTGTCCTTGCTGGTCTTTTTTTGTTTTCCAAAAAATTTATTAGTTTTCCAAATTTATAAGAAACAAATAAGAAAACATTGTCCTTGCTGGTCTTGCCTGGACCTGGACGCTGCCGGACTCTCCTGCCCGGTCCATCCTCTGGCAAAGGCCTCTCTCGGTGGCAGAGATTGTTAGGAGGGCAAAAGCAGCAGCTGCTCTCGCCTGCTGGGAAAAGTTATCGGCCGTTTGGAAGACTTTAACTGGCGCTCAGAATCTGTTTATGGATCAGGGGTGTTTTCTTCTTCTTCTAACATATGGAAGAGATGAAGCAAAACTGTTCCTGGAAATGAATATATCAGAAGTATTCTCTGCCAGGCCAGTAATGTTAATTTTTTATATATATAAAAAGAAATCTGTGCTATTAGGTATTTCCACATGGGTTATTTCTTCAGGAACACTTGTTGTTTTCTGCAAATTTGCTCTTGTTTTGGGGAGGGGAAAGAGCCACTTTTGAGGAAGGAGAGTATATATTTAAAGAAGATAAATATATGAGTATGTTAAATAATAATAATAATAATAATAATAATAATAATAATAATAATAATAATATATTCTTTATACCCTGCCCATCTTGCTGGGTGTCCACAGCCACTCTGGGCGGCTTCCGACAAAAGATTAAAAATACATTAAAACATCAGTGATTAAAAACTTCCCTAAACAGTTAATTTGGATATGCAAAAGATATTAAAAATAAATTTACGAAACCACAGAAAGAGGGGGAAGGAAGTCAAGTTTTAAAATGTCAGAATGATTGTAAAATCAGTGAAATTTATATATCTGAAAAGTACAAATACCGTATTTTTTGCTCCATAAGACACACTTGACCATATGACACACTTAGTTTTTAGAGGGGGAATGCAAGAAAAAAATATTCAGTATGCATCCCAGGCTCTGCTCAGTGCTCCCTTTCACGAGCTGCGTGGAGCGTGTGTGCAGCGCTTGCAGGCTTTTCCCCGAGGATGGAGAAGGGGCAGAAGCTAGAACAGCAAGAGGGAGCGCTGCGCAGAGATCCCTCTTGCTGTTCTGGCTTCTGGGATAGCTGCGCAGCCTGCATTCTCTCCATAAGACTCACACACATTTCCCCTTACTTTTTAGGAGGGAAAAAGTGCGTCTTATAGAGCGAAAAATAGGGTAATTAAAATAAAATAATTAAAATAAAATAATTGCCCAGAGCGACCTTTCCTCACCTGCTTGCCTTTGTCTCCCTGCAGAACTATGCTGCCATGAAGCTGGTGAAGCCCTTCAGCTGAACGTGGGCCAGGGAGGAGAAAGAGCTGCTGGGAAGGAGCTGGAGGACCCGCTGAGATCCCCGGACGATGGCGCCTTTCCAAAGTCACGGCCCGACCTTTGCCACACTGTGCAAAGGGGGAAAGGAATTGGTGGCGCCTCCTGGCCAAAACTGCACTCTTTCAGACACACACACACACAACCCCTCCCTCCCTACTTTTCCAACCCTGCGACTGCTGCTCAGGTGACTGAACTGGTATACCAAAGCTGGCCTTTCCCCAACCCTCTGCAGGCTTGTTTTCTGTACAGTGGTACCTCTGGTTATGAACGTGATCCGTTCCGGAGGCCCATTCACAACATGAAAAGAACGCAACCCGCAGCGGCGCATCTGCGCACATGCGGGTCGCAATTTGCTGCTTCTGGTCATGCGTGTGATGTCATTTTGTGCATCTGTGCATGCACAAGTGGCAAAACCCGGAAGTGACCCATTCTGTACTTCCGGGTCGCCGCAGGACGTAACCTGAAAGAACGTAACATGAAGCGGATGTAACATGAGGTATGACTGTATAGAGAAGCTGAAAGAGTTTCCTTGAGACTTCCTTTGGACACCGGGACAAGAAAATGGTCGCTTCTTGCCCAACGGTAGCTGTCCCAGGAGAAGAGCTGGATCCTAGCATGAGACTTCCTCTTCCGGCATCGGCAAGGTGCACGAAGCCTCTTGGAAACGGAAAAGCATGGTCCAGTGGGTTTTTAGGATCCGGACCCCGGAATCCTCCACACCTCATAATCCAGATACTCCCCAGCGTTCTTGCTTACCAGGAGCGGGTCCTATTTCACAATCCCTCCCCCTGAAAAAAAACTCTACGTTGGTTTGGTCGATTTCCGGGATGCCTTATGCAAATATTCCTGTGAGCTTCTTCTTCACGTCTCAGCCCCTTTCTCCACTCTCCAGGATCTCTAGGGCTGAAATCTCTGGGGCACCCACCTCTTGTGCCTGGGTCAACGCAAGCACTTGAACAGAGGGCCACCATTTCATACACTGTGACACTTAAAGTATATTTTGCACTGTTGGCTAAAGATTGGAGGGCGGCGACATTTTTCTTTGGAACAGATACCCTATTAGTTAAAAAATCTGTTTGTAAAAAAGGCTTGGAAAGAATGAATGATCAGAGCAGATGGAGAAGATCCATGTGTAATGAGAATTGGGGTGTGTATTATTTCACCTGTGAACTGTTTGACAGCACCCAAAATCCTGTGCTCATAACCAGGGATTCAATTTTGTTTTAATTTTAATGAGAAACTATCCAATGCACACTTTCTGATCTGCAAATTCAAGCACACCTATTCTTTGAAATTCAAACTTCTCTGAGTTTTGCCGGTCAATTCCCCAGCCAAATTGTGTGTACAAAATGCCATATATTAGGAAGTGTGCATTAAAAATGTAGACAATGGTGAAACTGGCATACAAAAATGCATTATTCTGGAGAAAATTGCTTTGCAAAAATGTGTACATTAGTCAAAATTGCATACAAAAATGTGTACATTAGGAGGAACTAAAATGCCCATGAGTGCTTTTCTAAGAAATAGCAAATTGTTGCCAAAATGTGGAGAACTAAATTTAAGATCAGAAAAAAGAGGAAACCATAGAAACTTAAGCGGACAGATTTGTCTATCTATCCCGTGTCTAACTAATTCCACAATTGTCACAGGCAACCAAATTGTTCAAATTCTGATAAGATAAATCAGACCGTTACAGAATTCAGGGAGCAGAAATAAATTTGGAGGACCATCTGGGTGGATGTTCTCCTGCTGCAGCTTCATTCCATGTTCTTGTACCAAACCCATGCACTTCTGCAGGGCTTGAGCAGGAGAACTTCTCACTGGATGGTGCTCTTGAGAAGCAGGTGTTCAGGGTTAAAATTCACCAAGTTTAGACTGACTTCCAAACATTTCAAAAATAAGTACAGTACTGGGCGATTTATTTTGGACAGCATTTGCAAAGACCTTGCGACGGGGCTGAAGACAGAGGCTGCTCCCCCCCCCCCTTTAATGCAAAGTTGTCAAGTTTCAAAATGTGAAGAGATTGAAAACGTTGCCAGGTTTCACACTGGTGAGAAATGCTTTTTTCAGATCTGCCCTCTGGCAGCTGGACCTGCCACAGCTGTTGACTGATGGCAGGCCGGACTAAGTTATTATTGGGCTGCAAAGGAGAACACTCTCTCTCTCTCTCTCTCTCTCTCTCTCTCTCTCTCTCTCACACACACACACACACACAATTCTTTTTATTTTTATTTTTTCTCCTGACACGCTTCCAATCTGCCTCTGCCCGTTTTCCAGTCCAAAGCCTGGACCTCCCATCAACCGACCTACTTTGGCCAGCCTAATGTGGCTGTTCCCTCATTAGCAAATCTGCAAAAACTAGAATGGCAGATTTTCATTGCTTTGCCAAGCAAGCCTTTGCCTGTCTGCTCAGAAGCAAACCCCTCTGAATCCCACAGGACTTACTCTGAGAAAAGTGTGCTTAGGATCACAGCCATAACCATGTAAATTAACGGAGAACCTTTTGGTCAACTGGGCTGCCAATTTCAAGACAAGCTGCGATTGTTTTTTCTCTCATGCAAGTGTTTTCTGAATGCTGTGCCTTCTCTGGGGGCTGGAAGTTTGCTTCCCCGCCCTCCAGAACAATTGTTTTTGCTTCTTATGCAAATATGTGTAGATTTAATCAGTGCTTTCACCTCTTAGCAACTGAGCAATTTAAGTGGCTTACAAATTATTTCACTGGTTGGCAGCCAGGGATGGGGCAGAAATGGAATCAGGTTCATGTTTAAAAGCGAACCTACCGAATTCTCACTTTCTGAAACAAGAAGGGAATCGAAATGCCGTCATCCATCGAAATTCGCTCTTTTCTGAATTTTGCAATGCAGTTCTCCAGTCTCAGACGAGGCAACTAAAATTGTGTATGTTTGTGAAAGTAATATGAAAATATTCATTATGTAAGGGGGGGATTGCTTTGCAGGAATGTTTGTGTTAGGCAAAATTGCGCCCCCCCCCCAAAATTGAGATTGTTAGAAGAAATTTACGCTAAAATATTGACGGATGTTCATGAGGACTTGGAACTTCAGAGTGGAAAAATGAGGAACTGAGAGAAATTTGCCCATCCCTAGCAATGGTCCCACCAAATGACAACCCTTCAGCAGTTGGGGGAATGCTTCTGCTGACAGTGGCCCACATGAGTCCTCTTGGACAACCAACCCATGCAGAGGCATTTAGACTCTGATTTTGCATAACCTCAACAGACCCCTGCGACCCACCCCTTGCTTGCTCAAAGGGTTTATTCTGTTTCCTGGCCTGGGTGCTGAGGCCCAAAAGGCAGGCTAGGCTTCCTGTCCCATCCAGAGGGAGCGAGCCCCAATCCGTTTTGCATTTTATTTTACTATTTTATGCAATATTATGGAGCACCTTCTGCAGGCCTGATCTTTGCTGCAGCTGAGACAAACCAGAAGCCACATATAAAACTGCTTCAGAGCCGCTCCAGAGCTCAGGGCTCTTTGAAAGGGAGGTGGCTGGGAGTTTTCTGTATCACCTGTATTTGCCTTGGAAGCAATATCGCAATTGCATTGCGGTTACCAGTGAAATCCTATTAAACCTCCCGCATGCCTCTGGTGTTTTATTTTCCAGAACATGAAGCTCAGGGGTGTGGGGGTGGGGTGGGGTGTTTATAGCTCTCCCATCTCCCCCCAACCCAACCCCCCAAAACACATGGAGAGCCATTGCATCTGATGCCACTTAGCAGGGAATCAAATGGAGGTGTGTCGCCATCTTGTTTATCTCCATTGCACTGGGTGAAGAAGGTGAGATGGCTCAGGATTCTTTGCTTTCAACTGCCAGCAGCTCTCCTGGTAGGTTCCCCACACATTTTGCAAGAGTAACTGTGGAACAGCAGGTCCTCTGCGTGCAAAAAATAAAACACAGCCCAAATCCAGTCCTTCTGGATTAGACTAAGGTGGGTCCACCAAGTCTTGGGTTTAAGCACAGTGAAGCAGATGCCAAGTTGCCAAGCAAGGCATGGCAGGGATGGTCCTTCCAGGCTGCTTTGTCCCTGGTTGGCATCTGGTACCCAGAGGCACTGTTCAAGTTGTAAGGGGGTGAGCAATGTCTAGGCAACATGATGACCATGTACATAAGCAATGCACAATCTTTTATAGAATTCCTTCAAACCATAACAAGTACAATATGAAATCTTTAATCTCAAAGTCTCTGGAAATCTTTAAATGAAGTGAGGTACCAGATGAAAGACAATAAAATTATTTGTAAAGTGATATGTGCATGCAGGTCATCATCTGTAAAAAATTATTTTCAGTTGATGAAGCAATTCTCTATCCTCCCACCACACTGACGAAGAATTCTAGGAAACAGTAGTCAATATCCTGAATCACTGTTCAGTGTTGGACATCATATTTGCTGAATACACAAAGCTTCACAGCTTGTCTTTCATCATACAAAGTCCAGTTGCAGGGCTTTTCTTATGTGCTCAGAAGAGTAAGTGGGAACAGTGATTCAGCAGGGATAGTAGTATTGGAAAGGTGGGGTATAAATCTGTATCATAAATAAGTGGGAATCAGCCTAGAGGTAGGTCTGTGTCATCATTCCCACCCACCATCTCCACTTCTGGGAATTATTCAGAGCTTTGTGGAAATCCTATTTTGGCTATCCTGGCTCCTAGCCATTAAGAGACCCACCCTCGTCCCTTGATGGCTGTCAAAGCCATCTTCGTGGCAACCACTGCATGATGTGATGGAGGACTCCCTTTTGTCTCTTCTGGAGAGTCTTCTGAGATAGACCTTCCACAGTCACTGTCGTTACAGTAAGAGCTGATTGACTGTGGAATGGTCTCCCTTGGGGAAATGGTGGACTCTCCTTCCGTGGAGGTTTTTAAGCAGAGGTTAGATGTCCATCTGCCAAGCTTGATTCCTGCATTGCAGGGGACTGGCCTGGATGATCCTTGTGGTCCCTTCCAACTCTCCAGCTCTATGAGCTCTCCTTATTAGTGCACCTGCGATTTGCTGTTAGGAGGTGAAAAAGACTCTCCACCTGCTTTCTCCACCCGTTGCATCATTTTGCAAACCCAAGCTTGTGCTCTCGCTCTCTCCCCAGTGGGAGAGGAAAGGAGGCAGGTAATCCTCTGGCAAGGTCGGTCTCCAAGAAGGCAGCCACGTTGCTGCACACTTCTTGACTTTATGTTGGAATCATTTCAGACCCGCCGTGGAAGTGTGCCCCCGCCACCACCGCCAGGGAGATCTCCTGCCAGGAACCCTCTGACGGCCTCCCACACCATCTTCCCGGCTGCTTTCCCATACCTCTCCCATCACGTAATTGCCACGGGCCCGTCTGAGCCGAGCTTTGCTCGTAATGCTTTTTGCAGGATGCCCCTTGAAAAGATCAACCCACGAGATGGTTGGATTTCCCCCATCAGGCTGGTTCTGTCCCAAAAATTCCGGATGGGCTGCAACCGAGACAAGAACATACCAGAATGAAAAGTCATTTCAAAACAAACCAGCCTCCTTCCTTGGAGGTTTCTAAGCAGCGATTGGCCGTCCGTCTGTTGAGGATTCTTTAGCTGGGATTCTGGCATTGTAGGGGGTTGACTAGATGGCCCTTGAGGTCTCTTCTGGTTGTGCAATTCTATGATCGTATCAACCTAAAGACCATGAGCCTACCGAGTGGTAGAGAGTGGGAACAGTCCTCTCAGGGGGTAGGAGGAGATGAGACGGTTATAGGAGCCGAGAGAAGGAGAGATGAAAACAAGAAAGTTGAGGATGAGGGGAGAGAAGCCATCTATGTAGCATTTGGGGCCTTCCCCACAAGGAGTTTAGTGCGCATGGGATCTCTATGCTTTGTTCACGCATTTTATATGGGGCCTCCACACCCAATCATTATCCTCCTGTATTTTCTGGGTGGTTCCTCCATCTTCTCCCAAGCTATAGACTGACTTTTCCAAAAGAATAAAATAGTAAGGCAATCTCTGGACAAGGCTCACCTGCACACTCTAGTTCATTCCTTGGTAACCTCAAGGCTGGATTACTGTAATGCACTCCATGTGGGGCTGCCCTTGGGTCTGGTCTGGAGGTTTCAGCTAGTGCAGGATGTTGTGGCTAGACTGGCAATGGAAACAGATGACTGCCAACACTTGACCCCAGTGTTAAAAGACCTGCCCTGCCTTCCTGTCTCCTACCAAGCCAGGTTCAAGGCTCATGGACGGGTGTACAAAACCTTGAATATCTTAGGGCCTTGCTCCCGACACTCCAAGTCCCTATTAGCCTGAAGTGTGGCATCTGTGCTGTAGAATTTCCAACTCTATGGAACTTCCTTCTATGACTAGACAACAACTGCAACAATGCAGCGAGTGCCTTGATTGCAGAAAGTGGGGAGGAATTAAAGAACCTTTTAATGAGGGTGAAAGAGGAGAGCACAAAATATGGTCTGAAGCTCAACATCAAAAAAAGATCATGGCCACTGGTCCCATCACCTCCTGGCAAATAGTAGGGGAAGAAATGGAGGCAGTGAGAGATTTTACTTTCTTGGGTTCCATGATCACTGCAGGAGGTGACAGCAGTCACGAAATTAAAAGACGCCTGATTATTGGGAGGAAAGCAATGACAAACCTAGACAGCATCTTAAAAAGCAGAGACATCACCTTGCCGACAAAGCTCCATATAATTAAAGCTATGGTTTTCCCAGTAGTGATGTATGGAAGTGAGAGCTGGACCATCAAGAAGGCTGATCACCGAAGAATTGATGCTTTTGAATTCTGGTGCTGGAGGAGACTCTTGAGAGTCCCATGGGCTGCAAGAAGATCAAACCTCTCCATTCTGAAGGAAATCAGCCCTGAGTGCTCACTGGAAGGACAGATCCTGAAGCTGAGGCTCCAAGACTTTGGCCACCTCATGAGAAGAGAAGACTCCCTGGGAAAGACTCTGATGTTGGGATAGATGGAGGGCACAAGGAGAAGGGGATGATGGAGGATGAGATGGTGGGACAGTGTTCTCGAAGCTGCTAACATGAGTTTGACCAAACTGCGGGAGGCAGTGGAAGACAGGAGTGCCTGGCATGCTCTGGTCCAGAGGGTCACGAAGAGGCGGACACGACAAAATGACTAAACAACAACAGCAATGCAGTGAGTGGGTGAGGGGAGATACCAAATGAGAAGGACACATAGGGGGAGGTTTACTTATTTATTTTGTGATGGCAGCAGACGTTGCTGAGATTTGCACCCCCCTCCCTTGCGCTTTCGTTCCTGCCTGGTCCGTCTGCACATATGCACACGCGAGCACATAAGCACACCAGGAAAAGGCCTACGAAGTGCCGCCGGGGCCTGGAGCGCTGTCTCTCGTGCACGCATAAAAGTTAATTGCAGAATGTTCCACTGCTTAGCGAAGTTTGTGATGCTTGTTTTCATATTATTTCCTTGGTCTTTAACTCTTGTGTTGTGCGTAATTGAAGGCTGGAATTATGGAGTGTGCCGGCTGCCCGTAGGGGACGCCACAACAACATACCTTTGTGTTCCTGCACGGTGTTGGTTCGGCCTGGCGAGGCGGAGGGCTGCCAGGATTAGACGCTGGCCGGCTGCCACACCGCAAGCAAGATGAACTCTCGTAACCCCAAGTAGCAGACTCCCGGGCTTCATGCGCCTGAGGTCCCCTCACCCCCATTTATTTGCTGCATTAACTGGTCTCTTTGCAAAGTGGAAAATATCACCTTTTATCTTTTGCAAATAGCCACCAACACCGACATGTCAATGGTTGGAAAGTTGTCACTGAGATGATCGTGTTACGCAGAGTGTCTGGGGCAACCGAGCCAGATGGTGGAGTAGAAATAATATAATTGATTAAAGTACAATTATATTTATACCTTAATCGGGGAGGGGGGGTCATATTTCTCTCCATTTGTGTGGGAAAGGAGTCTTTTAGGACATGACCTGAAATGTTAGAAAGGAAGTCCCACCAAACTGAACATAAATGCTATGAAAGTTCCTTTCTTTTCACAATTTGAAGTGCATGTGTTATCTTTTGGTGCGTCTGAGTTGAAAATAAGAGCCCCAGATAGATAGATAGATAGATAGATAGATAGATAGATAGATAGATAGACAGACAGATAATTAAGACTTAATTACTGGTATTACAAGCTCCCAAGCCAGGTTTAGGCTCATTTCATCTGAGTATTTTGAGCAGTGGGGTCACCCAGAGACCCTGCTCCCCAATCCTGACCCTTTGCCCTGACCACATGTGCGGCTTTATCACCAGCTAACAGGGGCCCTGGTGGGCTTGCCGTTGCCTTGATTGATTGAATGAGTGCATTTTTAAAAATATACCTATTCACTTTAAAAAAGAACAATCCTCAAAGCAGTTTTCAAAAACCCAAAACATTAAAATTAAGCTAAATTAGTAAAACAGAAACTGGGCCAGATGGACGGGGTGTTATTATGGTCTAAACAAAAGTGTTTTTAGCTTGGAAAGAGCACAGCAAAGACTCCTGCCTGATGTCAATAGGCAGGAAGTTCCAATGTCTCTGTGCTGCCACACTAAATGACCGAGTCCTTTCAAATGCAGAATGAGTAATATACGTGGCACCTCTATGAGTGCCACTTCCACCAATCAAAGGGGTCGATTGGCCATGGGCTACAGCGAATTTGCAGGAAAACTTGATGTTAAGAACCCTATATACTAATAGTAGGGACGTGGGTGGTGCTGTGGTCTAAACCACTGAACCTCTTGGGCTTGCTGATTGGAAGGTCAGCGGTTCGAATCCCTGTGATGGGGTGAGCTCCCGTTGCTCTGTCTCAGCTCCTGCCAACCTAGCAGTTTGAAAGCACACCAGTGCAAGTAGATAAATAGGTACTGCTGTGGCGGGAAGGAAAACGGCGTTTCTGTGCACTCTGGTTTCCGCAATGGTGTTCCATTGCCCCAGTAGTGGTTTAGTCCTGCTGACCACACGACCTGGAAAGCTATTTGTATACGATCGCCGGCTCCCTCGGCCTGAAAGCGAGATAAGCACCACAACCCCATAGTCGCCTTTGACTGCATTTAACCGTCCAGGGATCCTTTACCTTTTACCTTATACTAATAGTAATGCCTTGAGCTTGGACTGGCATCCATTCAGCTTCTGGGGAGAATTTTGGACTCAGCAAATATTTTGCGCCAAAATTACTTGCAAGGTGGGAGCAGAGCAGAGACTTGAGATCTTCTGCTGCAAGCGGGGACATCCCAGGAATGGCTCCAACTCCACTTAGCAGCAGCACCCCTTCCTTAGGATGAGGGGAGGGAGCCCAGTTCCCTGCCATGTGCTCCTCATGCTGAACATTGCAGGTTCATCTCCTGGCATCCCTGAAGGCTCTTAGGTGGAAGGACCCCGGAGAGAGCTTTTGCTTAATGGAGCAAAGTAATGGCATTGCAGATGGCAGCATCCTATGATTATAGAACTGACAAATTGGAAGGGAACCCCAAGGTTCATCCAGCCTAACCCCCTGCAATGCAGGAGTCACAATGGGGAGTGGCCGCCGAGACCATATAACACCGGTCCTGAGAGATCTGCATTGGCTCCCAATACGTTTCCAAGCACAATTCAAAGTGTTGGTGCTGACCTTTGAAGCCCTAAATGGCCTCGGCCCAGTATATCTGAAGGAGCGTCTCCACCCCCATCGTTCTGCCCGGACACTGAGGTCCAGTTCTGGGGGCCTTCTGGCGGTTCCCTCTCTGTGAGAAGTGAGGTTACAGGGAACCAGGCAGAGGGCCTTCTCGGTGGCGGCGCCCACCCTGTGGAATGCCCTCCCAGCAGATGTCAAGGAAATAAACTACTATTTTACTTTTAAAAGATAACTGAAGGCGGCCATTTTAGGGAAGTTTTTAAATGTCTGATGCTGTATTGTTTTTAATATTTGTTTGGAAGCCGCCCAGAGTGGCTGGGGAAACCCAGCCAGATAGGTGGGGTATAAATAATAAATTATTATTATTATTATTATTATTATTATTATTATTATTATTATTATTATTATAGCATCCCAGGCAGGTGGCCACCCAACCTCTGCTGAAGAATCTCCAAGGATGGAGAGTCCATTCCATTTCCTGATGGAATCAATTCTGCTGTCGGACAACTGCTCTACACACATAAAATGAATTTATGCACAGGCATCTTCCAAAAACCCATCCCAAACCCAAACCCCAAAAGTCCCATGGCGATTGGCAAATGGTAATGGGGGCAGGATTGTGAAATCTGGAAGCCCCTAGTCATGAACCAGCACATGGGCAGTGGATACAGATTCAGTGGTTCTGACTCGAGGAACAAGGCAGTTGAGCAGCTTGGCATCTGTATCCATGACTGAACAGCCCCTTTTAGGATCCACTCTGCTCACCCCAAAAAGGGGGAGGGTCTAGAAAAGGTGCCCTGAATATAGTCTGCCTCCCTTTTTTCCTGCCTCGATTACCACGCCCAGTGGGGTCACCACCCAGCGGTCGCAAAAGACAATTGATGCAAGGGAGAAACATGCTCAGAGGAAGGTAAACCCTCACCGTGATCAACTCCTGCCCAGAAACCAATATCCCCACTGTGGAAGGATCCAGAATTGGCCTCCACAGTCACTTATAGATTCATTGTTAAAACCGTGTTTATAGAAGACAATCTTACTTGGCTATGAGGGAAGAAGAAGAAGGCCATCAGAAAGTTTTTTCCTGATGTTTTTCCATGCTGTGGGTTGCAGTATCCTTTTGCCTGGTTCATAATGGCGGAGGAACCCTCTCTGGCACTCGGGGTGGGATGCTGAAGCGCAGGGCGACTGTGCATGCATGGCATCCTGTACGGTCACCGTGCGAGAGGCAGCCCGTATGGACAGTGTGCAAGAGTGGCAGTCCGTACGAATGGCACGCGAGCGGCGCCCATACTAACTGCGCTCGTGCCCTCAGCCGCTCTACAGCTGGGGGGCAGCGGGCCATCTTGTCACCCCCTCAGAGTGGGGCCTGGGGTGGCCTGCCCCCTCTGCCCCCCTTTGTACGCCCCTGGGCCTAGTCCCTGCAGAAAAGCAGCGAGGCAGGAGATGCTCTCTTGGAACCCATAGCTACCCATATCCCAAGGGCATTGAAGAGGCCAATTGGCAGGTCTCTTTCCCAAAATGTTGCATTGGCTGCTCCCATGCTCCATAGATAGGAAATTATGCTACTGCCATGAAATGAAAGAAGAAATTTTGGGAGAACAAGCACCAAAGAAGTGATGTGTCAGGGAACTGCCATCAGTGCCGGAGGGAGAGAGCAAGATCCAGAGGGATTCCAAAGAGCGTCCCGGGATTGGGAGAGGCAGCCCATCTTCTGGGAAAGAGAATCAGCATAGCACAGTGGAGAAGGGGGGCAGATGGGGGAAGCGGCGAGGCGGTCCCATGACTCCTTGCTGGGGTCCAGCGGGGAGAGTAGGGGTCCTCCGCTGCCTACGCCCTCCTTGCGCAGAAGGCTTTCGTGCAGAGAGAGTAGGAGGAGACTAGGCATCAAAGAGCTTCTTTGCTGGAAGAAGTTTAAGAAACGCCCACTGACGGATTCTGCCAGCGATTGAGACAGCCACGGGTGAGTGGCTGTCCAGAAAGAAAAGGTTCACTCAGGCAACCCAGCCAAGTGTTTGCACTGGCTTACGCACAAGCAACCCCTAGAACCATTACATGACGCGATAGAAGTTTGTTTTTAAAATCATGCGTGGCAGGGAAGCAGTGGATAGAGAGACATTTTGCTCCCTCTCACACAACACATCTGATGAAGAGGAAGGTTTGGAGATTCAGGACAGAGAAAAGCAAGTCCTACTTCACGCAGCGCAGAGTTAAACCATGGAACTCACTGCTGCAGGATGCAGGGATGGCTCCCAACCGGGATGACTTGGAAAGGGGATTTGACAAATTCCTAGAGGAGGAGAGGGCTTAATAGAGCCACAAGAGTATGGTTACCAGATGACCCTGTTTCCCTGGGCCAGTCCCCAGATTTACAAATCTGTCCCCGGGCAATATCAGTCCCCAGAATGTCCCCGGATTTCATTTAATGTCCCCAGATTTATATTTCAAGTTTTGTAGATTTATTAGTAGGGAATGAATGTTGCGTGATGGGTTCAATGGCACAAGATACATCATATGGGGACTTCCGGTGAGGCAAAATGGCAGGCGCAATGACAGCGAGCAGCTCCTGAAGCCAGCCAGAGCCAACTGCGCTACCAGGCTGGCTCCAGACTGCTGAGACTGCTGCCACCGCCACCACTGCTAAGGGGGAACCAGGGACGCCCGGCGCGTCAACTCGGGGAACCACTGACACCCCGAGACCCAAATCAAGCCGGGAGCAAGAGCGCCCGGCCACCTGGCCAACTGCCCAGTGGCACTCTGGGACCAGGAAAACCCCAGAGCTGACTCAGGGAGAAGGAAGGGAGGGGAAGGAAATGAGAGAAAGAGGAAGGAGAAAAAAGAGGGGAGCCCTGACTTTGCCACGCTGCTGCCACCACTGAGGAGAAAAGGTAGGAGAGCACCAGGAGGGCAAGGACACGTGGCTGAGCCCAGGCCCGACCTGAGCCTACTGCATGGTGGCTAGCGCTGCAAGAAAGCAGTCCGGGGCCCAGAGGAGGGCTGTGTGACAGAGGAGACCACAGAAGAGAAGATATTGTTGTTGTTTAGTTGTGTCCGACTCTTCGTGACCCCCTGGACCAGAGCACGCCAGGCACTCCTGTCTTCCACAGCCTCCCACAGTTTGGTCAAACTCATGCTGGTAGCTTCGAGAACACTGTCCCACCATCTCGCCCTCTATGGTCCCCTTCTCCTTGTGCCCTCCATCTTTCCCAACATCAGGGTCTTTTCCAGGGAGTCTTCTCATGAGGTGGCCAAAGTCTTGGAGCCTCAGCTTCAGGATCTGTCCTTCCAGTGAGCACTCAGGGCTGATTTCCTTAAGAATGGATAGGCTTGATCTTCTTGCAGTCCATGGGACTCTCAAGAGTCTCCTCCAGCACCAGAATTCAAAAACATCAATTCTTCAGCGATCAGCCTTCTTTTATGGTCCAGCTTTCCCTTCCATACATCACTACTGGGAAAACCATAGCTTTTACTATACGGACCTTTGTTGGCAAGGTGATATGTCTGCTTTTTAAGATGCTTTTCAAAAAAAAAAAGTGTCCCCAAATCCTGTGAAAAAAATCTGGCAACCTTACACAAGAGGGGAGAGGGCTCCTGTGTTCGAATCCTGCTTGCGGGTTTCCCACTGACTCTTCTTAGATTCTTAAATCTGACCAAAGGCCTTGCAATAGGGCTAGAGATGGGGGGAAATCGATCAAGTCATTTCGCACATGTTCTATGGGGCAGTAGCTTTCCCTGCTCAAATTAGAAAGACAGAGCAGGAGCAGTGCGCCGGGGCTTTGCTAATTTGTAGGTTGTAATTTGCCATTTCTCCAGAGAAGGCACTTATTTTATGAGGTCTGGAACCGAACTGACAACAAACCGCAAATTGGGGGTGGGGAGAAAGAGGAGGCCGGCTGCGTGAGGAAGCAGGGAGGGGAGCCTGAAAAATGGGAAACGTTATTCCATTTGCAGGAGGAGAAATTTTTTGGTTTCCTTGCCAAACAACAGCAGATAACTTTGGGGCTTGGCAGTTGGGGGACTGTGGGGAGATTTTTACACATTTGCATTCTCCCTTCACACGCTCGGAGTTTCTCATTTCATCTCAGGAGGGACCCTGGTTCTCCTCGCTTGGAAATTCACAGCTTTCCTTTTCGTCCCCAAAGCTGCTTATTTTCATAATTGAATTATACGGCTTAAGCCCATCATTCGGAGAATCATAGAGTTGGAAGGAACACCAGGGGACATCTAGTCCACCCCCTGCAGTGCAATCTTGCATCTCTAAAATCCTGATGCCCCGCTGTGACATCACTGGGGAACAATTTTTTTTTTCATTTTCTGTTGCATGAGATTTTTCAACTGTTCTTATATGTTCTTTCAATGCTGATTTCAAATCTGAAATCAATTTTTGTGTACATGCTATAGTTATCTTTCAATTTCAGACTTTTGCCGATATATCATATTTACACTGGGGATAAGTGGACGCTGACACGTTGATCTACCCTAACCACGTGGTAATTGTTGTTTCGCAAACTTAATTTTTCTTTATTTTTATAGTTTTGTAACCTAAATATTGGTATTTTTCAGATTGGACCATGAACTCCTTTTCATATGGAGAAAGCCTGTGGGGTTTTTTTTTTGGCGGGGGGGAATTTTTTAAATTGAATTTTACATCATAATCACAACTAACAATATAATCACAAAATAAATTCCTGATTACTCCCTCCCCCACGACTTCCCCCAACTTCCCCTCCTGGTTTCTTACACATTCGTTTGTCCTGCTTGGTGTCTTATTATGTCCTTAACATTTTAACCTCATTTTTATATTTTCTATATTTGCTTTGTTAACAAAAACAAAACAAAAGGTCATTCACTGTTAATAACTCATTCTCAAATCAGATTCTGTGCACAGATTTGTGGGTGCATACTATCCCCCGATTCCATCTAGTTTGTTAAGGAAATTCCCAATCCTGGATCCACAGGCGACTTTGGGTCATTTCTCTAAGGTAGTCTGCTGTAATGTTTTTATGTGTTTATATCCCTAGCGCACTTTTAAACTTAAAATCCCTTGTTGTATATTGTTTTAAATGTTTGTTTTGCTTTTGGGATTGTAGTTCCATTTGTGTTTCTCAAGCTGGTCTCTGACCGTAATAAATTTCATGTTTATTCTCGAATTGCCCCCCCTTAAAAAATCAAATTGCCCCACATTGGGAACCACGGGACTAGAGGGACACTGAGTGAGCACAGACGTCTGTTGCCTTCTGGGTGGAAGTGTGCAGCCAGTTTGCCAGAATCCCATTTATTCCCATCATGTTCATAATAATAAATAATAATAAAGCCACTTCCGAGCTAGGGAGGAGGTGGGGTTGCGGGCTTCACTCCCACCCCACTCTCGCAGGGCTGGCCTCAGCCCCACGATGACCCGGGGAATCCTCGGACACATCATCCCCGGGCCAGCCAATCGGCTGGGCCAGGGGGCGTGGCCTAGCCTCATTTAGGTCTGGCGCGGCCGAGGCTCTTCCTCTTTGCCGTGCAACTTCAGCCAGGTTTTCCCGCCCCGCCCACCCATTAGGCTAGGCTCTCCGACGATGCTATGGACGATGCTATGGACTAAGGGAGCTGGGCATGTTTAGCCTGGAGAAGAGGAGGTTAAGGGGTGATATGATAGCCATGTTCAAATATATAAAAGGATGTCACATGGAGGAGGGAGAAAGGTTGTTTTCTGCTGCTCCAGAGAAGCGGACACGGAGCAATGGATCCAAACTACAAGAAAGAAGATTCCACCTAAACATTAGGAAGAACTTCCTGACAGTAAGAGCTGTTTGACAGTGGAATTTGCTGCCAAGGAGTGTGGTGGAGTCTCCTACTTTGGAGGTCTTTAAGCAGAGGCTGGACAACCATATGTCAGGAGTGCTCTGATGGTGTTTCCTGCTTGGCAGGGGGTTGGACTCAATGGCCCTTGTGGTCTATTCCAACTCTATGATTCTATGATTCTATGACTCCGGTCAGTCACCATCAAGGGGCCTGGTAGGATTTTTTCCATTTGGCAGATTGGGCCCAGCCACTTGGTTTTCGCCTACCTCATAGCAGCCCGTCACAACTCTGCGGTATTGGCGGTTAGGCATTGGTAGGGCTATTGTTCTATTGTTATGCAGATGATGGGGGGGGGAAGGAAGCGCCATCACTTTCTCCAAACTAAGGGTAGTCCGGCAAAGGATTCCGGGGTGTGTGGCCTCGTCCTGAGCCTAGGGAGGTGTGGGCCCTCGCCACCCCCCCAAGCGGTAACTCCGGGGGGAGCTCCTAGCTGACGTGCCTCAGCAGGACTCCCCCTATTGGTGCTATTGGTGGTTAACCCTTACTGGTTGAAACCGGTTAGTTGTAGGACCAATGCCTAAGAAAATACCGCTCAATTCCTGTAATCAATAAAGTTGTGGCCTAATTTGACCCATTACTCGAATTCTTGTGTCTCGTGTCTTTATTTCCAAGGGGGGAGGCGGGAACTCGCCACGCAATAAGAAGAAGACAGTCATAAGCAACTCCACAGGAAAGGAGCTCCTTTTAGAACATCTTGTAGCCGTGGCTGGCTGGAGAGGGGGATTTTAGTTAGGACTGGGACTGGGAAAGGTTAAAACACCCCTCCCCCAAAGGCAGTGGTGTGGTCCTGAATCGTGTACCTGCCACCGTCTCACTTTGTTGTTTTTTTTATAAATATTTTATTAAGTTTTCACAATAAAAGACAAAGAAAATACAAAATCACAAAAAAACAATACAATACAAAAATACAGACATTAAACACATCAAAAGAAAAAGAAAAAAGAGATAAAAACACATATAATAACAAAAAACAAAAATTCCCTCTTTCTTAATTTCTCATCTTCAATTAGCTTATTTTCCGGACTTCCTCATGTCTCCCGTTCTTGTATCCCTTTTAAAAAATTAATCCAGCAAATTCATATCCTATTAATTTATCTGTTATTAATCCAATCTTACATTTTACTTTGTTGCTAAAACCCCTGCGATTCATTTCAATGTCCTTAACATTCATAAATTTTACAATATTTCTGCAATAAATTTTAAATTTCTTCCAATCTTCCTCCACCGTCTCCTCTCCCTGGTCTCGGATTCTGCCAGTCATTTCTGCCACTGCCACCGTCTCACTTTGAGTGGGAAATCCTGGATCTGCAGAACCTGTTCCGGCTTCCGTTTTATATGCCCCCGGCATATATGCCGCCGGCATGCGTCAAGAAGCCAGCTTTGCAGCTGTACTTACATATAGAAAAATTCTCCCCACCCCCCGTAGTATCTCTAGAATAGTGATTTCTACCAGAATAGTGATCACTGCTAAGTGGAAGTCACAAACTATACCTACAAAGGAGGAATGGATTTGTAAATTAAATGAATATTTCATTTTGGCAAAATTAACTGCTATAATAAAAAAAAAAATCAGTCAAATCAAAAATTTAAAAAGTAGTGGAAATGTTTTGATGGCAAAATATTGCTGGGGAAAAAAGATACGCTAATATGCCTAGATTAAAATGTGAAGTACTGGATGGAGGAAAAATGAGTAAGGAAAGATAATAAGAATATAGAGATGATTTGAGAAGATTGTAGAATGCAAAGATTGTTGTAAATTGTATAATGTGGAGGAAATCGAGTGGGGGTGGAGGGAAGTGGGAGGAAGAAGAAAAGAATAATATGATGGATTGAGGAAATATAAATGTAAATGTAAATGTATGGGGAGAAAATGGTGTTGGTTTTGGTACATCTGTATTGTAATGTAATATGTGAAAACCAATAAAAGAAAGAAAGAAAGAAAGAAAGAAAGAAAGAAAGAAAGAAAGAAACCAGTTTTGAGAAACCAGGCACCATCTGGAAGAAAAACTTGGGGGTTATGGAATCACTGTTGGTGCCTCAAGTTGAATAAAGCCGTGGCGGAAACACATGACTGCCTGGTCCCTGAGCAACGAAGGTGGCATCTAGTTTGGCTCTGGGCTGCCTGGGATCAGTTCAGAAAGGTTTGGCCAATGAGGAGAGACGTGGGCAATGGCGTCCTGGAGGATCCTTAGCCCAGCAGACCTTTCCTTAGCGCCGCTGAGCACCAGGTGCCCTGAAGCACAAGCCAGGATGCGTTCCTTGCCTGGGCAGACAGGTATGGTATTGAAGCGGGTGGGCAGTTGGGGTGAAGCATCTGCCCCAAAAATGTGGCCAGGAAATACTTTTGAGTAAAGGGTGTGTGTTTTGTTTTGTTCTTGTTTTTATTATGTGTTTCATGTCTTTTGTTTTGCATGTTTATGTTGTGAACCGCCCTGCGATCTACAGGTGAAGGGCAGTATAGAAATTTAATAAATAATAATAAATCCACTCTTGTCAAGGCAAGCACCCTGAATTCCCTTCCTGCGTCCGCTTCCTTTCTTGTCCTCCTTCCTTCCTTCCTTCCTTCCTTCCTTCCTTCCTTCCTTCCTTCCTTCCTTCCTTCCTTCCTTCCTTCCCTCTTTCTTTCTTTCTTTCTTTCTTTCTTTCTTTCTTTCTTTCTTCTCTCTCCTCTCTCTCTCTTTCTCTCTTTCTTCTCAGCCCCCCTCCCGCCCCGCTATTTATAGAACAAAACCCGCAATCAAAGAATTTTTAAAACCTGTTAATTGTTTCCATCCAACAGGCTCCCCTGGAATAATAACTCTGGCCATCGCCCTGGTGGCCCGAGGCGTTTTCTTTGGCCCGGCCAACCAGGGCGCCTTCCAAGACGGGGCTGAGCCTCTCCAACACGTCAAGGAAAGTTCCATTCCGCCTTGCCGGGAGCCCCCCCATAACAAGGCGCGGATGAAAGGGAGGAAGAGGAGCCCCTCCTTCCCGCCTTCTCCCCCCCTCCAAATGTGAACGGCTAAAGGAGTGAGTCAGACTTTCCTCCCATAAAAAGGTTCCCGGCCACACATGACACGAATCGGCAAGCTAATTGCACCTCGAGGACTGCTGGGTCAAGCTCGCCTTGTTAACCTTGTCAAAATGACGGGGGCAGGGGGAGCCGGCTACTGTGCAGGGGGCTCAGGGAGAAAGAGGCGAGGGGGCGGAGAAGTCCCACCCGCCGGTTGGTTTCCCTCCCTCCATTTTTAGATTCATAGAATCAGGGAGGAGGAGGAGGAGGCAACAAACCTAGAATTGTAGAGTTCAACCTAGCAGTTTCAAAGCACATCAAAGTGCAAGTAGATGAATAGGTACCGCTCTGGCGGGAAGGTAAATGGCGTTTCCGTGCACTGCTCTTATTCGCCAGAAGCGGCTCAGTCATGCTGGCCACATGACCCGGAAGCTGTACGCCAGCTCCCTCGGCCAATAAAGCGAGATGAGTGCTGCAACCCCAGAATCATCCGCGACTGGACTTAATGGTCAGGGGTCCCTTTACCTTTACCTCTGAGGACGCGGGTGGCGCTGTGGGTTAAACCACAGAGCCTAGGACTTGCCAATCAGAAGGTTGGTCGTTCAAATCCCTGTGCCGGGGTGGGCTCCCGTTGCTCGGTCTCCGTTCCTGCCAACCTAGCAGTTCGAAAGCACGTCAAAGTGCAAGTAGATGAATAGCGGAACGGCAAACGGCATTTCCGTGCGCTGCTCTGGTTCGCAAGAAGCGGTTTTGTCATGCTGGCCACATGACACATCCACGACTGGACCTAATGGTCAGGGGTCCCTTTACCTTTACCCCTGGGGCCATTCAGTCTAATCCCCTTCAATTCAGGAATCTCATCTCAAGCATCCAACCTCTGCTTAAAAACCTCCCAGAAAGGAGAGCCCACCAAATCCCAGGGAAGTCTAGATGATCCCGGGGGTCTCTTGCAATGCTGAAATTCTGGGATTCTTTAGCCATGATTTTTGCATGACATGGGGTCAGACTGCCTGACCCTTGGATCCAGAATCATAGCTCTCTGCAGCTCTGGGATCAGGCACAAGGGAAGCCCCACATATCCATCCTTTGGGTGAGTTGCTTTGAGCTGAGATGGATTTAGGGGAGTGCAGCCGGTTCAGTCGCACTGGGAGCTGAACCTCAGGGGGACGCCAAAATGATGTTTTTGACTGGAGTGCAAGAGGCAGGGCACATGTACTGGATCTGGGCGTTGCAGAGGGTGCCGCTGGAATTTGAGACCCCAAGGTCTGCCTCTGCTTTGAGACTGTTCCTGTGCAAAGCAACACACCAATGAAAAAATGAATAATCCTAAAAACATACAGGTGAAACTCGGAAAATTAGAATATCGTGGGAAAGTTCATTTATTTCAGTACTTCAACTTAAAAGGTGAAACTAATATATGAGATAGACTCATGACCTGCAAAGCAAGATATGTCAAGCCTTTATTTGTTATAATTGTGATAATCATGGCGTACAACTGACGAAAACCCCAAATTAACAATCTCAGAAAAGTAGAATATTAAATGAAATCAGCAAAACAAGGATTGCAAATAGAGCAATATTGGACCTCTGAGAAGTAGAAGCATGCATATGTAGTCGGTACTTGGTTTGGGCCCCTTTTGCATCAATTACTGCCTCAATGCGGCATGACATGGATGCTATCAGCATGTGGCACTGCTGAGGTGTTATGGAAGACCAGGATGCTTCAGTAGCAACCTTCAGCTCTTCTGCATTGCTCGGTCTCATGTCTCTCATCTTTCTCTTGGCAATGCCCCATAAATTCTCTATGGGGTTCAGGTCAGGCGAGTTTGCTGGCCAATCAAGCACAGTAATCCCATGGGCATTGAACCAGGTTTTGGTACTTTTGGCAGTGTGGGCCGATGCCAAAGTCCTGCTGGAAAATGAAGTCAGCATCCCCATAAAGCTCGTCTGCGGAAGGAAGCATGAAGTGCTCCAAAATCTCCTGGTAGACGGTTGTGTTGACCCTGGACTTAATGAAGCACAGTGGACCAACACCAGCTGATGCCATTGCTCCCCAAATCTCTTTTCTGATGAGAGCAGCTTTTGCATCTCATTTGGAAACCAAGGCCCCAGAGTCTGGAGGAAGAATGGGGAGGCACACAATGCCAGATGCTGGAAGTCCAATGTGAAGTTTCCACAGTCTGTGTTTATTTGGGGAGCCATGTCATCAGCTGGTGTTGGCCCACTGTGCTTCATTAAGTCCAGAGTTTCATCTGTAAATAATGTGGAGATTAACAGTTAGAGAAATGCTGGTCAAACAGAAAAAAACTTCCATGTGAGGGTAAACTGCCGTAAAAAGGCTCTCTCTGCATGTGTTGGGCAGGACTTAGGCCCAAAGGGGTATAAACTGCTAAATTTTTTAAAAAATATATATAAAAAATGCCAGGCACCATCTGGTGAGACGTTCTCCTGCGCAAAGCCCATTGAAATGAGCTGTGGGCAAGAAGGCTAAGCCAAGGACACTTAAAAACCAAATTACAAAGGCCTGGTGCTATGCGTATATTTATTCAAGGGGTTTATAAGCTCCGCTCTTGAAGCAAATCCTTCACCAAGCGTCTTGCAAGATTTTAAAATTCAATTCCATTTCGCGAAACCTTTCTAAAACTATATTGGCAGCAGCTGTAAACAAGGGCAGCACGAAAACCATGAATACTGCGCCGCCGTGTCGGCAGATCCCAGGAAAAGGCCCTCATTCATTTCTCCTGCACCTGTCCATAAAGCTTTGCGTCCACGAAGGGCGGGTGCTCTGGAGATGACCAAGGGGTTGGGGGGTCTGAACGTTTCTTGGGAACCACTGACCAGGGGTGTCGCAAAGGGGGTGCAGGGGGTGTCATGCCTGGGTGGGTGACAACCCCCCCCCGGCAGATCAGCGTGGCAGCACTCGCACCCCTGGTGTGCAGACTTTCATTATTGGTGTCAGGTGTGCGTGCAGGAGCCAGGCCCTGTGACCTGGACTGGGGCCTTCCTGAGTTTGTTCTGGAGAGGCAAGGTGAGGCCACACAGGTGAGGCCAACTGGTAACTCACAGCACCTGGTGGCAAGAGCTGGGAAGGGATATAAGGTCAGCATTTCCCTTCGGTTCTTTGCCACAGCAACATGTTCCCTGCCTTGCTGCGTTTGGCTCCTTGACTCCTTGCTTCCTGACCCTCAGACCCTTGGTTTCTTGACTCCCAGCTCTCTGACCTTCGGACTCTTGGCTTCCCAACTTCTGGCTTCTGAACTCCCGTTCCTGCTCCCACCCCGCCATCTTGCCCCCGGTCCCGACGTCCCCAGCCGGGGCTTCGACCGCCCGTGAACCAGACTGTGACAATTGGTGCATTTGTTGTCGTGAAAATCTGCCTGCTGATTGCACAAATACCCCCGGCGATCAGCCTGGCACTCCCCGTTGGGCGGTGCTCACATCCCCGTCGGGCAGTTTTATGCGGTTGGATTTTCAACCTTCCCTTTAAAAAAGCTCAATAACTCTCGGCAACATTCCCAAAAATTGCAATGTGGGGGTGTGTGTGACAATTCCCCCCCCCACACACTGGCTACCTCCTGACCTTGCTACGCCTCTGCCACTGACCTAGAAGCCAAGGCCCCTTCCCTTCCCCAAGACATGACCCGAGAGGCTTGGCATCCGAAGTGTGTTTGCAAGTGTGTGAACACAGCAGGGAGAAAGGCTCAGCTCTTTCAGATAGCAGCTGCTGTGACCGGATTTTGTGTTTTCGGCTGTTGAGACGGTGCACGGGCCTAAAGAAAACCAGGTGTCCTCTGCAGGTTTTTAAAGCATGATTTATACGAGAGTTGTGGGTTACAGCCGAGCGCGATATTGTTTCCAGGTTCTTAGGCATGGCTCGTAACTTTTTACTGCCTGTACCTTCCAGGTATTGTTCTGCTTTTCTTTCAAGCGGCAGAACCATTACATGGAAAGTAATCCAGGTCTGGGCCATTTGCCTTCCCCTCCAACCTTTGACCCCAAGCGCCCTGCCTTGGCGGAGGCAAGCGGCATAGAGGAACCTCGTGCCACTGGCAGAGAAGACACACTGGGGGTTGCAGGCCCAAGACAGCAGAAATTGCTTGATTCCATAGAATCATAGATTTGTGGAGCTTGGAAGGTTCTCCAGGGGTCAGGATTTGCAGCAAAAGAAACCCTAATGGAAAATGCAATCCCCAATGGAAGAAAGTCCATCACTTTCCCCAGGAATCTTACATCTTCTTTCCTGACTTGGGACGAGGGAGAAATTTGTTCAGGTCACATTTTTAAGGTGGGGCTGCCTAATTCATACAGTGGTACCTTGGTTTTTGAGCATATCAGAAACCAAACGTTTCAGTTTTCGACACATCTCCTCATCTAGATATGGAACATGCCCTTAAAGGTTGTTGTTGTTTAGTCATTTAGTCGTGTCCGACTCTTTGTGACCCCCTGGACCAGAGCACGCCAGGCCCTCCTGTCTTCCACTGCGTCCCTCATGTTTGTAGCTTCGAGAACACTGTCCCACCACCTCGTCCTCTATCATCCCCTTCTCCTTGTGCCCTCCATCTTTCCCAACATCAGGGTCTTTTCCAGGGAGTCATCTCTTCCCATGAGGTGGCTAAAGTCTTGGAGCCTCAGCTTCACGATCTGCCCTTCCAGTGAGCACTCAGGGCTGATTTCCTTCAGAATGGAGAGGTTTGATCTTCTTGCAGTCCATGGGACTTTCAAGAGTCTCCTCCAGCACCAGGATTCAAAAGCATCAATTCTTTGGCGATCAGCCTTCTTTATGGTCCAGCTCTCACTTCCATACGTTTGCCTACCCATGATTTAAACAGAGGACATCGCAAGTGTGTAGCACACACCTGAGTCACACCCAAAGCTGGCACCTTTCTCCTGCCAAGCCCCCTGCTTTCTCTAGCCTGCCGCCACAGAAATGCCACAGGGTACCAGATGCGAGCAGAAGCTCAGCTTGGGGCAAAGACTCCCCCCCCCAAAGAAATGCTTCTCAACAGGGGCTGCTGCAGTGACGGGAACAAATGTTGCTTGTTTGCCCCTGACCTGCCGTAAAGCCCGACATGGAAATAATGAAGGCATCCTGCAAATTAGTCACTCGAAATCACTCAAGCCATAAAATATTACGATCCCGAGAATGGGGAGGGAAGAGCTGGAGGGGAGAGGAATGAGAGAAAGCTAGAAAAATCCTCCTCCGTAGACAAATGGCTTTTCTGCTTGTATTAATGAGGGTCATGCAAGGGCAGAGAAACAATGTAAAAAAGAGAGAGAGAGAGCAAGCAAATGGTAAAGGGAAACTGGGGGTTGAGGGTGGGGCGAGAATGGATGGGGATGCAGGCAAGAGCAGAAAGGTGTAGCAAAGTTGGACTCTGAAAAAGCAAGGAAGGCTTCTCCAAAATGCAGAAAATCACCAACCTTTTTTTCAAAAATGGAAGAAAAAACAGCTTCTGCAATGACTGGGACCAGCAAAACAGCCTATTTCACTGAGAATGAGAAGCAGAGGACTGGAAGGCTGGGGAAATGAGAGGGTTTTTCTGGCTGTGCTGCAGATGCAGAAGAGGAAGAAGAAGAGTTTGGATTTGATATCCCGCTTTATAACTACCCAAAGGAGTCTCAAAGCGGCTAACATTCTCCTTTCCCTTCCTCCCCCACAACAAACACTCTGTGAGGTGAGTGAGGCTGAGAGACTTCAGAGAAGTGTGACTAGCCCAAGGCCACCCAGCAGCTGCATGTGGAGGAGCAGGGAATCGAACCCGGTTCACCAGATTACGAGTCCACTGCTCTTAACCACTACACCACACTGGCTGTATGCAAGATGCGGTGGAGGTTGAGGGTGCTCCACAAGCATGTTGTTGTTGTTGTTTAGTCGTTTAGTCATGTCCGACTCTTCGTGACCCCCTGGACCAGAGCACGCCAGGCACTCCTGTCTTCCACTGCCTCCCGCAGTTTGGTCAAACTCATGCTGGTAGCTTTGAGAACCCTGTCCCACCATCTCGTCCTCTCTTGTCCCCTTCTCCTTGTGCCCTCCATCTTTCCCAACATCAGGGTCTTTTCCAGGGAGTCTTCTCTTCTCATGAAGTGGCCAAAGTCTTGGAGCCTCAGCTTCAGGATCTGTCCTTCCAGTGAGCACTCAGGGCTGATTTCCTTCAGAATGGATAGGTTTGTTCTTCTTGCAGTCCATGGAACTCTCCAGAGTCTCCTCCACCACCAGAATTCAAAAGCACCAATTCTTTGGCGATCAGCCTCCTTTATGGTCCAGCTCTCACTCAAGCATGTTACTTCCCCCAAAAGGTGCATTTGGAGAAGGAAACAGTACTGCATGCAGCACAACTGCTGACAGGACGGAGCCCCCGGTATTTTGGGGGCAGCAGGACAAGCGTCCCAGGCAGAGAGCCATTCCCTGGCTATTCAGCTGCAACTTTTCACAAGCTGTGGCCTTCAGGGGGTGCAGAAGGGGGCAGAGACATCACTTTGCTCGACTGCCTCCTACAATTAAAAGGAAAAAGCGGCTGTGGGTTTATCCAGCAGTTGACGCAGGCCGAGGTTCACCAGGTGCTTCCTGTCCCCTTGATGCCCACCCCAGCCAATTTCCCTTGGAGATGCATTTGTGGGTGGCAGGAGCCAGGAGATGGCAAACAGGCCTCCAGAGGGCTAGGGACAGGCCAACATCTGCCAGCTGTGCCCACAGACAAGGCTGCTTCCAATGGCAGGCTGAAGGCTCCCCTTCTTGAGACTCTGCGGGGAAGTTGGCCAATGGCCACCTTGACCAACGACAGCAAATAATGATGCTAATGATCTTTCATCAGGAGGCGGTGGAGGAGGAAGAAGCAGCCAAGAGATGGCCACCACTTAAGGTCCACCCACTTTAGTTGTAGTATGGGAGGAGAAAACACATAACTCCTCATAGGAAATAGCGAAGTGACTCTCCTATGTGAAAGGTTTGCAGCATTGGGGACTTTTGTAATTTGGAGAAACAGCATGAGACCACATAACACCAGTCCTGAAAGACCTACATTGGCTCCCAGTACGTTTCTGAGCACAATTCAAAGTGTTGGTGCTGACCTTTAAAGCCCTAAACGGCCTCAGTCCAGTATACCTGAAGGAGCGTCTCCACCACATCGTTCGGCCCGGACACGGAGGTCCAGCTCCGAGGGCCTTCTGGTGGTTCCGTCCCTGCAAGAAGTGAGGTTACAGGGAACCAGGCAGAGAGCCTTCTTGGTGGTGGCTCCTGTCCTGTGAAACACCCTCCCATCACATGTCAAGGAAACAGGCAACTATTTGACTTTTAGAAGACATCTGAAGGCAGCCCTGTTTAGGGAAGTTTTTAATGACTCATGTTTTAATGTATTTTTAATATTTTGTTGGGAGCCGCCCAGAGTGGCTGAGGAAATCCAGCCAGATGGTGGGTGGGGTTAGAAATAGTAAATAATAATAATAATAATAATAATAATAATAATAATAATAATAAAGATAGGGTTGTCCCAGACAAACGCAACCTCCATCAGAAGTCTTGATTTCGCCAAATTAACTTCAATGAATTTTAAGATTTTCCACACACGAAAAGCTCAATAACTTTGCCCCCCCCCCCAAGGCTCAACAATGTTTGTGTTGGGATTTTCACTTCTGTAAGTTTGGCAACCCTATAGAGGCAGCATGAGAGAAGTTTGTAAACTGATGCGCTGCATGGAGAAAGCAGGTGGAGAACAGTTTTTCATTCCCCATTGTAACGCTATAAGTCACAGGGGCAGATCTATTATGAAGGTAATGTAGCTTCAGCGCTCCAAATCTGAGGGGGGGGCAGATGCAACTTTAGTTCACATTGCTTAAAATTTTTAGGTCTAGGAGACCCAGTTTGAGTTGGATGATGCACACTGATTTGGGGGGTATGTATTTCAACAATCCCAAAGTTTGAGAGTCAGTAGCTCAGATGTTGTAAAAGTCGTGGAGAAACCCCATTGAAGAAGATAACAGGGACTCCCCAGACCTTATTGCTGGTTGCGATGGGCCCCCTTGTGACATTTCAGGCTTCAGCCCAGCCCCCCCAAATGTAGGTCCTTCACTGAGAACTCATGGGCATCCTATGAAGCTGAATGTCGGAAGATTCAAGACAGATAAAAGAAATAACATTAAAAAAATATATTATTAAATTTCAAGAAAAAAGTAAAAATTCCACATATACACTCCAACACACACTATTTTGCCTTTAGATTTGTTGACTTTCCATCCCATTTTCCATAGGGATTTTGTTTTCTCTCCCTTTGCTGCACCTGATCTTCTGTCAAATCACAGCAATATTGCAGTAAGTCCTAATTCTGTCTGTTGCTCGTACTCCAAATCCTGCTGGCAAATTCATCAAACTAGAATATTTCTTTAAATAGTCTGAATAAAGGCTTCTGTTCTTCCACAAAACTGTCAAAAAGAAAGGGCTTTTTCGTGCAGCTAAACTGTGGAACTCTCTCCCTCAGGAGGCAATGATGGCTCTGAAATTGGATTCTCTCATGTTGCCTCTCACTTGCCTTTTCACAGCCATTATGTCAATGACACGCTGCAGAATTAACTGATGAGAAACAGGCCCATCCAGAGAACCACATTCTGCATCGCTGGCAGAAAGTCCCATGTACAACTGCTACGTCTCCAGCACTTCCCATTGGAAACCCTGGAGGGTCATTGCTACCAGTCAGTGTGGACAATATTGAACTAGATGGACCTCAATGGTTTGGTGCAGTATAAGGCAGCTTCCTCTGTTCCTGTGCACAAAGATTTGTCTGCAAATCTGGTCTGCTCTCCTGGTTCTCCAACCACAGCCCCATGGTTTCTGGGTCATGCACATTGCGATGATGCTGGAGAGGGTATGTTGGAGGTGCAGCTTTGCAGAGCCCCAGATGTGGGATGTAACCCATTGGAGCAGTCAAATGCAACATTCCTTATTTCCCTAGCATGGGCACAGGCAGAGGGACATCCAGTCAGTGTAACTTCCTGTTCCACTGGTCTGGAGCATCCTTCTCCCTGCATGTGACCTGGGAGAAGGGCATGGCCCTGGCTGACTCCACAAAAGAGCCAAGACGCAGCCATTCTCTCTCTCTTGCTCTGATCTCTTGCTTGCTGCTCTCCTGCAGCCATTTTGTTCTCTCAGTGTAATTTTGCTGTCTGCTGGCTCCCAGATGAACTCACAGATTGTTATGTAAGTCCTAAGTAAAGACTGACTTTCAGGATCAAATTGTGAACTGAAATGTGAGTAAACTTCTTGATACTTTCAAGGAAAGATTCTTGTCTCTTTATTCCTTTGAGGGGGATAAAAGGGGACACCAGGAATAATCCATCTGGGCCAGCCAGATTGGATTACTTAACTAAAAAGATTCAAACAAATCTGCCAACCAGCTTCCAGCTCTATTGAGAGGAATTTGCTCTACTATATCACTCACTAGCATGAGTGAAGGAAGGATAATACTTAATCAATATATCCTTTCCTACTATTCTTAACATTCCCACACCAGACACCTGCACCCCGGAAAGCCCATCACGCAGAAGTGGCACCCTTTGTCTGCACAATCTGAATTTCCACCCAACCCTTCATGCGCCAGCCATCTGCACATCGAGGAGCTCCCAGCATTTTTGGTTTTTTTGTTTTCCACCCAAGGCAGGCCTCCATCAGGAGCTGAGCGGTTTCAGGTGCTCGCCCCGTCCTTAATCCAAGATTTTCCTTTCCACATAAACAGCTGCTCTAACCTCTCCCTCATCCAGAACGAGAAAAGGCCGAACCTTTCCAAAAGGGTTCTGCAGTTTGTGCGCGACGCCGGCAAGCAGACGCCTCGCATTAGGCTGGAGGGGGCGTCCAAGATGCTGCGAGGGGATGAAAGCGGTGCTTCAACCAGCCTGGATGGGGAAAGGATAGAACGGGGGTCTGTGGATTCAGAAGGGAAGGAGAGATGGGCTCAGGCACTCCTCTGATTTCACACCTAGCTTCTCGACATTCTAACGGAATCTCCCTGCTTTTCTGAGAACCTCGCAGGCTTCCCTTCCAGCGAGGAGGACGTCTGCAATGCACACATGGGATTCATTAGCCTAAAAATGCAGACAACCTGAGAAATGGTGCTTGGGTTTCAGGGTGTGCCACCCCTCCTTGGCCCTGAGGGGCTGATCTTAAAGGGTATAAATATGTGACAGGAGGTTCCTTTGGCCTTGGCACACCTGCCAGCTTTCTGACTCTGAATTAGAGGCGCCTGGTTTGAAGGCTGAGCTCCCTCCCTTCCTCCCTGAAAGCAGGTTGTCCAACTTTCCCCTACCAGATGCTTGAGGTTTCTTAAATAACACCGTTTGCAATGGAGCTAAAGTCACCCCCCCACCCGCCCCAGGAACCAAGCTTACTGCAGAAACATTTCCCCATTTGAAAGCCCATTTGCAAGTGCATTAAAGTAAGTCAGATGTTGCACGCTGGACAGGATTTGCTGCCCTTTCCAAGAGCAACGTTGGCTCGCTTTTGTAAGAGTAGAAGAAGAGCAAATTCCCAGAAGAGAGCAAATTCCTGGGGGCAAAATGTGGATTGGGAATCAAAACTCCCGTCCGGACGTCTGGCATCTCAGGTGCTCTGGCTAAGAGGCCGGAGGCTGGGGTGACCCGGGTTCAACTCTCACTTTGTTTTTTTTTTTTAATATAAATTTTTTTATTGGTTTTAAAAAATTTTTAAGACAATACAAACATATATAAAGACATACAAACATGTATAGTTTCATAGCCTTTTTTCCTAAAACCTTGTTTCTCAGACTCCCCCATACCTCCCCTTTCTGCATCCCGATGTCCAAAATTTTTAGCAATTTCCAATTGTTTCTCTCAAACCTCTATCCTCTTAGTCTTTCCTTCAGTCCAATCTTATAACACTGTAACCCTTTCTTTCTTTAAACCTCGACATTCTAACATTCATCAAGTTTGTAATAGTCCTTAAGATAGATTTTAAACTTCTTCCATTCTTCTTCCGCCGCCTCCTTTCCCTGGTCACGGATTCTGCCAGTCATCTCAGCCAATGTCATGTAGTCCATCACTTTCATCTGCCATTCTTCCAGAGTGGGTAGCATACATAAAGAGGGTTCTATCTTTCTTTGACACCAATTGGCCGACAATGCCCAGGAGAAAGGCCTCTGGTTTCTGGGTTCAACTCTCACTTTGGCCAAGAAGGCATAGGAGCATCAGAAGAGCCCGGCTGGATGAGGCCCAGGGTCCATTAGCCCAGCATCCTTTGAACCTTCTCAGCCTCTAGCCCAGAACCTTGGACTAGAATCAGAATGAAAAATGCACATGGCTGCAGAAATGCAGAGAAATTAAAAGTCCTTTCTTTTATCTGTGCTGAATCAACAACAACGAGATTTAAGCAGTGTTTGGGTGGCCATGCTGAAATTCTGCATTACTATTATTAGTAATTATTTTTTAAATAATGTTATTATTTGTACTCCGCCCATGTGACTGGGTTGCCCCAGCCACTCTGGGGCACTCTGAGTGTCTATTATTATTATTATTATTATTATTATTATTATTATTATTACTACTACTACTACTATTACTATTATTACTATTATTAATACTATTAATACTATTATTATGTCACATCTGCTCTTCATCATAATGCCTTTTCTGCTCTTCACAACACAGGAAGGACACAATATTAAAATCAGCTGAAACCATTTGCAAACAAAAGATTTGGCTGGGTCTTGTTACCAGAGCCGTCCAAAGTCAACAGGGCGAAGAGGTCGGGGTAGGCTGGATGACCCCTAGGACCCCCTTTCCCCTGCTCTGCAACACAGCGATTTGATGCTTCCATGCCCTGCGCGTGAACTTTCTGGGGGCCCCTCTCTGGCCGCGCTTGCAAACCCGCTGCTGGACGGAGCGAAACTTTGGACTGATTCAGCGAGGCAATTCTTTACGATCTCATGTTCCAAAGGATGACAGAATTGTTTAGAATAGTTTCTGTCTGAAGGGAGCCCGGTCCGCTCCCTCGATTAAGTAACGCTCTCTGCCCGCCAGGCGAGGGTTAAGTGCTCTCATCATCCGCAAAGCGAAAACCCAGATTTCTCGCCACCTATCATTCCTGCTCCGTAGAATCATTTATGGTTTCTCTTTTGCAAAATTGGCCAAAGGAAGCTCTGGAAAGACTGCTCCCTTTTCTTTTTTCGCCACAGCGAGGCTGATTCAAGAAGGCCAGGAGGCTGACCACAACCCTGAGCCAGCCAAGGCACTAAAAATTCCAGTAAATGTTTTTTCTTCTTCTTCTTCTCGTATGAAACCAAGAGCTCATAAGCAAATGGACCTTCCCTGGAGATGCACTAACCTTCCCTTTACCTGGAGAGGCTCCACTGAACTCAGGCTGCCCCCGTTCCCTTCCTTGGGAGGCAAAGTTTGCTTTTCCAATGTGCTAGACTGCTCTGGAGGGCTGCAGCCTGAGGGCATTTTGAAATGCAGACCTGTGGTGGAAGGTCATGGCTTGCATGCCAAGGCGTTGGGCTGGAGTTCTCAGGAGCGGAGAAGGCTCTCGTGCGCAGGTTCTGCTTTCGGTTCCCCATAACAGGCACCTGGTTGTCCATGGTGGGAAGAAGATGCTGGACTAGATGGGCCCCTGGCCTCATCCAGCAGGCTCTCCCTATCTTCTGATGCTCCTTGAGCCTTTGCATCTTTCGCAGGTTTGGGGTCAAAATGTGAATTCTATACACAGGGCATCTTGTAGAGAGAAATTCACCTGCACAGTCCCCATCGAAATGAATGGGAATTATCAACTACCTCTGGCTGTGAACGGGATCCATTCCGGAGGCCCGTTCGCAACATGAAAAGAGCGCAACCCACAGCAGCGTGTCTGCACAAGCGCTGGTTGGAATTCACAGCTTCTGTGCATGCGCATGACGTCATTTTGCGCTTCTGCGCATGCATGAGCCGTGAAACCCAGAAGTAACCCTTTCTGGTACTTCTGTGTCGCCGCGGGACGTAACCTGAAAGAACGTAACATGAAGCGGACGTAACATGAGGTGTGACTGTATTGTTAAGAATTACAGTGGTACCTCTGGTTACAAACATAATTCGTTCCAGAGGTCTGTTCTGAACCTGAAACTGTTCGTAACCTGAGGTACCACTTAATGCTGTATTGTTTTTAACACTCGATTGGGAACCGCTCAGAGTGCCTGGGGAAACTCAGCCAGATGAGCAGGGTATAAATAAATTATTATTATTATTATTATTATTATTATTATTATTATTATTGTTGTTGTTGTTGTTGTTGTTGTTGTTGTTGTTATTATTAGCTAATGGGGCCTTCCGCTGCCACTGGCGCACAATTTCTGTTCTCATCCTGGGGCAAAGTTCTTAACCCAAGGTACTACTTCCGGGTTAGCGGCGTCTGTAACCCGAAGTGTTTGTAACCCGAGGTGTTTGTAACTGAAGGTACCACTGTATTGGGAAATGATTTATAATTAAATGAAGAAGATGTTTAAAATAACCTTTGCCAAAAAAACAAAACAAAACCCAGAAGCTTTCCTATTAGGTATCACAGGAATGGATTTACCAAGATTACAAAAGAACTTGTTTGTGTATGCGACTACAGCTACACGAACATTATTAGCACAACATTGGAAAGAAAACCATGTCCCTGCTAAAGAAGATTGGCAAGTTAAATTAATGGAATATGCTGAAATGGCAAAACTGACAATGAAATTAAGAGGAAGAGACGGTGACAAATTTAAGGAAGAATGAAAGAACTTTATTGCATATATACAGAAGCAATGTACACATTGGCAGGATTTTGAGAATACTTGTAATTTTATTATGAGTGGACAATAAGTAATTCAAACGGTTAAAACTTTATAGTGGACATGTAGTACATTGATGTACAATGGAACCAAGGAAGGGAATAGGGGGAAGTCAATCTGTTTTGTTTTTGTTTTTATTGATGTTTGTTTTGTTTTTTTTTGTTGGAAAATTAATAAAATGTTATGGGGGAAAGAAATGAATGGGAACTGCTGGAGAGCATGAAACTATGGAATGATGAGGTTGGCAAGTAGCCGGATGATGATGATGATGATGATGGTGATTACTATAATTTATTAGAGTGGGACGGATCCACTCGGAAGGTGGTGGGTTCTCCATTATGACCTGCCCTTCACCCTAAGGTCACAGGGGGGTTGCATCCATTAACACATATTAATATTAGAACACAACATTACTCAATATTTAAAACAGTTCAAAACAAATTAAATTTACAGAATAGTATTATTAGCAACTGGAGGCGGTCATGCTGTGGGAATTGCAGATGACGAAGGGGTCACTGTGCTTGCAGACTTCCTATTAATTTGCATGTATGTATGTATGTATGTATGTATGTAAAAGCATTTCTAAACATCTAAATTATGTGTTACGATTGCCATACGCCTGGAATTTCCCAGACCTAGCGGGGATTCAGCTGTTGGAAACTGAGTCCGAGCGGAAATTGCTGGAACGTCCGTGTAAATACAGGCTTATGGCAACCCAGATGTGTAGATTTTGGTGAATTTCCTTAAAAATGGCTCAAAAACTTTCTTCTTCCTCTTCTTTTCTTCTTCTTCTTCTTCTTCTTCCTCTTCTTCCTCTTCTTCCTCTTCTTCCTCTTCTTCTTTAGATTTTGCAAAAAGAGCTCAACAACTTTGGGCAAAACCAGAAAAAAAGCCCAACAATTTCAGCCAAAAAAAGAGAGCTCTGGATTGTCACTTTTTGAAATATGGCAACCGGAAGATAAATGCTAACACATAAGCTTTATTACAGAAGTTTTGTGCATTGTGTTTATGTGCTGGTTACTTTGGGAAAGCTGGAGTGTATATGCACACAGAACATTATATATATAATATATGAATGCAGAGAAGGTCCATTCCATACTTCTTCAGTGTCTGGAACTCCCTGGCCATTGATAGGAGGCTAATGTGGTGCTTTCGTTGTCTGCTAAAACCCTTTTCTTTTTTTTGTTTAGACAAACCTTTCCCCACAAAGTCTGGAGTCTAAACTTGCCTGTCTGCATTGCTGCCTGCAATAAATGTGTTGCGTTGTGCTTGACTGGTTCACGCTTCAGAGTTTCAGGGGAAGAAACCTTATTTGCAGGACAGACCAAGTGGGTCTTTCTAACACAGAACCTACCATTGGGAATCTTTTTGCACAATGACAAATTGATAGGCATGGGCGAAATCTCTCAATTTTGGTTTCCCAGCTTCTCACTTTAAATCCAGTTCTCCACATTTATGCAGCAATTTGCAAATTTTCTTTTTTAAAAAACTCATGAAAATTTGCCAGCGAATTTTTATGGTGCAAATTCCCCCGATAAATACATTTTCACAGGCAGCTGTAATATGCGCATTTTCGCAAGCAATGTATGTGTTGCTATGTGCATCTCTCCCTAACCTATGCATTTTTGTACGAACTGTGTGGCTGAAGAACTGCATTGCAAAATTCAGAAAAAGGCAAATTTCAAAAGATGGCTGTGTTGCGGTGGCTGTATCGGTTCAAAAAGTGCAAATTAGTTTCTCGTTAGAATGGAAATAGGATCGAATTTCTCCTCCATCGCCAGAAGTCTTGCAGTAGCTAAACACCACATTTCACACTTTCTTTCTGAGTGTACCTGGACCATTTCAGTAGCTCTCTGAATGAGCAGCATCCATGCGTCTTGAGATGTCCTAAGGTTGTCCCCGCCTTCGCTCTTCAAGGAGATATAATTCCAGTAGCTGCTGCAGCAGCCCTTTCTGAAGTGGTGAAAAGGGGATTTAAACGTGCCTTGATTGCTGTAGAGGGAGCTCTTCCATTGCAGATAAAGAGAGAGGCGTGGACTGCAGTCAAGGTGATCCAAATTGTAGTATTGCAATGGGCAAAAAGATTTTTGGATATATCATTCAGTTAGAAACCTGGGAAAGGTTATGGAAGGAGGGTATCAATTTTACCACATGCAGTGCACTAAAAGAAAATGTTATGAAAATGTTGTACAGTCGTACCTTGGGTTGCAAACGTGATCCATGCGGGAGGCACACTCGCAACCTGCTGTGTTTACAGCCTGATATGCCGTGTCTGCGCATGTACGTGATGTGATTATGTGCTTCTGCGCATGCGTGTGACATCATTTTGAGCTTCTGCGCATGCGTGAGCGCTGAAACCTGGGAGTAACCTGTTCCAGTACTTCCAGGTTCAGCGCAGTCTGCAACCCAAAACGCGCAACCCGCAGCGTTCGTAACCCAAGGTATGACTGTATAGATGGTATCTTAGAACTGGATATGGAACAACTGATTGGTTCAAAATTGGGAAAGGAGTACGGCAAGGCTGTATATTGTCTCCCTGCTTATTTAACATATATGCAGAATTCATCATGTGAAAGGCCGGGCTGGATGAATCCCAAGCTGGAATTAAGATCCCCGGAAGAAATATCAACAACCTCAGATATGCAGATGACACAACCTTGATGGCAGAAAGTGAAGAGGAATTAAAGAACCTTTTAATGAGGCTGAAAGAGGAGAGCACAAAATATGGTCTGAAGCTCAACATCAAAAAAACGAAGATCATGGCCACTGGGCCCATCACCTCCTGGCAAATAGAAGGGGAAGAAATGGAGGTAGTGAGAGATTTTACTTTCTTGGGCTCCATGATCACGGCAGATGGTGACAGCAGTCATGAAATTAAAAGACGCCTGCTTCTTGGGAGAAAAGCAATGACAAACCTAGACAGCATCTTAAAAAGCAGAGACATCACCTTGCCAACAAAGGTCCGTATAGTTAAAGCTCTGGTTTTCCCAGTAGTGAGGTATGGAAGTGAGAGCTGGACCATAAAGAAGGCTGATTGCCGAAGAATGGATGCTTTTGAATTCTGGTGCTGGAGGAGACTCTTGAGAGTCCCATGGACTGCAAGAAGATCAAACCTCTCCATTCTGAAGGAAATCAGCCCTGAGTGCTCACTGGAAGGACAGATCCTGAAGCTGAGGCTCCAAGACTTTGGCCACCTCATGAGAAGAGAAGACTCCCTGGAAAAGACCCTGGTGTTGGGAAAGATGGAGGCTCTAAAAGAGCAAGAGAAGTAACGTGAAAAACAATCACGTGATTATATATTATAAAATGGAAAATCAATAAAAATATTGTACAAATTGTAGTATTGCTTACCTCTCCTCACGCTGAAGAATCTCCAGCAGAAGACTCCCATCCCCAGACCAACGCCTCTCGGGTCTCGTGTACAGCAGGGCCCCCATCTCAAGCATGACCCAAAATAACCGGCAAATGAATGTCAAGGGAGACCAAGAGCAGAGGTGCACCTCTGGCCTTGGCCTTTAAGTATAAAATCAGTGCTCTGGCTCAGAAAAGAGACCACTGGAGGCTTAGCGCCAGCAGAATTTCCCTTCCTCTGGTTGGCTCTGCCCTGCATTCCATTCCTTCTGAATCCTAGTCTGGGAGAATTTGGAAATTAATTTTGGAAATGGAGCGTGCATGGTTTGCCACAGGCAAGAAGAGCCTGTCTGCTGGATCGAGCGCAAGGGGGCCCATCGGAGGCCAGCATCCGACTCTTACGGTGGCCAACCAGACAACCCGACAGGAAACTCAAAAGCAGGACAGGAGCACCAAAGCAGAGATTCCAGGAACTAGAATTGGGAAGCGTTGCTGACTTTTAACGTGGAGGAGACACAGAGCGTAGAGTCATCCTGGCTAGGAGCCCATCGATAGCCCTCTCCTCCATGAACTGGCCAACTCCTCTTTGAAAGCTACCCAAGTTGTTGGCCATCACCGCCTCCTGTGGCAGGGAGTTCCAATGTTTGCAATGCATGAAGGACTTCCTTTTAGTCAGGGACAGATCTATGACGAAGCTTAAGCTTCAGGGCCCCTAAACTCGGAGGGGACCCGAGAAGCGACTTTAGATCACATTGCTTAAAAAATTAGGTAAGGCGTTTAACTCTGCATTGTGTGAGGAAAGGACTTTCATTGATGAGTCCTGAGTCTTCCAGCGTTCAGCTTCAATGGACGTCCCCGAATTCTTGGGTTACGAGAGAGGGAAGCTTTTCTCCACCTACTTTCTCCTTCTTCTTCTTTGGCGATCCCTCGTAGCCAAGTAAGATTGTCTTCCATAAACACGGTTTTAACAATGAGTCCGTAAGTGACTTTGGAGGCCAATTCTGGATCTACACGTCCTTCCACAGTGGGGACATTGGTTTCCAGGAGGGAGTTGATCATGGTGCAGATTTGCCAAGCATGCCTTCCTCTTAGCACATTTCTCCCTTTCGTCCTGAGTTCGAGCGTCTTCAAAGCCCATGACACCTTTGGTAAAGGCTGTTCTCCAACTGGAGCGCTCGCAGGCCAGTGTTTCCCAGTTGTCAGTGTTTATACTACTTTTTTAAAAATAAAATGCCTTGAGACAGTCTTTAAACCTCTTCTGTTGACCACCAGCATTACGCTTTCCATTTTAAAGTTCGGAATAGAGTAGTTGCTTTGGAATATGATCATCAGGCATCCGCACAACATGACCAGTCCAATGAAGTTGATGTTGAAGAATCATTGCTTCAACACTGGTGATCTTTGCTTCTTCCAGTACACTGATATTAGTTCACCTGTCTTCCCAAGTGATGTGTAAAATATTTCGGAGACACCGTTGATTGAATCTTTCGAGAAGTTGGAGGTGGCGTTTATAAGTGGTCCATGTTTCACAAGCATACAGTAAGGTTGGTAGTACAATAGCTTTGTAAACAAGCATTTTGGTTTCCCAGCAGATGTCCCGGTCCTCAAACACTCTGAACTTCAATTGGGAGAAAGCCACACTCACAGAGCTCAGGCGATGCTGGATTTCGACATCAGTGTTGACCCTTGTGGAAAGATAACTGCCTAGGTAGGAGAAGTTTGCCTTCACCCCCAGAGGCACACTCCATTGTCTTTTGAGACAGACAGATGCCTATATATATATATATATATATATATATATATATATATGCAGGTTTTGGTGTCTTCGGGTGTCTTCCCGTGTAAGAGTCGGGGTGTCTGGGCGACGTTTCGACGAGGTCTCACTCGTCATCTTCAGGCTGGTGCTTTCGGCGAAAGCGGTAACAAGAAGCCGAAAGCACCAGCCTGAAGATGACGAGTGAGACCTCGTCGAAACGTCGCCCAGACACCCCGACTCTTACACGGGAAGACACCCGAAGACACCAAAACCTGCATTCCTGTACCCGTGAAAATCTACGAAAGCATATATATATATATATATATATATATATATATATATATGCACACACCAATAAAATATATGTTTATTTGCTTTTTTATTTGCACATTTTATTTGAGAATTACTTTTTACTCTGTGCCATAAGAAATTTGGGTGCTTTTTGACCGTGGTTTTACTGCTGCCCCCCTTTTATTTTCCTTCTTTGGACGTTGCCATGGCCTTTGGCCAGTGCAATAAAATCCAATTTTTTAAAATGGCTTTTTTATGATATCCTGGGTCTATGTTTTAAGAATAATAGAATCATAGAATGGCAGAGTTGGAAGGGACCACAAGGATAGTCTAGTGCGACTCCTTGGGGTGCAGGAATATTTTGCCCAACGTTTGGCTACTGTTGCTATTTTCTCTGTAAGCTGCCTTGAGTCCCTGTCGGGGGGGGGAGTGGGATCTAAATAGCTGTAGTGATGATGATGATGATGATGATGATGATGATACCTTTCACACACAAACAGATAACTTTGCAGGAGAAGGGTGGGCAGAATTTTCCCAGGCAAACTGACGCTCAGAACGCGGGAATGTCTTCCCGCTCATCTCCCCCACCTGCAAAGACCACCTACGAGCTCTGGCGGGCAGCGTCCACTGTGCGATTCTGCTTGCCAGGCCTCTCCAGCTGATAGTCTCGTTTGGCTGCCTCCTGAATCGCTCTTCTCTTGGAGGGAGCCCACGAGATTTCCCTGCTGCTCGACGGCTTTTTCGGGGCCAGTTTCCCGGCCTGGGTCTCGGCCAGGCCCAGCCGCTCGGCAGGCAGCGATGCCTTGTTTCATTTCGTCCTCTGGAGCCCCGAGACGATTTGAAATGAGAACAAGAGCGAGAAAAATGTAATAATAGTTTTGATGGCCGCTGCTTGTGGGGTATTATGGGCTGGCTGCAGAGACGGCGGCCTGGATTCCATTATGAGCAAAGTGTTAAGAGTCTTCCTGCTTGCAAGGGTGGAGGGCTTGCAGCGCAATCCAAACAGCACAAAGGGGGTCGGGTATCACCCTTCCCCACAAAGGAGAGCGTTATCCTGGCCAGTGATGGGTGGATTGACATGGCTCAGCGCTGACTGACAGGCCATTTGGACCAGTCAGGATGAGTTCTGCAGAAAGAGATGACCTTGCCTTCTGCAAATAGTCCAGCTGATCTTGACCTTGGCTCTAGAACACTTAGGTAGGCATTGTGTGGGGATGTTCAGGGATGCAGGAGAGGACATATTGTCTGATTATATCCTTATCCAACTTGTGTTAACAAGTTCAACAATTTCAGCAGAGTAACATTCCCCTCTTTTAAATTTTGCAGCGGATGCGTTTGCTCAGGCTCGCTAAAGCCTCTAACTGTTCTGGTATTTTCCCCTTATTCCCTCATAAAAGATAAGACACGACACAGTCTTCTACAAAAGTATAAAAAGAGTTTACTCACATTCTGTTCATAATTGGATCCCAGAAGGTAGTCTTAGCTTAGAAAAGTAACAAACACCTGGAAACGATCTCATAAGGAGAAAGTCCCTTTGTCCTCTCTTGACTGCAGGCCAAGAGAGCATCTTTGGCTAAGCAGATGTTGCTTCTTCGATGCATGTAGTCACAGAGAGAGAGATGGTTGTCCTGCCCTGTGCTTTTGCCGTTACCTGCACAGGTGAGGCCACGCCCACTTCTAGTCACTTGCAGAGGAAGTCTGTCCCAGCCCAGAAGGAAACAGGAAGTTTACCTGCTGCCTGGGCAAACATTCCTCCCCATGTGCAAACATGTTCACTCTAGGAATGTTGTACTTGACTGCTCCTGTGTTTCACATCCCACACATTGCACACCCAGGGTCCCTGGAACACAGTTTTAAAAACCAGGGATTCAGGTGCAGTTGGAGGCAACAACACTTCTGAACATCAGTTTCTGGAAACCACAGGAGGAGAGAAAATTCTCGCACTCGGATCCTGCTTACTGGTTGGCCCCTGTGAGAACAGGACGCTGGACTCGAGGGGCCACAGGCTTGATCCAGCAGACGCTGCTTATGTTCTTCCTTGGAGGTTCAATGGCCATCTGACAGGGATTATTTTAACTGTGATTGCTGCGAGGGGTTGGTCTAGATGAGCCTTGGAGTGCCTTCCGAGGCTACAATTCTTTGCAAAATAAATATAGGCAGCCCCCAAACACGGAGTGCTTTAATTTCTCTGCATTTCTGCAGCCATGTGCATTTTTCATTCTGATTCTAGTCCAAGGTTCTGGGCTAGACGCTGAGAGGGTTCAAAGGATGCTGGGCTAATGGACCCTGGGACTCATCCAGCTGGGCTCTTCTGATGTTCCTATGCCTTCTTGGCCAAAGTGAGAGTTGAACCCGGGTCATCCCAGCCTCCGGCCTCTTAGCCGGAGCACCTGAGATGCCAGACGTCCGGACGGGAGTTTTGATTCCTGATCCACATTTTGCCCCCAGGAATTTGCTCTCTTTCAGGAATTTGCTCTTCTTCTACTCTTACGAAAGTGAGCCAACGTTGCTCTTGGAAAGGGCAGCAAATCCTGTCCAGTGTGCAACCCACATTTTACACCCAGGAATTCGCTCTCTTTCAGTAAAGTTGGAAAAGAATTAAGGAACTGCTGGGGGCAGGGAATCGAAGAAACCCTCACAGCAGAAGCAAAGTCCTTCATTTTCTCTTCAAATACTGGAAGGGAAAACGATGTTCCCGTCCATCCTAAACATTTATCAAGAGGCTGTGAGCTTTGCCTGGCGATATGCAGACTTCTGTGACTCTGGCAGCTGAGAAATCTGGGAGATGAGATTCTTTGCAGCTTTCCTTGCTCCACACTCCCATTTCCCTCACCCTTCGGGGAAATTAGACCAGATAAGAAACACATATATATGTTACAGTGGTACCTCAGGTTACATACGCTTCAGGTTACATACCCTTCAGGTTACAAACGCCGCTCACCCAGATATAGTACCTCTGGTTAAGAACTTTGCTTCAGGATGAGAACAGAAATCGTGCGGCAGCAGTGGGAGGCCCCATTAGCTAAAGTGGTGCTTCAGGTTAAGAACAGTTTCAGGTTAAGAATGGACCTCCAGAACAAATTCAGTACATAACCAGAGGTACCACTGTATTTCCATGCCTCCTATCTGCTTTCCAGGAATGGCCCAGCAGTAAAACAGCCTATTTAATCCCAGAACAGAAGCTCCAATAGGATGATGATTTGTTTATTTATTATTATATGTTTATTTATTATTTATTATTTATTATTAGTAGTGATGTATTGAAGTGAGAGCAGGATCACAAAGAAGGCTGATCGCCAAAGAATTGATGCTTTTGAATTATGGTGCTGGAGGAGACTCTTGAGAGTCCCATGGACTGCAAGAAGATCAAACCTACCCATTCTGAAGGAAATCAGCCCTGAGTGCTCACTGGAAGGACAGATCCTGAAGCTGAGGCTCCAAGACTTTGGCCACCTCATGAGAAGAGAAGACTCCCTGGAAAAGACCCTGATGTTGGGAAAGATGGAGGGCACAAGGAGAAGGGGACGACAGAGGACGAGATGGTTGGACAGTGTTCTCGAAGCTACTAGCATGAGGGAGGCAGTGGAAGACAGGAGTGCCTGGGGTGTCAGGATTCAATGTCAATCTGTTAATGATGATGGTGGTGGTGGTGGTGCTGTTCTACCACAGGCCTACCTCCCTGTCATGGAGGAGAGGGCTATGGATGCCTCCCAGCCATGATGTTTGTGCTCTGCCTTCACGGCTGGAGGCAGAAATGCTTCTGAAGACCAGAACGCTGGACTAGATGGGCCACTGGCCTGATCCTGCAAGCTCTCCTTATGTTCTTCACAGCATGCTTTCAAAGCAGAGGTCGGGTGGCCATCTGTCAGGGATTCTCCAGCTGGGATTCCTGCCTTGCACGGCCCACAGGGATTCCTTCCAATTCCTCATTTCTATGATTCTAGGAAATAAATGCCGCGTTGCCTAAGGCCCTACCACCATCTTCATTGTTCCAGCTCCGGCGGCTCCCTCCCTCGCCCTCTCCTACCACATCTGAAGCCACTCAGGGATCTCGCTGCCAACATTTGCTCCAGCACAGCAACGCCTGTGTCTGGCTCCTTCCGTGCAGTTCTCTGGACCTTCAGCTGTTTGGACCTTCAGAGGCTTTCAGCCAGTAATTGAGTGATAAGAGGCACTAATCCCGTTCCCTATTAACTCAAGCTGCTTGGATTTATTAGGGAACTCTTGGCTGTTCCGTGGGAATCATGGAAAGTGTTAGAAGCCTTCGGCTTACCAGCACACTGTGGAGAACAACTGGTCTACAAGCCTCAAACAGAACGTTCCCAATAACTCTTGGCAGGACGGGAAGTCTGTGGCCTGCTCACCTACCATATGGGGCGTTTGGGGGTCAAACTCCCAACTGTATGCTCACAAAAGCCTTGAGGACCATTTGATTCAAATGCTTCCACAAATCACCTTGTTGTTGTTTAGTCGTTTAGTCATGTCCGACTCTTCGTGAGCCCGTGGACCAGAGCACGCCAGGCCCTCCTGTCTTCCACTGCCTCCCGCAGTTTGGTCGGACTCATGCTGGTAGCTTCGAGAACACCGTCCAACCATCTCGTCCTCTGTCGTCCCCTTCTCCTTGTTCCCTCCATCTTTCCCAACATCGGGGTCTTTTCCATGGAGTCTTCTCTTCTCATGAGGTGGCCAAAGTCTTGGAGCCTCAGCTTCACGAACTGTCCTTCCAGTGAGCACTCAGGGCTGATTTCCTGAAGAATGGATAGGTTTGATCTTCTTGCAGTCCATGGGACTCTCAAGAGTCTCCTCCAGCACCAGAATTCAAAAGCAAAAAAGGAGGAACATGGAGGAGGAACCAGCAAGCCACTCCAGTATCCCTGCGAAGAAGACTCCATGGACAAAGACGACAGGCATATAAATCACCTGCGTCCAACATATTCAAAGTGCTGGTTTGGCCCAGGACATGTGAAGGACCATATATCTCAAATGCAAACCTGCCTGGGCCATGAGATCTTCAGGTGAAGACCATTTTATCCCTGCAGTCCTGACCTGGCAACCCTAGAATGCAGCTAGAGTGAAGACTCTCGAGGGTGACAAGGCTCGTCCCAAATCTGATGA